>NC_046337.1:1336666-2018333 GCF_000738735.6 Corvus cornix cornix | reverse complement strand
AAACTCAGTTCCTAGGGGAGCTCAAGTAAACAAAAGCAAATCCCTCTGGCAGGTACTGCTGGGAGTGGGTGGAGTGGCAGAGGATGGGAACTGGGATGTTGTGTTTGCAATAGCAATGAGCAAACCAGCAAGTTCTGAGCATTCCTGGAGGAAACTTTCCAGGTGGGATCCTGTCCAACAGTGCCCCGTAGAAATGCAGACGTTCTGGAGGAGAAACACTGGATTCATGCTGAGTCCCAGGATTTAGCAGGAGGTGTCCTTGTGGGCTGGAACACGGGGCTGGTTCTCCAGCAGCTCCTGCAGGAGCAGCTCCCTCAGCTGCCATGGCAGGGGTCGGACGGAGGGAGTGATGGATGGCTCCGTCCACAGCACATAAACACCTGGGTCTTGTGATAGCTTTGGAAGCCAGGGAGCTGCCATGCTGCAGGCCAGCTCCAGGGTGAATAATGGCTTTTTCTGGAACAATTTCAGTTCACTCAGAGCTTGGGAAAAGAAGAATACTGGTAATTACGGATATTGCTAAAAGCTTGCTTTGAGGAGTGGCAAATGAACATCAGGGGAGGAGGACATTTCCATGGGTGTCCCAGAGCTGTGACAAGCCAGCTTGGGGTTGGTTAACTCCAAAGGAGAAGAGGTAGCCTTGCATTTCCTGAGGCTCTCACACCTCCCTAGGCTGCTAAGAGTTTGTGGCCATCCTGTCTGCACTGAAACAGGTAGAATGCAGGTACTGCTTCCATCCCTTGGGTGTCATTAACCTGCACCCCCCCATGTAAACCCCCTGTATTTGAAAGGGAGCCACACTGATAAATACAGGTCATGGCAAATAGAACACTGCTGATAACAGAAAAGCATTGCTAGCAGGTATGAAAAGAGTGACAAGGGCTGCTGCTGTTCTTGCAGGAATTCTGGGGGTTTGGTTAAGAAAATGAGACTAGATTTGTTTCATGTGTGGTGATCCTGGCAAGTGCCTGTTGGATGCCTTTTATCATCTTGAATATTTATCAAAATACTGAGCAGAGAGAGGGAAGGACCCCCTGCTTCCAGCTGAGGTGCACCATGGGGTCACTTCAGGTGCTGGCAGTGCAGTGACCTGCCTTCCCTCTTGGAGACCCATTACTAATATCCATCGTGTGTTCCTGAGGGTGATTGGTGGTTTTAGATGCTTTTTGATGGAATGGTTGGGCTTTTTTTTTTTTTTTCTTTTTGCTGGACTTGGTGTCTCCTGGTCACCTGTTACTTGAGCCTGTCTGATTTTGTTCTGGAAGGTGGATGGTTCAAGACCTTTTAGTGATTCTTCTTTTCGCATTGTGGAAATGAAGGGAAGTTTACTGGCGCTGCTCACAATTTACAGGTGAACAACATCACCTGCTCACTGATATTCTGGCTTGGAAAAACTGGCTGGGAACGTTTTGTCCACAGGGGATTATTGAATTATCTACTGACAGGCAATAGGTTGACATCTTTCTGGTGTGAGACCAACATCTGCCTGAGGGCAAACAAGCAGTGCCTTTTGTGGACTTTAATGGATTTCAGTCCACATGTGAGCAGTGATCTACTGGAGAGGCAGATCTGATGTTGAAAGCTGCAGTTTAATACACAGCTAATTGTTGTAGAGCTTTTGGTCATGTTCTCGGTGACAGTGTCTTAAATAAACTTGCCGTGCAACTTGTATTACTGAATTAATATTGCCAGCAATTCTTGACACATAGTTACAGCCTGTTATTAATTTCTGCTCAAATAAATTGTTACAGTGTGTGGTAGGTCAGAGAACTGTTGTGGCTAAGTGCTCTTGTCACAGTTGGTACAGTTGGGCAGTGTCTCCTCTGAGAGGCAGCAGCTTGAGCTGAAGATGCTGAGGCGCTGCTTTTTAGCCCTTCCCAGCTGCATCTGGCTGAGTTTCTGTGCCTGAGCAAATAAATAAATGAATAAATAAATACTGGTAGTGGTTTAGCTCATTTATTGCACTGGATTACAGAGAGGGTGGTCTTGGGCAAGGCTGGGATGTGGAAAGGCACTGCTTACCACCTGCCTGTGTGGAAGAAAATACTGGGATTTGTTTTAAAGACGTTTTGTGGTTTTCTTTTGCTCCTGGTATCCCAAGTTTTTGTTTTAAGGTGCTCTCAAAGCACACAGGACAGCTCAGAGGTTTTTAAATTAGCACTTGGTATAGCCATGAGTTAAGAGCACAGAGATGAGATAGTGCTGTTTTTCTATTAAGAACAGAATATATTTCATCAGACCTCTTAGCTGCTGTTATTCCAGTGCTGATTGAATTACTGGGAGTGTTCACCTGGTGTGTCACCTCCTCAAGGTTTTATTAGGTGTACAATTAATGTTTCTATTAACAGTTCTTACTGTCATATGCAACTTACTTGTAGTTGTTGTAAAATTGTATTTCTTCTGTGTTACCTGAATGAGAACTTCCTTCGGCTTTTAGTACGACCAGGAACTTTGTCAAGTATGGAAACTAATTAGCACAATTAGTAATAAGGACATGAGCTTTGCTGAGAAGTTGAGAACTGACTGTTGGGAGAATCTGAAGGAATTGTCAGGCTCTACATCCACAGCTGAGGTGGTTTTGGAGAAGAAGTAACAATTCCCACAGCATTGGTCTAGGATTTTTACAGTTACATAAAGCAAGAAAAAGTTTGCTCCATTAAATGTTTTAACACTTTAGGTTTGGTGTACTGTATAAAAATGGGCAACTGAAGTTATATTGGAACTTCAGTGTAAATGCTTTTTTTCTAAGTCTGCAATTTGACTGAAAATTACCTTAGTTGTTAATAATCTTACCATGATGTTCTGGAGGAGCTGTATTATATCAGTACTGTCAAGCATCTTTGCTCCTGTTTTGCAAAGATATTTCAAAGTTTCTGTGCCTATCAGCCCTTCAAGTCTCTTAAAAGGAAACTTTTTGGATTCCTTTCATATTGGAAGTTGGAGACAAGCAACTTGTAACTGCTATGTGTAACGTGGGAAACCTGTTAGCACAAAAAAAGTGTTCTGGCAGAGAAGTGCTGGTCTGGAATTTCATCAGTCATTTTTGATTTCTGCTTGCAGATGGTTGTCCAGAGTGTGTTACTTACCCAACATTTCAATTTCTTGTGTTCCAGCCTTTAATCTGGACAATGAACAGCCAGATTATGATATGGACTCTGAGGATGAGACCCTACTGAACAGGCTGAACAGAAAGATGGAAATCAAGCCACTGCAGTTTGAAATAATGGTTGACAGACTCGAAAAAGCCAGTTCTAGTCAGGTATGGTGTGAAGAAATCACTGAGAGGTTTTGCTTTTCTGGGGGGTGGTTTCTGGGTGGATGCTTGGTTTTATTTCCTGCTGACAGGAGGAGTGTGTTTGTTTGAGTCTGCAGTCCCACAGAAATCACATTGCTGTCTCTTGTGTCGATATTGGTAACTTGAGATAAAACAGGTGGGCAAGGAGCTTTTGGGGTTGCAGGGATTGATTTTAAATTTTAATTCCTGACCACAGTGTGTTAGAGAGGGGCAACTTACAACTTGTTTTACCACTGTTGGTATAGAACAAGCTTGTGGTGATCAATAGGTGTAGAAATGGCTATAAATGTATGAGAATCCAAATTTTGTTACACTTGTTTCTGCTGGACATTGACTGTGTTTGATTTTTGAGGGTTAGAAGCACAGACAGTGAATTAACCATGTACCAGTGTTAAATCAGATCCTGAGGTGTTCCAGGAGGGCAGTGTCTGGAGAATGGTCTTCCAGCCCAAAATATTACTCCAAAACTCCATCTAAGGGATCAGTTTGTGCAAGTCAAGTTTGAAACAGGTGGAATTCTTTCCCAGTGAGGTGAGGCTTTGTGGGAGTGAAAAATCCATTGTGGGATCCATGGCTCTGCCTCAGTTCCTTGACATGATTTCGTTCAGTTAAAAGGCCAAAATATTGTATTTTCTCCATCTTAGAGCAACTTCAAAAAGGCAGAGATTTCTTACTATGCTAAGAAAATGGGAATGAGGGGAAAAAATAGGGAATACATTGGATGATATTTGCTGAATGTGGATTTGTTTTGGCTTTCAGTTCAAGCCATTCTGGTGATCACTTTTCATGATTAATATTCATCCTCCTTATGCTGGTTTTATCTTGCATTGCTGAAGTAATAAAGTTAAATTTAAGATTTGAAAGATGCTCTTCAAAAATAAAGTGTTGTAAGAATACAGATTTTTTCCTCTATATATAAAAGCAACTTTTGCAGGTTATTGGAGCCTGGGAAGTGGCTGATGGGGTTTGAGTGCTCTCAGATGCCACCTGGGACTGCCTCCCAGTTCCCAGTTTGCATGCCTTATCTCTGGAATATTGAAGGATGCTGCTGGGAATGCCTTTCCTGCCAAGGAGGGGGTTCCAGGTGTTGCCCCTGGGCATTCTGATAACCTGATTTAAGCAGGGAGTGCAAGGACTCTGCATCTGCCAGCAAACACAAGCACACGGCACGGTCAGTGTAACTTTTCCAACTGTGCACTCAAGGCAGACTTGCTTTATTTTTTTTAAGAAATACGTTAATGGAAAAAAGGGAGCAAAAGACAAACAAAATGGAAATAATTTACAAGCAGTATTTTTTCCTTTCTTTTAAAAACAGTTCAGTGCTTTTCTAATTCTGCCATAGATGGCAAATTGCAATTTTATTCTGCTCTGGCTGGAATTAACACTTCCAGAGTAGCCATGGTTACACTTAGGATTTCCTTTTTTTCCAAAATGTGTTGTTTCCTTTTTTTGCTTCTCCTAACGTAGGGACAAGACTTAATTTTGACATGTTGCAAAAGTGCAAATTAAGTTGTTCAGTTGATATTTTGCAAATTATGGGAAAGATGAAGTGCTGTCTGACTTCCTTCTAAGTAATACTAGAGATACTATTTTCTTTTTATTTAATGAATGGGCTTAAGATGATATGAGCCTGTTAAACTAATGTACTACTTAGTGATGGTTCTTGCATTTATTTGGAGTCTGATTTCCATATAAAAAGCTGAACATAGATTTAATTTTTATCTTTAAATTACCTCTGTAGAACTACCTGTAAATTACCTGTTTAGAAATAACTTAGTGAACAGCTTTGTGTCTCTGAGCTGGAATAAACGGGGATGGGCATTGCCATTTTCTATGACAAAGTAAACATTTTGGGGGAAAATAATTAAGAAGTAAATTCACTTCTAGGAGAATCAACATTCAACTGCAAAGAATTACACATTAATAAAGGTCAAACAATAAGAAGCTTTTTTTGGGGGGTGGGGGGGAGGAAGAAGTAGTCAAAGCGATTCCCAAATCATGATCTGCAGATTCTAGTAAGTTCTTTCTGTCCTGTGCTTGTAGTTGTTTCAAACAGTGTTTTTCTTCATGAAGTCTTCATGAAAGATTGATGGAGTTCTAGACCACTGGATGAAAGAGATGCTGCTGCTGCTTCCGAAAAATTGGGAACTCTATATTTAACTTGGGAAGAACAACTGGTGGCTTCAATTTCCATCAATGGTTTTTCATCCCTTTACTCTGGTACTAGAAAATAATGAAACTTATCCAGGAAGTGCACAAGAGGTGTGAGTGTATGGTGACTTTCCCTGCACCCCCATCCCAAGTGCACCTTTCCCCTGTTCCCCTGCAGCTTGTAACCCTTCAGGAAGCGAAACTGCTGCTAAATGAGGATGACTACCTGATCAAGGCTGTCTATGACTACTGGGTGAGGAAGCGCAAGAACTGCCGAGGGCCCTCCCTCATCCCCCAGATCAAGCAGGAGAAGAGGGATGGCTCCACCAACAACGACCCCTACGTGGCCTTCCGGAGGAGAACTGAGAAGATGCAGACCAGAAAGGTGACTTGGCAGATTTTACTGCTTGAAATTTTAAATGTCTCCCTTGGTAGGAATAATTTGGGTCCCTATCCAGCATCTTGCAGGGGATAATTTACCATCCATCCATTTTTTGAGCTGAATCTCAGAGCCTGGCACGCAAACAATCTGCTGGGTTGGAAGCTTCCCTTTCTGTGAGAAAAGGGGAAACAATTTCCCAGGTTTTGTATTTGTAGCATGGAATGATTTGAACCAGGAAATCTGTAATTATTCAGCATTTTGCTTTGTGCACTTGTACAGCCTTACTGTGTGTGGAATCAAGGTGGGGAAAGTGTTGCAGGCTTGAATTCTGACTAACTTGCACTGGGTTGGTCTGGAATCTGGGCAAAACATGGGGGAAAATGGCTGAAAAGTTCTTCTCAGTTTACTCTTAAACTTGGCTTTGCTAAGTAGGATCTGCTTTAGGAAAAGCTGCTTTGGAGTGTCCTCATGAGCCTCATTTGCAGCAGCATTATGTAACTTTATTTTTGCAGTTTGTGCCTCATGGCTTTTGCTTTTGACTAAAGATTTGTTTCATCTCTCAACAGAACCGAAAGAACGATGAAGCGTCTTATGAGAAGATGTTGAAATTAAGGAGGGAGTTTAGCAGAGCCATAACAATTTTGGAGATGATTAAGAGGAGAGAGAAAACAAAACGGGAGCTGTTGCATTTAACGTTGGAAGTTGTGGAGAAAAGGTAAAATTCCAGATTATAAAAACCAAGGTTATAAATTTTCATTGAATGGCTTTGAAATCATCTCTTAAAATTTATTTATTGTAGCACCAGGAACTTCAGAAGCTAAAATTGAAGGGATTTGTGTAGACAGTTGGAAGACAATGGTCTGTGTCTTTCAGACATTTCCCAGTGGAAATGCAGTACTGTAGTTTTGATCCTGTTTTTTTCAGGTACCATTTGGGTGATTATGGAGGTGAAATCCTCAATGAAGTGAAGTTGAATAGACCCGAAAAAGAGATGGGCACAACTCCATCATCTCTCCATAATGGCAGCCACCACAAAGTTCAAGAATGTAAAGTTAAGGTGAGATTTTTTTTTTCCTGCTGTGAGTCTCTTGTTCCTGGGATCATCATTCCTTTGGAATCATCATTCCTTTGGATATACTTCAAATTCAAGCATGTCTCTGAAAAAATAACCTGAAATATTAGGAGTTAAAATGCTTGGGGAGGCTGAGAGTTGAAGTCCTCTGGAAATTTGTATTTAGCACCTGCGACACCTAGTGGTCCCAGAATTCCATACAAACCCCTGAATGCCTGGTTCTCCAGGAATTTTGGCATTGCTCGTGTTTCTCCTCTGATTCCCAAGCTGAGCTCCATTAGTGGAGTTAGCTTCAGTCAGGCTGTTATTGATGAGTGTTAATTCGGGGTAAATTGAAACACTTTTTAAAACTGCACTGGCTTCTCCTTCAAATGGAGAATTTTGCAAGTGAAATAATCTTTTCAAATGGGAGCTTTGAAGTTTAATAACATTTGTGTTCAAGTGGACAGTTCAGTATCGATGGAGTTGCTCACTGCAGAGGGTTTGTGTGAGAAAAATCTTAAATAGCCAACCCAAATACTATCACATCTGTTCAAAAGTGCCAGCTCTGTGAGAAACAGGAAACAAATCAAATTGTTTCTTTTGAACATGTCTGAGCGGTTCAGAAAATTGAAAGTGCTGTGGAAAAATGAGATCTCAGAAAATAATTGAAAGAGGAATTGCAATTACAATATACTGAGTGTAGTGCAGAGTGGGGAGCCTCTTAGGCAGTCATATGGCTTGAGAGCTCTCTGTTTATTAATAAATACCTGTAAAAACAATCAGAGGCAAAGTTGTGGGGTTTAATGTGTTCAGTAAATTTTGCAGGATGTGTCTCAAATGTTTCCAGAGCCTTTGGAAGACAAGCAGTCACATCTTAAAGTAATTAAGTTTTCTCTTCTCATGCCTTAGTTTTTAGCATTTTCTGTTTGTTCTTCTCCAACAGCATCCTCACCACTCCTCTCTGAAGGAGGAGGTGTCCGATGTTGTCCGTCAGAAGAAGAAGTACCTGAAGAAGCCCAAACTGGAGTGTGTGGTGACCCCTCAGCCCCTGGCTGAGCCCTTGCCTGTGCTCAGCAAGAGCGATATCAAACAGTACGACTTCCACAGCTCCGATGAGGACGAGTTCCCACAGGTAACCACCAAAATCTCGGTGTACAGAAGGTAGAAATTTCAGTTACCTGCCATTTGGCCAGGCTGGCTTCTCCCAGCTCTGAATAGATTTTAAAGCTCTTTGTATAAACTGAGTTCTCCTTCCTAGCTGTGCTTCGATACATAAAAGTGGCAGTTCATGTTATATAAACATAAACTTTTATAATAAATACAATTATACAAAGGTGGCAGTTGGGACAATAACGTTGTTTTCTGGTCTAGGTGCCCTCACCAGTGTCAGAAGCAGAAGAAGAAAATGATCCTGATGGACCTTGTGCTTTCAGGAGAAGAGCAGGATGCCAGTATTATGCTGTAAGCCTGTGCTCTTGGGTTTAGTGGTGGTTTCTCTTAGTTTAGGTTGGTATAGTGTTAATGTTGCAGTTCTTCTGTTCCCACTCTCACCAGCAAAGCTTTGAAGCTTTGGTGAGTCCAAAGGCAATTGCAAGAACATCCCCTTTTCTGCTTGGCTCTGAAGGGTCCAAGCTGAAGCTTCCCTCTTATTTAGAATTTATGCTCCTTTCTTTTTTCCCTAAGCCTGAGAGCTCATTCTTTTGCCAAAAGATGTTGAGATGACTGAAAACTTCTGTTTTCATTTTCTCCTACTTCTCCCTTGCTGTTAGAAGCAGAGTATTTAACAGCCTCAATGTTAGTCTTAGAGTTTATTTTTTAACTACTGAAGCCGTTGGAGTTTTGGTTAACTCAACATAAACCACGTGTTCTGTCCTGGAGCCTGTGCATGATAACCAGTGCCCCAATCAAAGCACCCTCTGAGTGAGCCTATAAAATTACCTTTTCTTTCTTCACAGCCTCGTTTGGACCAAATGAATTCTTCGTATGAACGCCCAGAGCTGGCAGAATTGGACAAACTGAGGTTCAGGCATTGCCTTACAACCCTTACAATCCCAAGGAGATGTATAGGATTTGCAAGGAGGAGGATTGGCAGGGGTGGAAGGTACAGCTGGGTTATTTTTACTCTTCATTCACCTTCAAAGGATAAAAGTATTAAAAAAGAGATAACGAAACTAATGATTTTCCTCCTCCTCTCTCTTTAATCAGGGTTATTATGGACCGAATATCCACAGAACATGATCCTGTCTTGAGGCAGATTGACCCGGAAATGCTGAACAGTTTTTCAAGCTCTTCTCAGACTTTAGACTTTTCTTCTAATTTTTCACGGACCAATGCTTCCAATAAACATTGTGAAAACAGACTGTCCCTTCCTGAAATCTTAAGCAATATCAGATCATGTCGACTGCAGTGTTTTCAGCCCAGGCTACTCAATCTCCAGGACAGTGATAGTGAAGAATGTACCTCAAGGAAAGCAGGGCAGACTGTGAATAATAAAAGAGTCTCTGCAGCATCTGTAGCTTTATTGAACACCAGCAAGAATGGCATATCAGGTAGGCAAGGATTTGGCGGCTTCTGGGATTGAAAATACTGAATTTGGGGGGTTTTCCTTGTGATTGGACTGATAAGATCTTCTAACCACAGATACAACGTGACTGTTTTTTGTTTCTTAAAACGAACAAACTTCCACAAACAGTGCTCTTCTTTCAGCTTTGCTGCCATTAGAGTTTGAAGTACTGGATTCAAACATTATTCAAAGCAGGGATTCTGCTCATATTAGGAATTGCTTAGGTCTAATTGAGTCTTAATGGCACTAATTGGTCTAACCTTGTTTAAGGGTAGAAGAATGCTCGCTGTGAATGCAAAACAAAACTGGTTTCTTGGGGAAGGTGGGTGTGGCTCATTTTTGTTGTCAGTTTCCTTTTTTGACTCAAAAAATGTAGGAAGTTCCTGAGTGCCCTGAGCAGGTGTGAAAAGGTCTGAAAATGGTAAAAATGTTGATATTGGAAGCATCCAGTGATGAAAAGATTGGTTTAAGCTTAAATTGACCAGTGTTTGCATCACTTGCTTCACGAGCTAGAGTTGTAATGGCTCAAGATTTAACACTGTCACCTGTTTATAATCATAAGGGAGTCATAATGAGATGATAATCCAAAAATCTGAAAAATTTGAGATGCAGCAAATGAGATCTCCTACAACAGTGAGCACCTGAATATATCCCTGCTCCATCCTGTATTGTAAACCAAGATAATTTAATAGAATTGACTCTGAATTCTGTAATTGCTGTGGTTGTGGAATGTTCCATTTCTCTCAAAGCTGTAGGAATGGGTATTTAATCTGCAGTAAAGTGTCTTGTTCTGACAGAGGCACAGAGTATTTATTCCAGCCCAATACTTCCCCAGCTTTTCAGTGTGGTCACTGTAACCTTCAGGTTGTTCTCCTCCCATGAAAAGATTGGCACAGGAGCATTTTCCTGCTGCATGAAAAGAGCAGAGATAGAATGTACTATATATTTTATGTAATTATTTCTTGAAAGAACTTGAAGGCCTGGGGAGTCGCAGCTGTAGCAGAAAGGGGCAGTTCAGTGTGATGGGATTACTGATAAACACCAAGAGCTGTTAAAGAAATAGCTGAAAAAAGAAGAAAACCAAATCTGATGGATCTAAGCCACTTTTTGGAGGAATAGTAATAAAGTTGTGGTATAATTTTAGAATTCATCTGAGAAATACATTTAAATTAAATGGAAATCCCTCAGCAGTTGAACTACATTATGCATGAAATTTTTGGCTGGGGAGGACTTTTTTTTGTCATAGATTTAAATTACAAACTTGATCCTGCAATTCTGGAACAGGATCAGACACAATAGACAACAGGATTCTTCCCCAAATAACTGCACCAGCAAGAGGCACGGCTCTTGGATTTTCTCACTAGCAAATAGGGAATACATTTTAGAAGGGCTGACCAGAGTGCACAGGCACTGTCACTGCATTTATTGAAGTCATTCTCTTTGGGAAGTAATTGTTGAAATCAGTTAATTTTACAGCTGGTTTGGTGTTCCCTCCAGAGGAAACGGTGGCAGTACTTAAACTGATTGTTTTTAATTTTTTTTATTTTGTTTTAGAGAGGACTGGGGAGTGGCTTTGATTTTTGGTGCACAAGAATATGTAGAATTACCTCTGTGTTACATTTTTCCCTGTATTAGTAAAGCAACTCTGGTATTTTCTCAAATGCATTGTACAAACAGAATTTTTTAATTTTAAAAGTATGCAAGTAGACTTTTCTTCAAAATACCTAATTAGTGCATGATTCAAGAACCAATTTTTTGAGCTAAATTACTCTCTTGCTCATGTTGTAAATGGGAAATGGGAAAAGCATGTCCCTAGAGAGAGCACAACTGCACAAGATGCTATTCCCAGCTGAAGGATTTTGCTTGTGGAACAAACTTTTACTTTTTAGAGGTATTTTTTCCCCAGCCTTAAATACCATGTAGGAGTAATTAATGCAATGCCACTTTTGGGGCAGCCTGCAAGATGATCTTTGATTAAAGCCTTCAAGTCCTGAGAGAAGTGACATAGTAATGCAAACCTTCCAAGGAGGAGAGGAGCATGCAAGTAAAAGTTGAAGTGACTTTTTTTACCCTGTTGTGGTGCGGTTTTTCAGCCCAGTCAGGCTCAGATAAAGTAAAACCCCCCCTGAAGCTGCAGAGCTCTTAACCCTGACCTTAGAGGCTGCCTTGGGACACGGTGAAAGTTTGCTCTTTTTTTCTCTAGGACCCTCCAGGTGTTTGATTTGGCAGAAGCAAATGATACTTAATGTGCTAATGAACATTTGCTGGTTTATAACAAGGTGAACTCAGCCCGACTGAATAAATACCTGAAATTCAGGCACATAAAGGCAGAGTGAGGGAATACTGAATTCTGGAGTTACCTTCCATGTATCCTGGAGAAGAGTAAACCTTGACTCTGTGGTCTGTGACAAACTGGGAAGGCAGGGAAATTGAAAACATGAAGTCTAACCTTGTTCTTAAACAGCTTTCTATAAAACAAAACACATTTTCTGGGATTTGTTACCTCAGAACTTAAAAATAGAAATGTATGTAATATTCCATAATGCTGTTCTTGGCACTGTTGCCTTCAGCAATGCCGTGTGTTTTGTGAGGGAATGTAGCAGGTTGAGCTGATTTAACTTGGAGTTAAATTTTAGGTAAGAATCTGCAAGAGGAACAAAGTAAATGTGAAATAAACTTAGGTTGGAAATCTTAATATTGCTAGAGTTTAAAAGGAGTAACTTTTAAGTAATTGGACTTTTAAGTGCTCTCCTAACATGGTTGAAACCTGGTTTAAAAATGAAGCAGTAAAGAAGTTTCAGTACTGATTTCTAAGCAGTCACAGTCCTCATTCTGGTATTTTTTCCACAATGGAATTTCAGGACAACCACGAGTACTAAAAGTGGTAAATGGAAGAGCCAAACCCTGAAAAATGAATCACTGTGTTTTAATGTTAGCTCAGTGGCTCTTGATAGGAGGATATTCCTGCAGAAACCAGGTGTTTGAGGTGCAGCACAGCTTCAGTCTTGGAAAAACAGAGTTGAGGATGAAGTGTTGAAATGAATTCGTGGGAATTTCTGATAAGTGAATTCTCTCTTTACTTGCTCCCAAGAGAGCTCTTGGGTTACCTGCACACAGCTCAGGTTTTAGCATGAAACCCTTGTCAGTATTTCCAGTTTACCAAGTGTGCAGTTCTTCAGGGGGCGAATATTAAAACCAGCTTTTCTAACTTCGTTCCCTTCATGTGTTGGGCCTGTGAGATTACTGGGGTGGCATTAACCTGGTTCTCAAAAATAAACTTACTGTGGCACCCCTAAACTCTTACTGCATTTCAAACAATAATTGGCAGAGAAAAATCTCACATGCCAGTGGTGTGCTTCCCTCAGAATCCATTCTGGTGTTGGAGAAAGGGACAGTAAGGGACTGTAGGAAAGGAAATGGTCCAGGAATCAGCTCCCAGTGTTAACTGGCAAAGAAGACGCCCAGCTCAGCCCAGGGTTCTTTCTCCTCAGCTCTGATTTTTAGGCTGTGCTGCTTTTCTGAAAGCCAGGAAAGTCATTTCTCTTAAGCTTTTGCCTAAAGCTACTGGAGAGAAAATCAGCAGATAGAAACTGCTTAAAAGCAATGAAAAGCTCTGAATTCTTTTGTTACAAATTGATTCACTGAAAGAACACAACAAACAAACACAGCTTGACCTCTCCTTTACATAAGATGTGAAGATTTTGGGTGTATCTGACGTGATTTCTGTTGTCTTCACCCGCTTGTTACCCACCTTAGCCGCGCTCTTGCCTTCTCCATGTGTGTGTTTTGTGCAGGCTGTGTAACTGTGGCTCCTTTCTTTCCTGTAGTCACAGGGGGGATCACAGAGGAGCAGTTCCAGACACACCAACAGCAGTTAGTGCAGATGCAGAGGCAGCAGCTGGCCCAGCTGCAGCAGAAGCAGCAATCTCAGCATTCCTCCCAACAGACACATCCGAAAGCACAGGTACTGCTCCCACCCTGCCATGTCCTGACACTTCCTTTTGTTTACAGTGCTGCTCATCTCTTACCACCAAATGGGACACCCCAGCAAATGTGGGACATTTTAGAGGGAATGTAAAACTCTTTGCTCAGGGTTTTTTTAGTAAGTTGGCTCCATTTTACACGTTGAGTAAGAGACTTTGTAGCTGAATGTGTTACCTGCATCCACAGAGTTACCAGTGTAAAAATATCTGTGTGTGCTCTCAGCTCTTTCTATTTTCAATGGTTTTGTCTTCCTGTCTATAAGTGCTCTGAAGAGACTTTATTAAAATTACCTTGTGAGGTAATGTGTTCTATTATGAACAGATGTTCAGTGAGCACTAAAATTGGTACCTCTGAGAGGAAAAAGAGAGCTTTGCATATTTGCATATTCTGGCTTCTAAAAGAATCCCATTTTTCCTCTGGAATCCCTTGCAAGGGAAGAATGTTTTTCCATTGCACTTAGTTTTCTGTTAGCTTCTTCCCAATAAAACGTAAAAGCTGTTGCTGTTGTTTGTTACTAGGAAAATGTGTATTACTTGGAGTATTTTATATCTAATTGCTTGTGCTGATTGTCCCTTCCCCTCAGTGTTTTCTACTTAAATTAATCAGATTCTGTGTTGGCAGATACTGATGACGTTTTTTGTAAGTGTAAGGACACAATGCCAAATATATTTAAACAAAACAAATGAACTTTGGATCTTTAAAACACTTCAAGCTTCTGTGCAAAGTCATTTTCTTAGTTAATATAAATTGGAATTGCAGAATTAATGTTCTTTCCAGTAAGAATGGTGAGTCTTTCCAGTAGGAACTGGAGTAACAGAGTGGCATTCCAGAATGTGCTGGCAGTTACTCTGTGGCACAAGTCACTCCCTGGGAATGGATGTACCACAAATACTGAACATCCCTGAGATTTGCAGCTGCAGAGCATTGAGGCAGAACAGAGAAGGAGATTTAAGACATGGTTGTCCTCTTAGAGGAAACTGCTCCAATCGTAGGGAATCCTGTGTGGTTTGGGTTGGAAGGGACCTTAAATCATCCCCTTAAAGCTCATTCCAGCCCCTGCCCTGGGCAGGGACACCTCCCACTGTCCCAGGCTGCTCCAAGCCCCAATGTCCAGCCTGGCCTTGGACACTGCCAGGGATCCAGGGGCAGCCACAGCTGCTCTGGGCACCCTGTGCCAGGGCCTGCCCACCCTCCCAGGGAACAATTCCTTCCCAATCTCCCATCCATCCCTGCCCTCTGCCAGTGGGAAGCCATTCCCTGTGTCCTGTCCCTGCATCGCTTTTCCAAAGTCCCTCTCCAGCTCTCTTGGAGCCACTTTAGGCCCTGGAAGGGGCACCAAGGTCTCCCTGGAGCCTTTCCCTCTCCAAGCCAAGCAACACACGCTAAAGCGATTTGTTGTGCTGAGAGTAGCACTGGCCATGGCCTGGTAGCACTTGTTAAACAAGTGCTTGGGTAGCACTTGTTTAACACTCATTTGGACACAGATTTCCAACTTTTCATCAGCCTGGTAACACAGGAATGTTCAGAGTTGTGGTGCATTAGGTCGCATGTAGAAGCTGTGTTTATTTATGTGCTTTGCTTGTGCACTGTAGCAATCCTAAGGTGTATTTCATTTTGTACTTGAATAATTATGAGAACCATCTTTTCCCCTTCCTGCAGGGCTCCAGCACCTCTGACTGTATGTCCAAAACCCTGGATTCAGCCAGTGCCCACTTTGCTGCCTCTGCAGTGGTCAGTGCCCCTGCCCCCGGGCGCAGCGAGGGAACAAAGGAGCAGAACACCAGCCACAACAATATCAATGGTGTTGTCCAGCCTTCAGGTGAGGGGCCCTTAAAAATCCTGGTCTGGAATGAGCTGAGAGTATCAACTGGTCTTAATTATCAACTATGGTCTTAATAATCAAATATCAATTAAAGGACCCACAAGGATCATCAAAGTCCAGCTCCTTGCCCTGTACAGGACAGCCCCAAGAATCCCACCTGGTGCCTGAGATTCAGTATATGTTGTTAAAATGGATATGAAACTACCAAGTGCTCTTTACCTTGGAAGAGCATTGTTTGCTTTCCTCTGGTAGTCTTTGTCCTCTAATGACGTGTTCTGATCAAAAGTCTAAATGATAGCATTTTAAACCAGTGTGAGTTTGTAATGAAAGAATAAATCAGCTGCTTAAAACTTTAAGTACTTAGAGAAGGAAGTGGAAAAGCTGATGCATTATTTGGTTGTTACCTCACTTGTGTGTTCAGCCAAAAACGTACTAACCAACCTCTACTGGCAATTCTTCTGACATCACTGTGAGCCTCAGGTTTCACTGCATTTAGGATTTGTCCCAAAAAGTGCAGCCATTGGCATTCAGTGCCCCCTCCCAGCCCTCCTCCTCTGGTGCTGGTTGTGCTGGTGCCTTCTCCACGATGCCAAGAGGCAAATGGGATTTGGGCTGATGGGATGAAGAAGAGGCTTTTAAAGTAATTTGTTGCTTTCGCAGCTAATGATGTGATTAGTTTTATAGACCTTCTGCCAGGCTGGGTTAATGATAATATGAAATGAATAAAGGGAGAAAAAATACGACTGAATAAAATCAATAAACTGGAGCGGTTCCAGGATAGAGAGAGAGATCTGTGTAATTGTCTGAGTTCATACCCAAGAGGGCAGTGCTTTGAGGGTGGAAGATCACGCGCATGGGAGTGTGCCATGCTGCCACTTCTGAATTTTTCCATCTTGCGAATCTGTAAAATCCAGACATTAATGTCATACACACTCAAAAAGCATTGCCCTTGAGCTTAATCTTTGGCTTTTCATCTACAAAATGTCACAATTTTAACACCCGCCATTTATTCCATGTACCAGGAACCTCCAGAACTTTGTACTCCACCAACATGGCTTTATCATCCAGCCCAGGGATCTCAACTGTACAGCTCGTAAGGACAGTTGGCCACAGCACCACAAACCACTTAATCCCAGCCTTGTGCACGAGCAGCCCTCAGCCTCTCCCCATGAACAATTCCTGCCTGCCGAGCGCGGTGCACCTCAACAACGTCAGTGTTGTGTCTCCAGTCAATGTTCATATCAATACACGGACTTCAGCGCCCTCGCCAACAGCCTTAAAACTTGCCACAGTTGCTGCCAGCATGGACAGAGTGCCAAAGGTAACTCCCAGCAGTGCCATCAGCAGTATAGCAAGGTGAGTGGGGACAGGGCTGCAGCAGCTCCCACTTGTGGTTGGAATCGCAGAATCATTTGGGTTGGAATCGCCAAAATCAGTGTCCGGCCTGGGACCCATCCTCACCTCAGCAGTGACTCCCCCACCTCCCTGGGCAGTTTCAGTGCTTGACAACCCTTTCCATGAAGAAATTCCTTTTGTGTCCCACCCAAACCTCCCATGGTGCAGCTTCAGGCTGTGTCCTCTCCATAGTCATGCCCAACTCTACACTAGAGGGAATCTGTTCCACCTCTAAGAGGCTGCTCAGCACCTTCAGCCTCCCAGGAACACCCTCAGCACCTTCAGTGTGGCCATGGCAAGCCACAAGAGCTGATTTTGCAAATTAACCCCTCAAATAACGTGCACTGCCTTTAGGCACCAGTAGTTATGGTCAACTTCTGCTCTGCTTGAATTTTAGCCATTTCATTTGTCCCTTCTATCCCTTCTCATGCAGCACTTTCAGGTAGATTCTGTCAAACTATCCTCATCTTCCCTCTAAATCATTGTGTACCAATATTGGAAGGTAAAGGCTGGCACACATATTTTTATATTTACATATGGATATATGTATTACATATTTATGTAGAACACAAACCAGAAGAGTGACAGCCTGCATCTTTCATATAAAATCATAATTCATAATTGTTTAGGTTGGAAAAGACCTTTAAGATCAAGTCCAACCTTTAAGATATTTATTCATTGAACAGCACTGTTATTTCAGGATACTTAGATGATGTTTCATAGGAATGGCAGCAGCTTTGCAGTTGGCAGATTTTTCTGAAAATGGCAATATTTGGGCTTTGTTCCAAGTCTCTGCTGGATTATATGATATTCAAAAAACAAAGTCATGTTTGTGATTTGGAAAAGTAAAAACATGGGTATTAGTAAATGAGTAAAAAATTAGTGCTAAAGCAGAATGGGGGGAATTACAACAACACTTGGGTCATTAACAGAATAACTGATACTGAATTATCATATCTTGACTTGGTTCCTTCAGGAGAGCTTTTAGTAATTTTATCCATAACTTAGGCTGGAAATGGACAGTGAAACGCAATAATCTTGCAGAAGGGACTGCATTGTTGAGTAACAGCAGTTGTTGAATGCCAGGATTTACTTTTAAATAATGTTTGCAGTGTGTTATTAAGATTTCTCCCTGGTCCAGGTAACAGCTGTATGAAAATACGAAAGAAAATACTAAAAACTGTGTGAGGAAATGTCCTGTTGTGGCTGTAACTGTGGGATCTGCTTCGCTTGCAGAGAGAACCATGAACCAGAGCGCCTGGGCTTGAACGGCATCGCAGAGACCACAGTGGCCATGGAAGTGACATAACCTCCAAGCAGTGTCCCCAGCTGTGCTCATGGTGTGCTCCTTTCTATTCCAACTGAATGCAAACACAGCACTCTGTGGATCACAGAGAACTGAGCTAGACCTGAATGGACTCCAATTATATCGTGTATTAAGTCGATATATAATGTAAATTTTGTAAAATTGGGAAAATCACTACCTTGTAAAATAGTTTATTTGTATCATCAATATTATTTCTGTTACTTGAATAGTAGATATTCATCATCATGCTTTTGCACTTGAATTTGCAACTGAATGGATTAAAAAATAATTCTTTAATGGGATCATGAGCATGACATGGGATCCTGCATCACTTGTTTAAACTATTTATTTTGCCATGTTTACATTTTGTATCTTGTACAAATAAATGCAACTTTGTGTCTAAAAAAAAAAGTTAAAGATTCATAGCTAGGAAACAAAATTCTTGTAATTTTTTTCTAAAGGAAATGTAAAGTTTTCACTTGGTTCATTTTGTTTCACAATTTGACTAGATGGACTTTTTGGTAAATACTTTAGTGGCATTTCACTGTCAAATATGAAGTTCAAGGCAAAATAGTATTTTCTATTACTGTGCAGGGGAAAGGGATGGATCGATACATGCAAATTTAATGTAGTAACTCACTTTTCCATATATTTTGAATGTATATTTCTATTTATAATACCAGTTTATAAAAAATAATTACACAGGAGAGGAAAAAAAAAAGCCTGACTAGGAAAATTATGCATCTGGCACATCTCCAATTGTGCAGATCAGAGAAAATTTTTACCTTGATGCCATTTTATCCGAAGACTGCTTATTTTAACCGGCTTTCAAACTGTACCACACCACATAAAGGATATTTTACCAGGTATGTATTGCATTCTATATCATTGCAATAATTCATTATTGGATGTCTAGCTATCGAGCCATCCCAGGTGGTGGGTGGGGAGGGAGGGTTGTGGCAAGATTGTCTTTTCAATTTTGGAGAGTTTTCCTGTGGCTACAAGGCAAGTAACGGGTTGGAAAAAGTCTGACTGTAAGCGTTGGACACCTTCGTAGTGTAGTGTTTTAGTGACTTTTTTTATACGGTTCTTGTACATTAGATACGTGTAGTGGTGTTTCCGAATGTTTGTTTATGCACTAGTTCAGACAACTTTCCCTGTTACTTGTTCTTGATAAGTGAAAACTGCAGGGAAATAAAAATACATATCAAAACCTGGCCATGGTGCATATGTGGTTATTTCACAGTGTGCAAGCAGGGACGGCAGGAATTCTGGAAGCTCTGGTGATCCCAGCATATGCACTTATTTCCAGAAGGTTGCAGATTATGGGATACTTCTGTGGTAGGGGGAGGGATGGGCTGGGACCTGAGACCTGGGAAAACAGTGAATGAGAGTTTCTTGCCCTGCCAAGGAAATGGGGTGAATCATTTCTGCTGTTTTCTTCTCCACACGTGGGTGTTTCTGTATTGCAAATCCACAAGCACTGAGGTGGGAAGGAACCTGGGGATGTTGTTTAGTCCAGACCCACCCTCCCAGGAAAGTCAAGATGTGCTTTGCCTGTGTCATGCAGTCAGTGTGTTTTCCTTCTTGGCTTTCTGTATAAAGAACTATTTTTAATCCAAGCTGTGTTTAAACCTGCTTTTATCGTACGTTGTGCGAGTTAACACTCCTGGCAGCTAAAAACACTTGCAGAGCTTTAAATCCTGGGAGCTCGTCACGAACTCAGATGTCTAAAATTACCTGGCTTTTGCTTAACTGATGCTCTATTTTTTTGTTCTGTATGATGTTTGCAGGGAGAGGTGAGGATAGATTATTCCTGCTGGGAATAGAGGAACTCACGGCACTGCCTTGGTCAGGTGAGGGGTGGTGGCAGCTTTGGGGGGGCACCTGTGGCTGCACTGTGCCTTCACTGGGCTTGCTGCTCCCTGAAAATTCTTCTTTATCTGATCTTTCCAGGCTTTCTGTAGAGCTGGACTCATTTCAGGGCATGACTGATAGTCTGAAGTATAAATGAATTATTTTTTTTTTCTTGGGAAGAACTATTGGAAATTTGAGTCTGTAAAGAAAAAAAATTATTCTTGATATCTAGAAATAACCTTGCTTCACTACCATCCCCAAAACCCTTTGGAAGCTTAATGAAAATGGGAAGTAATTTCCTCTGCAGATTGAAAGCTGTACACTTAGCATGGTCTCTTCTCACTACAAAGATCATTTTCAGTGGATCATTTTCAGGGAAAATTGGCCAGATGATGTCTCTAAGATTGCTGTGTATCTCTGATTTCATGTAGTCTAATCCTCATCTAATTACTTAAAAAACCTTTAGCTGGAGCTTCGAACTTCTAATGGATTCTGGGCAAATGTGAGGTGCAGAGAAGGATTCCATAAACTCCCAAGGCTCTGATGGTAAGTGCCAGCTGTGGAATGGGTTTCGTTTAAAGGATTAGTGGTGGTGAAACCTTCTGTGAAGCAGAACTGGAACAGTCACTGCAGAATTTCTGTGTGCCTCAAGTGCAGGAAAAGGGGAGTGCTGCAGGCCATGGAAATCTTCATTAAAAAGAAGAAAAAAAGAGAGAAAAGGGAGGGAGTATTGCTATAAAATACTTTGTCCTGATCCCAGCTGGGAATGCCATGGACTGAGGTGGTTTTGTGCTGTTTACACATGTTGAGGATATGACATTGTTCAGTTTTAATTCCCTCCTTTGTGCATCTCTGCAGTAGGATTGGCATAGGGATTTCTGTTCTGTTGTGTATTGGGAATGTCTTTCAGGTGAGATTGTGGAATCCTGGTTTGTCTACAGCAATTTCTCCTGGATTTCATGTCATGTGCAGAGTTTTAAATGTCAGGTACTAGAAAATGCTGGTTCTTTCTCTAATAAGATTTATCTGTTTGTTTATGGACTGACTGGAGTTTTGGTGTGTGTTTAATTGTCATCCCAACAGGCTCCCCGGATTTGAGAGAAACAGTTTCAAAGCTCAATTCCCTGTTTCTGCTGCTTTGAGGGTTTGCAACATTCAGACTTTAATGGGAAAGACTGGGAATAACCTCAGTAAATTAAAGCAGGCAAACTGCTGCTTGGGAAAGAAGGAAGATGAGGGAGAGAGAATTTTTCCTAAGTTGGGTGAGCTGTGAAAATCCAAGTGTTTCCATCTGAACAAAGGCACATGGAAGTTCATTACTGCTGATCCAAGCAGCTCGTTATGTGGGAAGCATTAGATGTGCTCCTTGCAGGACCCCAGCAGCAGTGCCTGGAGTGAGGGGGTGTGGAGAGCCCTACACTGGCTGGGTTGTGCCATCCTGCTGCGGTGACAGGACCCAAAATGCCATTCCCTCACGTGAGAACTGAACTGAATGTTTGCTTCTGAAGTGCCTTTCAGGAGGAAAAGGGAGTTTCAGGACACATTCCCTGTTTCCTCAGTGACTTGCTTATTTCCTAGTCACCTGTTGTATCTCTAAATGCAATCTCTGTGTCCTTTGGATGGTTTTTAATGCTGTAATCTCAAAAAATTAACGAAGAGCGCACATGTAAGTTAAATTCTACTGTGAATTTAACTCATTTAATCTGTCTGGATTGTCAGCCAGTAACTCCAGTTTAAATAGAAATAAAAGAAAATAATGTATCTGGAATAGGACTAAAATCTGAAAACTAACAGGCAATAAGATTGAGGGAACCCAAATTACTTTTGGAATCCCTGAATCCCAGAATGATTTGTGTTAGAAGGGACCTTAAACCTCACCTCTGCTAGAGGCAGGGGCAGTGCCCTTCCACTATCCCAGGCTGCTCCAAGCCCCATCCAGGCTGGCTTTGGGCACTGCCAGGGATCCAGGGGCAGCCACAGCTGCTCTGGGAATGCTGTGCCAGGGCCTCCCCACCCTCCCAACCTTACAAATTTGCTGAGGGTAAGATTGTTTCTGTGACTAAGAGCAGTAAAATCTTTTTAGTCCAGCCTAACTTCAATCCATGGGACCCTGGTTTAACTCCAACACAAGTGGAATTGCCCAGGGGAGGATAATGGAGAAGGAGGAAGACAAAAACTGAGGCAGAGACAGCGAATTTGTAACAGATAAATCTTTTTGTCTGGTGGGAGAGCACAACCTCTGCCTGCCCACACTCCATCCCTGTGCTATCATACCCTGGCAAGACGTTATCAATTTGGGAACGTCAGTAAAAATCACCGTGCTGTGCCTGACGAGCGTGGGGATCCCCTGGGGAGGGCAGGAGCAGCCAATGGAGCAGAAGGGCAGCGAGTGCCCGCGGCGCAGCCCGGCCGCGCTCCGCACGCTCGGCAGCCGCTCCGCCGCGCCCGTGGCACCGCAGGCGCTGCCCTGGGTCCCCCCTCCGCGCTGCTGGCAGCTGCCGGGAGCTGCTGGAGCCCCGTGCTGCCTGTGTGCCCCTTCCCGAATGAATGGCGCTGCACTGAGCCCCGCCCTGGGGACAAGGGACGCCTCCTCCTGATGCTGATCCGACTCGACTCCGCGTGGGGGGTTTAAATCCCCGCTGTAAGTGACACCAGAAGATGGCATCAGCTGCCTGCGATGCTCCTTAACTCTTTCTGCATCTCTATGGAGCCTTTGTGGTTTGGGATTAGGTATTTTTTAGTCCGTTCGGTATTTTTATGGTTGCTTCATAACTTCCTATACCATAAAGACAATTATTTTTTTCCGAGGTACAGCCCTTTTATTTAGGTGATTTATTAACCCAAATGAAAAGCTGGTAACTTGGTAAAAATATTTTGTGTGCTTAGTAATGAACTGAAATGTTCTGCTGTTTTATACAGTGGTAAAATCGATTTATTTATTTTGGGCAAACCCATTTTTTATAGGTGGGTTAACACGAAATCTATGACTGTGCATAACGTGAATAATTTATGTGGAGATTGAGATTTCTGTGTGTACTCAACATACATTTTTTAAAGTAAGCATATACTGAAGTGTCTTGCAAATCAGAAACAATTCCTGCCCAAGCACTTCCTCATGGAGCATCTTTGGAGTGCCACGGCCCCATTTCCACATCCAAACTTCTGTGGAGGTGTGAGAAAGGAACCCCCGTGGCCCTGATCCCAAAGAAATCCTTACCTGTCTGATCCAAGGAGATGCTGGGTCTGGGATAATCACCCTGAGAGTGTCACTTGTGCCGATCCTGTACATTTTGCTGTGGAATTTTTCCCCTGCCTGGCCGAATGTTCCTGCAGCCCCGTCCCTCCTGAGCTGGGGATGTGTCTCCGTGCCTTTGGTGATCCCTGGGGATGCAGATTAGATCATTTCTGACCCTCGGTTCCTCCTGGCTGCCTTCTCAGAACTTTCCAGCTCATTTTTGCCTGTTCTCCAACCTGCCTTTATTTATTTTTATTCTTGCTAAACACTTCTATGCTCTGCCTTTGCAAACATTCCCCGGTGCACTCTCAGAGTCTCCTGGTGTCTGTGGGACATTAACTGCGGGTGACATTTAAAATTGCCTTTTGTCACGGGGATCCCGCCCCTTCTGGTCCCTCCTGGGAGAAATCCTTTAGCACCCCTTTCCCCTGAGCCACATCTGAGCGCTGATGACACCAACATATCAAATTTCCTGCCTCTGGCCACTGCTGAGCCACCGGGATCAATGGGATGTGCATTAAAGCCGCTCTCCCTGCTGACAACTCGCGCCCCTGGCCAGCACTGGTGTCTGCTCCTTGCACGGAATTGTTCAGCACGGCAGAAATTCAACCTTGCTGCTTTCTCCCTCCCAGCTCCAAAGCCCATTCCTGGAGCCCAGAAGCAAGGAAGGGAAGCAGTGGACTCTGTGCACAGGAAATGCTGAAATGTTCCCTCATTTCTGCGGGATCGCCTCTGTCAGAATCCGTGTCCTGCTGTTGTTCAGGTCCTGTCCTCTCCCTGGTTTTCCTGCAGCCTCAACACCTTGGCTGTGCTGGAGGCTCCCCTGCAGAGGGATGGAATCCTGTCATTCCTTTATGATCCCAGACCTTGAGGAGGGAATTTGTTATTCCTTTTGGAGAGCTCTGGTAGCTTGGGATCTTTAGTGAAGTGAGGTTGGCTCAGCTGGAGAATTTCTTCAGGAGAAATCAGAACTTGCTGTCAAACCATATCTGATCTGCCAGGGTGAGCTAAAACGGGGAGCTGGAGAACTTGCTGGGAAAGTGGGAAAAGGAGATAAGATCCAGGTTCTCTTAGTTTTACTTTTGTGGTGCTGACTGGAAGACAATTTTCCTATGTTCTGATGTAAGTAGGCTGAGAAAAATGTAACTCTACGTGGATTTCTTGAAAGCATCCAGCTGAAAAATGACGTTTTTTACTGAGAAGGGCAAGAAATGAATTAAGGTGGCAGGAGTGAAGTATTTAAGCTCTGCTTTTCTGTATCTT
Organism: Corvus cornix cornix; assembly: GCF_000738735.6. Lineage (NCBI taxonomy): Eukaryota > Metazoa > Chordata > Aves > Passeriformes > Corvidae > Corvus > Corvus cornix. Next base: position 1,994,026 of record NC_046337.1, on the reverse strand, counting down.
CATGTTTTTACAAAGCAGGTTCCCACCACACTGTCCCTCACACCTTCAGGCACCCAGCCCAGCCTGGGAGCAGCTCACAGACCCAAGGAGGTGCTGATCACTCCTGAATCTGCCTGAAAATGAATGTTCCTACCAGGCTGCTTCACCTAATCTGGCAATAAGCAGTAAAAATAGCAGCTGGGTGACAATACAGAATTGTCTGCGCTCCAGACAATGTCACATTGTTTGTGACAAAACTGCTGGGAAAAGATGGCTCTCTGCATTCTTCCTGATGGCAGATTATACCTGCTCTAATAGAAAAATGGAGTTGTGCTTATCTCACTCCAAAATGAGCTCTTGATAATGGAGGAGAATAAGGATTAATTCATCCAAAGGGTTGTCTTTTATGACTAAGCCCCTACTTGTCATGACTAACAAATTTGCTATTCAGGGTAAAAGCTTGAAACATAAGAGAAATAAAAGGGATAATTGGTAATCCACGGGAATAAATCCCATTATGTAATAATGTCTTATCACATGCTGCACGTTGCTAACTCTCCCCCATGGAATTGCTTTTAAGAAGGGTGTGAGAGGCTTTGTAGCCAACCTGCTCCTCACATCCACCTCAGGTAAGGACTGAAGGAAAGGGAGATCTCCATCAAAATGCTGGAGCGTTGTCCACCCTCATCTTAATTGTGTAGCTGAGGCTAATTGAATAGAACTCTGGTGGAAACCAGGATCAGGAGTTGCTGGAGCCTGGGCCGTGTCTGCAACTTCCCGGAGGACATCAATGGTGTTTGGATTCTTCTTTAAGCAGGAGATTCTCGTAGGGAGAAAATGATGGAGGAGGAGGAGGAGACTTCCTTCATGGTATTTTAGACTGTTTCAAGTCATGTGAATGCAGGGAAATAAATGAGCCAGGAGGGAGAGTTGCAGGTGATTTTAGCAAGTAAGGAAGGAGCATTTTTAGGGCAGGAGGATGAGGACAGCACCCCTGATGAGGAGATGCAGGCTCCAGACGCTGCTTTTCCCAGATGCTGAATCACCGGCTGCATCGTGACAAAACTTCTTGTAAATTGAGCAAGGTCAAAGTGTTGCCCAGAGGCACCACTGCTTCTGCTTTTCCTCCCAGGAATGAGACATGGAGTGATATTCCAGGAAGAAATATCCTTTAACCTGGTTATAGATCCGGCTTGTGCCAGAGGCAAAGGGGGAGGATGCTGAGGGGGGCTTTGTTGGAGCAAATCCGGAGGAAAACCACGAAGCTCATATGGGAACTAGAGCACGTTCCCTATGGAGACTGGCTGGGAATGCTGGAGGAGAAGGTTGTGTGGAGAGCCCGTAGCAGGTTTCCAGTGTCTGGAAGAAGCTGGAGAGGGACTCTTTATGGGCAAGTGGAGTGATAGGGAAATTTTGTTCGGACAGATGGAAGAAAATCCTTCCTTGCGAGGGTGGGCAGGCCCTGGCACAGGGTGCCCAGAGCAGCTGTGGCTGCTCCTGAATCCCTGTCAGCGTCCAAGGCCAGGCTGGACACTGGGGCTGGGAGCAGCCTGGCACAGTGGGAGCTGTGGGACTCGCAGCAGCGGAAGATCTTTAGGGTCGCTTTCCCCGCACCCCTCCCCGCTGCTGCGGGGGGAGGTCCCCGCGGTGCCCGCGCAGCCGCGCCCGAGCGGGGCCGGTCCGGGGCGTGTCCGCGGGCTCTGAGCGGCTGCGAGGGCTCCCGGCCCCGCCCGCCCGGCGGCCCCAGCCCCGCCGCTGCCGCACCTGCCCCGCGCAGCCCCGGCGCCCGCCCGCCGCCATGGCGGACCCCGCCGAGTGCAGCATCAAGGTGATGTGCCGCTTCCGGCCCCTCAACGAGGCCGAGATCCTGCGCGGCGACAAATTCATCCCCAAATTCAAGGGCGACGAGACCGTGGTCATCGGGGTGAGTCTGCGGCATCCCGCATCCCGCTGCCGCCCGCGCGGGTGGGGCGAGCATCCCTCGGCGCGGGGCGAGCGTCCCTGCTCTCGGGGCGAGCATCCCTCCCCGCGGTGCCCGCGTCCGCCGGAGCCCCCCGGGCCCTCCCCGCGTGTCCCCCCCATCCCATCCATTGTTCCCGCAGTGGCCGAGCGGGATTGGGGAGGGGGCGGCGCTGCCCGCTTCCCTCCCCCCCCCCCGCCGGGGCTGCCCTCAACCCACCGGCCGAGGGGCCCGGGGGTCCCGGGGGTGCCGGGGGTCTCGGGGGGCCCGGGGGGCACGGGGGCGCCGCGGGCTCGGGCGCTGATGTCATGCCGGGGACTGGGCATGCTCGACTGGGGCGGCCGCCCGCGCCTCCGCCGCGCCCCTGCGGCAGCCGCCGGCACCGAAGTTATCCCGGGGCCGGGAGCCGCATCCCGGGAGCCGCAATCCCGGGATCCCCATCCCCGGCAGCGCCCCGCGGCCGCACGGCAGCCCCGCAGAGCGGGCGGTACCCGCAGAGCGGCGGCGGGACCGCGCCGGGCAGCGCTGCGGGAAGCGACCCAAGTTTGGGGCTTTTTCCGCGTTTAAAACACTAAAATGAAGCCAAATCGCCCCCAGCCCGCAGCAGCCGCACGCCCGGCCCTGCGCGGCCCCCGCGCTCTGCCGGGGCTCGGCTGCTCCAGAGGTTTAGTGGGAACAAAGGGTCGGGATGTGGCTGATCCCAGGGCTCAGCGTAGCCCAGCATCTTCCCTCTCCCTCTCCCAGCGCGGGTCCCTCGGAGGGGCCGCGCTCAGAGCCCCCGGTGCCGCTTTGGGTGGGGGTTCATGGGCGCTGCTGGGGGCCTGAACGCAGATTTTTGGTTTCGTGTCCGGCCAGCCTGGGCTGTGGTGCTTTAGTTCCGATTTGGTCATCTGTGGTTAAACCAGTAACGTGCTCCGTATGATGATAAAGAGACCCTAAAACTAATGGTCAGCACAACTCCTTGGACGGTTTGTTAAAATTCTTACCAAAACCTTGAGGTCATCAGAAACTTCCCTCCTGAAAGTTGCCAAACAGTTGCAAGGGAAAAAATTGGTGAATTACGAACATACACAGTTATTTTTTTAATATTAAATGCCCTCTGTCCTGCCAAATTAATTGTCTTTCTGTGAAGGTTAAAGCGGTGGCACCCCCAGCAGCCTGTTAACAATAGAATAATCAAATTGGTTATCAATCTTGGCCAGCAGCAGAGGGCTGGATTTGGCCAACAAATATTGGGAGGGAAAATGTATCTGTACCATTGGATGTTTAAGAAACCACTGTCAGCACGGTCCCCTCCCCCCCCAATAAATAAACCCTCAGACATGTTAAAAGCAGATTAAAATACAGCTCCTGTAAATCCTTTAACAGCACTGTGTTTTGAAGAGGAGTTCAAAATTCTCTTTTCCCACTCCTGATGTGTCTTTGTCCGTAAAGTATCTGTTGTCTGGGAAAACAGTAGCTGTGATGCTTTGGGCAAGGTTTTTGTATCTTGCAGGTGAGAGTAATTCCTTTGGTGGGGGTATAAAAAAGGAAAAAACAACAGCAGCTTTTAATTTCCTTCCATGGAAGTTAAAAAAAATAGAGAGAAGCAAGGAAAGTGCACGTATTGATTTTCATGGATATTTATTTTACGTGGATATTCAAGTTGGCAGCTCATTTTGGGGCGTTATTTGCTATCTTGAAAACCAAGTCAGAAGCTTGGAGTTTGCCTTCCCTTCTTAAGGCAAAAATTGTAATTATTTAGGATTTTAATCATCTCAGCTAATGCAATATGTCCTCAAATCCAGCTTCTGTTTCCCAAGGAGGAGCCATCAGCTGGAGTTCTGGGGGAATAGCTGTAGTTTGGCTGAGTGGAAGGGAACATAAAAACCTTCCCATATTCTTTGTCCTCTTTATTTGCAGCCCTGAGCTCGCTGGGCTCTGGTGTAGCTCAATCCCCAGTGAATCCCACTGCAGCAGGAGTGGGAAGCGCTGCTGGATTTTATTATTTTTATTATTTTTATTATTTTTATTATTATTTTATTGGTTTAGAGTGGCTGCTTTGCTCCAACAAATAATGCCTGGCAGGGGCAAGGAAGGAATCCTGATCCGTGGGAAGGCACCACCAGAGCAGACTTCCTTCTAGGAAAAGCAGGATTTCAGTCTTCACAAGCTCTTAGGAGCAAAAATAAACCAGGACCAACCACTTTTTTTGTGTTTTACTATAGCATTTGAAAACACTGCAATGCAGCTTTTATTTTTGATCCGTGGATTGGAAAGAGAAGGGTTCTGTTAAGATTTAAGAAACCAGACACAACTATCAGCTTCCCCCCCGAGGAATTATGTCACCACGTAAGAAAAAAATAAAATATAACTGATTCAAGGGAACCATCTATTTTTTCTTCTTTTTTTTTCTAACTAGTAAGTCTGAATAAATTTATTTCTTCCCAGTAAACACGGGGGAAAAAGCTTTCTTCCTGAGTTTCCCACTGTCATCTCCTGTAACACTTCCCTGGGGCCTTGGGCAAAGAAATTGCAGATCATGACTTGGTGTTTGTGGGAAGGAGCAGCCAAGAGGGAAAGTTTAACCACTTAGGCTGAGTTTCTCTGGGCTGGGACTGGGGTTGTGTGGGTCAGAGCTGCTCCTCAGGGAAGCCCCGGGGCAGTGTCCTGACTCTATTCCGACGGGATAAATCCCTGGGAGTTGGGATTTGTTTTGTTCTCTGTTTATTTGCTGTCTCCCGCCCATCTCCGGGCTCGTGGAGGGTGAGAACGTCTTACCTTGACTTTTCCTTTGCTTAAATCAGACAAAACCCTCCATGCTTCCGTTCTGCCAGAGAGTTTAAAGCACAAAAAGCCTTTTAGGTGAATCTCCCCTCTCAGCAGGGCAGGAAAAGGGGATGGGGGATGAATCCAGGGCTTTATTCTGTGGTTGGCTGCCCAGGAGTCTCACCAGGCTGCAGCTTCATTTTCTCTCCCTGCTCCTCTGCAGCCTCAAGGTGACTCTCTGATTGATTGTGTTGGCTGACATACCTAAAAATGCATTTTTCTAGCTGGCTTCCTGCTCGTGGGAGAGCGTGGAGCTCTTTGCTGGGCTGGCAAAGGGAGGCAGCTCCCGGTGTGTGCTCGTGTCCTGTTCCTCTGGGTGCTTTTATTCTTGAGCATCTGGGAAGGGAGGATGCACAGAGCTTCAGCACCTGCTGGGATGCTCGCTGGTTTAGGTTTGTGGCAGAGAATCCTGCCAGCCAGCCCTGGTGTAAAATATTTAGGAATTTAGTTGTGGAGGGGTTGTTGTTTTCAGCCCCTTTATTTTTTGTCTGGAGCAGCCGCTTCCTTTGAGCGCGGGGCTGTTCCCAGGCTGGTGGCTCAGGAAAACATCTCCTGTTAGGAAGCTGAACATCCAAAAGGCAGCTCGGGAACCTCATGTTGTTCCCAGGAAGGGATAAAAGGCTCTTCATTGTGGCTGTCAGCTGCCTTTGGCGCTGCGGCGGGAGGGATTTGTAAAGCCCGGCTTAGCAGGAGCTGCTGAGCTCTGCAGTCCCCGCGTACTGCCCGTGTCAGGCTCAGGCACAGCCTCCCCCTTCCCCTCTCTGCCCATCCCGGGGGGCTCCAGCCCCTGGGAAATCCAGGAGGCCTCCGGGATCAGTGGGAGGATCCCCCAGGATTGTGCTTTACTCACACGGGGGAGATTCTGTTGTCTCATCCGTGAAATATTCCACTTAAATAACTAACGTGCCTCAAAGCAAACAAAACCATCACCTGATGCCCTGCCACTCTGCCGTGGTCACTGCTGTTCTGCAGTGTCATATTCCATGAGAGGAATTCCTGTGCAGGGCTGAGAGTTGGATCATCTCTGTGGGTCCCTTCCAGCTCAGAATATTCTGTGAGAGAAAGGAAAACAAAGATTGATGGCTGATTCCTTTCTGAGCAGTGCTGTGGTTTTGTTTTCTTTTCTTTTTTTAATACTTTGTGCTGTAAGTGCATTTTGGGATGTCTTGTGGAGAGATGCTCACTTATTTTCATCCCTAAAATATTTGGATATGCTTTATCTTTTGTTCCGTGTATACCAGTGAAGTCAGCAGAGTTTGTGCTAGTGAAGAGCACGTTCCAAAATCCCTCCTGTACAGAGATCTCTGAGTGCTGTTAAACAGTTGTTTTTACAGTTGTTTTACCCACAGTGTTTAATCTGTGGGTAAAACAGATTAAAAAAAAAAAAAAAACAAAAATCCTTGGGATAACAGAGAAATGGTGAGTTTAAAAGAAATAAAAATTCAAAAACTGCCCTGTGCTGCTGGGGTTGTTTTTTTTTGGTGCAGCTTTTCCCAAAAGCCAAGTGTCCATCTCGACCCCCGAACGCACATCCCCTGTGCCTGTGGAGGGTTTGTGCCTACAAATGACTTGTGCAAAAAGCTCCTTCTGGATGTGAGATGGGAGGCTGTGGCCCCAGGGCTGTCAGTGGATTGTGGGGTGCTGTTCTCCTGGCAGATCCCATGTTCTGCAGAGCTGCTTCTTGCTTTGCCTCCCAGCATCTCCGGTGTTTTCCAGCTCCTCTTTTCCGGTGAGGACCGAGTGAGTTTTGGCTGAAAGCTTCTGAGAAGGACTTTTGGGATACGAATACCTGGCTGAGCATGGAATTCCTGGGGAATTGGTGTCTTCAGACAGCTGACAAACACTTTGTGGGAGCTGTTTGTTTCAGAAATGTCCCCCCCCCCCCTTCCTGCACACCCCAGGATTTTCCTGCAGCCTGGAATAACATCTGGACCCCGCTGCCTTTCCCCATTCCGTGGAGGAGCTGAGCCACACTGTGCTGTGCTCATCCCCTGTGGCTCTGGTGCTTTCAGGTCAGACTATTTCCAGAGCTCTGGCTCTGGCTTTTTGCTTTGGGTTGACGTTGCTCCATAGGTACCTCGGGAAGAACCAGAAGCCTGTGGATCACGTTGCTGCTCATTTGGGAAAGAGCAAACACAGGGTGATCCCACTGGGTCTGGATGAATTTTCTGTTCCCTGCAGAAGAAACGATTTCATTTCCTGAAGAACTGGTGTGGCCATTCAGGGAGCTGCTCCCAAGCTTGATATTTGCAGATATTTAAAGAGTGGCTGTTTTTTTAAGGCAGTTCCTGTGCTCCACACTTATTTTCGGGAGCTTGTGTGGAATATTAGAATCAGGGGCCTGATGAGATGACTGAGGAGGGGTTTGGGTCTGTTTTTACAGTGTGTTGGGACAGGATGGAACTGTTCTGGTGCTGATTATCAAGAAACACATTTATTTCTTGTGGCAGTGAGACTCCCAGAAAGCACCGAAGCAGGTGTGCAATATTACCCTGCCACAGTGGCAATGGAAAAAATCTGTGTTGATGAGGATTTCTCCAGATATTCTCCTTTTCCACCATGCCTTTGTCTAATCCCAGAACCACAGGTTATTGGGATGAGTGGCAGCCAGTTCAGCTCCTGGGATTCTGTTGGAATTGGCTCAATTTTGTGAGGTGTTCCCAAGACAGGGATACTTCACAAAAAGGTTCAAAGCGAAATCCTTGGCTGCCTGGCCCATTCTTGCCAGGTTTAAGCCACTTCTGAGTGGTTCGGGGCAGGGGGTTGTTTGATTCTCCTCTGAATCCTCAGCTGTTTTCCTTCTGGAATGGACATTCCTGCTCTTCCAGGCTTGTCTGTAAGTGCTGAACTGGGGGCAGGTGATCCAGCACAGGTCAATGTGTGTTTTATGGGTGAAGCTGCCCTTGTGTTTGCTTTTCTGTTTTCTAAAAGAGCGGTGAGAACTCAGGTGTGAAAATGGCTTCTATTTATTGATGGTGCTGCTAGAAAGATGATTTACTCAAAATACAAAGCATATTTCCTCGCCCCGGCAATTTCCCTTTTGTGTTTTCTCGGGGCATCTTTTTTTCTCTTTTCCCAATCCCCTCTGGGCATCCTTCTCCAAACCTATCCTGTCAGAAATATGGATTCCTACTTAAACCTTCAAAACTTAAAGCACAGGGGATGGATTCCAACAAGACAAATTGTCAAACCACAGGAAAATGAAGTTTCAAGCCACTCTGTGTTGTCTTTTCCCCTCCTGCTGGATGCCTTTTTTTGGGACCAGAAGGTTTAAACATTGAGCATCATTCCCGCTTGTCCCAGTCCTTTTCCTTCCCCTGGGATGCACCAGTCAACCACTGGGGCTCGGATTTGTTTTGGCAAGTGTTGAGGCTGGTGCAGGGAGATTTGGGGTTATTTGGGGCAGTCTGGGAGCGCTTGGTGTGCTCCACTGGAGAGGATTTTTCCCGAGGCTCCCTGCCCCGAGCGTGCGGGGGAAGCTCCCGGGGGGTGACGTGTGCTCACAGCTCCCTGCGCTGGCTTGGGGCTTCCAACTGTGCCAGAAGAATAAAGCTGTTCAGAAAGGGAAAATTAAGGATGCAGTGCTGCTTGTAAGTCTTTAATATTGATCTGCTTTTCTCTGGGGGAGTTTCTGTGAGGAAAACAGGCTTGGGAGGAAAGATGATTTCGTTTCATTTCTTGTGACGGTTTCAGCTTGGCTGCTGACAGCCTTGCTATTATCCTGGGTGTCCTTCCTGTTGTCGTGAAAATGACTCACTTGGGATTTGTTTTCTTCCAAAATTCCTTGTTCTGTGCTGCCTAAGGTGTCTCCAGGTACTGCCATGTATTTCTTAAAACCCCACATTTCCACCTCAGCTTCCCTGGCTTGGGGCTGTCTGGCTGCTGAGGCGTTTCTGGTTAAGTCCTGGCTGGTTTAGCTGAATGCAAAAGTGTATCTGGAATTTGGTGTGAATCTTTTCCTCAAAAGATCCCTTCTGGACAGGGGGATTTGCTTGTGGCTTGTTTTATTTTTCTTAACATCTGCAGGGGTGTTCTTGTGTTTGTTTTTGTTGGGTTTTTCAACTCCCAAATACTCCCAACTCCTCCCAAATACTCTCAGGCTCTTTATTTTCTCTCTTTTGCTTGATTTGGTGTTGCTGCAACCTTTTAAAACCCAGGTGTGCAGACAGAGAAGTGGTTTGGAGCTGCTCAGTAATTGTTTGACACTTTGGATTTGGCTGAGGTGTTGCCAATGTTTGTTTTTCCAGCTCCCCTGGAAGGTACACGTGGGATAATGGCGCTTGTTTGTGGTTTGTGAACTTAATTCAGTTTTATTGGATTTTGGAGTGTGAAAACATTGCATATTTATATAATCCCAGCAAAACAAAGCAAGCACAGCAGCAAAAATTTGCCTCAAAATATCCAAAATGGGATCCTTCACAGCCTTAAAGGTGTGGAGTCACAGGCATGGCATTGCTGATGGATTCCTGCTTTTATTCATCCATTTCTACAGATTTATGGCCTCTTTGGTTCTTGGCTTTTTATGGGAAGTGCTTGTAATTGTCATCAGATTCCCATTAAAATATCAATAATTGGTCACAGAACAGCTTCAGAAAATGCCTATTTCCCAACTGTGAGACTGAGTCTCACTAACACCAGGAATGTGGGATTTTTTTTCCCCCCATGAGAAATGAGTATCCAGAGACAAAAACTTAAATATTTAATAGTAGTCTTTGCTAAAAGTGATTCATTTTTTCAGTGCCTCTCTCTCTCTTTCTCTGCTGAGAGAATTCCTTTTTTCACTACCTAGTTATGATGATGGACAGGAGATGCTCTTGGATGGTGTAAAAATCTTTCTCCTGGCTCAGGGAATGGAGTGAACCTTGAAAAGCTGGGGTGGTTTTGAAGCTGCTGTAGAACATTTCTCTTCCACGAGGAGGATTTGATACCGAAACCACATTTTGTTACACGTTCAATAACCCCAAAGGCCTCCAACACCTTTTGGCAGTACAAAATATTCCCAAATTTGCTGAGATCCTGTTCCTATGGCAGCATTTTCCAGTCAGCAAAAGATGTTGTGGCAGCTTCTGAGCTGAAGACCTGTGCTTCTGAGGGGTGGAAGTTGAATTTCAAAGTCACACTGATACCCAGGAATCATCCTGGCTACTAAATTATTCCCCCACTTAGCAAAGGCTGAGCAGGAGAGCGTTCTCTGGATTGGGGTAACTGGGTTAGGGAGTATTTTTAGCCGAGCTGTTACCAGAAGTCAGGTTTTTCTGCAGCTGTAATCTCTTTTCTGCCTGCACAGCCCTCCTGCACTGCTCCATGCTCTGTATTTAGGCCAGCAGGGAGATGGGGGCAATGCTGCTGCTTCTCACAGGGCTTGGTCCTGTGGTTCACTGGGTGAGGATCTGTGCCCTTTTTTGTTCCTGCACCCCGCTGTCATATCCATCCTCTACCTCTCTCTCCCTTTACATCTCCTTTTATTTTGCATTTCTATTCTCCCTCTCTCCTTTATTACTTATCCCCCCCTCTCCCCTTTTATCTTGCATTTTGCTTGGTTTTCTCCTCTCAGGACCTCTCCCTATGCTTTTTGTATTTTCTTCCCGCTTTCTGGCTCACCCATAAATACCCAGTGGAAAACTGCTGTCACTTGGCTTGATTATTTCTCACTTTATGGTATCTCTCACAATTTAACTTCAAAGCAAAACAGTTCAGCGCTGCAAACGAATCTTAAAAGCAGAGTTAATCTCACTACATGGGAGCGTGTGCAGGAACATTTTCCTGGAGAAAAATGTTTGCTTATGTTGGTGATAGAGGATTTATTCTCTCCGTGGCTTGCTTTGTGTGCGGCCCAGATTTTCTGAGTATTGTGGAGTAAACTCAGCCATAAACTTCAAACAAAGCTGTTGCCAGCACAAAAAACTTATTTATGTGCCTTGTGTGATGCTGGAGCTGTGGGGCTGTGCAGGAGGAAGGTGGGAATGCTGGGGGAAAATGGGAGCCCCTGAGGTGGTTTTATGGCTGGGTGTGTGCCAGAACGGGTCAGAGCGAATCACTAAATACGGGATTCGTGTTTTCCTTAAAATGAACCATTCTTTGTTGTTCTGTAGTAAATCCATGTGCTATTTCACCAAAAGCAGTGCTAGATAAACATAGAATTGCTCCTGGTGCTGCTGTTAATCCATTATCCTCAGCAGAGCTTGGATTTGGGCTGTTTGGGATGCAAACTTTGTATGGAACTGAAAAAACCTGGATTTGACTTCCCAGTGACCTCAAGCATCGGCTCCCTGTTTGTGCAGTGGAAATACTCCTTGCTTTTCTCTGATCTGTTGTAGGTTTGGAGGTTTGAATTCCAGATATTTCAGATTTTTGGGACTGTGAGAGCTGCTTGTGCCCGCTTCAGGCTGGTGTTGAGAAAGTCATTTGGGGTTCTCTGCAAGGTGAGAGCCCGAGAGCTGCAGCAGCCGTGGTGCTGCCAGTGGAGGTGGGAATTCAGAGCACATTGTCCTGTCCTGGAGTGGTGGAGAGAGGCACCTGCAGTGCTTGGGACCTGGAGCCCCTTGTTGGTGTGTTGGTTTTTGTTTGGTTTGGTTTTTTTCCCTTAAAACATTACCAAATGCTGAGGGGGGCTGGAGGCTGAAGTCCTGCAGAACGGCTTGTGGCTTATCACGAAGAGGAAGTGCTTATGTTAATCAAAAAAAATAGGTTATTAAATCATCCTGTTAATGATTATTTGCACCCAGTTAATGATGATTTGCACCTCCTTATCCCCTGCTAGTTGCCAGCTCAGTGTCTTGCAGGTTTGGCTTTGTTTCTGCTGTAGAAAAATCAGAATAAGAGGCAGGGTTTACATAAGAGCCAGCAGGTGCTGTGTTTACAGGGCTGTCATTTTACAGGTCGTGGTGCTTCCCTCCTCTTCCCTGTCCTGGTGTGTCAGGAAGCAGCAGCAGAGCTTTCACTCATGGCTGGAAGAGTTTAACAGGATCAGAGCCTCTGGAGCTGGGAGGGAACGGGGCTGTTCTCTGCTCTGGGAAAAGTGCTCAGGCAACGCACTGCTAAAGCTGCTGATGGAATTACTGCCAGATAATTCCGGCCTGTTTGGGGATAATTTAGCAGAAAGTGGGGCTGCTCTGCTGATCTCATTGCTGTGCTGTAGGAGATGAGCTCTCTGCAGGCTGTAATGCCTTGCTTGCTGCAGGGAGAGCACAGGAAGGGTTATGAGCCAGAAAATCTGTTCTTGCTCATAAAAAGCCCCCCCAAAAATTACCAAAGAAAGTCCAAGCAGCTCTTTGTCCTTACTGAGTTCCCAGGAGGGGGGTGTGTTTTGTGTGTGTATTTTACCAGCTCAGAAATACCACTTTCCTTCACATTCCTGCTGTGAGGGTTTGGGCTGCAGTTGCTGTAGTAACACATCCAGCACCCTTTGCCAGCTGTCCAGGGAAGCACAAGGTGTGTCACCACCCATGCCTCAGGGTGGGACAAGCTGATGGAGATGTTCTTCCCACCAAATGCAGAGCCAGCTGCAATTCCCCTTAAATTTTGATTTAGATTTAAACAAATCTGAATTTCTTGATGCTTGACTTTATTTATCAGCAGTGGATTAATTTACCAAATTATTAAATATTCTGCTTTCCTCCTGGTAACTGGTGCAGAAATGGAGGAAGCAGCAATTCTGGTTTGTAACGTTTTTGTGATGACTTTTTGGTCTCTGCTTGTCTAATTGCCTGATACAATTTTATTAACAGGGATAGGATTGCTGAGTGTCACCAAACCAAGCACTGCAGTCATCATAGCCCTGCTCCCACAAATGCAAATGTTTTCCAAACAGCATTGGGGGGGGTCTCTGCTTAGTAGTTTCCTATTTAAGCTTTCCTAGGCCCTGCTACATCAGGGAAAGAATCCTTATTTTTTAAAAATTTTACTAAAATTTGTAGTTTTGTTACCATTACCTGCTCCCCAACTGCTTGTTCTTGAGGGGGATTGGAGGGTTGGTGCCAAAATGGTGAGATTTGGACATTTTGAGTAAAACTCAGAGTTCTGCTTTTTGGATTTTCTCCAGATAATGAGGGATAGAAGGAAATCGGGCAAGAAGCAGAAGCTTGGAAGGTGATGGGTGGGAATGAGCAAGTTCCTCTTTCCACAGGGGTTATGGATGAGAGGAACTGGAGCTGAGGCTCCGAGCACTGGGGTGGTGCGTGGCCCAAAGGGGAGCTGTGTCCTCTGTCCTCCATCCCAGGGGTAGGGAAGGAGCAGAAGAAACTGGGCAAAGAGATAAGAATTGGAAGGTAAAAGAAACCAGTGGAATGCTGTTAGAGGGAAGAGAGCTCAGTGATTTTATAGTGGGGATCAAACACTGTGCGAAGCACTGACGTTCCTGTGCATTCCTTCCTGGAAGAGCTGATCTTCCTCCGTGTTCTTATTGAATGAGGTTTCAGCAGGTGTTTCAGCTGTGGCATGGGGTTTTAGGAGATATTTCAGCTGTGGCATGGGGTTTCAGCAGGTGTTTCAGCTGTGGCTTGGCCCTGGCAGGGCTGGCTCTGCCCCGGTGCCACAGAGCCAGAGCAGTGGGAGGTGTGAATGCCCCTGCAGATGGATCCCTCTGCTCCATCCCTGCTGGAAGAAGTTTGTTGCTGGGAGCAGCTGCTCTGCAGGGTAATTGCTGTGCCTGTGGAGGCTGTGCCACCCTCCAGTCGTGGCTATTCCCGCAGTCCTTGGGATGCAGAGCCGAGTTTTTCCAAGGGATGCAGGTCAAGGCTACGATGCTACAAACCAGGTGATGCTGGGCTAGCTGCACATCAGTTCTGTCTGTAGACAAAATCATGCCCAGCACTGTGGTGCCTGCTGCCCTTCCAGCCCTTTGGAGTATCCCTTTTCCATGGAAAAGGTGCACGGAAGCGCAGAACTCCTGGTCCTGTCATTCTCCTTCCGTGATTCTCTGCCGTGTTTTCAGTTCGTGAGGTTTTAGTGTGGTCGGAGGCTGGAGCAGGGCGGGGAGAATGTTTCTGTTCCATCCCGGGCTTTTGCAATCCTGCTGCAGCATCAGATCTGTAAACATTCCAGCTTCCACCACTGCTGGCATTTAGCTCCTCGGTTTGCAAGTGAGGAAGGGAATTTAAGTTGTTGTCACTGGTCTCCAGTGGATCAGGAGCACACCCGACCAGCGGGGAACCAAGGGATTATTCCCTGAGCTCTGGGGTGTGGTTGCTCTGTTAAATCGTGGATGCTGGAATCTTCCTCTCTCCTGGAGTTGGGAATACTGGAGATTTGCAGTTCTGGAGGGCAGAGGAGAATGATCTGCCTGCAGCGGTGCTGCTGGTGGTGATGGGATGAGAACAAAGCTCTCTGGTGAGGGACTGTGTCCTTGTCCTGATGTCCTGAGGTGTTTTGGCCCCTCACAGGTAGAGGTTTGGGGGGCAGAGATGTGCCCGGGGGCTCACTGCTGTCATGATCAAGGCCCTCCAGGAATTCCTCCCTCAGGATTCAGCCACACACTAAATTAGGCTCTGAACCGGTGCACCCCAGAGCAAATGTGACAGTGGGAGCTCGGGAAATGCTTTCTTTGCAGGGAGGTGCAGGGATCCCCCTTGTCTCCCTCTGCCACCCTGCCAGGATGCCCCGTGACCAGGATTGTTCCCTGATCCCCCTCCATCCTGGCTCTTGCTGACAGGGAAGCTGCTCCAGGGGCCAGAGGTGCCCTGTGGAGCCGCTGTGACCTCTCCTGCCCCAGACTGGATTTGACTCCACGCTCAGGATCCCATTACAAATCTCCTGAGCCACCCCGTGGCCCCATAAATCTGCCAGTGATAGGTTTAACAAAGTGGAGATTAACACAGCACTGCCATGGCACAACTGGGATGGAGTTCTGGCTTCTGGAGGTGCAGCTGAAGGTCCTTGGGGCTTTCACCAAAACTGCTTTGTTTGGAAATTTCCACCTGTTCCACTTTGTTTTGGAATATCCTAAACCCTGCTCCACCCATGGGTTATCCCTGCCCCTGAGGTGGCCTTGTCTGACCCCTCCGCCAGTGCTGCTCCAGGAGCTGCCTGAGGATGGGTTTTATTTTCTGGCTGTGAAATTTTGGTTTTGTTCAAAGGAAATCATGACGTTCTCTGAATAACAGTAAAACCCCAGTAGTTTAAAATCGGCTTCAAAGTGTTGGATGTTTACGAAATGGACAATCGTGGAATTTAGGCTGGAGAAGACCTTTAAGATCATTGAGTCCAGCCTTTCCCCAGCACTGCCAAGGCCACCACTGACCTGTGTCCCCAAGTGCCACATCCACATGGATTTTAAATCCCTCCAGGAATGGGGACTCCACCACTTTCCTGATCACTTGGTCACCCTTTCTGGGAAGAAACTTTTCCTAATATCCACTGTTCTCTTTTCATTCTCAACTGCTCCTAAAATCAGGAGACTTTTAGTTAGAGGGGTCTCAGGCCTCATGAATTATGGCATCTTTTTTTTTTCTTTTCTTCTACAGATAACATTTTTCTGCCTTTTCTCTCTAAACTGTTAATTAAACAAAAGAAATGACCAAATTCTCTTCTCCCACTGCTGTAAGGAAGTAGGGTAGGTTAGCTGAAATGCTGGAGCCTGGTGAAAACTGGAGAAAATTTGGATGATTTTGAGTCTGGCAGTGACTTGGTTGCACCAGTGCGAGTCAATAATAGTGAGAGAGCTGCTACTCTGAGTATTGCTGTGTCAGAACTATGCAAAAATGTTGCTCAAGAGGGTTTTTTAATAGCTGCCTTTGTTTCGGGGCATCTTTGTACTTCCGATTCCTTTTCGGAAGAGTCTGTTTTCCAGGTCGTGCATCAAGGTGGAAGAACAGCTTTAAAATATTCCCCAAGGTCTGATTTCCTGAATTGCAGAGCTACACCAAAATGAAATGATGTTTTCTGAGGGGGGGAATTTGTTGCAAGGAGTTAAAGGTTCTTTTCTGCTGGCACTGAGAGCTGAAAGTGGATCACTGGCCACGAGCCAAACTCCATCAGCTCCACAGAAATATTCATGAGATAAATCAATAATTAAGCCCCCTCTGCAAAAGTAATGCTGGGTTTGACTCCAGTTGCTCTGTGGTGCCTGTTCAGACAGGGCTGCTTGGTTTCATTTATTTTCCAAATGAGTTTTAGGAATATTATCAAGATTTAAGGATTTTTGGGGTTTTTTTTGATGCTTCAGTTTGACTCTGTACTGTATTCAGGTTATTCTGAATAAATTTCCTTATTCTTTTTTCACCCAGGGATTCTGAATTTTCACCCACTGGGTGATTTGCTGCTGTTCCAATGTTTTTGTAGGGCAAGCTGACACAGAAAATGGATGGGGATGGCAGCAGCATTTCCTCAGTCAGTACAGCTGAATTTTGCTGTTTTTCTAACATGCTTTTATTTTCCCCATTTGTTTTCAACCGTGTTTTCAATTCTCAGTAGAGATAAATGGCTTCAGGAGGATGGGATGGATCCTGTTTATTTCTTGGGCTTCATCAGCAAAACAGCAACAACCTTGTAGCTGCAGCATCCCTGTGACTTGTGGGGAAAAGAACCCCTTCAATCTAAAAAGTTCTCTGCAATTCCAGGGGGGATTTGCAGGGCCAGCCATTTATCCAGTTGGGAATGGAGACAGCATTCAGCAAATGTGGCCTCTCCGTTTTCAAAGGGAGGGAAGGCTTTAATTCCTGCTCTGGAGGCTGGAGGGAAGGAATGTGTTTTGTTCCACCTTCTGAGGGAGAAGCTCCGTGCTGGGTGGGAAGTGCTTCGACTCACCAATCCCATTGCCACCCGTGAGGGTTTGCTTTGAAAAGATTCTGTCTTCCAGGCCTGCAATTATCCATCTTTTATTTACAAACCCTCTCCTACAAGAGCACTCAGGGTACTGAAAACTATCTGGGAGATAATTCTCCATTAATTAAGCTCCTGCACGTCACGTGGCTCCGTTACCTGTGCTGGCAGTGGTGCCGTGTGAGGTGCCATAAATCCTCCCTGAGATCATCCCAATAAAACTGCCTGGCCTGAGCGTGGAGCCAGGGTGACAGTGACAGGGATCCAGCACAGCCAGGCTTTGCCAAGGGATTCAGAGCTGGGTGATTTGGCACTTTGGTTTGTGCAGTTTCCCTGAGTGGTTGCATGACTCAGGCAGCCTGTTCAGGGGGTAAAGGGGATGCTTTTATTTCACCAGGTGTGGGGGAAAAGAACCCTCCCACTCCCTTCCCAAACCCCCTGGCACCACAGGCAGCGTGGACACAGGGACCTTGTGACCTGCAGCCCCACTCAGGTGGCTGGTCTTTAGACCCCTGTGAAGTCCCTCACCTGGAAAAAGAGTTAGGAAGGAATTTGGGGAGAGGATAGGACTGTGCTGGTGGAGTGTGGGGCATGGCCAGACAAGCACAGTGAGCAGCTTAGAGCTGGGGCTTTTGTCCCTTCATCCCATGTTGTTTCCTTCTCAAATCACCCCCATCTCTCCCTGTTCTTGCCTGGTCATCCTCTAATCTTGTGTAATCCTGAAATGGGTCAGAGCATCCCACACCAGTTTGGGGTGAAGGGACCTTAAAGCCCATCCAGTGCCACCCCCTGCCACGGGCAGGGACACCTTCCACCATCCCAGGCTGCTCCAAGCCCTGTCCAGCCCGGCTTTGGGCACTGCCAGGGATCCAGGGGCAGCCACAGCTGCTCTGAGAAACTTCTCAGGGTCCCCCTCTCCTGCCTCTGTGGTTTTGTGCTCTTGTGTGTGACCTGTGAGAATCTCTAATTTTGGGGGGTGGTTTCAGGCTAAAATCCCTCATCATACTCAAATGCCTCCTCCCAGCCCCCCAATTCAAAGAAATCCAGGATTTTGTTGTCTGCCTGCTTCCTTTCTACTCAAGCTTGGGAATTCTGTTCTGAGCCATCTTACCTTGCCCATGGTTTTTATAAGGGTTTTTTTTTTGAGGGGGGGATGGATCTGGGAGTGGATTCAGATGCCTGAAGGGGAGGTGTCATCTCCCTTCACATCACAACCTGCACACCCAGGGCTGGAGTCCACCCTGAGGATCGCAGGGGATTAATCATGGAATTCCATTAGGGCTTCTCACCCTTAGCAGGCAGCTCTGAGCTTTCCTCATTTCCTCTCTCTAGGGAATTTGGGGGAGTTGAGGTTTATTTATTTATTTTATTAAACCAGGAAATGTATTTGGTTATCTTTAATTTCTTTAATTGAGACTGCATTAGCTTCTGGCGACAGTGCTGCTCTGAGGGTAAATTTGGCATTTATGGTGAAGATCCTTTTTGTGGTTGTGAAATCCTCTTTTTCTTTTTTTTAAAATGCCTTTTAACTCAATAGGAAACTAGAGAAGTGCAATAATAATTGTCAATATGTCTGAACAGAATTCCTGGTGCTGTCCAGGGGCCAGAGCAGAATCTCTCTGGCTGTCAATGCAACTCCAGCAGGAATTGTGTGGGTGGATCAGAGCACTTATCCCAGCCATTATGCAGCAGTGGCACAAGTTAATGGAACAGATTGTCAGGGGGACTGTAGGAAGGAAGGGAGATGTGATTTATGGATGGGAGATAATAACCTGCATGTAATGAGAAAGTTTGGAAAATAATACACGAGGTGCACAGACGAAACGGTTGGCATCGCTCAGAAAATAACATTTTATTTCTGGCTGCTTGTTGTTTCCTTGAATTATACCTCTTGATTTTGGTGTTTAATGCAGGATGAGTTACATTTGGTAAAACGAAATGAATGCAGTTATGTCACTTCTGAAGGTGACAACGGGGAGAAAAGGGAACACGCTGAAAATCGGGACATTCGTGGTTGCTCATGCTGCCTTCTGGTTTGGGGCAAACCCTTTGGATCTGGAGGGTGTTGCCTCTGTAGGGTGGATGTGGCTTTTGTTATCTTTGGGGAAAACCTCTCAGAATTCAGGAGATCATAAGAAGAACACAAAAGACCCCCAAAAACCAAAAAAACCCCAAAACAAAACCAAACCAAACAAACAGGAAAACCCCCATCCCAAACATAAAAACCTGGGGCTGTGTGGATGTGGCAGCGAGGAGCTGGTGGCACAGGAGGAAGGCTCAGGAAGCTCGAGTGGGGTGACACAGGAAGAGCCCAACATCTTCCCAACATCAGAGATCCAGCCAGGAACTCCTGAACAAAGAATGAGATCCATGTGGGTTTGAAGCACGAGACCCACCCCCCAAAACCCCACAACTGCTCTCATTTTGTGCAGTCAGTGAAGATGCTCTGTGATCCCCCACATTCCTTTATTTCCTTCAGATATCAGTGATGGCTTTTCCAGCCTTTCAGCTTCCCAAACAAAACTCCTGAAAGGAGGAAACCTGACCTGTGGAGCACTTTTAGGAGTTGCTGCTTTGCACTTGGAGCTTTTCAGCCCGGCAGATAAATCCCACTCGCAGGCAGTGCCTCTTCCAGCTGCGTGGAGCACAGTTATTATGGAATTACTCTTTTTTCAGGCTCTCTGACATTCCAGGCATGGAATGCTCCATGGAAGGGCTGGATTGATGGCGCCAGAGCTGTGTTTGCCTTGGTGGGATGAGGCACTAACAGCTCTCTGAGCCTCAACTCGGGCATGAAGGGAATAAATGGGATAAGTGAATATTTGAGGTTGTGGGATTTTTTGGCTTTGTTGCCTGGAGCTTGGGATGAGCAAAATTGGGGTAAGGGGGTAAAATTCCATTTGGGAAATGGTTCTGGAATATTCATAGCAGGGCAGGGCACCTCATGCTGGGAGTGCAGAGCTTTGGCTGGCTGGGAGCATTCCAGTGTGGGGAGCTGTGAGGAAACAGAGTGTGGGGTGGGTGCTGGCTGGTCTCCTCACTTTCCTGGGAATGGGGGAAATCTGGGATCGGGAGTCGCCTCTCCAGGCTTGTGTCTTACAAGGGGCTGCGTGGGTGGCCCCACACCCAGGAATTACCCACTAAACCACTCAGAAATTGCCTTCTCATCCTGGAACTCCAAAACCCCGGGATGGAGCAGCAACACACACTTCAGGCAAACCCCTCCCTGCCTCCTTTTCCCCCGAGCTGAAGGAGCAGGTGAGTGGAAGCTCCTGATCTGCTCTCTTGAAGTCGAATCAAAGCGTGACAAAAATGGTTAATTGAGCGGAGCGTTGGAGCAGCTGCTGCTGCGAGTGGCACCGGTGGCACCTCCCTCAGCTGAGCATGGCACCGGGTACCAGCCACCTCCTCAGCTTTGAAGGCCTCCTCAGTGGTGTCTTGGAGAAGGGGGAACACCGGGAGCTTTGATGGGAGATGAGAAGGATGTCGCTTTCGATAGAGGATTCGTGTTTTAAATGCGGCGTGCAGCTGGGGGAGCAGAGCTCTGTCTGAAGGGGCCTTTGAAGTGTCACACGAGGCTGTTTTTAGGGGTGGTGATGCGTGTTTGGCTTGTGAGCAATTACGGTTCTTGCAAAGAGGGATCAAGGCTTTCCGGGAGCGCGGGTTGTGCTGCGCCGTGAATCCGTGTGGGAATGTCACTCCTGGTGTCACTTGGGAATCGGGGAGCTCGGCGTGGCACCAGTCCCGCTCCAGATGTCACTGCGGGGCGCCTCCCACACAGCGTCAGGTGATTTGTTGGTGCTGAGGATGAAAATCACAACCTTTTCTGAATATGATACAAGTTTAGGGTGACATAACTGTGATGGGCTGCCTGCTTTGGCTCCAAGCTGTGCTTTTGGTGACACATTTGCATGTTTAGCATAGGGATGAAACCAGTAGAGTACTGGGACCGTACTGGGACCGTTCTGGGTCACCTGGGCCTCAGCAGAACTCAGGACCTGCAAACTTGAGCTCAGCTCTGGGCTTTTCTCACAGCACAGCTTTCAGTGGTTTGTAGGAATGAACTGCAGAGCTTCTGCAGGTATTTACAGGGTTACTGCCCCAATAGTTACAGGGTTGTTCCCCCTATAGTTACATGACTGTTCCCCCAGTGTTTACAGGGTTATTCCCCCAGTATTTATATGGCTGTTCTCCTAATATTTACATGGTTATTGCCCCAGTGTTTACAGGGTTATTCCCCTGATATTTACAAGATTAGTCCCCCAAAATTTACGTGGCTATTCCCCTGATATTTACATGGCTATTCCCCTGATATTTATGGGATTATTCCCCCAATATTTACAGGATTATTGCCCTGATAGTTACAGGATTATTCCCCCAATATTTACGGGATTATTGCCCCGATATTTACAGGATTATTCCCCCAATATTTACAGGATTATTCCCCCAATAGTTACAGGATTATTCCCCCAATATTTACGGGATTATTCCCCCAATAGTTACAGGATTATTCCCTCAATAGTTACAGGATTATTCCCCCAATATTTACGGGATTATTCCCCCGATATTTACAGGATTATTCCCCCAATATTTACAGGATTATTCCCCCAATATTTACAGGATTATCCCCCCAGTTTTTACATAGCTATTTCCCCTCAATTCCCAGGAGGGGAAGGAAATATCCAGCTCCTGCTGCTTGTCTCCCCCATCCGTGGCTGCTGACCCCAACGTGAGCACACAGGGAACATATGCCACGTTTTATTTGCCAGCCATACAAAAGATGGGTTTGGAGCACCCAAAATGTCACATCTGTTCAGTCCACAAGATATTGTCCTGTCCAGTGCACTGAATGGCTCCCTCTGTGGGAAATGCTGCATTTCAGGATGTCAGATTGGGATAATAAAGGGGTTGAAATGTTCTTTGTCTCATGGAGTTTCTCCTCTGTTTGCAGCAAGGGAAGCCCTACGTCTTTGACAGGGTGTTACCTCCTAACACAACCCAGGAACAAGTTTATAATGCCTGTGCCAAGCAGATTGTCAAAGGTAGGTGTTGTCTTTGTTTATTGTCCCTGCCTGGGGGGAGGGAAAAGGATGTCTCTGTGCCCTCAAGCTGTTTAAAGACCGGGTAATGAATGTTTGGATGTCTGAAGGGGAGTTTAGTAATTAGTAATTCCAAACATTTCCTTTTTTTAAGGGCTTGTCTGTGTGGAAAAAACCAAAACCATCAATGCTGAAGGAATTGCAGCACAGCTGTTCCTTACTCTCTCCTTGTTATTCCACACAAACACTTGGTTTTTGGGATATAAGGGACAAAAAGTGTGTTTTTCATGCAGTGTGAGACTGTTCAGTCCAGGATGAGTGTGGAATATCTGTATAATGGAGTGGGAGGATGGATCATTGAAGGAGAGTGGGGAAGGCCCTGGTTTGGGAGTTGCTTTGCATGCAGAGAGCTTTAATTTAAAACTGGAATGAGGACACAGATGCCTCTTGGAAAACACCCTAGTTCTTGGAACAAAACCTTCCTAAATGGTTGAAATTTTAAGATTTTCACTGCAAAATCTTTTTTTTGGGGGTGCATGTTAATCACCTGGCAAACCCCCCCAGTGCTGAAGTCACCCTCACGCTTTGTTCTGGTGCTGGATGATCCATCCATGGTCATATTCATAAAATCGTGCATATGCTGAGCTGGAAAGCACCCACAGGATCATCAGTGCAGCTCCTGGCCCTGGACAGGACACCCCAAAAGTCCCACCACGAGCCTGGGAACATTGTCCAACCATTCCTGGAGCTCAGGGCTGGATTTGTGACCACACTGCAGCATCCAGGGGTTATCAGCAGAACCCTCGTTGTTCCCTGGCCTTGTGGGGTGTCCCTGTGCCCTCCAAGGTTTTTATTTTGGTGTTTCGGGGTCCTGCTCCAAACCCTGGGAGCAGCTCTGCAGGAATTTGTTTGGCTCACTCAGAAAACCTCGAGCAGCCCAACCTGGGGCAGCCCAGGTGATGGGGGGAAGGACCAGAGGGAAAGTTATTTGGTGTTGGAGAGCAGAAATGAGTCAGAACTCGGCTGCCTCTTCTCAGAGGGGTCTGATTACAGCAGCTCTGCCCTCAGATGGGTGAGCCTTTAATAAAAACTGGATTTGTGGAGTTCAGGGATCGTTAGTTCAGGTTGCTGACACACCACTGCACTGCCTGGAAGTTTGGGGAGCTGTTTCAATCCTACAGGGTGTGCTGCTGGTGAATTTGTGGAGGGCCTTTATATCCCCTTTGGAAGTTGGTTTTCCTCCAAAAATGGTGAGAGAAATAAAATCCTTTGCGAGAGGAATTGGGAAGAACTGAATCACTGACTGAATTGTCTTTATGAACCAAAGAGAAAGGCAAATGCTTCCCAAATTCCGTTTGAAAATAGCACTCAAATGTATTTTCCATGTGGGTTGATTTGGACTTCCCAGGTATTTTGAAAGGCAAGGTTGGTGAGGGGAAGGTTTGGAAGAAAAGGAGAGAGAAATGGGGGGAAAAGAGAGAAGGAGAGAACAAGGAAGTGAAGGATGGGAAGGAGAGGGGGAAGAGGAGCGGGCAAGACAAGGAGGGAGGGAGAGCACAGCAGCCCTGGAGTGAAGCTCCGGAGCTCTGGACTTAGATTTCCTTTCATTTAATCTCCATTTTAAAGCCTAATAAAGTGCAGGCTGTGAAATGTTCCTGATGGGCTGCATTCCCTGTAATTTCCTGCATGGAAAGGGAGGCTGAGTGTGGCACAACTCGGGGCACCGTGTGAATGAATCCCTGAGGGTTTTCCAGGCAGCTTCCCAAGGTTCCCGTTTGCTCTCCGGTTTCACTGCGCTCCCATGGAATGGCTGATGGCTCCACTGTGATTCCTGCCATCCCAGAAAATGCCCGCTGGCCCTGGAGCAATGCTTGGAATAACTATATTGACAATCAGAATGACCCAAACGAGGGGGTTTTTACCAAACAAGGCCTGGGATTAGGTCTGAGCAAACAGCTCCATCCCTGCCCAAGTGTTTCACATTCCTGACGTGAGAAACATGGGGAACAGGGAGGTTTTGGGAGGAGGAAGGGACTCCTGAGGGCCAAAGTGCCAGCAGTGGAAATGTGTGTGGAATCACCAGTGGGGATTGCTTCTTTTTAACCAAAGCTCCCAAATAGCCCCAAATCTGCCAGGGGACAACAGGGTGTGATTGCCACCACTTC
The DNA here is from genome assembly GCF_000738735.6 of Corvus cornix cornix. Taxonomy (NCBI): domain Eukaryota; kingdom Metazoa; phylum Chordata; class Aves; order Passeriformes; family Corvidae; genus Corvus; species Corvus cornix. The sequence goes on along the minus strand of NC_046337.1, from coordinate 1,970,318 downwards.
TGCTTTGCTTCCTATTGCTCTCTGTTGCCCAAAAACCCAGTTTTTATCTCCTGAATCCACCCAGGTGCACGTGTGGGCCTGGATTTTGCATTTTTCCTGCAATTCCACAGAGGGGGGAATGTCTGGGAGCACTGGAGCACCTCAATGCACGTGTGTGTGGGCCTGGGAGGAGGAGAAAATGGCTTTAAAGGATTTTTTGGGTGGTGGTGTTGCTCCCACCTGGGAGCTGAGTGACTTTTCTGGTTGTAAATATGGGGAATTGGGGAAGATGATGGGTGAAAAAGAGAAGTACAGGGCTAAAAATGTGGCTCTGGGAATGTGTTTGTTGTGTCCATCCTCAGGAAAAAAAGGCAGCAGCTGAGGGGCAGAAGGAGGATTTTGGGGAAAAACTGGGAATCACTGTGGGCCAGGAGTTGACAAAACCACTCAGACTTCCTTTTTTTCTGGGAATTACTTAAAAATCCCACCTGATCTTGGTTCAGTCCCTTTGTTAATCTGATTTTTTCCCCCTCCCTTTGGAGTTTTGTTCTTTCTGTCTGGGGCTGTTTCTCTCTGGATTCAGTGCACAGATGGCCCATAAATGACTTCAGGTGGAAAATCTTCCAACAAAAATAACCTCAATACTGACACCTCTGACTTGTTTTCACTGCAGGTGATGCAGAGGGCTATTTTTTTTCCTTAATAGGATAAGGTATTTTTTGCTAATTGAGAAGGTAAATGACTTATCTCTGCTTCCTCCAGCAAAATGCAAATATTGATGCAAATTCTGAGCAATTTTCTTACATAACAGTTGATTAATCAGGTTATTTTCCCCCTTGGCTGTGAGCTCAGTTGGTACCTTGCATTTACCTGGAGATAATAACCCTTTTTTTTTTCTTTTTTTTCACTTTCTTGTTTTTAATTCAAGCTATTTAAAAAAAAAAAAATCAACCAAATTTGGCAGGAAGATGAAATAGTAGTAATAAACTCCTATGGAATAGTACAACTGGATTTTTTTTATCCATCCCATAATTATTGATAATCAATTATTTTAAACTTTGTTTCCTTAAAGCAAGCAGTGTTTCTATTTTTGTGGGCAGCTGAGGATGTTAATTAAAAATGTTAATTCCAGAAGGACAGTAATTATGGCCTCTAACTTTGTCACCGTCTTTGAGTTCAAGACTCTTTTTCTATTTTTCTACTGTATCTTATTCAATCTTCCTTCCTGTCTGGAGCACCTACACGGAGCTGCAAATAAGGGGATTATTTGTGTATTTATGTAAATGCCATCTATATGACATATCTTCTATAATCTAATTAATTTCTTTTTTTTCTTTGCCTGGAAACCTCTATTAATGGAGATCCAGAGGATGGGAAACATCACAAATACAATTTACAGCCCTCCCAGACTGCTGGAAGTGGGCAGTCACTGCAAAGTCAATATTTTGATATCTGAATCCAGTATCAAATGATTCATTCTGCCCTGAGAGAAGCTGGTTTTCAAATTCCTGTTCATTTGACTTTCTTCTTGCTTTGCAGACAGGCTTGGAAATTAATGAGGCCGTGAACTGTGATACAGAAGTAGGAAATAGAATGTGAATTTATAATAAGGAGTATCTGGGAATTTGTCTGATTTTCTCCAGGGTGCCTGATGGTTTTAAATGCAGTTCAGCTTTTTCTTCCCCGTGTTCCACAGATGTGTTTGGATGATATCTGATGTCCAGAGAGGTTTTTCTCCCAGGAGAGTGACAGAGATGCCAATAATTCTACAAGTCTCTAATTTAGATTTTATAACGATTTTTTGTGGCCTAAAATTAGCTCAATATCTCATATTTTCCCCATTCTTTATTGCCCAAACTACTTCCTAATTCAGCTCCAACACTTTAAAGACTTAAAAAATGCTGATAATTCAGCTTGAGGATGTCATTAAAAAGTTTTGTTTTCCTTCTCCTTGCAGATGTTCTGGAAGGCTACAACGGCACAATCTTTGCTTATGGACAGACCTCATCAGGAAAAACACACACTATGGAGGTACAGGGGCAAAATCAAACCAGTTTGGGGGGAGGAGGAAAATTCCATGTGTCAATTACCTGGGCAGGGCAGATCTCTGGAGCTCTGAGCTGGGAGAAACATGGAAAAAGGGATTTGGGAATGTTCAGCTCCTCCTGCCTTCAGCAGTTCAGTCAATGTGGATTTTTTCCCAAGGTTTTTCTACAGATGTCTGAGTAAATCCCAGATTTATTTGGAGCAAACGGTGAGCAGAACACATCAGGTGTGGTTTCTCCTTGTTTGTCATTACAGGAATGTTTGTGTTTTAAAGGGTTTGAGGGGGGTTTGTGAATCCACGGATGAGAGCAGCAGTAAAAGTCTGCGGAGTTCCCTGGCACTGCAGGATTAGGGAAATTCCTGCCTTGGTTCTTGGGTTTCTCATTTGCAGTCTCCTTCTGGGAATGCCCCTCTGGCATCCTGCAGCACAGACGGATGGGGTTGGAATTCTTGGAGAAGGGCACGGAATTACAGCAAATTCCAGGGGCTGAAATGCTGAGTCTGTTCATGTTCCTGCTGCTCTGAGGGTGACAGAGCAGGGCTTTTGCTGTGGTTTGGGGTTTTTTTTTTTTGGGTCAGGCAGAAGATATTTAGGTATTCCTGCTGAATTCCAAGGATTTCATCCTTGCATGAGGCTGCTCCTCCCCAAACTGGGTGTCTGTGGCTTGGGACATCTCAGCTCAGCAAAGCTGGGCTCTGGGGGAGTTAAAACTGAGTTTTCCTGGGTTCAGCAGCACCCCGTGGTTTTGTTCCACAATTCACAGGTGAGCCACCAAACCTGAAGGTTAAAGGACAGTGGGAGCCACGGGGCCTTGGGAAAATCGCTGCATTCCTGGAGGGTGCAATCAGTGGTGTCTAATTAAGTCTGTCCTTGAGAGGAGGGGGGGAAATCACTGGCTCAGGCCTCACAGATGGCACAATCCTTGAGTAATCCACCAGCTCTGGGTGTAATTAAATCAAAATGTCTGCAGGGCTCGAGCTGGTGCTTCCACATGGCCTGGGAAAGATCTCCTAAAGCCAATTTATATTCAGAATTCCGAGCGGCGATAAAGGAAATGACCGTGGAAAAACGGCTGTTTTCCTCCTTTAATAAAGGAAAAGCTGTCGTTTCAAAGTGGAATCAAGTCTATATTCAGCTTTAATCCCCCTCTTAGCCTTACATCCTCTTGTGAAGTTGCTAAAGTGTGTTGTGGAAGGGGGAAAAAAAATAGTCTGAAGTTGAAGAAATGGTAAATCCTCTTGGAAAAGCTGTTACGGGGGATTTTCTGTGAAATGGGAAATGGGAAATGCTTCACAGTGTTGGTGTTAAGCTCCACCAGGACATGGGGCTAGAACACAGCCAGGACAGCCTTTCTGACAGGCACAGATCTTTCTTTGCTGCCTGAATAGCAGGATAAAACTTGAAAAAACACCTTTTTTTTTTTTTACCATAAATTAAATTGATGGGCTTTGACCCCACAGCAGAGCTTTCAGTGCTCGGTCCCCCTAAATCGGTGTTACTGTATCAACATCCTGAATGAAACCAGCTCTGCCTCAAATGTTGCACTTCACCTGTGGAAATTACTGTTTTTATTAAAATCCGAGCTTTAACGAGCAGAGAACTCTTCGGAGGAATTTCCCAGCTGCAGTGGCAGCAGCACCACAGTTTTCCAGCCCCTTTTTCCATGAGGTTACAGCAGAATCCATGAGAATATTTGTGGTTTCTTTCCATTTTTAATTCCAGCTTTCCAGCCCACCTTGTCCTTGTTCTTGCCTTCCTGTTTCTGGTCCCTCTCTTGCAGTGGGAGATTCCCTGCCCATGGACTGAGATGAGCTGTAAGGTACCTTCCAACCCAAACCATTCTATACATAAAAGTGGAATCCACTTCCATCCCCTCTTGTTTGAATGCAAATCCACGGAAATTTCTACTGTTTTAAACAGTGGCAGCTGTGGCTGAGTGTCCCTCACACTTCAGGTTTTACACCTGGATTTCTCCTCTGAGCTAGAGGAGCTGTGGAAAGGAAAATACAATTACCATGGGGCTTGTGAGAATATTTAATTAAATGCATTTATTGTCACTTCCGAAAAATTTTTAAGGGATAGGTTTACCTGGTGCTGCCAGAGGTCTCTGCAGCACAAGTTGGAATCTGAAGGCTCCTCTGGCTGAGGTAAAATCCAGCTCCACCAAAACCACTGCAGGAAAGTGGCTGGAGCGTTCCTGGTTTTGTGGCTGCCTTAGGAATTCCATGTTCTGCTGTGCTTTGGAGTGTAGGCACAGCTTGGGTTGGAGTTGAGCGCCCTGAAGGAATCCCAGCAAATCCCTGTTTATCCCAGTTTAGGAAAAGCTCCTTTCCCCTCTTAGGGAAAACTCCCTGAGCAGCAACACAGGGTTGGTTCCAGTGAGATTTTCAGGGGTTTCTCCAGGGAGAAGGGATGGAGAGTGTGGAAATGGGGCTGCGCTCACGGTGTGGTGGAGCAAGGGAGAACAAAGTCTTGGGGGGTGTTCGTATATTTAAGTTTTCCCCTTCCTCAAGGATTTAATTTAATTAATTACCTTTTTTTTTCCCATTCTCATAATCTGAAATAAAATGGTGCCTCAGATGGGGAGGACTTTTTAGTTTTGGAGCAGCTCAATGAGATGTTGGGTGTGGTGTAGGGTTTAACTGCTGCAGGAGGGGATGTGATTTGTATAACATAAATAAAATATTCACGGTTTAGCTCCAGCTGAGTGCTGCTTTGTAGGGAAAGCAGTCAGCAATGGAGCTGATTTATCCCTTTTTTTTTTCCCCCCTCAAGATGTTTGTGGAATTCAGGGGCAGGAACCCAATCAGTGCTTTAACCACAAGCTCTGGGGTGGAGGGAGAGGTGGTGTCAGTTCTTTGTGTGAAATTGCCTTCATGCCTGGCTGGTGCTGGGAAATTCACTGCCATTCCACCGGCTTTCGCTAAACAAGGCAGTGGCTAAAATTTATATTTTAGCCTGTATTTTAGGCCAAAATTTTTATGTATTATATATTATTTATAGTCTATTATTTATTATTATATCTTACAATATAGCTATAATTATATATTAACATAATACAATTATATATTAACATAATATATTTATATATCAATAGAATATACTTATAATATATTACATATTTTATGTCATATTTTTATATATATAATATCTATATTTTTCACTATATTTAAGGATGCAATTTATATACATTTATATATTATACAATTATATATTAACACAATATATTTCTATATCAATAGAATATACTTATATATTACCTATTTTATATATTATTTTTTATATATATAATATCTATATTTTTCACTATATTTAAGGGTGCTAATAAAAGCTGAAAAAGTGGGAAAACAGGTCAGTGTGACCCACTGGTCACTGACAAACATAATAAAAACCACATACACACGTGCGTGATTTTCTTCTATTTGGCTAAAAAAAAAAAGGTAAAAAGAAAAAGTTAGCAATTCCAGATCAAATCTGACCTCCCATGACTGGGAATTGTGTGGTTACCTGCTATATTTTTCTAAAATAATAACAATTCCCTGCCACTGTTTGGAGTAAGAATCTTTTTTGTGCTGACGTGGGCAGTTTTAATTGGACAAAGATTTATCCCAGAGGTGTGCCAGAGATTCCAGACACCGTGTTCTGATGGAATCTTCGACTGTGGACTTGTTAGTGCATATTTAAGCAGTTTCATGGAACGTTTGGAAGCAGCATTTCAGTGTGAGCTGTGGTCAGAGAAGGGTTTTGTCTCAAAATGTGGTTTCTGTTCCCATTTCCGTGGCGTTGCCTCTCCCGGACGTGCCTGGGAGAGCAACACAGGGAAATTGTTGGGATGAGTTAATCCTCAGTTCCTGGAGGAACAGGGGAAGGTGGTTGTGCAGAGGAATATGGAAAGCAGGAGTGTTTGTGAGGCATGGCTCCCTGGCAGTAGGGCCAGTGAGCTCCAGTTGGAACTGGAATTGGAATTGGACTGGAATCCTCAAATCCCCATCACTCAGATCTTCCCCCAGCATAGCAGGAAGGAGGAATGGGATGTTTCAATGCTTCTTGTCACTGACAAATTCCCAAAATCCTGCTTTACAGGGAGAATCTGGCTGTGAGTTGGATGTTTGTTGTGCTTGTCAGTCAGAGGGTGAGAGTGGAAACAGCAGCAGGAGCTGACAGGACAAAGGGGTTCTCCATGGGGTGAGGAATTCCAAGGTGTGGAGTTGGTTCTGACACCTTCTCTGAGCACTAACATCAAGTTAACCCCTCCCCAGAGCAATAAACGTTCATAGGGACCCTCTGGAAGAGGGAAGTTTGGATAAATCTCCCTCCTGTCTTGTCCCTGAGGGACGATTCCCAAGTTACCATTGGGTTTTGTGTCCGCAGGGAAAACTGCACGACCCTCAGCTCATGGGAATCATCCCCAGAATTGCACACGACATCTTTGATCACATCTACTCCATGGATGAGAACCTGGAGTTCCACATAAAGGTAAATGTGGAGTGACATGTTATGTAATGGGTCGAAAGGGAAGGAAATCCATGGAAAATCTGCCTTGGAATGTTGTGGGGGGAGTTTTCTCCTCCATCCCTTTTGTAACTCAAAATCCAGTATTTATTACTGAGGGTACTTCCTAGAAATCACCTCATGCAGCTACTGGAATTTTTTTCTGGAGTATGTGTCCGGCTCAGGTTTGCTGGAACCACCCTTTGGGTGGCCAAATATTGATTAACTGCAGCTTCTCCAGAGATTGGACCCCACTGGGTATGACCAGAAATCCCATGGAGCTGCAGGACATTTGGGAAAAGACTGACATCCTATCTCAAGGATGTGGGGTTGGAAGTGGGGGAAGATTGGGCAGTCCATGGAAGGATGTTTAGAAGTGATTTTTGAATTCCTGGTGCGCAGGCTCCTTCTGATGGAGGTCCAAGGAACAGCTGCCATGTTTTTCCATGTCCCTTCCTTCATCCCAGCCATGTGATGTCCCAAATGCTTCGGAGTGACCTTTAATTCCCACTGTCCATCCAGTGTCCCGGGGAGCTGTCAGCCGTGGGGGGCACTGGTCCATCTGGCAGAGCCAGGGTCAGGCTGCAGCTTCTTTCCAAGAAGACATCAGTAAAATTGCCATGGATTGCAGGGAAAAGGAGCTCTCTGTGTCATCCCTGCCCCAAAACAAAACCAGGCCTAAATACTTCGGTAGCTGAGCACAGATAGATGTAAAAACATTCTCCCTTCTCCTGCTGCTCACTGAGAATGGAGCTCTCTGTCCTTTCTGTGCCTAAAAGTTAGAGATAAGTGCTATTTTTAGCGCTATTTGCGTTAAATTGTTAGAAGTGCTCCTGGGGGAATATTTGTGTATTTATTTTAATAACCTTGCACCTCTGAACCAGCTTCTGGAAGGGCTCAGTCATTTATTGGGAACCTTCTCAGCAATGAGGTACAAGCAGAAAAAATATTACAAATAAACCACGAAATACTTGCAGAGACCTTTGATCGTAAAAGATGGAGAGACCCCTCTGAATTGCCACAGGAGTGGCACAGATTCCCTCCCCTCCTCTGGAAAGCTTTCCCGGGGCTGCTGCAATTCCACGCGACAGCCCTTGGATACCAAGAGATGGGGACCCCAAGTCATGGGAAACTCCTGGTGTGTCGTGTTGGAAACCACGTTCTGCCAGCACTGTTCCAGTGGTTTCCCACCAGAGCTGATCAATCTCTCCCAGAAAAGCTGCCTGAGCAGCAGAGAGTGGTTGTACAAGGAGCTGTCAAGGGAGAGAAGTGTTCTGTCATCAGCAGCCAGGGTTTAACCAAACTCTTCTAATAACTGAGCCAGCACTGAAAATTAATAACATTTTTTCCCCCTCTCTCTCTAGTGGGGATCCATTTAGAATTTGGTCTCTCCTCCGTGTGTTGGTTTTCAGTGTGAAATATTAAGTCTGGCCTAAGTGGGCTCTTGGAATCAGCTGGTCCAGGGGAGGGCTTTAAATGGGGAAGTAAAGGCACAAAAGCAAAATATATCTGTATTTAATAGCAGTTGTTACATGGAAAGATCAACTCACCTGTATAAAAAGCTCAGACATTATTCTTCAGATGAGAGAAAATGAGACTTCACTAAATACCAGGAGTTCATTGATACCTGGAACGCAGCCTTTCCTGCTGAATAATCTGGATAAACCTGAATTAGGGAAGGGTTAGACCTTACTCCCCTCACATATTTCTGTTTGCTTCTGTGAGTCAAATACCCTTTTATTAGGAAACTCATTCATTCATACATTCATTCATTCATTCTCCTTCTCCTTAATTTTTTTTTCTTGAGGACAATTGTCTCTCTTTGTTACAGCAGAGCTCATTTTCATTTTCTTCCTTGGGTTTGATTCAAGGCAGAACCGTCACGTGTGCTTCATTTAAAAGTTTAATTTCATATGTATTGCTGAAGCTTATGGAAATTGTATGGTAAAGGTGCTCTCTGCTTTTGTGGGGGTGAAAATCAATGTACAATCTTCTACAGTCCTCAAACCCGACCCTTCTCATGGCGCAGCTGCACAGGTGTGGCGGGAGCTGGATTGGTTTGATTCAGCTCAATGTTTTTGTCAATTCTGCCTGTGTTACCCAAAAAAAAAGAAGAGAAGATTTGCCTGAAGGTTTTTTTGTGTACTTTCCTGATGAATCATTGATAAATGGAGAAAGATCAATGGCTTGTAAATCATTCAAGACACAAACGTGCTCTCACAAAAGATGTAATTCAAACTGTGTGGGAGGTGGGATTTTATTTTTACTTTGGTGCTTTGACAGGGGTGGAAACACAGAGACAGCAATACATTAAATCAGCAACGTTTAAATCTGTAATGTTTGTGATTATTTAATTAGGTTTCCTACTTTGAGATATATTTGGACAAAATAAGGGACCTACTTGATGGTAAGTTCTGTGCTTCTTACGTGACTGAGCGCCTTGGCTTCATGCAGAGCTTTGAACCAAAGCCTGAGGGGAAACTGACTCTATTTGGGAGGGGATTAAATTTAAACTGTGTGCCAGGGTTTGAGCAGGAGAATTTTGCAGTTTAAATCATCTGATCTGTCTCCTGTGCACCTGCCTCTGCAGAGCACGAGCTTCGTTCTGAATCAGAGGGCGCCGAGGATTTCACAGCCTGCAAGGCAGGGCTGGGCCTCCTTGGCCATGTGTGTTCCTCAAGAAAAACTGATTCCAAAATGCAGGGAGTGTTTTAGAATTATCCCTTGCTTCTGTCAGGCAGTTTGGTGGGGAGGATCTGCTTCTTGCACAGTTCATGCCTCTACCTCTGCATGTTGTGTGTTAATGAAGGTGAATTTGTTAATCAGTGTGAGGACAGAAATGTCTGTAAATGTAGAAGTGACTGTAAATGTAGAAATGTCTGTAAATGTAGAAATGACTGTAAATGTGACACTGAGCTGTTCTGAATCCCAGGCTGCTCTCCTGTCTCCTCTGCTTTGCCAAAACCCAGCTTAGTCTGGGCTTATTTGATTCACCTAAGCAATAAACAAAAGGTTTTGTGCCCCGAAGTTGACTATAAATAAACAGGTAAAAGACTGACAGAGCAGGGAACAACTTCTATGTGTCAGAAATATTAGAGGTTCATAAGGAGTGGGGAGTGACTGCAGACCTCATTTACAAATTCCCATCCCCAAAATGTGTCTGTCATGCCTGGAGCTGACACGTTATTTATCACCTCTGGAATATTCCTGATGATCTGCACGTCTTTTCCAGTGTCAAAGACAAACCTCGCTGTACATGAAGATAAAAACAGAGTCCCATATGTTAAGGTAAAAGAATAATTTAATCCTCAGCTTTTCATTCTTTCCCACATGTGCATTTATTTACACATTTCCATTTGCATCCAGCGTGTTTGCTGAAATAATTCAACTCCTGTTTGAAGCCTTGAATGTTCAGGTTGTGTTGGTTCCTGGGTTTAAACAAGTTTCCTGAAATATTAATGGGCTTGAATCATGTTTGTTTTATTTTCCTGGCTTTGAACGTTGCCATTTTGTTAGGATGCTGTTAAATTTTAAGTATTCACATTCCCCTTTCATGTCAGATATGAAAGAGAACAACCTGAGGAATTTTGTTCTTTAATATTTTGCTGCGTGGATGCTGTAATCTCGCAAGAGCTCAGAACAGATTGGTTGGGTTAGGAATTACTTGTACGACTTTCTGGGCCCTCACTTGAATGCAATACGTTTGACATGAACATATGTGAGCCTAAATGATAGATATATAATATTTTTCTGTTTATTCTCAGCCTGAGGAGCAAAAAAACCCCATAAAATTAAATTATTCAGTGCTGTTGCATGAAGAGAGAAGGTCTTTGCATTTTGTCTTGTAGTTTGAGGGGGAAAAATTAACTTGGGTGTGAAATCTAACCCGAATTAGGAGTATGTGTTGTATCACTCCATGTTTCCCATGGAAAATTTCGTGCTGTGCGTTTGGATTTCACCGAGTCTTTAATCTTGTGGAAAAAAATTGGCTCCCAAGTTCCCCGTGAAAATCACCCCAAAGCACGTTCGGGTCCATTGCCTCGCCAACGATCCTGTGGGATGCTGATGGTTCTCCTAATTATTTTGTTCATTAGTGCTAAATGCTCCTCCTGCTAAACACTCCTGATTCATTCCTGCTAAACACTGCTGACTTGCCTGTCCCCAGGGTTGTACAGAAAGATTCGTATCCAGTCCTGAAGAAGTCCTGGATGTCATCGACGAAGGGAAGGCCAACCGGCACGTGGCCGTGACAAGTGAGTGTCCATGGATTCTCTGGCTCTCCAGAGGGGGTGGTTGTGCTTCCAAGGGATTTATTGATCCCTCCTGTCCACCAAGGACTCAGAGTTAGTCTGTGAACGATGTAATGCTGCTGGAATGATAACACTTTCAATCAATTGACTGTACTTTTGTACAGAACCTCCACTGACTGTCAGCTCTGAACTCTGAATTTAAGGCGTGGCATGAACTGGAATTGCTCCATAAAACATCACAGCACAGGTTTGGGCTCAGACTGAAGATATTTTGGAATTACAAAGAGCTAAAATGATGTACTTACATGTTCCTTTGGGCTGCAATTCCGTGGTCAAACAGCAGCCAGAGAGCATAGGGCAATTTTCAGCCTCTGCCTGTTTATCCCAGCAAAGCAGTGACTTGGATTGGGTTCCAGTGATGGCAAAACAAACAAATCTTCAGGAATTAAACCCCAAAAGAATCCAAACTTGTTGATGTTGTGTTGCATGAATGGGGGTAAAAGGGTCTGTTCCCAAATTTGTACTGGAAGATGTCCCTGATCCAAGCAGTCACCTTGGCAGAACCTCAGTTTGTAAAGAAATTCTTGGTGGTGGGGTGGTATTTTGGGTATATTTGGAGTTTTTTGTGTTTCTGTTTTTAATTTTAATTTAATTGGATTTCTTTTGATGCCCTGGTTAACTCCTTTCTCTTCTCTGTCCCTGCCTTCTTGCTTTGGTAAATATTACATTGCTTTTTTTGCCATCATACTGATAGAAATTTGTTCTGAGCAACATTTCCTCCCATTGCTCCTGCTATTTTCTTTAACAAAAAATACCCAAATACTGATTTGCTGATTGAGAAAGTGGTTCCTTGATTCTTAGTATTTTCTTGTTGCTACTTTATGAAATTCCAGCATAACCTGGTTACAATCAAACTTATTTTTAAGTGGAAGCTGAAACTGCAACTGTGTTTTACCTGTGACCTGGGCAAAGGGGGATTTTCACCTAGGTAAGCAATAAAAAAGTGACATTTGGGTCTAAACAGTGTGGTTTGGATGAACACTTTGCCTAAATGTGAGATCCCCTCCCAGAGTCACACCGAGACCTGCCCAACTTCTTTGGGGTTTGGAATTTGGTAGCCATGGGCCAGCTCGGATGGGATGGAATTCCCTGCCAGGTTTGAAAGGCATTTAAACAAACCATGAAAGGCATTTAAACAAAAGCCCTGACCTGTGGTTGCAGATATGAATGAGCACAGCTCGAGGAGCCACAGCATCTTCCTCATTAACATCAAACAGGAGAATGTGGAAACGGAGAAGAAGCTCAGTGGGAAGCTCTACCTGGTGGACTTGGCTGGGAGTGAGAAGGTAAATTCTCCTTTCTCCTGGACTGCTCCCACTGGGATCACCACACTGAGGATGTGAGGTTGTTTCAGAGAGGTTTCACAGAACTCTCACCTTAGATTATCATTAATAGGGCTGTTGTAATTTTTTGGTTAATGCGGGCTGGAGGAAAGGAGCAGATCAGAATTATTGGTGTGAAAGGCAACCCCCCAAGGTCTGCATTTATAATGGAGTGAGCTGAACCAGTGTACTTTTATACAGCTTTACATTTACATCTGTGGAGCTGGAAAAAGGAATGTAATTTTTATATAATTTATCAAATTAGATGATGTCACTTGCTCATATTGTCATGTCCTGGTTCTAGGTTTTTCTGTAATTATTTCACATATTAAATGGATGAAATACCAGCAGTTAATGCAGTTTTCAAGTCTCCTTGAAGCTCTCTGAATCTTGATTGTGGTGACTATTTCTGCTTTCCAGTGTAGAAAAATAAACCCCAGAAAAATAACTTTGATCTGTTTACCAAAAGAGTAAAGGTTCAGAGTAGTGCTGCAATGCAAAAATGTTTCCCAATTCTCATTCTGATGTCTTCTGGAGTGTTCAAAATCAGGTTTATTGGGATTTTGGGTAGCTCATTGTGACATGTTAATTGATAACCCATGGGTACAATGCAGAAGTGATTTGTCAGAGTAATTAATCACGGTAATGATTGCATATGAATGTTAAATTAAAAGCTCTTTATGATGTTTACGAAGTGAGGGCCTGGACAGGCATTGCTCTTCTCTGAAAAATAAACTTTTGTGGTTTGTTATGTCTGGACATGGTACAGAAAACCTGAGATTGGGGTTTCCTGGGTAGGTTGTCTTCCTAAAAGACACAACTATTTTTACTTTATGTCATTTTTAGGTGAAAGTACAGATAGTTTTAATTTAATGAAAAATATGTGGCTTTATCCTACATTTGGATACTTTGGAAAATTACTCATTTTGTTATATTTGTGTGGTAGCAGAAAGGAAAAATACCAGCAAGTTAGAATGGTTTGAAATAGAATTTAGCAGTTTTTAGGATACATTTGTCTTGGTGTGAAAATGGATTGTTTTCCACCACATGTCATTTTTGGCCTGCAAAAGGAGGCAGTGGCCACGAACAAAACCTGGCCTGATATTTTTGGTCCGTGCAAGCAAAATACAGAGCCAAGATGCTCATTTGGTGGCCACTGAGAGTCTCCATGTGGTGCTCCCTGTCTGTATGGACAGCTTGGCCTTGGAAGTGCTTCCCAAATGTCCTCAAGTGAGCACAGACTTCTCCCTGAATAAAATTAGGGACAGCTTGCTCTTGGAGTGGGAGAGAAGTGGAATTATTAGAGGCATGTGCTAACAGAAAAGCTGATGTAAAATTCTCCTCGTCCATGCTGAGCTAAGCTGGGATTTGCTCCTCCAGGAGCATCTTTAGGCACAGCTCTGCAGGGCTGGGGCTTCTTGTGCTGCCAGCAGAGCCTGACTCTCGCCTGCTCTCTTTGGCAGGTCAGCAAAACTGGAGCAGAGGGGGCTGTTCTGGATGAAGCTAAAAATATCAATAAGTCTCTGTCTGCTCTGGGCAACGTGATCTCGGCGCTGGCTGAGGGAACTGTGAGTAATCCTGTCCGTGGGGGTGCCCAGGGGCTTTTATTTATCTGTTTCTTTGCCATCCACAGGAGAAAAAGGAGCTCACATTTCAGTTCTGAAGGGAGAAAACATTGGCTGACCAGCCACAAACCAGTGACACTTTGGCTGTTCTGCCCGAGATAAGGAATTAATTCTCTGTGATGTCGCTGGTTATCAAACCTTGGCACAATCAGAACAACTGTGTGCTTCAGATCCGTTCCTCCTGGCCTCACATTCTCCCTTACTGCTCTGTTTAAAAGAACTGTTCTTGTCTCTTCCTTGTATCTGGATTAGAAAACCCACGTTCCCTACCGAGACAGCAAAATGACCCGGATCCTCCAGGATTCCCTGGGTGGGAACTGCAGGACCACCATTGTCATCTGCTGCTCCCCCTCCGTGTTCAACGAGGCAGAGACCAAGTCCACCCTGATGTTTGGCCAGCGGTGAGTCCCGCTGGGATCAGCCTGGATGCATCCCTGGGGCTCCTCCAGGTGTTGGAAATCCAGAGCTTGTGGTTTCTGGAGTTGGTCAAAAACTGGAGAACTTCAGAGAGCTGTCTCTTCATTCCCAGAAAAATCAATGTTAATGTTGGCCAAGCTGCTCTGCTTGGAAGCCCCAGTTGATTTTCCTGCAGGAAGTACAAAGTGTTATCTTAATTCCTTGAAATTTTTATGGGAAAGATAAAGGCACTGGGCAGTTTTCTGTGGAAAAATTCAGTTTTGCTGTATCTGACACTGCTCTTGATGCTTTTTAAGAGGTGTCTTCTCCCTGAGTTTCACCTCAGGGATCATTGTTATGGTTGTAAAAAGTGTCTTTAAAAATCAGGAAAATTAAAGAGTGTGGACTCTGTAATATTGACAGCTTTGAGAGGTTGCCATGGCAGCTCGTGGACCTGATGTTTGGAGAATCTGGATAATTTAGGATCAAAAAGTATGGAAGGATGCAGAAAGAAAATTTCTCTTGCATGTGCATTTATTGGTAACAGTGATATGAAATGCACTGGGAAAGTGTGCAGAAATAGGTCAGGCTCATTATGTAATTACCGCTTTTGTGGTAATTGAGGAGAACTCGGATCCTTTGGAAAATTTTGTTTGGTTTGTGTAGCAGCAGAAAGGAAAACTACTGGCAAGTTAGGATTGTTTGAAAGAGAATTGAACAGTTTGGAGGATACAGAACCTTTGCCCTTGTTTGAAATTGGGTTGTTTTCCACCACATGGAGTTTTGGCCCACAAAATTCAGTGGCCATGAACAAAATGGGGTTAAAGAGTTGCTTTGTAGTTTTATTTCCCCATTGTGTGGCCAGGATGAGTTTTAGCTACTGAAGATCCAAACTTCTGCTGCCCAGATCACGCCCCGTGTGGAGCAAACACGAGCACTGAGATGCAGGAATTAAACAGAGAGCACTGACAGCTCTGAACTCCAGCTTCCAAGTTAAATTGCAGCTTACATTCCTCCTGGTTTCATTGCTCTTCCCAGTAATCAGAGAAATTTGCCTTTCTTTTTGGGGCAAAGCAGTTTTCCAAGTGACTCTGCACATCCTGGCTAAGCATTCAAGGCTTTCCTAGGAGGAGGAACATTTCGAAGGGGATCCTCACTGAGGATGGGACTGCAAGAACTGGGGAAATAGGGAAATATTTGTGAGCTTGGTTGGGGTTGAGGGTGGAACAGGAGTTCCTTGTGGACAGCACTGAATTGGCAGGAAGGAAATCACTTGTATTTCCCTGGGAGGACTGGTGGTCCATGCAGAGCAGCCCATGGATTATCCATGCACAACGTTCTCTGTCAGCACTGGGGTGGGAATGGTGCTGCCTGATGTGGATTCTTTTCCAGGCTCTTGGGTTGTGGTGTCTCATTTGTCTGCTGTGACACAGCTGAGGACCTGAATAGCATTAGGGGAAGGCCCATGACTCATGGCTGATTGCTGATTCCTTCATTTTTCCTGGGAAAAAAAGAATTATGTCCCCATTAAAATAAATGTCAGGAATAAAATCCATCTTCACAGGAGCTTCTGTACCAATCAAATTGTACAAGTGCTCCTCTGCTAGTAGTGAATCAGCTTTTTTTCTCTTTCTACTCCATCTTTCCTTGTGTTTTTATATCATTTTTAATTTTAGTTGTCAGCAAGGGCTTCATCCATCATCAGGATAAACTTCCTGCTGGGGTGGGGTTTTTTTTTTCCCCTGGTACAGTTAAATGAGTGGAAACTTGAGCAGAGACAATGTGCAAACCCCGTTAGGAATTATGTTAAAAGCACGGGGTTACTTTCAAATATTTGGGATTATTTTAAAAGCACAGGGTTACTTTAAAATATTTTTAAGGATAATAAAACTCCTGCTTGCCACAGAGTGCAAATCACTGAAGCTTTATAAACTGCTGGAGGTTTGTCTGTTACTCCTTTCCTTATCCTCTGCTTTATTCAACAACACTGGAGGCATTTGAAGGGACTTGGTGTCTGAGCAGTGAAGGGCCAAGATCTGAGGCTTTCTTAATTCAGAGTGATTGGTTTGGGTTCCCTTTTTCAATGTGGATTTGCTGCAGTAGGTGCTGGGCATTGTTTCCTGCTTGCTTTGCACTTCCTGGCACAATTGTTTGGGTTTGGTTGGAGCTGAGCACTTTCACAATGAAGAAGAGGTGCTGGTTGCTGTTAGCAGGGTTGAAATCTGGGATATTTCTGCCTCGGGAGGCAGGAACTCCTGAGGCTGGCTCCAGAGGCTCTGGCAGGAGTTCAGCATCCCTTGCTCAGCCCTGGATAACCCCATTCCCTGGTGGTGACCCCCCAGGCTCCTCCCTTCCTCCCTCCCTTCTCTCCTTCCTTCCCTCCCTCCCCAAAATGGGCTTTGAAAGGCCTGTTCAGCTTTCAGGAAGGATGAATTTCCCTCTCTGACTCCCTTTGATGCTCCAAACACGGATGAGTTTTGCTGGGGGTGTTTCAGGGGTGGTTGTGGAGAGTTGGGATGAGCCCAAGGTGCTGCTGGGGGGGTCTCAGCTGAAGCTGGACGTGGCAGCTGACTTTGCACAGCAGCAAGGACAGGACTTGGCTTTGTCCTTAACCCGGGAGCAGATTCCAGAGCTTCTCATTTTCACAGAATCCTAGAATTTGGGCTGGAAGGGACATCAGAGCTCATCTTATTCCCATGGGCAGAGACACCTTCCATAGGTTCCTCCAAGCCCCATCCAACCTGGCCTTGGACGCTTCCAGCGATGGGGAGCCCACAATTTCTCTGTTAATTTCCCTCTGGATCACAGAAAAATTCCCAATCCCCGCTGTTGCACTGGGATAAAAATCCCAGAGCAGCTGACCTGGGTTTTGTTGTGCAGGGCCAAGACCATCAAGAACACGGTGTCTGTGAACCTGGAGCTGACAGCAGAGGAGTGGAAGAAGAAGTATGAGAAGGAGAAGGACAAGAACAAGAGTTTAAAGAATGTTATCCAGCACCTGGAGCTGGAGCTGAACAGGTGGAGGAATGGTAGGTGCCAAAAACTGGGAGCTGGATGTGTCTGTGTTGAAATCCTGCCCTAAATCACAGTTCTAATTAATTCTGTCTGATCACTAATTCTAAACTCACACTCAGTTATAACTCACACTTCATAACAATAATGAAAGGTGAAGAGGCAGAAACCAGGCAAACCAGCAGCTATTTGCAGGAAGAACCAGTGAAAATGCCAAAATTAGTGTGATTTCAGCTGTGGAGAACATGGGAGGCATCCCTAATTTTAATGTTGTTAATGATGTTAATAAAGAAAAGGAAAAACGTCATTATATTTGGGGTTTTTTTAAAATAATACTGCTCCTCAGGCATGAGGGTCGTTGTGCTTGAAGGTAATTGGACCTTGGGTTTGGGGATTTTTTATAATTGAATTTAACATTAGAAGAATTAGTCCTTTAGCACAATGACAGGGAGTGGCATCTGATTAGAAGAATCACCATTTGCCTGCTCCTGTGGCTTCTAAATGAAATTTTTTTCTTGAGAACAGCCAATTTTCTGTTTAGAAACATGGGGAATTGCTGTTCAGGGTAGGTTGTAACATCAGCTGTAGGGTGGTAGAGGAGGCAGAATATGGATACATAGAAATGAGAGTTTTTATTGAAATATAAATTAACAAATTTTTATTGAAATACAAATTGAAAAAAAATTAATTCAATCTGCAATGCTGACAAATAATTTTAGCAACCTATCCTCAGTTTGAATTGTTTATTTCACGAGTAAAAAATCAACCCCCAACCTCCAAACCAACAAAACCCCCCCCCCAATCCAAAGAAACCAACCCTGCATCCCTGAAATCCCAACAAATCCCCATGAATGCTGCTCTGGAGTCCTTTTTATTCTCTAAATTCCGTGTCCTCCAGGCTCTGTGTGTGGATGTGTCTCGAGAAAAGCCTGAACCAAGAGCAAAGGGTGGTTTAATGATGAGTCCCAGTTGGTGTGGCACGGGCAGCTCTGGTGTCTCCCGTCCCACTGCAATCCTGGCAGGATAATCGCTGCTCTTCAGGGATGCAGAGCGTTCCCTCTGCCGCCTCCCTGTGCTGTTTCTTTCAGAGGAGTTGTTACCCCCTGATTGTGCCTTTCTCTGCAGACCCTGGCACAGGGAATTTTTCCTTCTCAGCACAGCCCCATTGCTATGGAGATGCTGGGATGGGGATTTGGGACCTGCTCTGTTCTCCCTCCTTCTGCCCATGTTTGCCACATGTGGCCACTTCGATTTCCTTCCCGTTCTTGAGGAATCTCCTTCCCTTTTTTTTTTTTTTTAAAGAAAAGCCTGGATGGATCCTTTTGTTTAACTATCCCCCTCCTCATCCCCTCCCTCAGTGCTGCAGTTCCATCAGGGTTACCCAGCAATGCATTCAAAAGATTATTGATTTCTTGTCTGACCTTCTGCAATCCCATCCTCTGGAAGGAAGGAGGCTTTTTACAAAGGGAGCTGTCACAGAAATCACATCTTGGATAATATTCCACCGGTACAGCTTATTCCAGGAATGAAGGATTTATTCTACAAAAGAAAAGGGCAGCAGGAAATGGGTGAGCTCAATTCTCACTGAGGGTTTCAGCACCAAGTGCACAATTCTCTTGTGTTTTACAGGCAGGAGGTTCTCATCCAGTGGATGACAAATTAAACATTCCTTTTGGGAAGCTCCTGGTGGATTCTCCACAGCCTGAGGAGTGTTGTTTTGTGTACAAGGCCCCACATTCTGACCGAACCCACCTTTCCTTCTCTGCTCCAACAGCAAAAAATCAATCCACATTTCCCTCATTAATAATATAAAATACTATCAACCCTTCAGAAACAGGGCAGAAAATATTTGAAGTACCTTGATAGAGGTGATGCTGCTTGATTTCAAATTCCACTTTTTCCTGCTTTAAGCTGGGAAAAAAATCATCTGGTTGGTTGGTTGTGCTTTTTCTTGCCCTTTTTGTTTTGCTTTGGGGCCCCACTCAGCCTTTCTGGGCTTTGATATATTTGTCCTGCTGACCTGTTCCCCTGCCAGTGAGATAAATTGGCAAGAGGAAAGGCTGGTAAAGCTTTCAGGGGCTAAAATATAGGAGCTTTTCCTGGGAAAGGAAAAAAACCTGATTGTGGATCAGGGCTGGCTGTAACCTCCCCACTCCCTGAGCAGCATCCAGGGGTTCCCAGAGCCTCTCCCTAGCCTCTGGGGAGAGTGGATTTAATTTCTGGTATGAGTAGCTTGCCCATCCCTCATCACTGAGCCTGTGATTGTGACACAGCGCTGTTCCCAAAGGAAATACTCCTTGGGGACAGGGATTTTGTAGGAAATGTGTCTGGTGTGTGCAGGCAACCTCTGGAAGTTGGTGTTTGTGCTTGAATTTGCAAGGCAGAAGGTGAATATTGTTTTGGACACCTCTGGTGCCCTTCTGGTCTATCCTGGAGCTGGAAATCCCGAGAGGAAGAGACATTTAAATGCCAGCAGATTTTAGGCTGGAATTTGCGGGTTTCCCTCCTTATTTACACCTCTGTTAATCCATGGAGTTAATCCTGGGAGTGAAAGGATTTCAGTGCTTTTAGGGTTCAACCTGTTGCTGGTTTTTATAGGATCATTAAGCTTGGAAAAGACCTCCAAGGTCACGGAGTCCACGGAGTTTGCATTTCCATGAAATCATCCTCCTCACGAGGGTGGCCACCTTCCCACACCTTTTCCATGTCATTTGTATCCCTGGCAGTGGCACAAAAGCCCTTCCTTACTCCCCTGAGTCCCTCAGTGACTGGCAAGGCCCATCCTAAAGTATCCATGGATTTGGGATTGTCATGAGTCGTGTTCCTGCAGGAGAAGCTGTGCCCGAGGAGGAGCAGATCAGTGCCAAGGACCAGAAGAACCTGGAGCCTTGTGATAACACCCCAATCATTGATAACATCACCCCCGTGGTCGCCAGCATCTCCACAGAGGAGAAGCAGAAATACGATGAGGAGATTGCCAGTCTCTACAGGCAGCTGGATGATAAGGTGGGAATGCTTGATTCCAGGTGGAAATGGAAAATTATTGCCATATTGTGGGTGTATTTTTTCTCCGTTTCTTGAGCATTGTGAGCTGGACAACGCTGGAAAATTCCAAACACTGCGTAAAAGCAGATCCTCTCAGCTCTCCACCCCCTTTCCATGTGCTGACAGTGTTTGGGAGCACTCTCCAGGAAATCAGAGCCAAGTTTTCCTTCAATTTTAAGTTCAGGCTTTTCCTTTCCTTCAGTGATTTCTGTAAAATCCCTCAGCAAACTGTAACATCACCCTGGAGTCACCAGGGAAAGAAACAAATGGTGACTGTCCTTAATAATTCCAGCTCACAATTTTCAGGAAAATACATCCCCATCCCCTTTTGTTTGTGTTGCTGGAGCTGCAAACACAGCCCCAAGTGCAGGTGGCTCATTTATTTATCTCTTTGCACAGCTTGAGGGACATCACTGGCACTTAAAGCTCTCAGCAATTCCCTCATCCAGCCATTAAGAGCTTTGGCTCTTGGAAAGATGAAAAGTGGTGGGGGGGGGGAAAAAAGGCCCAGAAAAAGCCACTCACCACTGTGGATGAGAGCAGCAAAAAGGTTGTCTAGAGAAAGGGCAGCTCTCATCATGAATCGATACTCAATTTGAAAATTCAGTTGTAATTAGCAGGAAAATAGCAGAAAAAAGCCCAGTGTGTCCTTGCCTGTTAAAATTGGAGTTTGGCTGTTTGTGGCTACAGAGGAATCGTGTTTAAACCTTTATTTTGGTGTGCTCGAGGTGTCCCTGCACAGTCTGGTTGCACAGCAGTGTTGATGGCACTGAAAGGAGCAGTTTTCTGTGAGAAATTCCAGCTTTTCTCTGACTACATCCCCAGCAGCAATCTCCAGCTTTTACATATTGATTAGGGAAAGAAAAAGAAAAATTCAGTCCTTCTTTCACTTTCCTCATCAAAAGCAGAAAAGCCCCTTAAATTATTCTGGAGGGAACTGGCAGCAGGTTTGAGTTCTTCCCTAGAAAACATGGGAAGCATAATTTGGCACAGCACTGTAGGAAATGAGAAGATATTTGATCCCAAACACTGGGATCCCAAACCCAAAATATCTCCATTTACACCAGTGTTGACAGCTTTTACTGCAGAGCTCCGTGGATGTTTATTTTTCTCTCCCCTCACAAAGTTTGCTGAATTATTCCCCTTTCTTTTCTAGAAAGGGGAGATAAAAAGTGATCAAATGAGAGCTGTGAAGAGAAATTAAAGATCTCAACCCCTGTTTCATTGCAGGATGATGAAATCAACCAGCAGAGCCAGTTGGCTGAAAAACTAAAGCAGCAAATGTTGGATCAAGAGGAGGTAAGAAACTAAAACAAATAAACCAACCAAAAAAACCCCTTTCCATTTTGCTCCTGAGCCCCTTGTTTAATGATTCCATCACAACTGTTCATATTCACTGGCTAAAATTCAATTGGAAAAGGTGTCAGCCAGGTTTAAACTTTAAATTTCATCATAGTCTCATGAAGCCTTTGATAAAACGCCTTGAAATAACAATCCCTCCCACTGGGAAGTGATGCTGGAGGTCCAGGGGAGGAGTGGGGCCAGGATTTTTCACGCCAAGTGTGATTTTCATTGTACCCATTCAGGTATCCAGGCACTATGGACTACAGGGAGTTAGAGATTTCCTGATATTAAATTACTAATTGTCATTATTTTGGCAATTAGAGGCAGCAATCTGTGAGATGGAAAAACCTGATAATTGGTGCTGCCACAGATTTGCTGTAAAATCTTGGATTGCTCACTTCAAACATTTGATTGCATTTTTTCTGTCCCTAAAATGAATGTGGGTTTGGGTTTAAGATGGGGAATATGATCACTAAGCTCAGTCAAGCCATTCCCTTATCTGTCATTTATGAGGAGTTTTGAAGATGCAAAATGAGGCAAAAACACCAAGTTCCCCAAATGTTGCTGTGATATTTCTTAGGAATTGCTTTTACTGGGAATCCAGGCCCTCAGAAAGGGTTCCCAAGGTGTTATCAGGGAGAAAACAACGTCTGAACACATCTGTAATTCATCACTCAGGGTTCACCTGCCCCCTCTGGGGACTTGGCCTGGCTGGGGGAATCTCCAGCTTTATTTTAGTCCAAGATTAAGCTCCTCATTCTCTTGCCACGGCTTGATTTGATTGCCCTGCACTGAGCAGTGCTGCCTGTGGCTCCACCAGCATAATAATGCGCTTTATGCCTGCTCAGCCCATTGTTTCCTGATGTGTGCTACGAGTTTATTTGTGTCACCTCACTTCTCCCATCTTTTTACATCCCTTTTCAAAATCACCTGATGTGGATTTTTCCCTCACACTTGTCCTCGTGCCTTGCTTTTGGGGTGATGTGCATTCCTCCTGTTTGGGAGCAGCTGACACAATTATTTCCCACCCTCCCTGTTCCGGTATCTCCTCTGGAAGAGGAATCAGGTTTTCAGTGGGCACTTTTCCCCCTTTTTTTTTTTGCACACATTCCTAGTCCAGCTTTGCTAAGCTGTGAAATCTCTGCAGCTGATGTTGTTCAGAATCTTTTTCTGACTCACCTCAGGAGCTTGCCGGGCTCTGACCTCTGAAGGATAAGGTGATATTTTATTATTCAAGGTGTTTTTCCCCACATCAGCTGTCCCTGCTCTCCCCTGGAGATGTGATGAGCTCACTGATCCACGAGCAGCTGCCTCACTCTGCTACCCCCTAATTAACCAGTCCTTATTTCTGCTTGATTAAGCCAGCAGGTTAATTATAAACCTGAGGCCTGCTGCAGATGAGGCTGATTTTGGGGGGGAGTTGATACCTTTTTCACCCCTGGCTGCTGCTTAAGGTGGGTGTTTTGGGGGATTCTGAATATTCCATCCCCACATAGAACTGATCCACGAGGTGCTGCAGCCATGGACCTTTTCCCTTTGTTTCCAGCTCATCATTTTAACGTGTTATCAGTGGCTTTTGAAAACCTTGCTCCGTTTTTCCACATAGTATCAGCCAGAATCTCTTTGTTTATGCTGTAGGTGATGCACAGCGTTTCTCGAAGGCACAGTAATATTCACAGAGAAAATTTCTTAAGTAAATGTAAATAATAGTTCCATCTGTGTTTAGCAGGAAGATTATTTGAAGCTATTTTGTTGTTTAAATATTTACATGCCATCTGGCTCTGGCAATCCAATGGGTTTTTCCATAACGTGAGTGCACTTCTGAGGCTGCAGC
Source organism: Corvus cornix cornix (assembly GCF_000738735.6). NCBI lineage: Eukaryota > Metazoa > Chordata > Aves > Passeriformes > Corvidae > Corvus > Corvus cornix. The sequence goes on along the minus strand of NC_046337.1, from coordinate 1,946,913 downwards.
ATTACCAGGGAGATAAATTTCCCTTACATCTGAATCCTCTCGGTGCCTCTCTGGGCACATGCCAGCCTCCAGAGCTGCCTCCCTGCTTTCCTATTTTCCACGAGCACTCTGAGCCAAAAAAAGCCCCATTTCTCCTGGGACATTCTGCTTTTTGGGTGGTCTGCCTGAGAGGGGGGGTGTGTGTTCTGCTGGGGGTCTCTCACTCAGCTGCTTGGTGGGCAGAGCAGGAGAAATCCACCCAAAACATTTCAGCAGGGAAGGTTTTATTCCACTGTCTGCAATATTATACTAACCCGTAGTCCAGACTTCTTGGGAAGGAGTGAATTCTGTGGATGAGTGTCCAGACTTGGCTGTTAGGATGAGCATGAGGCCCTCTCCTATCTCCTGCATGGGTTTTATCTGGTGTAATTCCCTATTTGATGTTTTCATGCCATGCCAAGCCCTGATTTTGTTCTTATTCTTGAAAGTGCAGTATCAGCAGTAAATGTTAGGTGTCACTTTTATTTCTTTTCACATCATTCTGCAGCACAGGGCTGCTGGTGGGGCTGGGGTTGTGCTGAGGACACCACAGCTGAATTTTCATGGTTTTACCACCTCACTGAACATTGGTTCAAGGGCAAGGGACAGGACTAAGCCGGTGACCTCTGACAGTCACTGAAACCTCAGCATCTCCCTCAGCAGCGTGCAGAGAGTAACTTTAGTAAGTTTTACAGCCTGGAAACACTCACCAGTGTGTGTGTGTGTGTGAAGTCAGTATTTTCTTCTGAGATGAATATTTTCCCTCAGCAAATAGGAGCAGCTAATCTGTCCTCAGCATCATCCTTCAGATGAGAACTGAGAATAATCATCTTAGGTTTGCTTATCAAAATATTTCTGTGGAGCCACAAGGTCTTTGAGGCTGCCTCAGAGAGCCCTTTTCCCTCAGCTCAGTTCAAAGCCCCGAGCCTCTGCTGAAACATTTCACTTTGTGGTATTTTTTTGGTCTGAGCTGCAGCCCTGGATTGAGGGCAGGAAACATCTTTGGTGCTCTGATGCTGTTTAAAATCAGTTTCTCTGCCGCAAGTCTTGGGTCATAATAGGATTTGATGAAGATTTTTCTTGTTGTTGAAGTTCAGAGCTTTTTTTGTGCTTCCTCCAAACACGTTTATGCTGGAATTGGTGCTGTTTTCAGGATTTCTCCCCTCCTGCACACAGGATTTGTGCTCACCCTTTTTCCCCCTCTTTGCCTGTTTTTCCCCTTTCCAGTGTTGTCTTTTGAAGGAGTTTTTGGGTCACTTAATGCTGCTGTGATATTCCTTCCCAGCTTCTGGCCTCCACGAGAAGGGATTATGAGAAGATCCAGGAGGAGCTGACCCGACTCCAAATTGAGAACGAGGCAGCCAAGGATGAAGTGAAGGAGGTGCTCCAAGCCCTTGAAGAGCTGGCTGTCAACTATGACCAGAAATCCCAGGAAGTGGAGGACAAAACAAGGACCAACGAGCAGCTGGCAGATGAGCTGGCACAGAAAAGTGTAAGAGCAACTTGTTCTTCCTATGCTTCTCTCCTTGCTCCCTAAACATTCCCCAAGGGCTTCCCAAAAACCTGCTGGTGTCACCCTCTCTTCCCTGTATTAATTAACCAACTAAATTGAGGTAATTCAGAAGCTGCTCCGTGGAAGTTGGTGGCAGATTGTAGCTCTTGCAGCAAGGAACTGGATGTGAGAAGTGGCCATCCTGTGTTTTGGATATTTAAAACCTGTATTTTGCCAAGAAAGCTGTGAAAATCTGCCTCATGCAAATGGCAGCATTTTGTGGTTTCCTGGGCTCTGTGCGGCGGAGCAGGGATTTCACAGGGAGCCAGGGGATCTCAAGGAAGGAACCAGATAAAAATTAATCGGCTTTTTCAGCTGATGTGTCCTGATCTTAAGGGAAAAATGTGATCTGAAGAAAATCAAGACCGGTTTAGTAGCTTAAAGCATCCTTTTCCCTTAATTCATTACACCAACTTAAGGAACTGTTGTTAACAGCTCTGTTTCATTAAAGACTTTGTTATCTCCCTCAGTAAAACAGATTACCACGAAATCCATCGGAAAAAATTGAATTTTCTATCCCTCTATACCTATTTCTCTGTGATTAACCTCCTTTGATGTATTATGCAAATAAGATTCTTAGCGGATTTGCTACATTTAATAGATCTAAAGTAGCCTTTGGTGGCAAGTGAGTTGTGAAAGTGGATTATGCCAAGGTGGAACTGGATGTGTCAGTACATTGTGCCAGCAGGCACGAGGAAAATGCCACACAAAAACTGCCCAGCCTGCAGGGGGGAGGGTAACCCTTGGTTTTAAACCTTTCCAGAGTGCCCTGACAGCGACCCAGAGGGAGCTGGGCCAGCTGCAGGAGCTCAGTAACCACCAGAAGAAGAGAGCCACGGAAATCCTGAACCTGCTGCTCAAGGACCTGGGGGAGATCGGGGGAATCATCGGCACCAACGACGTGAAAACTGTGAGTGGGCTTTGTGCTTTCCCCAGCTCCTCCTGCAGGGAAAAACACTCCAGCAAATCTGGGAATCCCAGAGGGGTTTGGCTTGGAAGGGACTTAAAGCTCATCCAGTTCCAAATCCCCTGCCAGGGCCAGGGACACCTCCCACTATCCCAGACTGCTCCAACCTGGCCTTGGACACTCCCAGGGATCCAGCTTCTCTGGGCACCCTGTGCCAGGGCCTCCTCACCCTCTCAGTTGGGAATTCTTTCCCAATATCCCACCCATCCCTGTGTCCTGTCCCTCCATGCCTTGTCCCCAGTCCCTCTCCAGCTCTTCTGGAGCTACTTCAGGCCCTGCAAGAGCCTCTGAGCTCTCCCTGGAGCCTTCCCTTCTCCAGGTGAACACCCCCAGCTCTCCCATCCTGGCTTCAGCCCTGGGAGCATCAGTAGATGTGGAATATGTGGATCCAGCAGTCCTTCTCCCAGGACATTCTGTGTAAATCCTGGCTGAGCACGCTGGAAGACACTGCAGAGCTCTTTGTCTGGCTGGCTCACAGTTCCCACAGTTATTCCCAGCTCAGTATTTGGGGCCAGAGCCCACCTGGGAGTCACTGAACTGTTTAATGGGGGGTCTGAGTTCCCCCCAAAACAATACACACGTAGCCCAACTCCTTCCTTAGGTGGCATGACTCAGAATTCCCAGAATCTGAAAAAGCTTTCGGGGTGAAATTTGGCTTCTGAGGTGGCCAATTTTTGGTCTGAAGCTTGGTGCAAATTTTGGTCAGCCCCGCTTTGAGATTTGCCTTTGTGTGGCCTCCTCAGCAGAGGAGGTGGCTGCTCACTTTGTCACATCTGTAGATGAACAAAATGCTGATTTCAGAGAAAATATTTCTATGGCCATTGATAAATGGCAGTGATGGAAACTTTCCATGGCCTGGAAGATCTCCCTGGTGGTGTTAGTGCCATCTTTGTCCATTTGAAACCACATGAAAAGTAGCAGTGCTTAAAACTGGCTCCGTTCATTTTTGAGATGTATGAAAACTCCTTGCAATACATTTTTGTTACTTTTAGTTCGCTTTTTTGTTGATGTCCTGCCAAGGCCCCCTTGGGTCAGCAGGAGCTCCAGCCTGTCCTGCTGCAGAGGACACAGTCCCTGCTGTCCGTGTGGTTCTGCAGATCCCAGCCTTTGGAGATGTCACAGCAGCCTCTGGTGGCCGCAGGAGCAGGGACTGGGAGAGGAGATCTTTGCAAATGGAGGCAGAGGCAGTTTGGTACAAGTTTTTATGGGAACTGAGATGTCAGCACTTCAGGGGACAGCTGTCAGTGGAAATCAGGCCAGACTGAGGAGCATTTAGGGGAATAATTGCAAATTTGTTGGCAATTAGCATCTTCTCCAAGTGTGTCTAATTTCAGAGCGGACTGAAAATTTTGGAAGAATTGTTGTTTTTCAGGATTTTTGGGAGGAGAAGCAGCACATGTTCCCTTCCCTTTGGCAGTGCTGGGAAAAGGGGAGAAGCAGATGAAGTTGGGCCGTGTTTTTGCTCAGGGAGAACTTGCACAGCTCCTCAGTGGAATATCCTGAGCTGGAAGGGACTCCGAAGGATCAAAGTCCAGCTCCTGTCCCTGCACAGACACCCCAAAAATCCCACCCTGTGCCTGGGAGCATTGTCCAAACGCTCCTGGAGCTCTGGTAGCCTTGGGAATGTGCCCATTCCCTGGGGAGCCTGGGCAGTGCCCCAGCACCCTCTGGGGGAAGAACCTTTCCCTGAAATCCAACCTAATACCTGGTAAACGGTTTGATATCCCTTCACATATATGTATAAAACATACAAGAAAAGAGGACAAATCAAATCAAAAATTCTGAAGGAAGATGTCTCCTTAATATAATAAACACTCTTTGCTTTGTGAAAAGATCCCAATTTTGATTTTTTTTTGTCCTCCAAATAGGAGTTTTAAGTTCTCAGAAATTCCCATGCAATAATTAACATCTTTCTCCCCTTCTCCAAACTCTTTCTAAAATGACACCTGGCCTGTAAAACCATCCCAAATCCCAGACCAAGCCTCCAGCCCAGTTCCCAGAACAGGAAAAGCTCTCGGTGCTGTGGCTGTGAGCAGCTGGCAACCCCTGTGTGCTCAGTTGGCAGATGTGAACGGGGTGATCGAGGAGGAGTTCACCATGGCCAGGCTCTACATCAGCAAGATGAAGTCGGAGGTGAAGTCGCTGGTGAACCGCAGCAAGCAGCTGGAGAGCGCCCAGATGGACTCCAACAGGAAGATGAACGCCAGCGAGAGGGAGCTCGCGGCCTGCCAGCTCCTCATCTCCCAGGTGGGTCTGCTCCTGCCTTCTCCCGGGCTTTGGTGGCCTTCCCAGCCTCCGTCCCCGTGGAATGTGTGTGCCAGCAGTGAGACATGGGCCTTGTGGAGCGGAGCAGTGTCGTCTCTTGCGTGTTTTGTTGTTTGCCCTCTCTTCTCTCGTTCCTCCCCCTGAGTGTTTCTCAGCACGTTCTGAGGTCCTGTCCTGAGCTCTGGCAAGGTCGTGTCCTACGGTAGGTCTCAAAATGTGTTTGGTGGGATAGCACTGAAATTCCTCCCTGCAGTGGTTTCCTCACCAGGAATCTGATGATCTCAAAGATCTTTTCCAACCTAGTTCATTCTGTGATTCTGTAATTTGCATCTTGGATCACTTTAAAAGATCACTGACCATATTTTTCACGAGCCAAACCTTTGGGCAGCTCCCCGGATTTGCTCTGTGGGTGTGCTGCCAAGAAAACCAGGCAGCAAGCTACAAAATAACATGGAAAACTTTCTGGGATAGAAATCCAGGTGGGAGGAGGGGTTCTGAGTGGGTGGCAGGGCCAGGCAGCGATGCTTGTGGAGAAAGGCTGAGAGCTCTGACACCCTCACCTGCTCAGAAGTGGCCATGGGAAGGGAAAGACATGATCCAGTTTCCTGTATTTCATTCCCTAGCAGTTTTCCTGAGCACACCTGGAGCAGGGAGAGCCCCTTTTCCTTCAGCACAGTGTCTTTATTAAGTTCTACTCAATCAAGCTGTAGCTGGAAGCGTGATTCTTAAAACTGCATGGTATGGGCTGCCCAAAAATGTAAACTGAAAATGATACCAAGCAGAAAAACTCTCAAGCAGGCGATCTCCTGCCTTGGCATCTTGGAGGTTTTCCTTCTGAGTGCTTGTGGTGATGCCTTTTCCTGGTCTTAAAATCAAGAGGCATACACAGTTAGAAGGGGAAAAGGGATTTTACCTTGGTATTTATTCTTAAGGATCCTTAGGTGCACACATCCAGGTCATATGCATCAAGATGTACCCCGCCGAGTCTTTCCCTGTGTCTCTGTGTCTTTCTTCTTCCCCAGTGTATATCCTAATCCTCCCCCAACATTGGGTATAACATTATAGGCTTTACTAATTAGCAGATCTATCAAAGATTCCCCAGTGAGAGGTTCAAGTGAGCCCCCCTCCCCAAGGAGCCTTCCCCTGGATGGTTCTATCTTGGTTTACAGAATGTGTTCTGGAGAGGACCTTGGGGTCTGGGGCACACTGATCCCTGGCTACAAAGCTTCTAAAATGTTGAGTCTCTCAGCTTGACAAACAAGTCCAAGAATGTAGGGAAAAAGCACTGAGAATACAGAAGCTGTAAAAAGGTATAACAGGGGTATAACAGAGGTATAAAAGAAAAGGCAAAAATCTTCATGGCATCAGTGGAGGCCTCCCTGGGGTTAAAAGCCAAAGAAGGTGGGGGAACTATTTTAATTCCAGCTCAGGGTTGTTCCTCCAAGTCTCCCCTTCTCAGCACCACCGACCCAGAGGTCTCCTCCCTCTCTGCCAAGGTGAACTTTAAGGTGAGCCACAGGTACTTCAGTGGCTTTTTAATTAGGATGCAATAATCCAAACAGTATCTTAATTGTTGTCCCCAAATTAGAATATTTTAATTCCTTTTTGGATGTTTTCACTACAAACTTCGCTGGTTTCTGTTTAACCGTAATCCCTTCTAGCTCAGAAGGTCATTGGCAAGAACCAAATCATCAGGAGGGCTGGGGAGAGTGGATCTGAGCTTCTGCAGGTTGAAGATCCCAAAGGCACCTCATAAGGCTGGTGTCCATCTGCCTTTAAAAATCTGCTCAACACCAAGTCAGGAGCTTCCAGGGACGTTTTGGGATTACTGCCTGAATTCCAAAGTGGGCTACTGAGTGTGACCTCTAAAAACACAGCCTGCTTTGATCTCTTAGCTCCTTCCCAGACATTTTGCTGTGTGCTCTCCCAGTCATCACCTCTGGATGTGGAAGTCTTTCTGTTCTCTCTCCTTTGGGTGGGACAGTTTTCCCTGAATTCCTAGGACACAGCTCCTCCCATCTCACTGCTATTCCTTGTCTTTAAAGCACGAAGCAAAGATCAAGTCCCTGACAGACTACATGCAAAACATGGAGCAGAAGAGGAGGCAGCTGGAGGAGTCCCAGGACTCCCTCAACGAGGAGCTGGCCAAGTTACGTGCTCAAGGTACAACTTTGGGTCTCATGGACTCAGTTTTGTGTTTTAATGATGTGAAAAATTATAAAAAACCCCACCCAGATCCTTTACCAAACAGCACCAATCGACCTTGCTAAGTAAGTATTCTGTAAAATTCTGGGAGAAGAATTTATCTAAATGTCAGCTGTCCCTCTGGCAAACCCCCTGCCCCATTCCAAACAAAGCTGCTTCCCTCAGATGTGCACAAGTTGTGTCTTTCCCAGCTCCCAGCTGACTTCATTTTAAGGATTGCTTGGTTTTCCCCCTCCAACTTAATGTGAAAAATGTGTGTGTATCAAAAGCAGATCTTCCCTGACTGAGGGCGGAGCAGGTGGGGACAAGGCTTTTATTTTTTAAAAAATTTTATCATCTCCTGTACTGTTAGAACAGAATCTTTATTCCATCTCCTGGAATAAATTAAATTTATTTAAAGATCTAAAATTTAAATTTAAAATTTAAAATTAAAACTGTCTCCACCTTTAAACAGAAAAAATGCACGAAGTCAGCTTCAAGGACAAGGAGAAGGAACACCTGACACGGCTCCAGGATGCAGAGGAGATGAAGGTAGCTTGGCACAGTGGAAATTTTGAGGGAATCTCGTGGTGAGATTGTTCATTGGGGTGGAATTTTGTCTTCCTGTTCACGTGACCAAAAATTACATTGATTCACCTCTATGTTACACTCATTTTTTGCTGGTGGAGCTCTGCTGAAAGTCAATTTGCTCAGTAGTGAATGAGGCTACTGGGGTTAATATCCATTTAGGTAGTTATAAATTTGATTTTAAAAGAGGCTACTTCCCTGAAGTTTGGCTGGAATTCTGATTATCTCCTGGAAATAACAATAAAATATATAAACCTGTTTTCTGGTATTTTTCCTTTGGAAAGCAAAGCAGTGTTTGCAATAATGAGTTGTTTCGATGGGGTTGCAAATTGCAGAGAAGGAAAAATGCAGTTTTATGAGGATAGTGATAGAGGTTTGTAGACTGCAGAACTTTTGCCTCCATGATAAAAATTTTAAGTGATTAAAGCAGTTGTAAAGTGATCAAATCAGTTGTGATTAAAGTGGTTGTACCTTACAGCTCTGAGGGGAAAAAAGCGAATCTTTTGTTAGCAATCTAAAGAGATACATTGAGGTTTTTTTGCTGCTCGAGGCATATTTATTCCTAGAATTTAAATTTAAGGAACAATTTCAATAGCAGGGCTGTAGATAAACAGCTCCCAGAGGTTTGGGTTTTACTTCTGCCACAGGTAGAGCTGTGCATGTCTTTTCCTGGGGGAATAAAGAGGGGAAATAAGAGAGGATTGGTGTCAAATCAGTGCCATTTGTGGCCAAGCCCTGGGTTTTTGTGTGGTAGTTTTTGCAAGAAAATGAGTCAGAATTGTTGTACATCTGTTGCTAAAAACTGAATTAAACGCTTGGATGAGTAGACACAGAGTTTTGTGATTACAGCAGGAAATGGCAGGCAGATTCCTGAATGGATTTGGTAGTTTTCTCTCCAATCTAGAGGCTGGGTAAGAGGGAGCTGTGTGTCCCTGGATCTGTGTCTGATTCCTGGCTCTGGTGTTTGCAGAAGGCCCTGGAGCAGCAGATGGAGAGCCACAGGGAAGCCCACCAGAAGCAGCTGTCCAGGCTGAGGGATGAAATCGAAGAGAAGCAGAAAATAATTGATGAAATCAGGGAGTATGTTCAGCCCCTTCATCCCTTCTTCAGTCCTGGGCTCGTTTGGGGTTGGTTTTGTCAGATTTGACTGATGTTTCTTTGGAAGTTCTGTCCTTACATGCAGCAGCCAACCCTGTAATTATTTTTCAGGGTGGATTACAGTGCCTAATTCTTTATTGGGGAGCTTTAACAAGGCCATAAAATTATGGAGAGTTAAAAAAAAAAAGAGTAGTATTGCACCTGCAGGTCAGTGGGTGAGAGGAGCTTGGAGGAGAGCAGGTTTTAAAGGATCATGGAATCATTTGGGTTGGAAAAATGCCTTTAAGGTCATTGAGTTCAGCCACCATGAACATGGTTCCATGTCCCCAGGAAGGGTTTGAGATCCTCTCACGGCGGCCAGTCCTGCCCCAGACCTTCTCAGAGTCTGGGTGACTCAAACAGCTCCCATTTTCAGGCGTTTTTATATCTTCTGCTCACATGCCAGTGTGACTCTGTTATGTTTTGCTCCTGTATTCTTCTTTTTCTAAAATCTGGGCATTCTTTTATCGTATTTATTTTATGGCCAAAGATTAATTGTAGGGAAATGAGGAAGCAAGACAGAAAGATGCCAACAACACTTTGTGTCCTTTAAGGCAAAGGAAAAAAAACCACTGAATTTAGCTCTCCAATATTTTAAAACAATGTCCTTCAGGTTCTTTATGCTTGATTTCTTTCACAGTTTTCCAGTAGAGAGTTACAGCTTTACTTTTTCTCTGCCCAGTCCCATTTTGTTTGTGGAGATTTATCCTCCCTTCCTCCTGGGGCTCAGGCTGAGCTGTGCTGACTTTCCCTTTCACATTTCCAGTATGAACCAGAAGCTGCAGCTGGAACAGGAGAAGCTGAGTGCTGATTATGATAAATTAAAAATTGAGGACCAGGAAAGAGAAATGAAACTGGAAAAACTCATGTAAGTCCACAGTTTCCTCATCTGGTATCCCTGAACCTCGTGCCTCTTCATGTGTCCATAGAAAATGTGCTTAGGGAGAGGGATTTGTGTTGGAATATTCACACTGAAAATATCATTTCAGCAGCAAAGCCAGCAGGAACTAATAAATAATTACCAAATACTCTCTGTTTTCATACCATGCCAATAGTGGCTTTGATACTTGCCAAAAAGAGTTTATTAGAGCTCTGATTTTATAAAGTATCACAGCAAGTGTTGAACCTCTCATTCCTTAATGCACAGCAAAACAAGCAAGAAAGAAGTTGGGAATTTTTGGGAGGGGTTTTGTTGATTTTTGGGGCTTTTTTAAAAGTAATAGATCAGATGCCTGAGTCAAAGCCTTTCCTGGGAATGAGAGAGAAAAATCCTGTGTGTGGACACAAAGGTGGAGGTGGTGGCTGAGCCCTTCCATGTGAGAAAGTTGGATATTTGGGGCAGTCAGAAGCACAATTAGAGACGTACAGTTTGCTCCCTCCTGCAGATGTGCTGCTCCAAGTGGATGCTGGTTGGTTCTCCCCTGTTTTAATATGATTGATTTGTGTTCCATGTTGTGATCTTTCCAGACTCCTTAATGATAAAAGGGAACAAGCAAGAGAAGACCTTAAAGGGCTGGAGGAAACAGTGGTAGGTCTTAATGACACTTTATTCAGCTTTTCCCCCTCTATCTGTATACCCTGGTGATATATATTTTAATTTTTGAGTGAACAGCTTTGAACTGCCTACATTAAAATTTTAAAAAGGTTGCTTTTACTGATTTTGGAGAAGTTGTTTCCTTCAGTATGGTTTTATGGCTGGATGGGGTTTATTTTGTGGCATTCGGGGTGGGTCCAGGTGATTCCTAGAGAGAGAATCCAGAGCTCTTTTCTCCTGTTACCAACTCAGATCCAAGGAGGCCTTTTACACCAGAGTATCTGCTGTCCTAGTAATTTGTGGGGTTTTTAAAATTATTGTTTTATTATTTTGATTCCAGGCAAGGGAACTTCAGACTCTTCACAATCTGCGCAAACTGTTTGTCCAGGATCTTACCACCCGCGTTAAAAAAGTAAAACTCTACTCTTTTAAACCCAAATCTTCTCCTTTTTTTGCAGTTGTCTTGTGATTTGGTGGAAGCCTTTAGTGCATGCTCTTACAAAATGGGATAATGTCTTTTTTAGTAGCAATGAGAAACAAGATTAAAACTTTCCTGATGAATATCAACTTTATTTGGTCGTAATTTGTTAAGGACAAGTTTTGGTGGTTTTGGGAATGAACTCATCCAGTGCAGTTCAGCTGCAAAATTCTCAAAGCTGTTGAACTTCAGAAATTATTTAGTATAACTTGATTTTCCTATTCAGGATCCCCCCATAATTACTCAGTAAAAATAGCTTGGATTTTGTGTAAGGGGCAATGTAATTCTTAAATATCAGCCAAAGAGTTACAATAATTTCTTTTAAATTTGGGGCTCTGTAAGATTTTTCTGCTTTTGGGGGGCTCAGATTTCCCAAAGAGCTGAACTTCCCCTTGAGTTTGTGCCTGGCTTTGGTGAGTGCTGCAATTTTGTGTGCAGAGTGTTGAACTGGACAGTGATGATGGAGGTGGAAGTGCTGCGCAGAAGCAGAAAATTTCCTTTCTTGAGAACAACCTGGAACAACTTACAAAGGTTCACAAACAGGTAAAGGCTCCCTTTCCCTCCTTCCATCAAAAAATGCACTTTTTTAATGTTTGCAAGGATAATTCTGGAAGGTAACCTGTGCTGTCTGAGGGAAAAAATACCTACTAAACTCCTTGGCATTAGGAGTTGGTGTTAGAGCTGCTCTTCCCACTCCCTGTACTTCTAGGAATGTGGTAAATAAGGAATTACTGTTTTTCTGTAAAAATAGATCTCTTTTGGCACAAAGAAATGCTTAAAAATAGCTGTTTTCTGGATGGATTGTGCATCCCCAATTTGACTCCTGGCCTGAAGCTGCTCAGAGGCACCTTGGAGGTGACTGGAGTGGATTCAGCCAGCAAAGTTTTCACTGAAAACAATGGAATTTGGCTTTTGTGTGCAGCTGAAGGGCTGGTGCCTCCCTGGGGTGCTGAGGTTGGTCATTTCTGGGCTTATCCATGTCTGTGTCCTCCCTCCTTCATGGAATTTCAGTTTCACTGAATCTCAGAATGGTTTGGGTTGGAAAGGGACCTTAAAGCCCTTCCCACCCCTGCCATGCCCAGGGACACCTCCCACTATCCCAGGCTGCTCCAAGCCTCATCCAGCCTGGCCTTGGACACTTCCAGGGATCCAGGGGCAGCCACAGCTTTTCTGGGCACCCTGTGCCAGGGCCTCCCCACCCTCCCAGGGAAAGTTTTCTCCCTAAAATCTCCTCTCCCAGTATGTTGGAGCTGTGTCCCGCTGTTCAGGTGCACAACACAAAACACCAAAGCTGTTTTGATTTCTTTTTTGAGCAGTGACACAACACTGTGCACTGCACTCTCCTGAAGCTGTATTAGTAACCCACACTCCCAGATTTGCTTTAATTATTCCTGTGGAAGTGCCAAAAGAGCAGGAAGTGCTGGACTGTGACAAGTGTCCGCTAAGGTTTGGGGTTTTGAAATTCCCAGGGAACAGATGGTTTAAAGACCTACTTTCTAAATGTGGAAACTGGGACATGTTCAGAGTGGTTTTTCTTTTACCATTTTGCCTTTTTTTTGCACTCGTTTCATGCATCTGCTGGGTTTCAAATATGGATTTTTTATAGCTCTCATTTGCGTGTATTTACTCAAAATCAACTTGGAATCCACATCTTGTAGGAAACTTAGAGGGGAAAAGTGACATTGTACTTGATACCACCCTGCTTGGATTTTGTATCATAACTATTTCACACAACAGAAACTCAGCACTTGCAGAAAAATCACATTGTGACAATGTTTTTTTAGCTTGTTTGTGATATTCTGCAGCACTACGCCTGGCCCAGCAGGTGTAAAATGCTCTGATTGTTAAACAACGTGTGAATGTCAGGACATGCTGTTGCTTTGCTGTGTTATTAGTGTGGTTGTTAATTCACTTTTCTCTCCAGAAAAGGGAGAGTCACTCTTTTGGAGCAGATTTCTGTTGACTTCCAGCAGTGGTGTAATCTGTTCAGTAGAAATTGCGCTGGATTTTCTGCCCGTTTGCATCAGTTTTGCGTTTATTAAAAATCAATCCTCTCTTGGCTGTTGCTGCATGGGAAGTCAGATGTGATTTGGATAATTGATAGACCTCGCTCGGGTTCATATTAAACTGAGGAAGTGCACGAATTCAAAGTTGCATACAATCGTTATATTTATAGTTACAGGCCTGAAAGTGATTTCTTAGTGAAATTCCCAATTTTCCCACATGGCTGAGTAGGGAACACCCAGGTGAACACATCAGAACCACTGGAATTGATGAATTTGGGGTGATCCCCAGTGTTGTCTGTAACACATATTCAAGCATTATTATTTTAAAATAATGAGGTGATCAAGGATTTGCAAAATCCTGGATATATCTGTGTTCTGAGGAAATGCAGAGTTTCTGCTGCAGTTTTTGAAGTGTAGAGAAGCAAATCTGGCTGTCGAGGACTCTGCAGTGGCAGGGTTGGTCCAGGAGTCCTCACTTTCAGGATCAGGAATCTTGTTGAATGGAATAAACTCTGTTTGTCTTTGATCTTTCTGGACAATTTTAACGAATATCACTCCTCAGCCAGATAAGTGAATTTTGTGACCAAAACTGAGCTTGAACGACGCTCTCAGACACAGGGTGGGGTTGTTGGGGTGCCCTGTGTGCAGTGAGGAGCTGGACTTGATCCTTGTGGGTCTGTTCCAGCTCAGGACATTCTAAATTTCTCATTAATCTAAGCTTTTTACGTTCATTTCTGGAAGAAACCTGTTTAATTTTAGTACACGAGGATATGGAGAGCAAACAGGTGGTGTTTTCTTTCTCCTTCCTTGTGAGGGGACTTTTCCTGCCGTTTCTCTGAGGAGAGATTTTTGCCCCTTTCTTTTGACCTTGTGGGTCCATTCCAGCTCAGGACGTTCTAAATTTCTCATTAATCTAAGCTTTTTACGTTCATTTCTGGAAGAAACCTGTTTAATTTTAGTACACGAGGCGTGGAGAGCAACAGGCGGCGTTTTCTCCTTCCTTGTGAGGGGACTTTTCCCGCCATTTCTCTGAGGAGATTTTTGCCCCTTTCTTTTGACCTCCTCGTATTTTGAACTGCTTTCCCCGCAGCTGGTACGTGATAATGCAGATCTTCGTTGCGAGCTTCCTAAGCTGGAGAAACGCCTTCGAGCTACGGCAGAGAGAGTTAAGGCCCTGGAGAGTGCACTGAAGGAGGCCAAGGAAAACGCCATGCGCGACCGCAAGCGCTACCAGCAGGAGGTGGATCGCATTAAGGAGGCCGTGAGAGCCAAAAACATGGCCCGGAGAGCACACTCCGCCCAAATTGGTGAGGACATGGAGCTAAAGGGGCTGCCCACATGCTTTAAGCTTGGGCTGGTTGCTGGGGGTTGAGTGGAGGGAGTAAAACACAGGGGCTGCTTCTCCTTCGCTGCACAGGAATCTTCAAAGGCCTCACTTTCTTATGGAATCTGCCCCACCTCGAGTTTAAAGAGGCTCTGCTGTTTCACTGCGTAAATAAAGGGCATAATGGGTCTTGTGTGCCCTTCTAGTGACCTGAAAACTTGTCTCCTTAAATTAGTCGCTCACTTTCTTCCTCCTCCTCCCCCCACACGCTCTCTCTCTGCTTTCATTCTTTCCTTGCCTTTCTGGACCTCATCCCTTTCTTTTTTTTCCCCCTGATTAGTCCTCCATGTGATTTAATTACAAAAAAATCTTCCTTTGTCATTCAGATATTGATATACCTCTGAGGCACAATGTAATGTGTGCACACAACGGATGGGGCAATTCTTGGAATGATTTATTGGGATTGCTAAAGGAGAATAGTTTAGATGGAGATGACAATATTGGGGTATTAAGTCCTGAGTGGTTAAGTGATTAAGTCCAAAGTGTTACCTCCTGAATGCTTCCTCTTGTAGGGAGCCATCCAAGCTTTGTCTTGCTATCTTCTGGAATGGTGTAAATTTGACATAAAAAGTGCCTCACTGCCCACCAAGTGACTTCCCTCTGTTGTTAGACAGTCCATCATCTTTGCAGATCCTGCAAATGCGTGGGAAGGGCTCTGCCACCAGGAAAATGGGTGTATTTGTTGTTGGCCATGGCAGGGAATGCTGTGTTCTGCAGAGCTGGGTTAGAAACCACTCTGGCAAGCACAGCTCTGAGTTGGGAAACAATGAGGTTTCCCTTGGAGGAGAAGGTGAGGTGGAAAGCTAAAATGTGAAAGCTAAAATGTCTGTCTGGTCCCTCCTTTCCCTCTGCAGCCAAGCCCATCCGCCCTGGTCACTACCCAGCGTCTTCTCCGACGGCCGTCCACGCCATCCGAGGGGGAGGGATGTCCAACTCCAGCTACTACCACAACACCAAATAAACGAGAGGTAAGACCAGAGTAACTTACCTCTTCTCCCACTGATCACTCAGTTCTCTCTTATTTCAATCTTGCTTTTAGGAGACCCCATAGTATTTTTTTTTCTATTTTTAGTAGTTGTTTGCTGATAATTACAACACTCACTCACTGAGTGCCTGTTAAGAGGCTTTGCCAACTGCTGGGGAGAGGTTTTATTTTAACGATTTAGCACTTAAAAGTTTTTAAAAACTGCTCTGGTAAATCTGAAGTTCACACGTAGAGGCGTGAAACTCATGTAGTAAAAATACAGTTCCAGAGGTTCTTTCTGCCAATATCATCTTCTGCTTTCTGTACCATGGATGTGTTTCCATGTTGGGATATTGCAGCCTGGGACAGGGATAGAGCAGCTGTCAGTGGCAGCAAGAGACATCTCCAAATTTTAGTGTCACCATTTGGCCAACTTTGCACTCTTAGTTCTCTTCATGAAAAAAAAAATCTAAATATTTTACTTCCATTGCCAGGGCTTGAGAGTTTCTCCTAAGCAAAAGATGAGCAGCATATTCCCAGGAGACTGTTCCATGGACTCCATCCTCCCATTTCTTTCTTTAAATGCTCATTATTGGAGAGATTTTTTATCTGCCTTATTTTAGATGATCACTTTATGCCACAGACATGCCAAAAGCCGGATGGCAGCGAGTGGCTGTGAAAAGCAGCCTGGGGACAGCAAAGTTGTCCCTCCAAGTCTGGCTTTTTGCCCTCCTTGAGGTTCAATTCTGTCTCACAACTGTCTTCATGGTCTGTGGTCTCCTCGAGGCGTTCTTGGGTGTTTTTAGCTTTTTTTTGGGAATGTTTCATGTCAGGCTTGCATGCCAAGCATCCATCACGCCACACTCAAGCTGTTATTGTGCTGGGGGATTGTTCCTGCTCATTGTGTTTGCCATGAGCTTCCAGCAACATGTTTCCTGTGTGGATAAATTAGGGCAAGGCTTTGCTGAGAGGGTTTGTGCATCAGTCCATTCTGGTCTGAAACTGGCTTTTCCATCTCACAAGTGAGGTACCTCTGTCCATCTGCTTCGTTGCATTCCCACCTCTGTGACCAGGCAAAGAGTGGGGTACAGAGCCTTGTGAAAGATTTCTAAGCATTTATTGTAACAGCTACTCTGAGGGGGAAAAGCTGCCTCCTGCCTCAAATAAATGCACCTTTAATTTACCAGCTGCTGTGAAATGAAGTGTCAGACTCAAACAGGCCACACATATCAAGTGAATAACTGTAGATAAATAAAAATTGTCCATAAAATAACCGCACTTTGAACTAGATGGGTTTGTAATAGCAAGACAGGACTGTGGAAGTCAAGAAAAAGCAATCAGGAGGCATAAAGCACCCACCAGATATTTTAGATGCTGAGGTTTATATCAGAGGGCTGTGGAGCTGAGCAGATTCAGGCCATGTTGCAGAGGAGCAACAGGGAAAATGAGGCTGGAGAAAAAGAAGATGGAAGATCTCAGGAGAAACTGGATAAAGTGAACGGACTTGCGGTTTCTGGAAAAATTAGGAAAAATCTGAAAACCAAATGGCAGCCCTACAGGTTGGAATTAAATTGTTTAAACTAAGTGTTCTTGATTCTTTGCTCATATCTAGAAATAAGTGTGGAAGATGTAATCAGGAGAGGCTGGGAAGTGATCGGAGAAGGTCCATTCTCCTCAGTTTTGGTCCTTTGGTTAAGAAGATTATTGGCAAATTCCAACTGTTTGGCTGCCAAAATTGGGAATATCTGAGTAATCTGGATTCTGAGCTTGGATGGAAAGCCAGGGGTCTGAGTAAGGGTGTTAGTAAAGGTGCTACCAGTGAAGGGAAAACTTCATCCAGATTATTTCCAGGTTATTGTTGAGACATTCCTGTGCTCTGCAGAAAGTGCTTTGGAATGGTGCAGTTCTACCCAGCTGGAATTAGAATAAAACTTTCTTTTGTAGTCGTTTAACAGCAGCGAAATAAAAGTGAGGTTCCTATTTCAACATTTGCTCAGGAGAGATTTATCTTGTGTTCATTCATTATTCACCATAAAGATAAAAGACACTTAGTTCTGTTCGACTGGTCAGTGGTTATGATTGATTAACCCAGCAGATGGAAGAAAAAGAAATGTGGGATTTAATAAAATGCGTTCGTCTGATGTGCATATATGAAATGATAAAGTATATTGTTATAATATTATCATATACTATATAAAAAACATTTTAGGTATTTCTGTAAACACTTATATATCAGGAAAATATCTCTGTTAGGAGACAAAGAACAGAAGGATGGGTTTGGATTTGTATTTTTTCATCCCTTTGATTTATAATTTTCGAACTCCACTGCTGTTGCTTTCCTCCCTTATCACGTGAGATAAACACACACCAGCTCTTCAGCACATCCAACAAGCCAAGAGAAAAATCCCATCAAAGGAACAGAAAATTAAAGAGTAAAAAAAAAGTTAGACCTTCAGATGGTGTTTGGGTGAGACATAATTCCAGGCTACAGGTGGCAGAGAGGAAATTCCATCAGGAGAGTTGGTTCATTCTGTCTGTGAGACCCAAATTCCATATTTTTTTTAATGTGACTCGGGATTCATCGCTTTGTTTGCTGCCCGTCCAGTTTGTGTGCTCTGCTTTCCAATCCCCCAAATCCACTAACTGTCCTTCCCTGTCTTGCTCTCTCTGGCAGGTCAGTTCCACTTAGCATGTTAAGGACTGTCATTAAGTCACATTAGTTTCTTTTTTGCCCCTCTCCAACCTGGTCCACGTCCTGTCCATCCTGCGCTTCCCACGGCCATCGGCGACGCCCCGCTCCAGGTACTCCGAGCTTCGTAGGATCTCCACGTGTACAGAAGTGTCCAGCTCAGCTCCTCCAGATCCTTGTACGACGTCTGGAACATTCCCACCTCAGTCAGGATGATAGGGAGTCTGCCACTCCGAATTCCACGACCCCTTGGCGCTGCTTAGGTTGGGGCTTCTCCACTCAGAGTGATGCTTTTTTTTTTCCAAGTCCTCCATTGGCATCGGTAATTCCCAACTTCTGGCATCAAGGAATTAATTATTCAATGACTAAGTGCCATCAAAGGCAGGTGATTGTGCTCTGTCATGACTGATTTCCTGTATAATATACATATTATTTTATATTTTTAGGGGATGAAAATGTGCTGCTATGTGGTTTAATTTTACTGCTTAACATTTTCAGAAGGAAATTTCCCCAAAGAACCATTTGTAATATCCTGATTTAAAAAAAAAAATCTTTGGACTGTATAAAATAACCTTTATTGCAGTACCTGGTAAAGAACAAACGGGATGCAGAGAAATCTGTTAGTATAGACCTAGGATTTGAAGTTTGGTAGTTCCATGAATTTATCTGTGTGACCTATTTTAAAATTAAGCTCCTATTTCCTCGTAGTTCTCCCTACAGTGGCAGGTTTTCCTGAAGTGGGATGGCTTAGCCATGTGTCTGTGAGCGTTGTTCCCTAGGAAGTTTGGAAGGCTTTCAGAATGCTGTGGAAATCTTGCCTTGGAAAATCCAACAAGCACCTCCCCCCTCCCCCTTTCCCCAAACAAGTCCTGATCTGTTCACACCAGAATTCAGATCCCGGAGGGAACAGTCCCCTACCAGAACAAAGGAAAGCGAAATCCCCCAAACCGTTCCTTAAAAAATCCAGAAGGAGGTGAGAGTTGTCCACTCGAGCTGTCCTTTGTAGAACAAATTTGGGAATTTTTTTGCTGGGATGTGAGGAGCACATTGCCAGGGGAAGGGAATGTCTTTCTAAGCAACTATATCCACTCATCCTATGGAAGGTCTGCTCGTGCTCCAGAGGTAAGGAGAAGCCTTCCTTGGATCTCTCAGACAGCAAATTTCCATCTTCCCAGCAAGGGGGCACTGGAATTGCTCTGGGAAGGTTCTGCTGGCAGGCAGAAGGTGCTGCTCCTGCTCCTCCTCCTCCTCCTCCCTCCACATCTCCCGGGGCAGGTGGGACTCCCGGAAGCCGGGATTCCAGGAAGGCTCCGGCCGAGCGTAGCCCTCTGGTCTTCTTTTGCAGACGTTTGCTCTTCTTTAATTTGAGATTGATTGAGGTTTTTTTAAATTTCTGAATGTGTAGGTATAGAACTCTTCAGTTCCATAGAGCGTTTTGGAAGATTGTGAGTTGACTTTAGATATTTTTTTCTACTGAAATTAGGGTGTTGCAAAGTAAGTTGGACTTAATTTAACTGGTTTTGTTTTTTGGGTTTTGTTTTTGTTTTTTTTTAATGTTGCACTATTTGGGGGGAGCATTTTGCTAAACATATTTAATGAAGTTGCAGATTTGCATGTATTTAATTTATTTTGTATTTTCCAAAGTTTTATATTTTCTTTCGTTACGTGCATGTGCACTGCCAGAAGAATGAACTGTGAACTTGCCATATGCAATCTTTAATAAAATCACTAACTCAGAACTACTCTGTGCTATCTTACCAGCTGGTCAGAGCTGAGGTTTCTACTAGGAATTAATAATCCTCTTGTTTTGGTTCTAGGAAGAGATCCCACGCTTATTTGCTGTCGACAGTTTTGTATTGTAGGCAAACTTCCTGTTGTGTCTCTCACAAGGTATGGAATTCTATTGTAAATGCAGCATTCGTGACAACAAAAAGGTCTGGATTCCTCAAGGCATCACCAGGAATTTTTGGGGGACAGCTTCCTGCAGCTTGAGGGATAAGTGAACATGGACATCTCTTCCTCGTGCTGGTGCTGATCAGGCAGTCAGTGCCACCAGCAGGAAAACGATGAAGTTTCTCCAAGTTCACTTCTACACCAACACTGCAGGAGGGCTTTCAGAAACGCCCCAAAGATGCCTTAGGCTAAAATCCTCAGAATTAAATACCTAAGGTATTTAATGATTGGAAATTATGAATTCTCAGTTGAACATACTCTGCTTGTATCAATTTTTAGTTTCGAAGCCTATTTTAATTGGGCAACTTCAGTTTGTGTCGCGTGTTGTATATTCAACTTTTGTACCATTTTTAAGGCTTTCACATTTTATATCTGGAAAGGAAAACCACACATCTGCTCTGCAGAGATCAGAACCTGTCTCTTGCTGTTTCCTGACCCCCTCTTCCTTTCTTTGCTCTTTGAGTGTTGTGTTCTATTTATTCCAGGCTCATTTTTAAAGTTGTGGTTTGTACAGCGCAAATGGAATTTCACATCTAAAAAATGTCATGCATGGGACAAATCGGGGTGGAAATACCATTCCCGAATGGAAAACGGATTTCAGATGGAACTAAAGTGCATATTGTTCTTTTTGCTAGTGATTAAAAAGTATTTCTGGCTCACTTGATCTTCTCTTAATGATATGTTCAAATATCTTGTGTTTGTCCTTGAGTTCGCGTTTCATCGACTTGTTTTCTGGAAAGCAAGGAAAGTTTTAAGCTTGGAAAGACCTTGGCTGATGCATTTTTAAGTTTTGTATTAAACTCAACAAGGGTGAGAGTTGGATTATCCTGAATATACTGTGACTTAAAAGTAAGTCACAAAAAATTTTTGCTACAACAATTCCTGCCCACAGAGCCTTGAGTAGCTTTTCAATTCCACTTTATAAAGCCTGATGGGCTAAGATGCACATTTGCCTGAAATCTGTATAAATTGTAGGATCATGGAATAGTTTGGTTGGAAGGGATCTTAAAGATCAGCTGATTCCACCTCCTGCCATGGCAGGGACACCTTCCACTATCCCAGGCTGCTCCAAGCCCTGTCCAACCTGGCCTTGGGCACTGCCAGGGATCCAGGGGCAGCCACAGCTTCTCTGGGCACCCTGTGCCAGGGCCTGCGCACCCTCACAGAATTCCTTCCCAATATCCCATCTATCCCTGCCCTCTGGCTTGAGAACAAACAAAATCAAGAATTTTAATTTGAATGTGGTTTTATTTGAAGAAATGTTTAAACCAAACGGTGATGAAGGTCCAAAAGGAAAAGGGCTCATCAGATTCCCCTTGCTGGAGGAGAAATACCTCACGTAACCACGGCTGAAGTACTCCTCCATGGGGAAAAAGGGAAAACAAATGGGCAGGATAATCTGAATCTCCCCTTGCTTTGACTTTTGTCCTCACTGTGCCTGTAGGAACCGCGCCGTGCACCGGCACCATCCGCTGTGCAGGATGGCAACACCGCTCCACCACCCGGCAGGGCCGCCCCGCTGGCTGTGGGGGAGCCACGGGGCTGAGGCAGTCTGTAGATTTATACCTGTCTAGTTTGTAAAGTGTGTAACGTGTACTGCAGATGTGTATTCTCTGGGCTCTATGTATCTTTACAGTAGTGTTCAATTTAGGAAAAAAAAAAAAAGAAATAAATGGTGGACACGTTTTGCTGGTAACAAGGGGAAATTTTTTTTGCCATTGCATCAAATGATGCTGAACTGTATTAAACTCTTGATAGCAGACCTGAACCCTCCTCCTCCCCCCAGCCCGTGGAGAGAAATCTTTTTATCTTCGTGCTGAAGTTCTGTCGGAGATGGATGGATACACTGGCAGACTGCATGATGTATCATTCGAAATCCGTTACAGTGGAAAATAAAACTGAACTGAACTCCTCCGTGTGGGCCTGGTGTGACACGGGACGGGGCACTCTGCGGCAGTGACAGCTCCCTGTGACAGGGACAGGACCCAGGGAACGGCTGGAGCTGTGCCCAGGGCATGTTTAGGGTGGGTATCTGGAAAAGGTTCTTCCCCCAGAGAGTCCTGGGTGCTGAACATTCCCCAGGCAATGGGCACAGCCCCGAGGCTGCCAGAGCTCCAGGAGCATTTGGACAGTGCTGCCAGGGATGCATGGGGTGGGATTTTGGGGTGTCTGTGCAGGCCCAGGAGCTGGACTCGATGGCTCCCTTCCCACTCAGGGTACTCCCTGATTCCATGAGTGACCCATTCAATTCAATGGAATTTTGCTTATTCTCAATCCAATTCAATGGACCCGCACTCCAGAGTGGGCTGAGTCCATGTCCGAGACCACGCTCTGGATTTCAGCTTTCCTTCTAAACCTGTAGCAAGTCATTCACAAAATCAGAGAATCCCAGACTGGTTTGGTTGGAAGGGACCTTAAAGCCCATCCCATTCCACCCCTGCCATGGGCAGGGATGCCTTCCACTATCCCAGGTTGCTCCAAGCTCCATCCAGCCTGGCCTTGGACACTTCCAGGGATCCAGGAGCAGTAATTAAAAGGTTGGGGTGACAGGAGAATGAGCACAGCATAATTTTTAATTTTTTAAATAAATAATTACATCTTCTCTACTACCTCTCCATGGATATATTCCTTCTTCCTTTTTCAGTAGCCTGGAGGATGACAGGGAGCCTATTCCACTTCCCTGTGCATGTATTTCCATTTTTATAGGAATATTCCACTCACTTTATGTAATGGAGTAGAAGTTGCTGTGTCCTTGCCACTTCCCTAAAGTCATACTCGGGAGCTTTAGAAAGAGCTTATTTCCAGTAATTATTACTCTGAGCATTTCTCAATTAAATCGTTACTTTTCTCCTCAGCAATGCAAATTCTGGCCACTCCCAAGGTTTCTGTTGGAATGGATGGCTCTCTCTGGTTCTTTGCTGCTGAGTAGACTCCTAATGAGGATTATCTGCTTTTTGCACAATAAAAAAAAAAACCAAAAAAAACCAAAAAAAACATGAGCAGATTTAGAAATTAGTCCAGTAAAATTTGGAGTTGATTATTTTAAAAATTGAATAAATTTTGGCTTGTGATAAATTTTGGGTTCAGTGCATAAGAGGCACTTCCTCACCCCCTGAGAAGCTCCTGCAGGATGAGGATGGCTCCACCCGCGAAGAAAAGGCTTTCCAGTGTAGATGGTTTATATTAAGGAGAGCAGATGGGAAGTCCAAACATTCCCCAAAAGTGCTGCAGAGGAAGGCAAACACTGCAGGGTGCCAGAGCTTTTTCCATGAGTCAAAAAATATTCACCCTTCAAGATCTTCTCGATAAAGCTTATGCCTGGAGGATGAACTCAATTACAGGGCAGACTGTTTGCAAGTGTATCCCTACAATTTCGCTTTTGGAATGTGGGATTGCAACAGTTAATTAACGCTATGAAAACATCACAAATTACTGTATCCATTTCCAAGATTTCAACTTTCGCAAGAGCGCAGCGAAAACAAAGGAATGGGAGTTGCATCCCTAGAAAAGTACTCACTGCAAGGCTGCCGCTATTGATTCAAACGCTTCTCAGCTCAAACTGAAACACTTTATTTTCCAGCAGAGCCGATCCCAGGGGAAGCTGTACTTATCCTAAAATGAGGATGTTCGGTAGTTCGGGATCAAGATCCCTGGTAGTCGCCCTGACGCGCTGTGATGGAAAACTGATGGGTGGGTCCCGAGGCAGGGGGTATCGGGCGGGTCTCGCTTCCAAGGATCCCCGGGAGGTTCGGGAGCCGCCCCCTCTCTCCCCTCAGGTGTCCGGGTCCCACCCTGCCCGCAGGTGCCACCGCCCCGGGGCGGGCACGGGGTGTCCGAGCCGCCCGCTCCGCCCCGGCCCCTCCTCCGCCCGCCCCGCCTACACGGCTGGGGCGAACACCGGTGTCCTGCTGCTGCCCGTGTCCCCGTGTCCCGCAGCTCCCGTGTCCCGCAGCTCCCGTGTCCCGCAGCTCCCGTGTCCCGCCGGCCCGGCACGGAGGTGAGTGCGGGGAGGGGCCCCGGAGGGGAGCGGGGAGCGGGGCGGGCTCGGGGCTGCGGGTCCTGCTCTGCCGGCCCCGGTGATGCTGAGCCGCGTCCCAGCCCGGTGGGAGCGGCCAGAGGGAGATGGCACCGAAATCTGGGTGTCCCCAGCCTCAAGGGGAGTGGGAGGTGGCACCAAAATCAGGGTGTCCCCAGCCCCACCGGAGGGCGAAGTGGCACCGAAATCAGCGTGTCCCGGGGAGTGGGAAGTGGCACCGGAATCGGGGTGTCCCCAGCCCCGCGGGGAGTGGAAAGTGTCACTGAAATCAGGATGTCTCCAGCCCCACCGGTTTTGGGGAGCGGGAGGTGGCACCAAAGTAGGGTGGCACCAAAGTAGGGTGTCCCCAGCCCTGCTGGTTTTGGGGAGCAGGAGGTGGCACTAAAATCAGGGTGTCAGCAGCTCCGGTGGTTTTGAGGAGAAGGATGTGGCCCCGAAATCAGGTGTCTCCAGCCTTGGCAGTTTTGGGGGAGCAGGAGGTGGCACCAAAATCAGCGTGTCTCCCACTGGTTTTGGGGAGCAGGACATGACACCTAAATCCAGGTGTCCCCAGCCACACAGGAAGCAGGAGGTGTCACCAAAATCAGGGTGTCCCCAGTGGCTGTGGTGCTGGCGGGAAGGAGCCAGGCTGTGGGAAGCGCTGGGTGTGCAGCGTCAAGTGCCTGGGACCCAATTCACAGGCTGTGTTTTACAGGTCTCTTGTAAAAGTGCAGTTATTACACGTCTCCTGATGATTATGGAGCTGTAAAAAGAACTGGGCTCCGTGTTCCACAGGTGTGGACGCCAACATCGGGCTCTTTAACAGTGAAGCTTCACCGTAGGAAATGACAGAACACGATAAAAATGTACTTAGTGCAGCAAAAACTGTGAGGGAAAAATACAAGCCATGAAGGCTGCAGAGGGGTTTTGGATAAGGGCCTGCGATGGTGGGACAAGGGGGAATGGCTTCCCACTGCCAGAGGGCAGGGATAGATGGGATATTGGGATGAAATTGTTTCTTGCGAGGGTGGGCAGGCCCTGGCACAGGGTGCCCAGAGCAGCTGTGGCTGCCCCTGGATCCCTGGAAGTGTCCAAGGCCAGGCTGGGCAGGGCTTGGAGCAGCCTGGGATAGTGGGAGGTGTTCCTGCCATGGCAGGAGGTGGATTGCGATGTGTTTAAGGTCCCCCCAACCCAAACCATCCTGTGATCCTATGAAAGCACATGAGCAGGTGCTGGGCTGACTCTGGCAGGCTGTAGAAGTGCTGCCTTTAGTGTGGTGTTTTCCTTCAGAATAGGACACAGGCTTTTGGTACCTATTCCCTCTATCCAGATGCATCTCCTTGTGCTGAATCAGGCTGTAAATCCATTGGAACAACAGCCAGCAGCGTTGTGTGGGACTGTGGGGATCGTGGGCGCTGAGGGCTCGGCTCTGCACGAGGCCCTGGGTGCTCTGCTGATGCAGGGAATGAAAACAGTGCTGGCTTTGAGGAGTGCACGTGGTTCACGCCGATAGACCTGGCTTGCAAGACCCAGCTGGTTGATTCCTGAGGGCAATCTCAGGAAAATGGGATTGTGCGATTTCCCGTCTGTCAGAGGGTAACACAGTGAACGACAAAGGCAGAGATCAGAGCAGTTGCAGAGCCATGTGCTGCAGCCTCCTCCAGAAATGCTGTGCTGGTGATCCCAGATGCTCAGAGAATGAGTCAAGTTTCTCTCCCTCAAGAAACATGTTTTTGTTTAAAATCATTAAATAATACTTGCTGAGATCTCTGTTTCTCGGGTCAGTTTTGAACCTTTAAGTTTAAAGTTTTCCAGGTTCCTCCGTGACTTTGACCCTCGTCATTGTCACACCTCTGCTTGGGTGAGGTTTTAAGAAAAGGACCAAAAGATTAAAAAGGTTTGTGCTGACAATGAGTAAAGTTTGAGAACACAAAGATCAGCTCAGAGAAGGAGAATTCAGAGCTGAAAGACTCTGTCCCTGTTGTGTGTGTCTGTGTCCCCTGGCCCGGCCAGGCCCTGTACCTGCAGTGCAGGTGAATTCCAGAGGTAATTGCAGAGGGATGTTTTATGGCACAGAGCAAGGGAGTTGTCCTGGTTTTTCACAGCTTGGTGATTCATCAGCCTTTGCACGGTGATACTTTTACTCTCCAGTGAGCCCACAATTAACTCGGTTACCAGAGTTCTCCCTCTTCCCGCCATGCCTTCCTTGCTTTAAGTCAATTAGTGCTTCCCAGCATGATAATTGCTGTGCTCCCCGCCAGCCACATCCTCTCAGTGACATCCCTTCCCGAGGGGATAATCTGCAGCCTTTAGCCTCAGCCTGGCTCTGGCAGGGCCCTCTCTCTGAGGTTTGCCATCTGGGTGATGTTCACTGTCAGGAGCCGGGAAATCCCGTAATCGGCTTATGCGGGATGGATCCCGCGTGCTCATCCTCGGAACACTCGTGATGAATTCCCTCTTCTGGCTGCTTTGTCTGGCACCAGGAGGAGGAGGGAAAGCACGACCAAGGTGGGGGGGATGTGGTGTCTGGGTCAGGGAGGTATTGCCATTGGCATCCCGAGGTGCTGCAGGGAAAAAATCCATTTTAGAGGAACAGGCGCCTTTTCCTGCAGCCTTGGGAGCTCTGTAGGAGAGACACCTGCGCCTTGTTAACTCAAGATTGAGGCAGGTTATTCCAATCTCTTCCTGCCTTCCCATTTTCCCAAGTTTCAGATGTGGCAGAAGAGAGAGGGAATGTTTCTTGTAATAATGTTTCCTAAATAATAATAATTTATATGGTTGTGGTAATTATGTAGGAGAGCCCTGCCTGAAATCAGGAGCTGCAAACTTGGGTTACAAAGCAGAAGTCACCAAGTGGAAGATTCCCTGCCTGTGGAAGATTCCCTTTCCATGGCAGGGGCTTAGAACATGATGAGCTTTAAGGTCCCTTCTAACCCAAACCATTCTGTGATTAAAAATTAAAAAACAATAGTAATTTTGCTGCATGAAGTCTGATACTTCTCAAAATTCCCCTCTTTTTTTTTTTTTCCCCCCAAGTCTGTGTTCCTCAATACTTTAATTCCTTTGCTCACATCCACTGGCTGGATCTTGTGGACTCAAAGGAAAGGAATGCTTCGGTTATTCCCGTGTGTGCCTCAAAGGCCTCCTGGATGAGGTGCATGTCCAACAGTTCAGAAGTGCTGAAAAGGCACCCACGATAGTTCCATGCCAATAAACTTCAGAAGGAATTTCAGGCGGCAGCTTTCCTGAGGGATTGAGGCGGATTGAGTGATGCATGTGATGTTGGCAGGCATTTTTCCAGTAAGTGCTGGGAGAATCTTTGAGTCTAAATAAGGAGGTTTCACCTGGGCTTTGCACGTGATTTCAGTAGATGCTTGATCACCAGGATGGTCATTCCCAGTGCCAAACGCTGAAGGCCAGATTGGACAGGGCTTGGAGCACGTGGGACAGTGGAAGCTGTCCCTGCCCATGGAACTGGATGAGCTTTAAGGTTCCCTTCCAACCCAAACCATCCTGGGATTCCATGATTTTAAGTGAAGGCCCAGGATAACCATTGGCATTCCTTGTTTTCTTGCTGTGTCCATGAGCAGCCAGAACAGGGGCACAAGCTATGATCCAACAGGGATTTCTTACCTGAAGCCTGGGGCTTTTGGATGTGCCTGGGTTGAAGTACAGGCTTTGGCTTTGGACCAAATTCGGGGTAAAATGCTTTTCATTTGGGTTTTGTCTAGGTTTTCTTTGATGTTCAAACAAATCTGAATTGTTGTGTGAAACCTGCTTGGAATAAACTTACAAACCCCATTGTTGATATCACCGTGTAGGTCTGGAAGTGGGGCAATAAAGGATTAGAACCTGAGGTTTTGTGTTAAAAAAACCCCAAAGAATCATCCTGGAATGGTTTGGGTTGGAAGGGCCCTTAAAGCTCATCCCATTCCCAGCAATCCTCCTGAGGTTGGTGCAGGTGACAGAGGTTGAAACCAGTCCTGCCCTCACTGCTCTTCAGGGAGAACCGTGGATTCTTAGATTTAATCTTTCCTCTCCCCCTGATGCCTTAGGTTTTAACTTTTATATTTTTCAGATCCTGTACTGCTTGGTGTGTAACTCTGAAGTTTCTTGTAGCCTGTTAATTTCTGCTCTCTTATTAATTTTCTCTGTTTCTGAGTTTCGTGTTCTTTTACTCAGAGTTTGGATTACAATGCAGGAGATGCCAGGCTTTTCTTCTTTACTGATGTTTATTATTTCTTATCTTTAGCACAGCTACAC
Organism: Corvus cornix cornix; assembly: GCF_000738735.6. Lineage (NCBI taxonomy): Eukaryota > Metazoa > Chordata > Aves > Passeriformes > Corvidae > Corvus > Corvus cornix. The sequence continues at coordinate 1,918,916 of NC_046337.1, read as the reverse complement.
AGGATGTGCTTTCTAGTTGGCAGGGTGGAAAATGGCTGTGAGTTTTCACTTTCAAGCTCTTTTAAAGTCTAAATTAACCAATTATGAAATGCTAAATAATATGTTTTTACTTACAATCCAATTTCTAACTTTTCATGTTCCGCAATGCGAAACTTTTGACCCAATTGCATAAATCCTAGATTTGTGAAGAACAAGGAGAAAGAAGAAGACATAAATCCACACCCCAAATCCTCCATATTGCTACACTTACATATAATTATATCCCAAAAACCTAAATTCTCTAAACCCAGGATTCCAACATTCTCTCATGCTGGGTAGACATAACAAAGCCTCTCCGGGCCTGCTATTCAAGGACACCCAGGCTGTCCCAGGCCCAAAAAGTATAAACCAAAAAGCCTCTAAGGGGGGAGCAAGCTGAGGGGAATTACATCATTAACTGAAGCTTTAATTGGAGAATTAACCGTGATATGCAAATGAACCAAACCTGTAAAAGTGTGAAGAACTCGTGACCTGGGGTCCATCTCGGGGTCCATTTTGAGAATAGCCTCTGGTTCCCCAGGGGTACCTTTGAAGGCATCACCCAGCTCTCAGTCCAGAGGAAGGTCCACTCCATCCTTCATTTTCATCCTTCATTATCCTGCATTTTTCACAGCAGGAGTACGTATTAATGAGCAAAGTGGGAAGAGATGCTTGCAACACGTGGGTGAAAAATCAGGTGCATAAATAAATCAGACATTCTGCTGCTTCAAAATTTTGAAACAGAGTTGTTCTCACACTCTTAATTAGTTTTGCCCATAAATTAGGGTGTCTGTGAGAACAATTGTCTTTCTTATGTCAAAATGGCCTTGTTTTCCTGTAAAGAAATGTGTTTTTTTAACTTGTAGCCCGGTTACGCAGTTATTCCCAAATGTTAGGGAAGCTAAGACTGAAATCCTTCAGCCCACCTTGGTTTATGTGGACGGGGAATTAACTCCAGTTGTAGGAGCAGCCTTACCCTAGGTTTAAATGCAAGATATGGTAATTTTTGCCTGTTCTTTAAAATTCAACAGGCCAAAACCCTGCATGAAATACCATCCCTAGTGTACCATAACAATTCCTCCCAAGCTGGCTCCATGGAACCTTTCATCCCTGAAATCCCTGCCATCCAGCACAGGGTTGAAGCTGTTTGGGGTTGGAAGGAGCAGGCTGCCATCCCAGCCTGGCTCCTCTGTGGAGCTGCCCTTGGCTCTGGTGAATAGCTGCTGCTCCAGGGCACTCTTCTACCCTCCCTCCCTCACCTCCCCACTCGGGCCACGTCAGAAGCAGCAAGACAGACACCAGATTATCTCCCCAGCCCTGGGGATCGTGCCCTGGAGGGTGGTGATTACCCTGCTCAGGAGTCTAAACATGCAGATGGGAGCACTTAGCGTCATCTAATCCTTTTTTGGGGGAAAAACGCTGCCCCGGTTTTGTCCTGATGTGAAGAAACCTGTTGTGGCAAATTGCACTAATTCAGAGCTCAGCTTAATACACTGAAATGGAGCTAAAAGCTTTGGAGAGAGGCACAGGCAGGAGCCTCGTGTGCCCCCACCGTACCTCAAACCTTCTTTCCGGGGGCTGCTTTGGCTTAAATGTCATTTAAGGCTGGGCTTGAGGAGTTTTGGTGCTTTGGATATGAAGAGTTTTGGTGTGTTAGGTGTGGGCTTGGAGCGTTGCTGTTCCTTCTTTTCAGCTGGCAGCTAAGGAAATCCATTTCATAGAATCTCCTGAGCTGGAAGGGACCCACAGGATCATTGATGCAACCCCTGGCCCTGCACAGACACCCCAGAATCCCACCCTGTGCATCCCTGAGTGTTGTCCCTGGAGCTCTGGCAGCCTTGGGAATCTGACCATTCCCTGGGGAGCCTGGGCAGTGCCCACCACGCCCTGGGGGAAGAACCTTCCCCTGAAATCCAACCCAAACTTCCCCAGTCCCATCTCCAGCCATTCCCTGGGTCACACAGAGCAGAGATCGGAGCTGCCGCTCAGGAGGAAGCTCCAGACGGGGATGAGTCTCCCTCAGTCTTTTCTCCAGGCTGAACAGGTGACCTTGGCTGTGGGGTTTTTTGTGGCCATATTTTCCTTGGCTTTTAATTTCAGAGCATCGGGTGCGTGTTCAGGTCCCAGAACTGTTTTCTGGCTGGGATCATCATTTTTCCTTGGAAGTTCACTGTCTCCATCTGTTGTGCCTGGCTGGAGTAATGAAACATCTTCCCTAGGCTCATCCTTTTTTCTGTAGCTCCCAGCTCTTTGTGGCCTGGACTCTGTAGGATAATCCCCTCCCTGGCTGTTGCAGGACAGAGCATTATCAGCTGCTGGATCCCAGCTGTCCAGGGAAGCATGGCTGCTCCAAAATTTGACTTTGCTCCCAAGGCAGGTCCTGTGCCCAACCTTTAAAACTAAGCCTACACATCAAAAAAATTAAAAATTGAGATTTCAGTGGTTCTTCCCTCTTTGGAAAGGTTCAGGGCATCTCATCTGCCTCACATGGTCGCAGAGTCAAATCAGAGGGTGTTTATAGAAACATATAAGAATTAATTTCGGGTTTATTAATAAAACCCAGCAGCAGGGATTCTGCAGAAGTCAAGGAAGAAGAATGTCCAAGCAAACCCAGGAGATCCTGGCACTGCAGCTGCTCCTCTGGGATATCAGCTTTTATAACACCGTGTGGGTGTAAGGGCTGGGGAGTCTCCCCGTGCAGAGCTGATTCCAGCCTGGGGCTGCTTTCTGTCCCTCTTCATTATTTTATTTTCCTGAGATTATTGCAACACTGCCTGATATCAATCTAGTCTGATAACATTCAAAATCACAGCACAGAAGGGGAAAATTCTTTCAGTTTCAGGAAGGACTTTTCCTGTGGGTTTTTATGTTTCATTTTCTTGTTTCTTTATTTCAGCTTAGAGACATATATATATATATATATATATGTATACACACACATAGATATGGATATATAAAGTAACTTTATAACATTTCAGAATTGACTGGCTTCATTTCTTCAAAATATTCCTATTCAGAAACAGAAATTCCCATCTTTCCCTCTCCTTCCCTGTGATCATTCTTACATTTGGAGGAGATCACCAGATTTGTGAGATTATGGCTGCAACATTTATACTGACACAAGTGATCTCTAGTGCAGAAAACCTTAAAATAGGTGTTTGTAATATTCACAAGGTATCAAAGAGCTGCAGACTTAAGCTGATCTGCACAGACTTGAAAAAAATCTCTTTTCTCTGAAGCAATAAATGAAGTTAATAATTACAGCACGATTAGAGCAGGAGGGTGATGTGTGGAGTGAGGTAGGATTTCTCCTTCAGTGGTTGCAGGAAATGAGATATTTGGGGTGCAGGGCTGCGAGTGTCCTTTAAACTGTACTCTCTACTACAGGTGGATAAAATACTCAGAGTAGTAAGGTTTTGGTTGAACCAGCCGGCTAATTTAGCTAAAATCTGCTTTTTTTATTTTTTCTTTAGGAGGCAGGGATGAAGGGCTGTCACTGCCTCCCTCGAGTGCCCCAGGCTCTGTGAACTCTGTGCTGAATCAAACTGGAATTCGGGGCATTCACCACCCATGAGTGGCCTGGGCTGGAAGGGGACCTTAAAGCTCGTCCCACCCCACCCCTGCCACGGGACACCTTCCACTATCCCAGGCTGCTCCAAGCCCCATCCAACCTGGCCTTGGACACTTGCAGGGATCCAGGGGCAGCCACAGCTTCTCTGGGCACCCTGTGCCAGGGCCTGCCCACCCTCACAGCCAGGAATTCCTTCCCAATATCCCATCCATCCCTGCCCTCTGGCAGTGGGGAGCCATTCCCTGTGTCCTGTCCCTCCATCCCTTGTAAATCACCTCTCTCCATCTTTCCTGCAGCTGCTTCAGGCACTGCAAGGCCACAATGAGGTCACCCCAAAGCTTCCCCAGCCTGGACAATCCCAACTGTCTCGGCCTTTCCTCACAGGAGAGGTGCAGGATGGTCCTTGTGGGTCCCTTCCAACTCAGGGTATTGTAACCAAGCAGATTAAATTCTCAGAATCATGACACAGTAGTTTATATTATTTTTGGGTTTGTCTTGCAGAGAATCAAAACACAACTCATTTGTTGTTTTTATTGGGTTTATGGTTTTTATCCCTTCGTATCCCACGGTGCCGTGTCCCCCCACCCTCGCCAGCTGCAGTCATTCCTGGCTGTGGCATCGATTGTTTTGTACCAACCCTTCAAATGTCAGATTTATCCCTCCCACCCACCTGCCAGCACTGGGAACCTCCCTTTGCTCAGGGCGATTCCTGAGCCACTGTGAATCCCAAGGGAATGCTGGAGTAGCCTTGACTCCGTTTCCTGACCAGCCCCAGCTCAGAAATGCCCTGGTGGTTTGACAAATGATGGTTGGCAGGTGGCAAAGTATTGTTTGCTGTGGTTTGAAGCCAGGTTTCAGAGGTATAGAAAGATATATCACTTAAAATTACCAGGAGAGGTAATTCTTTCCCTGTTTTTCCTTTAGTATTTAATAAACAGCAGTCAGATCAGGTAGATAGATGAGGAGTTCGTCCTCCACCAGAGTGGAGCCTGTGGCAGGTTGTTCTGCAGAAGAAAGCTGAAAAATAATAAACTTTGCAGCTGTAGAGCAAAGTTCTGATGTATTTCCATTTGGAACTGGGCATTTAAATCAAGGGTTTCATTCTGAGCGCCTGGAGGATTTGATTATTCCCTCAGGAGAGGAGGAAAAGGCCTTTGCTCACGTATTTCAATGCCACAGGATTTATTTTTCCCTGGCAGAACTTAGTGAGCCCACCCAGGGCAGGCTCTGAAAAACCATAATTGTTAGATGTGGGGTTTTGATACAGAGAAATTTCTTTCCTCTTCTTCATTTTACCAAAAGGCACACAGGGTAACTGAAGTCACATCAAATACTTCAAATGCATTTTTGCTGGGTTATGTAACATCTGAAACGAGCAGAATTTGTTTATCTGCATCAGAATTTGGTGCTGTGCATCGACTGCAGCCAGCTGGGACAGCAGATCTGATCTGATCAAAGGCATTTTCCACATCATTTCCATACCTTATCACGTCTTCCTCAGCAATAAAACCGGAGGGTTGAGCCTCTCCAAAGAGGATTTTTGCTCAGGGAATGGCCAGGCATGGATGTGCTGGTGGGAGAGGATGAGTGATTGCCTTTGCATCACTTATTAAACTGCCTTTTCCCTTTTATTTTAAATTTTAAATAAAGCATTTTTTAGAAGTGCATTCTGCAATGCCCAACATCCCATAATAATTGACCACCTGAACCTCTTGCTTTGTATTTAGGCCGCTCTTGGATTTTCAAACCTCAAACCCTCACCCCTTCCTTGCAAAAGAAGGCCTTTCAGGAATGGCAGCTGTAGGGTGGGATGCTGCCTCCCGAAAAGCTGGATGACAAAACTGCCCTGGCATTGGAAGGAGCCATGTTTTGCCTTCTTTTTCAAAAAGCCCAGGGCAAACTGCAGCTCCTCAGAAGCCTTAATTCAATAAAAAATGCCCCAAGAGCTGCAGCGGGGCTCAGGTTTTAACCACAGGGCAGCAGCTGCAGTCAGAGCTGTGTAAAATCCATGCAGGAATATAATGGGAGTGGGCACAGGGCATGAAAAAGGACCACTTGGAGTTGGTTTTAAGGGTTGTTCTGCCTTGAAAAAAAAAATGTCCTGTGGTGTCCAAACACCGGAAAATGTCACTGGACACGTGAATTTATTTAAGAACACCCTTTGCATGCCAGGGGCAGCACAGTTAGGGACAATCCCGGGGGTTTGAAGGCTGAGTGGATAAACTGGGGGCAACGCAGAGGTGCCCAGCAGATGATTTTTGGCAGCACAGAGGGAGAAGGAAGTATTTCTGCTCCTTTCTTTGCTTGGGGCAGCCCTGCTTTATTTCTGGGACAGCTCCGAGCAGAGCCTTCAGGAATGAGGGGCCACAGCTGGGTTTGGGGTTGACCTCAGGGCCTGGAGGTTTTGGGAAGGATGAACTGTGGGGCTCTTCCAGCAGGGAAATGGCTGTGAAAATCACAGAACTGGGCAGCTGGGCCTGGAATTCTCTTGGGCACCAGGAGGACATGGTGGTTCCTCGGCTGGTGGCAAGGGAAGGATACAAAGAGTTGTTCAGAATAAAAATCCAGGGTATTTCAGGCTCTGTCTGGATAAACAGCCTTGTTGTACATAATATTGCTAAATTGCTTTTTTTCCTGATTTTATGAATGGTTTTAATATTCCACTTAACTGTAGAATTCGGTGGATGCTTGAAGACTTTTCAAAATAAATTTTATTTCCAGGGTTTGGGGATTTTAAAACCATATCCCCATCTTCTTTAATATTGCCAAAAATGCTGTGTTGCCCCTGTGAGGATGAGGAAGTCCAATTTGTAGCTCTCTTCCCGCAGAAAGTTTCCTTTATTCTGTGTGGCTATAAACTAATTTTTTTTCCCCTCAGTTAATACCCAGCTAAGTGAAAAGTAGATATTTATTAAAAATATATTTCTGTCCCTGGCTTTGTGAGTAGTTTGACCACCACAGTGAAGCAATTGCATGGTAAATTCTTTTAAAAAGAACGTTTAATTGCAGAAGGAATTTTTACCCATATACTTAGCTGCCAAAATAAAGGGAGCTGAGATCTTCTCTGAATTGTCAGGATTGTCTTAACTGGTTAAATCCATGTTTACAACCTTGCCTGTGGTTAACCACCCCTAGATAAGATCATGGACTGTCTCCCTGTGAGTGTAACAGGTGAGGGGTTGTTGATATAATTCACATTTAAATCGCTTTGTGCTTTATTTATTTATTTTTTTTCTCCTTGGCTTCGAGAGGGACTGGCTGTGTGTGAGGAATGTTATCAGTTCGTGAAGTGTTTCTCAAGATAATCCATCGTGGCTCGGGAGGTAATGATTTGCCTTCCCTGACACAGCACTGCCCTGTTTTCCTGCAGTGCCCCCATAAAAAACTGGGCTCCAGTGGTTCAGGATAATGTGCTAAACCACATGTCTGGACACATGCGAGAGGTGAAACCTGAAACTTGGCAGTTCAGACACTTTTTAAGTCAACACAGCTAAAAGCAGCCACAGCACAACTCCTGAACTGTTTCTTATTTATACAGAAAAGCAAAGAGAATTTATTTCCAGCACCACCGTAATCCCAGCTCTTACTGTAAGGCTCCTTCAGTTTTCTCTGGAGTTTATCCAGTTTATCACCAGGGAAAAGTGATATTCGAGCTGGAGATTTGGGCTTTGCCACCAGGGCCAGGTTTTAGTGCTACTTCTTTTACACCAGAGGAACCACAGCGTGTAGATGTATGTCTTTGTCTATAGACTGAGAAATGGCTTAAAATTTACATAGAAATTGAGTATAAAATCTGTTAAAAATTAATTAGCAGCAGTCAGATTAGGCAGGCAGATGAGGAGTTCGTCCTCCACGAGACTGGAGCCCGTTGCAGGTTGTTCCGCAGAAGAAAGCTGAAAAATAATAAACTTTGCAGCTGTGGAGTAAAGTTCTGGTGTATTTCCATTTGGAATGGGGCATTTAAATCAAGGGTTTCATTCTGAGCACCTGGAGGATTTGATTATCCCCTCAAACAATGGCAGGAATGGGAACTGTGTGGATTGTAGCAAGTGTCTTTCATTTTCATCTCTCCACTTGCCTGTAGCTTTTTGATCTTTCCTTCATGTACTTTGCTGGATAATTTGATTCAGGCTGTGCACAAGATTTGCATTTCTTTGGGCAGCCTCAGCACCTGATTTCTAGACAGAGGACAAACAGCTGGACTGGGAACTGTTCTGTAATCCCTGGATGGAGAATGCTCCCTCCCGTGGGATGGGGATAATAGTGGGATTGTCTTTATTTTTAAAGGTGGCCACTGGATTCTGCCCCACTGGAAACTCGAGGTTTAGACCTGCAGAAAATGGACTTGTTTGGAGCTACTGAAAGGAGGAGGTTCAGCTCTCCTGGCTGCAGCAAAATTCATTTATTTCTGTATTAATATGGGATAAAGCAATCCAAAAAGCACAAGTTTTGTGAGGAGCAGATGGGGGAGCTGGGAAAGGGGCTCAGGCTGGAGCAAAGGAGCTCAGGGGGGACCTTGTGGCTCTGCACAAGTCCCTGACAGGAGGGGGCAGCCGGGGGGGTCGGGCTCTGCTCGCAGGGAACAGGGACAGGAGGAGAGGGAACGGCCTCAGGCTGGGCCAGGGGAGGGGCAGGGTGGATATTGGGGAAAATTCCTTTATGGAACGGGTGCTCAGGTGGAGTCCCCGTCCCTGGAGGGGTTTTAAAGCCCTGTGGATGTGGCATTTGGGGACATGGGTCAGTGGTGGCCTTGGCAGTGCTGGGGACTGGCTGGACTCGATGGTCTGAGAGGGATTTTCCATCCTTAACAACTCTAATCTTTATTCCACATCACTAAAAACAGCCTGGATTTCCTGGAGCACCATTCCCTCGGTGGCTTCTCTCCTGTATCTTATTCCCATCGGATTTTATTTCTCTCTGTGATGGGTTTGGTGCTGAAGTACACGTGCTGGACCCAATCCTCGCGTGGCATTTGGCTCCCTGCTGGGAGGATTCCTGATGGGAGATGCCTGGCAAGTTCCCAGCTCGTGCTGTTCCCACAGACAACCTGGAAATGGGTGGGGCTGAGGAGAGGAGAGGCAACAAAAGTACGAAGCTGAGATTGCCTGCTGGAATGGCAGCTCATCAAAGGGCCAGGGAAATCTATAAAATGAGCAGTAAAGTTCCTTTGAAAGCTTCAGGTTTACTCGTTTTACTACTGCAGAAAGATTCCTGTAATGTAGATACACTTAAAACACGGCCTTGTGTGGGGAATATGGGATTTGTTCTTTGGAAAAGGAGATGAGGGGAAATCCCTTCAGGATTCTTCTAACAACTGTGCTCCTAGAAAGGGGTTCTTTTCTTCTGGGAGAATTTTAAACTCTTGTTTATTTGGGTTTCTTTACCTGAATTGTTTCCTTTCCGTATCAAGGATGTAGTAGTTAATCAACTTCTGAGTCTGATTGGAGGAGGGTTAATTGTTAATCAGTGTCACCAGTACTCAGAAGTACCTAAGCTCATTTGGGGAAATGCATTTTCCCTGCACGTACTCAACAATCTGCTCTGATAGACATGGATTATCCAGCTCTGCCCTGTGGCTGAATCCATGAAAACTCAGATATGTTTTGAAAGCAGCCCTTAAAATAGCAGTGAAATCCAGGAAATGCCACGTGGAACCCTAAAATCAGTGTTTTGGATTCTTGACTCATGGAAGGAAATTCACAGCAGCTGTCAAGGGCCCCCATTCCACCTGTGGGAAGCTGCCTGGGGCTATAGAGAGGGAGGAGAGGGAAACGCAGCTTTGAAAACCGCGGCTCTCTTGGAAATAGGTAGCTTTATTCAGGTTTACCAGAGGCGTTGGTGTTCACTGAGAATGCAGATGTTTTATGTGCCAAAGTCACTGGATAAAAGAGTTGATAAAGGGGAACAAAGCCTGGAATGCGGGTTGTGCCCCTCCTAGGTGATGCTGGGCTGTGTGTGTGAGCGTGGAGAATTTTTGGGGGTGTGTGGAGCCTTTCTGTGTGTGTGAGTCTGGGGGTGTGTATGTGTCTTTTTCTGTGTGTGTGGAGCCTTTCTCTGTGCGTGAAGTCTGTGTGTGGAGTCTGTGTGTATGAATCTTTGAGTCTGTGTGTGTCTTTGTCAGTTTTCCTGTGTGTGGGAGAGTCTTTCAGAGTGTGGGAATGAGAGTCTTTCGGAGTGTGGGTGTCGCTCTGTGCCTTTCCGTGTGTGTGCAGTCTTTCTGTGAGTGTCTTTTTGTTGTGTGTGTGAGTGTGGAGGATTTTTGGGGGTGTGTGGAGCCTTCCTCTGTGTGTGAAGTCTTGGTGTGTGTCTGTGTCAGTTTTCCTGTGTGTGGGTCTGTGTGTGTCTCTGTGGGCCCTTCTGTGTGACGGGGTCTTTTTGTGTGTGTTTTCCTCTGTGTGTGAGTGTGCATTTCTGTGTAAGAGCCTTCCAGAGTGTGTGTGTGTGCAGCCTTTCTGTGAGGGTCTTTCTGTGTGTGAGTATGTAGTCTTTGGGGGTGTGCGGAGGCTTTCTGTGTGACGGGGTCTTTTTGTGCGTGTCTTCCTCTGTGTGAGAGTGGGAGTTTCTGTGTGTGAGTGCTTTTCTGTTTGTGAGAGTCTTTCAGAGTGTGGGTGTCGCTCTGTGTCTTTCAGTGCGTGTAGTCTTTCTGTGAGTGTCTTTTTGTTGTGTGTGTGAGTGTGGAGGGTTTTTGGTGGTGTGTGGAGCCTTTCTCTGTGTCTGTGAGTCTGGGGCTGCGTACGTGGTGCGTTTGTGCGTGAGTCATTGTGTGTCCGTGTGTGTGTCTGGAGTCTTTCTGGGGATGTGGGGCCTTTCTGTGTGTTTCTGTGCGTATGGGAGTCTTTCTGTGTGTGTGGGAGAGTCTTTCCGAGTGTGAGTGTCATTCTCTGAGTCTGTGTGTGAATGAGAGTTTTTCAGTGAGCGTGTCTGTGTCTTTCTCTGTGTGTGGAGTCTTTCCACGTGTGTTTGTGCGTCTCTGCGTGAGTCTTTGTGTGTGTGAGTCCTTCTGAGTATGTACCACTCTGTGAGTCTTTCTCTGTGTCTGTACCTTTTTTCTCTGTGTCTGGCCCTGTCTTGTTTTGTTGTTCCCTGCAAGGTGTCTCAGCTTCCCCAAGACAGACCCAGAGCCTCCTGCTATAAGTAAACCCATGGAGTCTGACAGAACACTTCCTTGGAGAAACCATGCTGCAAATCCAACAGGAATTCCCCCAGATCTCCCACACCTGAGTGTTGTTTACCTTCTTTGAGCTCCCAGGAGGGGCAAAGCCCCTTCACCAGTTATTCCCTCCCCACCAGACCTGGGATCTGTGCGAGTGCCATCGGGATCAGCCCCTCGATGGAGCCCTGAGAAGGGCCTGTGAGTACAAGTGTGAGACTGAGCTGGAAGATGGGTGGGAAGCTGCTCAGACCTGCCAGGTCTGGGTGTGCCTGAGAGCTGAATTTCGTGTGATTACAGCATGGAAAACTTGGGGGTGCCTGAGCAATCCGGGTAGCAGCTGAGAGGGTGAATGCGAAGTTTGCACTTATTCGTTACTCTGATTTTTTCCTATTTTTTTTAAACACAAATTCATTTTGTGGATGTAAAATGAGGTGCTTGAAAAAAATTACTGTTTCATATCTTTAAAAACAAATCACATCAGTATGGCCATTCACTTAAGAGTTGGGCTTGATGATCCTGGTAGGTCCTTCCAACTCAGAATATTAATTTCAAGATCAGCTTCAGTCTCCAAAGTCTAATCCCAGGAATAGTTTCTGATGGTGGATTTAGCTGTAGGAATGCCATGGAGTTCGTGGATCACATCAAGACTGGCTCCACTGGAGTTTGGTGTAGGTTTTTTCCAGTCTCTCTGCTGGAGGAGAAGGACTGAAATTGGAAGGATTGGCAGGTTGTGCTTGGCTGCATTCTGACACCCTGGGCGTGAATGAAACACCCAAATGCCTTTCCCTGCCCCAGGACTGACCTGTCAGTGCAGTGACCAGTGGTTTAGAAAGCTGGGATTTTTTTTTTTCTGTTTAAATGGGAAAGCCTGAGGCTGTGAATATGCATTGTGCAGTGCAATCCCCTGAAGCACAGCGGGCAGAGAAAATTCACTGTGCCTGTAGCTATGTCAGGATGTTAAATACCAGGGTTATTAATCTTTCCTCACCTCAGCAACTCTTAGGCCACGTATTAATGTGTTTTTGTGTGAGATTTAATTGCTCAGGCTTGTAACAACTCAAAACCTTAAGATCCTGTTTCCCACTGTGACTTCAGTCCTAAGAAATTGGCTCTCTGGAAAAACAGCAAATGGTTGTTTGGATTGTATTCCATTTTCCATGGCATATGGAGGCTCATCTGTGGGTTATGGATCAGTGGAGAGCAAGACTCAGACTGGGGCAGGGATTTTCCAGAAGTAAACAGCAGCCAGGAGTGATGCTGGGAAGGGAATTCCAGAGTCAGGGCTTCCTGCGCTGAACTTGAATCATGTCAGCACCATATTTGCTGCCTTGGAGAAATTACCACAATAAAACACCTGCATGTTTATCTTAACTTCATAAAAAAAGGTGTTTCTATAAATAAAATATGATTACACCCATTAAATAAGAAATAAGAGTTGCTAAATAAGCTTCAGATGGAGGCCAAGTGTATCTTTTATTCCAGGGCTTTGGCTTTCACGTTGCATAAGCTCAAAGCAGCAAAGCTTATTTTTAAGAGTTCCAAAAAAAAAAAAAAAAATTAAATGGTTAGAAAAACATTTTAAAGGTTTTGACATTCAATCTGTCATCATTGTCTTCTCAAGAATGCACACGTCCAAAAAAAAAAGGCAAAAGGTTTTGTTGAATGACATTGATCTTTGGAGTTCTTGTTTGGTTTTCTGCTCATTAAGCTCCTGACATGGAAACAGACTTGAAAAGGCCAAGAACTGTGACATTGGATGCAGATTTTAGCATGTCAGCAGGTCTGGAAATAAAATAGACACTGAACTTGATTTTATTACCTTTTCTTTTAACAGCAAGAACCAATATTTGAAAAGGATCGACCTCGGTGCAGTGATAGGAGAGACAGCATAGGATACATAAATCAAACACTGCATGTATTTTCCTATTTAAAAAAGGGCAGTGCTGGAAGTATTTTGGGATTCTATTTGTGAATTCCAGGCCTTCATTTGGATTATGGACATGGAAGCAAATTGGGGCAATTAAAATATTTTAAATGCGCACCTGCTTATTTTTTTGGAGGGTGGGGAAAAACCCAACCCAACCCACCACAACAACCTTTCTGTTTGGAAAATCTGGCAAATCTTTGCCACAAATTAAATTCTAGTAGATTTTGATTCTGTAACAGAGAGAGACCCAGCCAGTGTGTTTGTAGTGAGACTCATTTTAGTGCAAAGGAGGGACCAGGAAGATTCCCTGGAAGTTGCCGAGGGAAAATGGGCCTCAGCAAATGCCTGGGTGGAGACTGAAATGAGAAGAGACATCTGAGAATATGAGGGCTGAAAGAGGGTTGTACCCCCCTTTTTTTTTTTTAAACTAACTTGCACCAAGTGCAAGGCTTCAGACCATGTTTGATGTGGAGTTTTGGTTTTGGTCATAAATCCAAGCGTAGCATCCTCTGGAAAAAAACCCAGAACAATCCCAGTACAATCCTGCTTGAATCTGCTGGTGTTTTCTTTTAGATTTCTGTTCATCTCAACGTATTTTCCCCTCTGCTTTCATCACTTTAAAACCCAACCAAACGTGTGCTCCTTTTACAAGATAACACTGCTTTGAGGAAAGCCTTTTTTTATTCATCTCCTTCATTTGTCTACTTCAAAATGTGGTTCCACATTTGAAACCCAAAGCAGTCTTTCCCCAGGGATTAGCTCTCCTCCAAAGACTTTTCACATTCTTTAATCTGCAGTTTCTCCTCTCCTGAGGTGTCAGGAACTGATGTGGAGCACGGGCTTGTTTATTGTCTCTGTCATCAAGAAATAGAGAAGTTGTTTATTTTAATGTTTGGGGTTTTCTCCAGGCCCAAGCAGCTGAAGTGAGCATTAAAAACCCTGTTTTACTTCACAAAACAAGTCTGTGGTGTCTTTCGAGGCACAAAAGGAAACAATTCTTCTTGAATTCTCATTATATTCTCCTTGTTTCTAAATAAACCCTCCCCACTTGTTTGAAATGATCCCCAATTAAAAACTGGGCTTCAAACGAGATGGCAAAAGAGGGGCCTTGTGCTTAATGTGCTTCGAGTGCGAAGTGTGACCACCAGGTGTGGAATACTCAGTCCTTCCCCTTGGCTTCAGGCCATGGAAACCATCAGGGATACACCCAGACAGGCCAAAAAAATATATAAAATTCACTTTAAAACAGGCTGGGAAAGGTCTTGCTGCAAGCAGGACCTCAAGGGCTCCTCAGGTGCTCGTGGGACTGCTTGTGATCCTTTCAAATGGCAATTTCTGGCATTTCTGCCTCACTGCCCAGGCTGTGCTGAGTTTAGAAATGAGATTTTTTTTATCAGCTTTCAAGGATTGCTCTCACTGACACTATTACAAGAGATTTCCAAGATTTTGCTTGAATTAGGCATCTCTTCTTGGCCTCACTGTTTGCCCGAAGGGAGCATTAAAAACCCTGTTTTACTTCACAAAACAAGTCTGTGGTGTCTTTCGCGGCACAAAAGGAAACAATTCTTCTTGAATTCTCATTATATTCTCCTTGTTTCTAAATAAACCCTCCCCACTTGTTTGAAATGATCCCCAATTAAAAACTGGGCTTCAAACGAGATGGGAAAAGAGGGGCCTTGTGCTTAATGTGCTTCGAGTGCGAAGTTTGTGACCTCCAGGTGTGGAATACGCAGTCATTCCCCTTGGCTTCAGGCCATGGAATCAGCCCCCCTGCTTTCTTCAGCGGGCTGGGAAAATTGCAGATGCCTGGGTTTGTGTCTCCTTGGCACTCAGGAGTTTCTCAGGACTTTGATTGCGAGGGGATTCCAGACAGAGTCCCTTTGTTTATCAGTGAGCTGTGCCAAGAGCTTATCAGATGCTGTGTAATGAGCCCCTTTCTCTTAGGGATGCTGCTGACAATTATTGACTTTCATCCCGTGGTAGCCACTTTAAAGGAGGAAAAACTCAATTTTTAATGGTTTTCATTGTTGTATGGAAGCACAGTCATTAGATGGGATTTTGTGTGGGGCAGGTAATGATTTCTCACCCTCAGTGTTGTGTTTCCCAGGTGTTATGGTTTGGGAATTGTGGCTTTCTCTTCCAGTGCTGCAGGGATGAACTTGGTAAGGAAATGGATCCAGTTAAAAAAAAAAGGAAAAAAAAAACCCAAGGAAAAGATCCCTCAACAAAGAGTCTGTGCCATTTTCCTGCTCTCTGATTCCTTCTTTCCCCTCTCGCTGAACTCCACTTACTCCTCCACATCCCTTTCCTGCCCACAAAGCCTCGAGGCCACGTGGATGCTCCTCTAATTGAGCAAATTCTTGGAGCTTTCAGCTCCTCTGAGGGCAGCAGATGGTGGTGGCCAAGAAATCCTCTGGGATTTTCCTGACTCCACGGCCTGTTCCAGCTCCTTCCTGCCTGAAGTGCCCAGCCCTGCTGGCAGCTTGGCCAGGGTACTGCTGCAGAAAAGGCAGTGGGGAGCGAGAGGCTCAAGGAAACCATCAGGGATACAGCCAGGCAGGCCAGAAGTATATAAATTTCATTTTAAAACAGGCTGGGAAAGGCCTTGCTGCAAGCAGGACCTCAAGGGCTCTTCAAGTGCTCGTGGGACTGCTTGTGATCCTTTCAAATGGCAATTTCTGGCATTTCTGCCTCACTGCCCAGGCTGTGCTGAGTTTAGAAATGAGATTTTTTTTATCAGCTTTCAAGGATTGCTCTCACTGACACTATTACAAGAGATTTCCAAGATTTTGCTTGAATAATTTATCTCTTCTTGACCTCGCTGTGGTAGAACTCGGTGGGTGCTTGAGGCGTAACAATTCGGTTTTTTCATATTTTCTCTGTTTTCCCTAAAATGCAGCAGAAGAGGATTTCAAGTCCCAATTTGAGGCTCTGAGCAACCTGGTCTGGGGGAAGCCATCCCTGCCCGTGGCAGGAGGTTGGAATTAATTGAGTTTTAAAGCCTCTTCCAAGCCAAACCATTCTGGGATTTTTTAAAAGCCCATCTTGAAAGTTACTCTTGGTTTCTTATAAGAAACATCATTTAGGAGTCCTTGAAATTGCTGTATTTTGCTGTAAAACTTCCCTAATTTGTTTATTAAAAGGACATAGGAGGGGATTAGAGAAGATAAAATACAACCAAGCAACCTTTGTATTCGTTTAGAAAAATATTTGAACTTGGACCTCCTTTCAGGAAACCCCTGATTAACGACCCCTGAGCAAAGAAAATTAATCTGGAGTGATAAAACCTCTATTTCTGTGCTAATCTTGGAAACCAGTTCAGTTTTTATGGATAGTTGAAGGTTCTTAAGCTAATTGGGAGAATCCTGTGCATGATTTTAGCTGTGTTTAAGGTTACCTTCCCACTTTAAATCCCTTTTGGATGGTCACTTGCAGCTTTCTCTGCTGTGGGAATATTTCTTGCACGCTCTTTGTGGAGTATGGTGGAAAAATGGAAATTACAATGTTACTTTTACTGTGCCAGTAAGAAAAGGAGTGATCAGAATGTCTGAATTGTCTGCATTTAAATAAACTTATATAAATTAATTTAGGTTGGAAAAGAAACTTATTCCTTTCTATAGAATTCTTTTCCTGAAGTTAAATTCTGGTTTTAGAGAGGTTGATGGGAAGTTTTGCTATTTCTTTCACTGATGAGGGATTACGTTATTTTTAAACTCTTTTTGTTGTTTTTATCACAGAGCAAAAAATAAGATTTTAATTTTTTTTCTGGTTTCTCTCTTCCATGATTTTCTGGGGTTTAGTTCTTGACTACTTTCTGCTTAAGTTTCATTACCGCCTCAGTGAGGTGATTTAATTATTAACTTTTTTTGTAATTTATGCGTAAATGCTCCTTTTATTTTTTTTTTCTACATGGTGCAAGACTCATCAGGAGTCCTCAGGGTGACAGAGTTCCAGGCACTGGAGCATGAGCCAGCAAGTGGCTCTTGTGTCAAATTAAAACCACTTCAAAATGGTTTGTGGTGCAAGAGGAAACATTTTGAGTGATGTTTCCACTTACAAAGAGAAACTGAGAACAAAAGGAGCTCAAAAGAGTTGGAGATGATGATATAGGTCTCAAATGAGTCAGTTAGACCAGAAAATGCATTTTGGTTTTTTTTGTATTTTGTTTTTTTTTTGTATTTTGTTTTTTTTTTTTGTATTTTGTTTTTTTTTTGTATTTTGTTTTTTTTTGTATTTTGTTTTTTTTTGTATTTTGTTTTTTTTTGTATTTTGTTTTTTTTTGTATTTTGTTTTTTTTTGTATTTTGTTTTTTTTTGTATTTTGGTTTTTTTTGTATTTTGGTTTTTTTTGTATTTTGGTTTTTTTTGTATTTTGGTTTTTTTTGTATTTTGGTTTTTTTTGTATTTTGGTTTTTTTTGTATTTTGTTTTTTTTTGTATTTTGTTTTTTTTTGTATTTTGTTTTTTTTTGTATTTTGTTTTTTTTTGTATTTTGTTTTTTTTTGTATTTTGTTTTTTTTTGTATTTTGTTTTTTTTGTATTTTGTTTTTTTTTGTATTTTGTTTTTTTTTTGTATTTTGTTTTTTTTTTGTATTTTGTTTTTTTTCGTATTTTGGGTTTTTTTTATTTTGTTTTTTTGTATATTTTATATTTTATGTTTTATATTTTATACATGCAGCCAGGATCTTTGAGTGGTTTATTAGGGTGTGTTTTGTTGTGCATGAAGATTAAAATGCAGGATTTTACCTCCAGCTTCCAACTGGGCAACTCTGCCTTCATCTTCTGGCTAATCCCGCAAAAACTGTGATAAAGAAGCATGGAAAGAGGTTATGGAGTCCCAGGAAAAGGTTGAAAAGGCCTCCAGGACCATGGAGCCCCAGCTGTCCCCAGCCCAGAGCACTGAGTGCCACGTCCAGGAATTCCTTGGACACCTCAGGGATGGGGAATCCAAACCTCCCTGGGAGCCCCTTCCAAGGCCTTTTCCTGAATTAAATCCATGCTGCAATGTGGATTTTGTTAAGTGTGTGTGTCCAGGTCTGTGCTGGTGTTTGGTAGGCAGGCTGTGAATGTCAGAATTTCTCACTCCTGGCAGTGCTCCGGGCCTTGTTCTTCCTGAGTTCCCTTCTCCTGAGGCACAACCGCTCCTCTTGGATTTTGTATCTTTCCATGTGGGTTGCTTTTCCAAATCTTTGAGTTCCTGAACTGTTTGATTGCTCTGTCCTTCACCAGTTTCTGCTTTTTTCCTTGTCTAAAGAGAATCGTGGAATCCCAGACTGCTTGGGGTTGGGAAGGAGCCTAAAGATCAGCTGATTGCACCCCTCCATGGGCAGGGACACCTTCCACTGTCCCAGGCTGTTCCAAGCCCCGTCCAACCTGGCCTTGGACACTTCCAGGGATCCAGGGGCATCCATGGAATAACCAGTGCCAGGCTCTCCCCACCCTCCCAGGCAGGAATTCTTTCCCAATCTCCCATCCACCCCTGCCCTCTGGCACTGGAAAGCCATTCCCTGGGTCCCATCCCTCCATCCTTGTCCCAAGTCCCCCTCCAGCTCTCCTGGAATGCCAATAGTATAACCAGCTCAAACCCACCAGCCTGTGCCTCCCAAAGCTGGTTTTTTTGGGACAGGTCCCCACTCTTCCCTAAATGTGCTGCCAGAACTCCTCAGGCTTTCCCTCAGCGCAGTTTGCCCTCAGCAGGGGCTGGTTTTTAGCTGCCCTGGGTGTCTGAGCACAGGCAGGGAGCTGAGGATCCTTGATCCAGCCCCAAAGCATGTGAGGAATGTGAGGCAGCTCCTCTGGGAGCGGCAGGGAAAGGCCAGGGTTGATTTTAAGGCAAACTGAAGTTCACAGGGAGCTCTGTGAGTACTGCTCCCATGTTCCTGCCCATGGCAGGCTCTGTTTGCAGAGGCATTTGTACAGCTGGGAGGGAATCAGGGAAGGGAATGGGGCTGGAAAGCTGCCTTTCCTGGGATTGTGTTCACCTGTGGCTGCCACCTTCCTGCTACCTCTTCCCCAAAGCCTTTTCCCACTCCTCAGCCCCCAGCTGCCATCCTGGGCCTGTCCTAAGGCTCTCAGGGATGCTGAGTGTCTGGATGAGTGCTTCAGTTCTGCCCTAAATAATTCCCCATCCTGGCACTTTTAAGGAAAAGATTCACTGTGCAAATCTTTGGGAATCTGTGCAATTCAGTCCTGGCATTTCCTGTGAGAAAAGCTTGGATTTTTGCTCCTGTACTGTACAAATTTTATCAATAATGTCGTTCAAGGACAAAGATTTTGGATTTTGTTTTCTTTCTATCTTCTTCATGGAATTAGAGAACAGTTTGGGTTGGAAGGGACCTCATGGATCATCTTATTTGAACCTCCTGCCATGGGCAGGGACACCTTCCACTATCCCAAGCAGCTCCAAGCTGGCCTGGGACACTTTCAGGGATCCAGGAGCAGCCACAGCTTCTCTGGACAACCTCCTTTAAATAATTTTCGTGGGTTTATATTTGGCTTTGTAAGAATATGCAACACAGGAAGCATTTGGTGTTTATTAAGACACGTTGATTAAAAGGTCAAACCCCAAACAGAAAAGTGTGAGGACATTTGTAGGAATGTAGAAGGAATCAACAGGATTTTTATCCAGGGGATGGGAAAAAATCCTTTTCAGCAACATAATGGGAGGAAATGTCCCAGTTGTGCCAGACACACGGCTCAGAGGGTTCTTTCCAGCAGCTGGGACATTTGTTACGATAACTGAAACCTTGAAACTTCTGTTCAGCATTTTTACAAGCAAAACACCACGTTTGGAGAGCTCTGCCCACAGGCAGGCTCTCCTGGAAGGAAAGGGGTTATGGAGCAGGTGCATTTGGATGCTGATTTTTCAGTGAGCGTCAAGCCTGAATAAGCAAAGACTGATGAGGCAGAGCAGGTTTTCTACTTCACATCCAAGATTCAGGCTGGCTTTTACAATGGGAGGTGTGTGGGATGTGTTTCTGAAGGACAAGTTTCAGAAGCCCTCCCAACATTTGGGATCCAGCAGCAGAAATCTGGTGACACTGGTGTGTTCAGTCCAGATTGTCTCAAAAAAGTGAGAATATTTTTTTCTTACCCACCATATGAGTTGTGGAGAGCTCCATTTGTCACACTTTGTGATTTCCAAGTGTCCAGACACTTCCTAGAAAGTTGCAATGTCTCCCCTCAGGCAGCAGTTGCTTTCAATTCAATCAACAATATCTGATAAAGGGTTTTTTGGGGGTTCATTTACAGTTATATCACAGTCAGGGATCACCTTAGCACTTCATTAGTGTTATTTGTGACAATTCTCAATGTTGGAGTAGCAGTTGACATTTCAAGGAGTAATTTAATATCTTTTTTTAGGTAAATTCAGCTTTGTCCAGCACCTTTAGCTCATCTGGGCTTCATAGAGTAGCTGCAGTGATCTTTGCTGTTTATTAATGATCCATTAATTAATTTCTTCTCCTCCTGCTGAGGTTCAGTGGTCACATCAAACCTGAGGGGTGCATTTCGATGTCGTTGGAATAGGGAATTATAAAACTGGATTTTTTTTTTGTAGCTCACAAAAATCCAAATGAAATAGCTCCTACAAAGGGTCTCCTGGATTTGTGGGGAAGTCCAGGAGAGCTTTTTGTTCAGAGATTTTGGAGCATTCACAGCACTGCTCCTTTTGAAAGACAGTTCTGCTGTGGTTCGTACTCTCTGGAGGCTCGTCTTGTGTTTTCCTTCTCTTCCCCCTCCCTGATTTCTGCTCCTTATTTCTTAAAGGAGGGGATGAAGCAGTTGGATCTGGCAATGACAGTGAGGGAGAGCAAGGAGAATGTAGGGAAGGGATGGATGACCCCAAAAAACACAAGTCAAGTAAGAAGAACAGGAAATTTTTTGGACTTTGGGAAAGCACAGCCACACCTCCATCTCCCTGTCTTGTTCCAGGCCCAGAACCTCCAACCTGGAGCAAAATAACAACAAATTCCCTCAGTTTGGTAAAGAGGAACATTGCAGCTCCTCCTCACTTCACCAGAGGCTCCTGCCAAGGGTTTCCTGTCCCAGGCAGCTTTCCGAGCCCGGGAGGTACTCGTGGCACGAAGCAGGAGAATTTCACGTGGATGGGATTCTGCAGCTCTATTTATAATTAAATTGGGATTATTTTTTTCACTCCACCCTGTTTTCCCCACCCTGCTTTTCCGAGCCTTTGAAGAGAGGCCAGATGGCTGCAAAGGCTGTCACAGCTCTCCTGGCTCTGGAGTGATTCCAGGGTCAGGGATTGCTGCCAGCTCAGGGAAATTTATCAAATAGGGGCAGGAGATGATCACAACAACAAAATCGCTGCTTCTCGTGGAGATGCCACTCATTTTCTTAAGTTTTTTATTCTGAACGGCCGTAAAAATGGAGAAAGAGACTGGTTTGGGCCCAGCTCTACACCACATTTACACCTAGGTGTAAATCCAGCCCTAACTGGATAAAAGTTCACCCTGGTTTATCAATATGGCTCCCTGTGATCATCACCTGGATGCTTTTCCTCCTATCCTGCAGGAAACTCCCGTGGCTCTTCATTTTTCATGGACAAGACATTCCCTTTTCCTTCAGTTTCAGCGCTGGTTGGATAAATCCTGGCTGTTCCTGTTCTTCAGGAATGGACAGAATCCCACTAAATGATATATTAGGTTTTGAAGTGGGGCCTGGTGCTTAAGGTTCGACTTTGTTTTCAACAAATCTGCTTCCTTCGAGGTAATTTGGTGTAAAATTCAATGTGTACCTCTAAAAACACAACATTTCTGGCTGCCAGCAAACACCTCCCAGTCTGTCATGGATTAAATATGTTTAAGGCGCACAATTTTTCCGAAATATTGGAAAAATGGGAAGGCTGGTGAGTTCCCTTGGATGGGAGATGTTTGCAAGGGGGAAATTGGGCCCTTCCAAGCCTCAACCTGGCAATAAATGAACATTTTCCCTTGCTTGATATTGACTTTTTGGAGGGCACGTTCATCTCATTAGGAATAACTCCGATGATAATTCCTCCTTTTCCTTTGGAATATTTTCTGTTGAGGTTTGTGCAGCAGTTAATTAATTTTCTTGTCTCTGGCTATTGATTACTCAGATTATTTGGATGAATCTACTCTTGGCTCAGCTGGCCCAGCCCTTTCTGTGCCTTATCTCTTGTCTTTGCCTCAGTTCTCTGCCCCTTTTTTGTCTCCAAATTTGGTTTTTATTCTTAAGGGCTTCAGCTCTAAACCCCTCATGGCTGAGGTAACTTTTTGACCCCGTTCTTGATAACAGCAGCAACCCTCAGCAGATGGAGAACTTTATCTTTCCCCAGCACTTTGTGGTGTTTATGCAGTGGCTGATAAGAGCTGCAGGAATTCTGCTTCTGCTCCAGTATCTCCTCACTCTGTTCCAGGCAAAATTGGTATTTTTATGCTTAGATGGCTGCAAAAAGCAAAATATACACTAATTTTTAAAATTCTAGGTTTGTACTTTGTCCTGTGAGGAAAAGCAGAAATTTTTATTCTCTCCTTGGCCAATGAGTTTCTTTTTTAATATTTTTTTTTTAATTCTAGGTTTGTACTTTGTCCTGTGAGGAAAAGCAGAAATTTTTATTCTCTCCTTGGCCAATGAGGGTTTTTTTTTATTAATTTTTTTAAATTCTAGATTCATACTTTGTCCTGTGAGGAAAAGTTGAGGTTTTTATCCTTTTCTTGGCCAATTAGTTTCTTTTTTTATTAATTTTTAAAAGTCTAGGTTCATACTTTGTCCTGTGAGGACAAGTAGAATTTTTTATTCTCTTCTTGGCCAATGAGTTTCTTTCTTTGTTAATTTTTAAAATTCTAGGTTCGTACTTTGTGTGAAGAAAAGTCGAGTTTTTTATTCTTTTCTTGGCCAATGAGTTTCTTTCTTTGCCCCAAAATCCTTCCTGCCACAGTTATTTCTTGTGGCAGTGCAGTTGGCTGTGACTTGAGTTCTTTGGAATAGGCTAATGAATATTTTCATGGGATTTTTGCTTTCAGGACTGTTCTAAACCCACTAGATGAGCTGGAGACCCCAAATAGGTTTCATCCTATAGGTTTTATTATTCATCCTGCTGCAGGTTTTCCTAGGGAACACTGAGGGATGGATGTGGAGTTGGTGCTTTGCTTGCTGCGGGGTAGTAATTGCTCTGTTTAAGTGGCTGAATTTTGTAAATGGAATTTTTCCTTCTTCATAAAATATGCAGGAATTTGTGATTTGCCTGGACGTGTCCAAGGCCAGGTTGGACTGGGCTTGGAGTAACCTGGGATAGTGGAATGGGATGAGCTTTAAGGTGCCTCCCTACCCAAATTCCACGATTTACAGGACAAGCCTAGAGGAGGAAAGTCCCAATTCTTTCCCAATCCTGTGGGTTGAGCTCCAGACTCGCCCTGTTGTGTTTTCCTAACAACATCCTTGGAATTACTGCCTTTCCAACCTGCAATCCACCCTTTGAGGCCGTAATAAAGAATTCAGATTAAAGGGCAGGCTCACACACACAACTCCTGGGGTGCAATTGGAGGAGGGGCTGGTGCCCCGCTGAATTCCGAGCTGTGGAACATCCGAGGGGTTTTTCACAGCAGCGTGGCAATGCAGGAGGTGACATATGGCTAAAAACTGGGAATTAGGATCGTGCTCTTGGCTTCTTCTTGCACCCTTTTGGATCAGCAGATCAGGCTGGATCCCTCCCCGCAGCTGGGAGGATTTGAGGGTCACTCAGCATTTAAACACATCCTGAATAATTCTGGCCTTGTTGTTGTATTTAACCTCTATTCTTATTTTTTATTGAAAACTTCATCATCCTTTATCTCCTTGGGATGTACCTCGTTACTTTCATTAAAAATGACCTTAAGCAACTGAGGATTTTGGGAGATGATTTTGGAAAGGCAGTAATTCCAAGGATGATGTTAGGAAAACACAACAGGGTGAGTTCGGAGCTCAACCCACAGACTTGGGACAAACTGGGGAGTTTCTTCCTCTAGGCTTGTCCTACAAATCATGGAATTTGGGTTGAGAGGGACCTTAAAGCTCATCCAGTCCCATTCCACCCCTGCCGTGGGGAGATGATGGGCAGGGATGAGAGACAGGGCAGGGGGAATCAACATCTTAATAATAGAGGATATTTTAAAAGGTGGAATTCTATTCCCTCAGAGGCAGAGGAAGGGATCAGATGTACAATTTTCCAAGCTGTTCCCTCCAGCTGCTGCATCCACTTCTTTGTAGGCGTTGCAACATTTCTTTGGGAATGTTTAAAATACTCCTGAAAGCACTGAGGAGGTTTTGCTGGAGCAGCATCCCTTTATCTTGATGATTAAACAGCACCTGAGAACTGCTCAGGAATGTTGGCTCCGGTTTTTGTCCCTTTTCAATCCCCAAAGCCCATTCCTGGTGGATAAGTGAGAGCCCAGAATTGCAGCATAAAGTTCTCTTGTTTCAAAAGGTTGTTGAACCTCTTTTTTTTTCCTCCTCTAATAAAGTTTTATTGCTTCCTCTGTCTTTGCCTGGCATTGTGGAAGGGGGAGCTTTCCACGGGCTGGGTCATTTTGTTCTGTAGAATCCTTCAGGCCTAAAAAAAGCCTAAAAAAACCTAAAAAAAGCCTTAAAGATCTAAAATTTTGCTTCGAATTTGCTCTAAAATTCAGCTTGCTTTTGATATTCTCCATGAATTAATTTGTCCTGACCCTCGTGTCCATGGTTTTGTTTTGTTGGCCCATGGATCCAGCCCATCCTGCCTTTCTCTTCCCCATTTTCCCTCCTCTGTAACCCCACCGTGCTCACCTCTAATTTTCAGTGCAGGAATAATTCAGGAGTGTTCAAGGATGTTCTTTTTGAGCCTTTCCGTGTTTGGGGGATTTCATCCAGTAGCTCACACTCAAAATTTTGCTCCGGGCTGACATTTGGGATTGAAGATTTTGAATTTGGAAACGTTTCAGGGCTCGTTTTGTTTTGTTTATGTGCAGCTGTAAATCCTGGAAGGAAAGAACTGGTTTCATGTTTGTGTTAAATCCTGAATAATCCATTTACCACCTGAGAGGGATCACAACAAAAGGAACGAGCTCAGAGTTGCTCTGAAACTCTTGATTTCTCATATTCCCAGAAAATATTTGGAGGAATTGCTTGGCCTCCCTGAGAGATTGAATCCTGGAGGATTTATTCCCAGCCAGCAATTTCTGAAAGTCACTTAACCCCTCACAAAATTGTATTTCTGACCTGGGGATAATGGGTGTAATTAATGAAAATCAATAGAGTTAACAGAAGGAAATTTAATATATTATTAACAATCATGAAAATTTTAATTTTCCCTTCAGGTTAGGTATAAAGCCTGATTAGTTTGGAGTATAGGACTTATAAATCAGTATTTGTGGGTGTATTTCTCCCCCCTTGCACTTTGCTTTCCCCTTGATTTCAGGATTTCTAGGAACAAAAAAATGCAGAGAAGACACGAGAGGTGAAGAAAATCAACTTCATGGAAAAGTTTTCAATTTTTCAGCTTGGGAGAAGAAATGGGAATGTGGGAGAGGGCAGTGAAAGCACGGGAAGGGTGGAGGGAGGAGGCTCCTTGTGCAGGGACCGCAAATGCCAGAGGTTCCAAACAAAGAGCAGGAAGCACTTTAAAAAAGGGAAGTGTTTGGACTTTGCTATTTACTGCGGAATGTTGGGATTTGGGGATGTTGGCATTCCCAGGATCCAGCGGTGTGGCTCTGGAAGGGTTCAAACCCTATTTGGAATAACCTCTGGACGGCTCAATTAACCGAGCCAGGTAATTAAACACCAAGATCTGCTCATTGTCTGTATCCCAGGAATTTCAGATTCTTGGGAAGAGGAGGAATTATCACTGTAACGAGCTATTTTTCCATGGATTTGCTCACTGCTGGGCACTTTTGGGTGGAAAAAAGAGCTCCTGACACAGGGCAGAACCACCTCGCAGGCAAACAGCACTTCCACCTTCCCAGGGAAGAGTCCTGGCTGGAAAAACCTTTGGAAAATGTATTTTCTAATGGGAGAACATCAAGTTGAAAATCCACTCTCATCCATTCAGGGTGAGTAGTATCACACAACTTGAAATATTTAGGTGTTGTCAGGTTTTTCATTAATAAAATCAACCCAAATCCTTGGAATCCTCCAAAAGGGAATGGCCTGAATTTCCTGAATTTTATATTTTTTTCCCCTTTTCCTATGAAATTTGCAAGTGCTGAGGGAAATCTGTGTAGCCTGGTGAGCACAGACCTGAAAAAGTAGTAATAATAATAATAACAATAATAATAATAACAATATTAATAATTTTATTTAAAATAATTTTAAAGGGTGTGTATCATTTTTGCTATAAGGGACTGCAGTGTTTTTAGGCACAGCATAAAAAGAATGAATCAAAAAAATAGTAAAACCAGCAGATTAATAATAAAAGCAACAAAAGAATAACAGAATAATAAGAAATAGGAGCTATTTAAAATATAAATGGAAAAACAATGGAAAGAAATAGAAAGTAATAGAAAATAATAAAAATTATTAGAAAATAATAGAAAAATCCTACAAAAATAATAGAAAATAATACCTATTTTATTATATAATGTTTTCTATTTATATTTTTCTTATATAATTTGATACTATGATATAATTTATATCATCTATAATAAAATAATTTTAAAATTACAAAATAATAGAATAATAATTTTAAAAAATTATCTGTCTCTAATTTGTCAAATTAAACCTGGCACTGTATAAAGTGAATAAATCTCCCCACCCAGAGGAATTCTTATTAGTAATTAATAAGACTTAATTAAGGATCTGGCAGTGTCTTTTGGGCAGATAAATTCTCAAAGAGACTTCATTTATTGCTCTTCTAATTGAGTGAAAAACCCTTTAAATTCAGATTAGAAATCCCTTGCTGTGGTTTGCTTTTATTATTTATTATTATTATTATTATTTTATTTTTAAATTTTATTATTATTAATATTTATATATTCTTTTTTTATTGCCTTGGCTGAGAGGAATAAATTGCCAGAGTTTTGGAAGCTCTGAGAAATTCCAGGCAGGAATATCCAGGAGCTAAAGGTGAAGAAGAAATAAAGATGATTTAAGTGGGAGTAGCCTTAGGGGGCTTGGAAAATAGGATGGAAGAGCTGGGATGGGTCCGGAACAGGAAAATTGGATCACTTGAGTTATAAAACTCCCACATAAACTTCCCTGAAAAGTGGGAAAATTCAACTTCCTCAGTAGCATCCTGCTGGAGAGATAAGGAATTAAAATAGACCCAGCTGGGAGTGGGAACATGGGTCTGGAACTGGGAACGTGTGTCAGGGAACGGGAACGTGTGTCAGGAACGGGAACGTGGGTCTGGAACTGGGAACATGTGTCAGGGAATGGGAACGTGGGTCTGGAACTGGGAACATGTGTCAGGGAATGGGAACATGTGTCTGGGAATGTGTGTCAGGAAAAGGGAATATTTGTCCCAGAGCAACCCAGGGTGCTTTCCTTTAGGAGCAGGCCCGTGGATCCCAGCACAGCAGCAGCCCCTGGGAGGTTTGAGGAGGAGAGGAATTCCCGGGAATCACGAACAGCTCTCAGCATTAGATCTGTTCCTGCTGTAGATTTTTTCCTTCCAAGATTCTAAGTTGAGGATGACGCTTTGGTGAAAAACATCAGGAAAAAATGCCATGAAATGCTGTTTGTCCTGGAAAATGAAGAAAACCCCCAAAATTACGGATGGATTGTTTTCCTGAATCCTGGGAATGTTTCCTTGGCCTCTCTAATATTAAATACTCAACTTTTAGCAAATAAATCCAGTGGAAAATCACAGAGCCATGGAATGGCCTGAGGTGGAAGGGACCTTAAAATGTGATTTTCTTCCAGCTGCTGGAAGAAGTGATGTGATCCCAGTCCTAGAGCATGGATATTTATGGAGAGAAACTGTACAAAACCGATTTTTTTCTGAAATAATTTTAATTAAGTGGTATTATATTTATTTATTAATGATTAACACCAATTTGTGTCCATAATTCTGGAAGCTCTGAGCTTCTGCTCCCGAAACCTGAGCCGTAGAGGAAGAAAACTGTTGCTGTGCATGTGGCTGTAGCCACAGCCACCGATACGCAGCGCCACAAGTCCTGGTGGAAAGGCACGGATTTGTAACATCTCCGTAGTCGTGGCGAGTGCCCACAGGCCTTTGCAATCTTAATTTGATTACTTGATGTTGGTTAGTTCATGTTTCCCCTCCCCATTTTACGTATTGAGCACTGAATATGTAAATCCTCTGTTTGCTTATGTATGAGTTCTAGAACGTTCTCCCCGACTTGACACCCCGTTTGATCTGCCAAAATATGGGTAAGGATCTAGTATTGATATCCAAATTAGATGGACAAAGACTCTCTAACAGTTTAGAGTTAGAAAGTTATGCTTATTCCAGTGCCGGGCAACTGCGCGGGATAATTCCCTGATATGCAGTGCAAAGATACAAGCAAACACAGAGCTTATTTATCTACAGAAATTATGAATATCTGAAATACAAATGCATATTTATAACATTAACACCTCCCGTTCTCCACTTCGTATGGAAGTGAGCTTAAATGTCATTAAGCATGCGTAGTGTGTGCTCTGAATTGAGTCGGTGGTCTTTTATTTGGGGAGTGGTCCCAAATGGATAAAGTAAAACTTGTCCTCCTCATTTTAAACTTTTCGCCTTTCTGAATTTTAACAATACTAATCATTTTGGTGACCTCCCAATTTCCTCTTGCATGACTTTTGGATCAGTTCTCACATAGGGAGGAAATTGGTAATTGTCCTTGTTCCTTAGACCAACTTATCAATGTTTCTGTTTCCCATTCTAAGCACAGCTAGGCAAACATAGAAGTGACAGTCAATCAATTATTCAGTAATCAGTTACTCGCATCTTGAAAACTCATTTCAGGTCCAGCTCTTCTTAACTATTAACCTTTAATTAATTCTAGCCACGCCTAAACTCACTTCTATTTTAACTAAATTCAGCACAGCTAACTTTCTAACTAAATCTTTGGAGTTTCTTTTAAAATTCTGTGTTTCTCATTGGCTTCCTGTTGCGGACCCCTCCTACGTGTTACTCCTGCTGGTTGCTCCGTTGTTGTTCCCACCCCCTCTGCTTTTCCTCATTGGCTGTTCCCCTCAGCTCCGCCCTATTTTTTCCCCGAGTGTAAAACCCCTGGACCTTCTCTTGATCTTGGTTCTTTGTCCCTGGATCCTTCACCTGCTCCCTGAATAAATCAAGCTTGTGGAACCCATACGAGGGACCCCCTCCTGCTTCTTAATCTCCACCAATGTGCCTGCCATCATGGCTTGGGGCTAACTCCTTAGGGAGAGGAGCTCGTCCCCTAGAGCTGTCAGATGCCAAGTTGTCTTTCAGCAAGACGCAGCTGGACCTTCGGGCTAACCCCTGGCTCAGCATCTCAAGTGGTGCCCGAACAGGGACCTTTGCTAGAAGGTGCCCTAAGAGGCACCTTGGCATTTTTACCGAGTGCCCGCTGTTTGGGTGGCTGCTTTCTCCTGCTGCAGCAGGCTGCGTTCTAGTCAGTGGTGCTCCAGGAGGGGGCTGGCAGTCTCTTGGTAGAGACTGGTCCAAGGCGGAGGACGCCGGTGGCAGATTTTATTTCCTGGGACCCTCTGTGTGCGTTCAGAGATGTCTCATCAAGTGTGGTAAGTCAGATTCCCCGGGGGTGGGGAATTTAGACAAGCTAGGGGCTCCCTGGACATTATCTTTTGCATTTCTCGTTTGAAAATCTGAGCCTTAGAGGAGGAAAACAGCGCAGGATGTGGGGTTTGGAGTTGAACATATGATACAAAAATAAGATGTAAATGTCAGCAGAGCCTTCGTGGCCCTGGGAAAGGAGTTTTTCTTGTCCCTCCCTTTGGAATGAGGGCAGATCCCTCTCCCTGGGAGACTTGTGCCAACCCCAAAGGGAGGCAGGAAAAGCAGAGCCCTGCTCTCCGCTGCTTCCAGCCCTCGGGATTAGGGTGCTGGAATTAAATGGGAATTAGGGTGATGATTAGGGTGCCCCCTCACGCCCCTGGGCTTGGATGGGGCAGCACTGCCGTAATTTTTAAAGCATTTTACGCCCAGCCCTGGAGCCATTTTGTGTTCTGAGCTGCGTGAGGAATTCAGCCAGATTTTGTTAGAATTAAAGTTGGTTTTCCTTTTTTCATCCCCTTTTCATCCTCAACTTTTGCAGAGTTCTGGTGCCTCTGGACAGAGGAATTCCTTCCAAAGGAATCCTGCAGCACTCTAAAATAAACGTTTCTTGGATTTATTCTGTCAGATCTAGGAAGGTTTTCCTAAAAGCCACCACCAAAATCCCTCTCAGCATCAGCTCAGCTCCCCCTGAGCTGGCAAACACAGGAGCGAAAAGTGCAGACAGGGAAAAGTTCTCTTGGCTTGGGAAGGGGATTTTCCTCAGCTCTTCTCCGTTAGTGGCCGTGTCTCCAGGAGGAAAACATCCCTCTGGAATTTAGGAAGCCACATTTGAATGATCCGTGGCTGGATTTGAGATTCCAAAGAGAAAACTGGGGGGGAAATGCGCAATTCGGGCTCATCCAGTGCAAGACCCTTTGAGAATCTTCCTCAGCTCAGGCAGAGCAACAGGAATTCCTCAAACCACCGGATCAGTTTTCAGTGGATGAGAAATGTGGACAAGGGGGTTTTGTGCACAGAACATTTTCCCGAGGTGTGATCAGTGCCACTCTCATTAATTTTCTGTTCAAAACCGGTTCTGTCACGCTGCTGGTGATGCTCTGGAGGAGGTGTGCTGTGGATCCATAGGGAAGGAGCTTCCAAGGGTATTTCAATGGCAGTTGGAGAGTTATTCCTGTAGGAAATGTTGGATTGACTGGACAGCAGTCAGGATTTCCCTCTTGCCCTGCCTCCATCACATTTGTGATGCTGCTGAGTCCTTTTAATAAACAGAAACATCCTTTAAATCATCAAGACAGAACCTGGAGAAGTTATCTCCTTTTAAATACATATACATAGAACTATAGATATTTTCTGCTTTTAAAGTTACATTTTCAATCAGGACTTCAATTCAGCCACATTTATTCCTTAAAAAGTGGGAATTCCCAGGGCTTGAAATGACTTGAGGAGCTTCAGGACAAAAGTTCCTTCGCTGTGGGTTCAATATTTAGACCCCACAGGTCACAACTGAGCTTTAAATTCATTTATTCAGCAGCAGCTCCCTGGCTGAGGTGTGGGAGCACTGGGAAGTGCTGGTGTCCCTCTGGAAGCACTCGCAGCCTTTCCTGGTGCATTCCAGGAGGTGATGCTGTTCGGGATTCCAGGGATTTCCTTGGAGCCAGGAGCTGGTGTAAACATGAGGCAGAGATTGCATCAGACAAGGAGCAGTGGGAGAAATTTCACACCTTCAACCTTGCCAGGAGTGACTCTGCATGGGGCTTTTCTGCAATTCCAGTGCAATTCCTGCCCTAAACTGGTGGCAGAAGGACCTTTTGGTGGACCTGGAGTGTTCCAGTGATATCAGAGGCCTTTTCCAGCTTGAATATTCCACGGTTCTTGACTGTTTCCTTATTTTTGGGAAAGTGATGGTAAAAGAGTGGCTCTGGTGTTGTGGTGTTGTAGGAATCCCGTGGGTTTGGTGAAGAGTTCTGCTCCAGCAAGGGAAAGGACGTTTTGTTTGGACCCTGACAGCCAAATAAAACCAGACAAGTGTAATTTCCCTTTTCTCCCTCTCCTTTCAGCACAAAATGTGGGCTTGCATCGGCACAGACACATCCCAAACCCTTCGTGACTTGGGAAATCTGAATAAAACCAGAGGGAAAGGACAGGGAACTGATTTTTTTCATCCATTATTGTTCCTAAAAGCTGGACAAACCCCCCAAGGTCACTAGGTAACAACCACAAGTGAAGAAGGGGGAAGGGTGATGTCAGTGAACTCGCTGCAGACATCAGAATTGGGTTCAAAAAGCAGCTTTTCAGGTTTAGGAGCTCAGCTCTTGTCCCTTAAATCTGAATTGCAGCTGAACGTGAGGCTCGTGAGGAACGTTCTGTGTGATGCAGAACCTTTGGATTTCCCTGATCCAACGGGCCGCTTCAGGCTCCAGCAGATTTTGGCGGATTTAGGATTTGAAGTCGATCTGCCTGCCAGACACTCCCAGTAAATCTTTCCTGTGTGGGTCTTGATCTTAAAATTGAACATGAAAGGGAACGTAATATTCCTTGGACAAGTGGGAATCGTGTAGGTTCTTGTTGGTGTTGTCTGGAATGAGAAATGGAATTCCGTGGCATCTGTACCTGTGTGCACTGGGCAGTGTTAAAAATAGGATTTCACTTGGAAAGGCAGGCAGTAAAACCCAGGGATGTTTCTGAGGTTAAATGCCTGAAAACTTCCTTTTTCCATGTAATAATAATTAATGCATAGAAGTATACAGAATTTTCTTGATTTTTTTTGAGCAGTGTTGTTTCGTCCCACCTTTTTCCTGTTGAAGAATAGGTCTGGAGTGTGCAGGAATATCTGGAGTACTGCTGAATATGAGCAACGTGGCAGGATTAAAGAGATCTTTTATTGAATGTGGTCTGGAGCTAAACTTGGAGAAGAAAACCACTGAAAATCAGAATTTTCTCCCCTATTGGGTACTCACTCATGTCACCCTCACTGGTTACTAATAGTCAGATCCACTGAGGTATTTAATGAAATATTCTCTAAATTTAATGTTGTTTTACCAAGTCTCAAGGAAAGAAAAAATGCTGCTGATCCCTGTAATCTCTTTTCTCCAGAGCCACGTTAAATCCCAATTTCCAGCCTTGAACAGGTGAGAGATTTAAATCAGTTGCAGGTGACAGATAAAAGCTGTTCCAAACTCAACTTTTGGCCATGCAGAACTTTGGCAAAGTGCAGTTCTTTGAGGAAATGGAAAACTGGCAAGAAGGGAATCAGAAATTCAATCTCATTAATGGATTTTTAGACAAAATAAATAATTTTCCACATGGGGAAAATCCGTCCATCCATCCACGATGGGGGATTCTGAATTTTAACATAAATGTCAGTTTGGGCTGTGAAAGGAATAATGCACTTTCCATTCTGTGTTTTCTCCTCGCATATCCTTCCCTCCAGTGGTACTTCCCAGGTTTATCGTGTTCATCAGGGATTATTTTCTTTCTGAAATCATGGCAGTTGTGTGTTTGGTGGAGTCCCAGACACCTCCAGTCTCCAGCCCTTTACCTCACACCTCCCGTGCCAACTTCATCCCCCGAGCTAAATGATGTTGTGCTTGACTTTTACAAGATCTCAGATAAAGAACTCTGTAATTTCTTATAATTAAAGCCAAATTTGGACTCTGCGTGCAGATAAAGGAAATGTGTGGTGTTTAAAGATCCAGTTTGATGCTGTCAGTGTCACTCCTTGGAGAGATGTCTGTCAGTGTCGTGTAAAATGCATTTTTCTGGGGTGTTCTGTGCTGATAATAACATGCTGGGAGGCAAAAAGTGAAAAAATAGAGGCTTAGCTCAGCAGGGAAGAAAAGGTAAAACTTCCATAACAAATAGCTTTAAATTTGCAGATCTGCAATAATTTTTGAGGGGTTTAATTTATCAAAATATTCACTTCTCCCCCCTTTTTATTTTTAATGTGTCTGCTCGTTTCCTAAAGAAAATTATGATTTTTTTTTTTTTTTTTTTCTTTCTCCCTCCACTTCTTCATTCCCTGGCTTTGACAGGAATTAAATGGTCTCCAGAGGAAAACCTGAGAATGGGGGAGCTCTTTTTTTGCCCTTTTAGCAGAGTTGGATTTCCTCTGTGGCCTTTGGGATCTGACGTGGGGCTGTCAGGTGTTGGGTTGTAGCTTTTCAGCCCTGAACATAAAATACCTTTTCTGCCTGTGCTGGTGGAACTCCCGTGTCCTGAAGATTAACGAGCTCCACAGAAGTGTTTGCAATTATCTAATAGCACCTGAAAATTGCTCACTGAACGACAGCAGGAAGTTCCATTTGCATTCTGTATCTGCTGTTCGATCTTCTAATCCTCCACCGAGCCCGCCAGGAAAAACAATGTTGACAGACTTGAAGTTTATTAAAATCAGGAGTCCGGGATTGCTGCTTCCGACTTTTCCATCACGCCCTGCGAGATTCCGAGCTGCTGGAAGATATTAATTAGTTGAGCCATTGTGTTCCTGGTTGTTTGCTTGAAATGGGTTTTAGTCACAGGTTTTTTATAGCAGCAGCCCTTCCCTCTTGGATTGCCTTCCCTCCCCCAGGAAAGCTGCAGCTCCCTGTTTATAGAAATTAATCTTCTATGTTGTGACAGTTTCCCCCTTCATTAATGAGAGCTCCTAATTGGGTCTAATGAAACATTTACTCATTCTTCTAGATAATATTATCTGCAAGCACACCAAAGATAAGGCACCGGGAGGAAAATAAGCTTTTGAAAGATTCTGGGTGAGCTGTGAAAGCCATTTTGGGGCCAATATTTTCTTATTTGATTTGAGGACGCCCTCGTGGTGCAGCTGTGTAACCAAGCCCATGGCAAACAACATCCATTATTTATTGGCCTGCTTGGCAAACAAGGACACCTTTGACTGCATCAAATTGGGAGGTCGATTTACCGAGCCTTCCCTCAGCCACAGAGTTGTTTTTTGTAGTTATATTCCCTAAAATTTTCCATTCGGCACAAGGGAAAGTGATAGGAATTTGGGGGAGGGGAGCAGGAGAGAGCCTGGATCTGCAGCAAACTGGCACAAGTGGAATTGTGCCTTTTATTTGCTGTCCAGGTGCTTCAGATCCAGTTACAACCCAGCCTCCCCATAAAGGCAGAGTTTCCTTAAGCTAGCAGCAGATACAGGACAAGGAGAGAAGTTTTGGAAATGTTGGAATGATTCAATTCCCTCCCTTCCTGCAAAGTCACATGGAAATAATTAAAAGCTGCTTGAAAGACACTGAAATGTTGTGAAATTCTTGATTGAAACTGGGTTGCTTGAGATATTCCAAGGGTATACATGACCCAGGCCAGGCTGGAGGGGCTTGGAGCAAGTGGAAGGGAGGTGGAACTGGATGAGCTTTAAAGTCCCTTCCAACCCAAACCCTGCCGGAATTCCCAGATAAACACAGTTATTTGCAAAGGATCCAGGAAGGAGGGTGATGACTTGAGGCACAAAAAAGACTCTTCTCATCTTGTTGCCATCACTCAAGCCAGTAGGGATTAAGGAGCCCTCTTGGAGTCAGGAAAACTGCATCCCTGATGGTGCAGGGACACAAGGACGAGGTAATTAGGACCAGGAATGCGCAGCTCTGGAAATTGCAGCCTACTTGGAATTCCAGGAGTCGCGTTAACCCCACACATTGGGGAGGACCTGTTTGTTCATCAGCCTCTAATTGGGAGGCTGAGGGTTTGGCTTTGCTCTCTCAGGTTCCCTCGCTGCTGATTTGTGCTTCTGTTTTGGGCATAACTCCTGTGGAAAGTTGGGATATCTCTGGAATATTCACTCAGGTGGTGCAGCCTGGTCCCTCCCAGGTCATTGCCTGAGTAATGGTTTTCCTGGAGGAAACTCATCTCAGGCATGGACTGAGCCTCATTCCTTCCCTTTTTGTCTTTTATTTGTCTTTTATGGCACTGGAATATCCCAGGAAGGAGGGGATTTCAATTTCTGCAGTGCCAGAGCACTCAGTAAGAGCCGTGTTGTGTACTTCAAGTGCTGCTTTGGCTATTTCGTTATGAAAACCTAATTTTTATTTTAATTGAATGCTAATTCATTTCTTCAAAACAGAATTCTGATGATCTTTTGCTGTTTATTCTCCACAGAT
This sequence comes from Corvus cornix cornix, assembly GCF_000738735.6. Taxonomy (NCBI): domain Eukaryota; kingdom Metazoa; phylum Chordata; class Aves; order Passeriformes; family Corvidae; genus Corvus; species Corvus cornix. The sequence continues at coordinate 1,883,479 of NC_046337.1, read as the reverse complement.
CCTTCTGCTTAATCCTTCTGTAGATCCTGGGCTGCAGCCAGAAGAAATCTGGACCATCCTATGGAAAACACTGTTGGAAGTCCACAGGGAGCAGAGGTAAGCTGTGACTTTGGAATATCTCCTGAAATATGTCCATAAAGCCAGGATTTAATAAGCAGATCTTTAGCAGGAGGGTTAAATTCACAATAAAATTCACAACTCCTGAAATTCTGTTGTTTGCTTGGCTGGCAAAACCACCTCCACTGGAAAAGGAAAAATACAATCCCAAAACCCAGGGAAAAGAGGGAAATTCCTTGATTTCTCTGCTGTGGTGCTGAGCACCATTTTCAGCTTGGGCAGGGTGTGCCTGGAAATTTGGAAGGAATGCCTTTGGCTCTGGTTTGGCAGGAGCCTCCACTCCAGCTTGTTTGTCCTGCTGGGAATTTGCATGGGAGGAGCGAGGCTAATTGTGCTTTTTAATATCAGAGCCAGGCTCTGGGGTCACTGGAATTTGCCACAATTCCCTGTGTTTGTCTGGAGGTGTGGAAATCTAAATATCAAGCGGAGCAAAATGTTCAGCTCTTCTCTCTCTAAAGCCTTGGCACAGCACCCAGGGGGGCCTAAATTAATGTATTTTTGGGTATTTGCATCTCATCCTTCTGAACTTTCCACCCTGCCCTTCTCCAAAACCTCTGGGCCATCCCCAGGCATCTTCCTTAGCATTCCCTTGGGATGCACTTGAAAAAAGAAATAAATTGAATTTACACTTCGAATTTTCGATGCTGTGTCCATGTAAAGTGCACTTAAAATTCAGATGATGAGGCTTGTCTGAAGTTAAATTTCTTTGTCTCAGGTGAGGGGTTGCTTGTTGGTGTTAAAATTGAGATTTCTCTGCATTTTGCTTCCTTGGTGCTGTTGATTCCAGGCTGTTTTGAGTCGGATCTGAAGGACCTCAATTTCCCTGTTGATTTTTAGGAGTCCTTTCAAGGAATTTTTAAGATTCCCATTGCTCAGGAGGACAAATGAATGAAAGAAAAAACGTGAACCTGAATTTTTGTGGAAGCCCAAGCCCTTTGTGAGGGATTCTGGCCAGCAGAAGGCACCACCAGCTCAGCTTTGTGCTGCTCAGCAGTGCCGGCTCGCCGGAATTCCCGGCTGGATTTCCAAGCTTCCAGCAGGGTTTCACAGGAAACCGATCGTCCTGCATGCTCAAATTTTCAGGATTCCCACTCAAAAATGTGTTCCCTTGCTTTTCCAGGCCTGAAGAGTCTGGATTTCCATGTGCAGTGACAGGCAGGATGGTGTTGTTCCGTCAGGCGCTGGCCGGAGCCGTTCTCCCGTTCCTCATCCTCTCGGGAAATTGGGTTTCAGCTGAGAACATCAACTTCTACAACGTGAGGCCTCCCCTAGACCGTAAGTAGGCATTTTTATGGAGTTCTAGCCTTTGCTAGAATTCTGTGTGGAATTCTAGCTTAAGTTTTTAATTATTTGCCACATCCTTCCAGTCCTTCGGGTTTCAGGTGTTTGTCTCCCATTTGCCTCCACAGAAACTTTAAAAGAAGTATTCCGCTTCTCACCCCACAGCCCTTCATCCCTAATATTTGACAAGTTGGCTGAATGGGAATAAATCACCTGCACGCTAAATTAAAGAGTGCATGAGGACTTGGACATTTTAAGGGCTTTTCTTAGCTTTTTTTCTGTCTCCCTGCAGAGGAAATTCTGCAGCGGCTTGCTCGTAAATAACCCAGAACAGGTGGTTTTGGTCTTTTATCTTGTTGGGGGTTTTGTAAGGGGGAGGAATAGGTGTTGCTGGATGCAATTAATTCAGTCTGAAGGTAATTAAAAACCTCGTGGGACCTGTGAAGCCACCTGGCACTAATGGCATCTTTTTTTTTTTTTTTTTTTTTTTGCCTCTTATCTGGCATCACCGGTGTTTCGTGCCTTCATTTGCATAATGTGCATCATTAAAACAGCCAGGATATAATAGCTGGGTATAATACGTGCCCCTAATGAACCCTGCACCTTCAAATAATTCCTTTCAATAATGGAAATGAGGTTTTCAAAGAGTCCTCTGCATCCCTTTGTTTAAAGGATCCAACTTCTCCTTCCGAGTGGGAGATCAGGCTCTGGAGCTGCTTTGGAAACGCAGCTTTTCCATCAAAGGAAAACAGGGATTTGTGTTTGCTGTGCAAAGCTCCATGAGGAGGAAGATAAACTCTTCCCTCTTTCCTGCTTTTCCCACCACTACTTCAATTTTGGATTTTGGGAAGGAAAACACGAGGATATATTTTAATTCAGGCCTAGGGGGAAAAAAAAGGTCTCTGCAAAACTTGTTTTATTTGTCTGCCAGTGAAAAGATGTAAATAGATGTAATTTATTTTTGTAAACATATGCAGGTGCAAGCATTATTTTGAATATTTTAATTTTTTTTTTCTCAATGCTTTCCAAGCCACTCCATTCCCAAACAGCTTCAAGTGCTTCACCTGTGACAACGCAGTGGACAACTACAACTGCAACAGATGGGCTGAGGATAGGTGGTGTCCTGAAAGTGAGTAAGGCTGAACTAAGGAGATCCTTTGTGATATTTAAACCTGGCTTCTCCCTGACTCACCCCCTTGTACAAGTCTGGCTGATTCATGGGATTCATGTGCCAGCACAGTGGTGCCCTGAGTTTTCTGGCTGAGTCAGATAATTTCTGCTGACGTGACAATTTTGACCATTCTGGACTGTAAAGCAGCAGTGAAAAATTCTTTCTCTCTGTCTCTCTCAATTTGATATCCTATATAACAATAAAATGTTAATATACAAACAGATTTCTGAACACTAGAGCAACATTAATTAGCCATATGTGTTTCTCTGTGTGTATTTATAATGATGTGCTTCCCAGGAGTTAATTTGAAAGATGTTCTTTAAAAAACCTGAAGAATTTAAAACTGAAATTAAAACTGTTAAAAACCTGAAGAATTTCTTGGATACCATCCCAAAATTCAGTGGTTCCTTGTGAGCAGCAGGACCTGCTTGACTGGGGATCACACCTGTGTGAGAGGAGGATAAAACCCAGAAAAGAATGGAAATGTTTCCTCATTTTTCTTCCCGGTGACATTCTCAGTAATGGTGGGAAAGGGGAAGAAGCAAAGCAGAGGAATGAGGAAACAAATGTGAAACCAAGCAGGAATGTGCTGCCAAAAAGAACTGAAAATAAATGTGTAGATTATGGTGCTAATAAGTAATTTAAATAAAAGCAGCCTTTCTGGAGGCTTGAAGGGTCAGTTAAGACTTCACACTAATTAATTTCTTGCTCAATGCTCTTTTGATCAAGTTGCAAACGGTTTTGTGCAGCCGTTTTCGGGGAATATTTTCCTTGATTGTGTGTAGTTTTAAAACCCTGTTCCAAAGGCTTCATTTCTGGCAATAAACATCCTAAATTTTCTGCTGTAGGCACTCAGTACTGCCTGACAGTTCACCTCTTCACGGCCCACGGGGAGAGCACCTCGGTCACCAAGAAATGTGCCACTGGCGAGGAATGTCACCTGGTCGGGTGCCACCGCCATGGGGACAGCGGGCACACGGTAAGCGCTGCTCCTGCCCTACTCCTGCCCTACTCCTGCCCTACTCCTGGTGCAGGGGGAGCCCCTGGGGCCGGAGCTGTGCATTCCAGGACTCGTTTTTCCTGCCGAGCTCAGGAGGATGTGCCAAGAGCCGCTCCGCAGTGGGGAACAATCAAATTGCTGCAAGAGAAGCAGGACCAAGCCCTCCTTCCTCCTTCCCTGCTCCTGCTGGGTGGGACAGGATGACAATGACTCCCAGGAGAACTCCTGGGCTTTTTGGGGTGTTCCCAGGGCTTGGAGCTCGGGATTTGAGCTCTCAGGGAGGTTGTGCAAGACTCTGTTTGCCATGGGCTTAAGCGAGGCACAGCTGAGGTTTTGTTCCATGGGAAAAAGCCCAAACTGGTGTCTCCTCCCAGCCTGGGGATGATGGGGAAAAGTTTAATCTTAATAATCAAGCACGGCCCACCAGAGTGTTATTTTCTGCTGTTAAATTTTATCCACTACTTCCTTAATAGGAATATGTGAAGATTAGTTCTGTTATTTTTAATGTGAACCATTTCAGACACCAAAAACAAAGCAGGCAGCATCCATGTTAAATGTAAGAGCATCTCTGTGTTTTCTGCAGAAAATTCCAGTGATTCCAAGAGGTTTTGAGGGAGTAAAATGACTCTGCATCCTTCCTTCTGCTGCATTTCCGTAGAATTACAAAATCCCAGCCTGGTTTGCGTTGGAAGGGACCTTAAAGCTCATCTAGTTCCAACCCCCAGCCATGGGCAGGGATTTTATCTTTAAAAAGTTGTTGTGCCTTTGGATTAGATAAGAATTGGCATTTTATTCATTTATTCTCTGGGCTTTTCTAGTAAAGTGGTCACGTAAAGAGAATTGGGTTTGTATTCTCTCCTGGCAGTCAGCTGTGTCAGTGTTTTGGTGGCCCTGGAGAGTGAAAAATAAAGTGGATTCAGCACGTGGAGCTGCACTGAGCACAAGACCTTGAGGGGAAAACTGAGTGGGAGCAAAGTTTTTAGAGTCAGGATTTTCCAGCTTGAAACAGCTGAGACCTGAAAGGTTCCAGTGGGTGCTTTTAATTTGTGCGTTGGAAGGGCAAGCTCTGTGACATGCCACCTCAGCTTGGGGACACCCCACGGGATGAGTTACTCCAGGAAAACTGCACTCCTGATTTGGAGATTGGATTCACAGATAGATTTGATTTTAGGGTGATTTTTAGCATCTCTGCTCCACCTGCTGCCCTGGGCCAGGCTGCTGCGGAGTCTGTTTAGCTCAACTTTGCACCATCCAATGCACGTTTTTCTGTTAAAGCCTCTCTGAATCAATCACCCCCAAATCAATCACCCCTGAATTAATTAATTCCCCCTTTTCCCCACCAGGAATGTGTTTCCTGCTGTGAAGGCATGATCTGCAACGTGGAGATCCCCACCAACGCCACCAACGCGGTGTTTGCTGTCCTGCAGGCCCGCAGGACGGCCGGGGGCAGCCGCGGGGTGCCCAGCGTGGCACTGCTGGTGGCAGTGGTGACAATGGCACTGTCCTGACACCCTCAGACAGAGCTGCTGGGACAGTCCCTGGGCCAGGAACCTCCAGGATCTCCAAGGAGAAGTCGCTGATGCTCCTTAACCACAGCGATGTTAAGGGCACGGTAGAAAGGCACATCCTGAACTCCTTGGATGTTTTAGTGCGAATCCTTCCCCACCAGGATTGAAAATAAACCCCAAACTGTGGATGGGGCAGTGGGGTGGACTCTCTAAGCTTTAATGCCCTGTTTTCTGCGGGAAATGCGCATTTGCTTGGCATGGTTTTGGTTTTTGGGACAGAACTGTGACAATCACGACCGAAAGGAGCTTTGGATGGGCGATGTGGCCAGGTGGAAACTGGATTGAAAGCTTTTATTTGCATAAAGGACACGGAGTTTCTTCTTTTATCAAGGTGTGTTTAAGCTTATCTTGATTTCATAAACACCTCTGGTTTTCATAGAGGACAAGGATGAGATTTCTTTTTTTTCTGCTTGATCGGAGCTCTCATTTCTCCTGGCAATAAGACAAAATTCTATCTTTTCTTTCTGTAAAATGTCTCATCCTCCCATTTTAAAGTGGTGGGAAATGTAGAATTCCTACATTTGGAGCACCTAGAGCAGAATTCCTGATCCTCCAGCCCGAAGGGATTTTTTTCCTTGCAATTGAATCTCACCTCAGAATATCAGAAAAATATTGTTTTTGTGATATTGGGGTATCACAACTTGGAAATCACAGCTATGGTCAAGCAGCTTCATGATCCTAAAAATTCCATGTGGGCACTTGGAATAAAAAAGGAGGGAATTCTGCTGTGTTCTCTCTTGATTTTGCACAGGTTTCTCCCAGGAGTGTTACTGTCCTGATGGATGTTTTTCAGGAAGGATGGATCACTAAAAGTGACTGAAAAAAGAGATTTGGAACTGTTCCCTGAAAAATTCGAGTAACAACCAATTTGGGTCCTTTTACATCAATATTGTCTTAATTATTTGCTATTTTATGCCACTCATTAGATTTTAGTTGTAAAACAGGTTTTGAAATATTTCCAGGCTTGTTGACATTCCAGAATTGCCTCCACAATATTCTTAGGATGTGAGAAGGTGTCTGAATTCTGTCTGTGGTTTCTGGATGGGCGATGGCCCAGCTACAAAACTTGGATGGGAAAGCTTTTTCCTTGCCAAGGGAGGATGGGTCTTGATGTCTGAGTTAAGGTTTCCCAAGCTCTGGATTCTCATGGCTGTGGCTGTGCCATCCAACAGGGCTGGAATTCTGCTCTGGAGCCAGGCTGGGAGAGCTGGGAATGTTCACCTGGAGAAGGGAAGGACACAGGGAGAGCTCAGAGCCCCTTGCAGGGCCTAAAGGGGCTCCAGGAGAGCTGGAGAGGGACTGGGGACAAGGCCTGGAGGGACAGGACACAGGGAATGGCTTTCCAGTGCCAGAGGGCAGCGATGGGTGGGAGATTGGGAATTGGGAATTGCTGGCTGGGAGGGTGGGGAGGGGCTGGGCTGGAATTCCCAGAGCAGCTGTGGCTGCCCCTGGATCCCTGGCAGTGCCCAAGGCCAGGCTGGAGCAGCCTGGGATAGTGGGAGGTGTCCCTGGATGAACTGGGTGAGCTTTAAAGTCCTTCCCAACCCAAACCATTCCATGATTCTCTGATGATCCTATAATTAACATCATCCTCCTGCTCCTTGAAGGATTTTTCCTTATGAAAGGATTTTTTTTCTAGTGGGAAAACCATTCCAGCTTTCTCTCTGCTCCATGGGGAATTCCTGGATCAGGTGGAAGTTGTTTCCCACCTTTTGGGCCATCGGATTTTTCCTGCTTCTGCCTCTAAGCACAAATCTCTCTCAAATCCAATTTCTGGGAATAATTATTGCTATCTCAACGAGGCCTCCAAGTGCCTCATGGTCTTACAGGAGTTCCTGGCAATAATTTACAATAATCTGAGTGCTGAGGGTTTTTATGTTGGAAATGCCATTCCAGAGCTTTTGGAAATGGTAAGGAGACCCTAAAAAACTGATGGGCAGAGGGAATTGGCTGCACCAACCAAAAAAAAGGACATTTTAGGAGGGAAAATCCCTGGGATTTTGCCTTGGTTGAGTGATTTTTCCACCCCCTCCCTGGAAAGTGAAGAAATCTTAAAATGAAGATTTTAAACCTCAGAAAACATCTCTGCTTTTGGGAAAGAATTGTTTGGGATAAACCCCAAGAAACCAATGGAAGATTCAAGGGTGCAGCTTGGCCGTGGGGAAGGATTTGATGTTGGATTTCATTTTTTAAAAGAAGAGAATTCCCAGAGTGGAGAATATTCGGGATGAGTTGTAATCACCTGGATGCATCAATACCTTCGTTACTGCAAGGTTTGGGATTGTTTTTAATGGGGAATTGAATATGCAAATGCTGTTAATGCAATGCACAAACAGGCACTTGGTAGAAGAAATAGGGAATTTAAGAGGGAATATCCATTTTTCCCTTTTGCTTCGTCTTTTTTTATGGAAAACCCTGCTTGGATTTGATGTTCAATGCTGGTTTTGTAGGGAAAACAAAGATTCCTGAGGGGAGAGAGAAGAGTATTAAAATTCACTGTATTTTTGGCAGGATGAATGACTGCACAGAAATCCGACCTTGATTTGTGGCAGAACTTTTCTATTAAATCTTTTCAGGTATCAGCTGAATTTTCTCTTCAGATCTCACTTTAAAAAGTATTATTTGATTTGATAACACCAATTTTCTGTGATATCTTTATCTCAGTTTGGGTTCACAGATGTTACAATTTAAATATCTTCAATTTTCATTTGATAAAACCAATTTTCTGTGACATCTTTATTTCAATTTGGTTTCGCAGATATTGTAATTTAAATGTCTTCATCTTCTCTCGTGATAAAACCGATTTTCTGTGATACCTTTATCTCAGTTTGGGTTCACAGATGTTATAATTTAAATATCTTCAATTTCCCATTTGATAAAACCAATTTTCTGTGATGTTTTATCTCAATTTAGGTCCACAGATAGTGTAATTTAAATATCTTCATTTTTTCTTGTGATAAAATCAATTTTCAGTGACGTTTTATCTCAGTTTAGGTCCACAAATGTTGTAATTTAAAGATCTTCAACTTTTCATTGCCTAAATTTACTCCCAAACCTTTGGGAATGATGTTTCTGTAAGTCCATCCATTTTTGAAGCTGAAAATAATTCTGAAAGAATGGCAAACCCATCCATTTGTGCAGTTCAGTGTATTTTTTATGATATATATATGTGTGGAATATGATTTTTATTTACCTTGCACTGGACAGTCTGTAGAAAGTTTCTTTTTAGAGCTGAAATCCTGACAAAATTCCTCATTATTCAGTGTTTGGATGTTTTCTCATTGCTGTGGAAGTGGTTGAATTCTTCTCCAGAAATGGCACTTTTAATAAAAAACATTCAAATATTTCCTGGTGGAGAGCGTTTGTGGTGATTTTCAATTTAATTCAAAATTTACCTTAAATTAAATTCATAATTTAAATTAAATTCTGCCCTGGCTTCGGCATAATTTAAATTTCATCTTCTTTGCCTTATCCCAGCAATATTTTTGGGAATATTTACCTTCTCTTTTTGAGGGTAATTTATCCTGATGGGGACTCGCTGTGCCAAGAGATACTAAAAAAGGACTTGAAGAAAACTGAATTTTATTTGCATTTTTGAAACTCGGAATCATCGCTGGAATAATTTTCATTGGAGTTTTGTAGTGGTTTAATGGAAATAAAATGGAAATCTCGTTTATTCTGCTGGTGGCATCGAGGAGAGGCAGAAAAAGCAGCTGCAAGGTTGGAGGAGAGAGTGGAAAAAGAGAAAATAAATATTCATCTATTTCTATTTTAATATTCGTGTTTGATATCCATAATTCTTTGAGACTGTTTGAAAAGGAAGTGATTTAAGGGTTTATAGGTCACCTCACAAAGTTTGTTTGGGATCATTTATCCCAGTTTTAGTGTTGGTTGTTGGGGATTTTTATTTCTGGATTTTGTGAGGGGAGTTGGGATCTTTATTTTTACCTTTTTTTTTAAGTTTTCCATAGATTTTATATTTTTTTATTTCTGGATGGTGTCATTGGTTGGGGTGTTTATAATTTATATTGATTTTGGATAATTAAATGTTTTTAATAATTTATTTTTGATTTTTTAAAAAATTTTTGACTTCTTGTAGTTTTGAATTTGTGTGGATTTTTAAAAATTTTTGCATTAATTTTTTTTTTTTTTGAAAAAAAATTTTTGGGTGGATTTTAAACATTTTTTATCTTTTTTTCCCCTTTCCTTTTTTTACCGTGTTGGTTTGTTTGTTTTGTTTTTTAATTTTGGTTTTACCTTCTTTTTTCTCCCTTTCCTTCCCTTTTCCCCCCTTTTTGGGTTGGTTTTAAGCTCATTTTCTGTTGAACAGCCCAGTGAGGAGCAGTGGGGAGATCCAATATCCATAAATATCCAGGGCATCCAAAAACCTTGGAAAACACAAAACCTCTGCCGGGAAGAGACTTTCCAAGAGGCTCCAAATCCATCTGGGAATTACAGCTGACCTGGGAATGGTGTCAGGCACAGGGTTGGGATAACCTTGTTTCCTACAGTGCTTTTGCCAGGTATTTTAATTTTCTTCTCCTTTTAAGGACAAAATAACAATAACAATAATAATATAGTAATAATAATGTAGTAATGATAATATAATAATAATATAAAAATAATAAAAACCAAAACGTAAATAGAAATATAAACATAAACATAGATATAAATATAGATAAAGTATAAATGTAAATATAAATATAGATATAAATATAAATATAGACATAAATATAGATATAAATATGTAGATATATATTAAAATAGAAATAATATTAAAATACAATAAATATAATAATATAAACATAAGCACAAATGTAAATATAAGTATAAATATGAATATAAATATAGATATAAGTATAGACATAAGTATAGATATAGATATAAATATAAATAATATAAAAACACAATAAATATGATATAATATAGTATAATAATAAAAATAATATCGACATAAGCATAAATATAAATATGAATACAAATATAGATATGCATATAAATATAGATATAAATATAGATAAAGATATAAATATAAATGTAAATATAAATGTATATAAAAATATAAATATAGGCATAAATATAGATATAGATACATAAATACAGATATAGATATAAACATAAATAATATAGAAACACAATAAATATGATAATATAATATAAACATAAACATAAGTATAGATATAGCTATAAATATAAATATAAATAATATAAAGATACAATAAATATGACATATTATAGTACAATAATAAAAATAATATCAACAGAAGCATAAATATAAATATGAATATAAATATAGATATGCATATAGGTATAGATATATATAAATATAAATAATATAAAAATACAATAAATATAATAATATCAACATGAGCATAAATATAAATATGAATCTAAATATAGATATAGTCATTAGTATATATAGATATAAATATAAATATAAATATAAATAATATAAAAATACAATAAATATGATAGAATAGAATAAAAATAAAAATAACAATAACATTAAAAAAAAAATTTCTGGACTTGATGCAGATCAGGAGGACTCGCCCATGGAAATCTGTAAGATCCAATATCCATAAGATTTTTGGATAATCAAGCCATAAATGAACTTTGCAGCCCTCAGCAATGGAGAAAATACAGAATTATTCTTCCAACTCTTCCTTTTTTCCCCCGTTCCTGAGTTCCCATAACCGGGGGGGGATGTGCCTTTCGCAGGACCTGGCTTGGCTGTGTCCCCTGGGAAGTTCTGGAATGTTCCAGAGTTGGGAATTCAGCGCTCTGGCTGACGCAGGCCCGTGCTGGGCACAGAGGGGGATGGGCCAGGAGGAATCTGCTCACGCTGGCAGCAAAGCAGATTTGTGGGAAATTCCCCATGGAGAACATTTCCTTGATGAGTTTTCCTGGGACATCACTCCTGCAGCCCGTGGAAGTTGTGAGGAAGAAGGAATTCCTGGAATCGATGGGTTTCTCTTTGTCCTTGGGTCTGAGCTGAACATTGTTGGGTTTATTGGTTTGGGGTTTTTTTTTGCAGTTTGTTTCTTGGAGGTTTTTTGGGTTTTTTTGGAGAGTTCCTGGGAAGTTTTTTTTGCGTGGTTTGTGGTGGGTTTTGCCTTTTTTTTTTTTTTTTTGGGAAAGAATTATTTTACACTGATGGAGAAAGTGGGGCATGAATGCAAAGAGATGAGAGAAATTAGATGAAATCCTGTTCACGCCTCACTTCCCTCTTCTTAAAGGTGCTGGGATATATTTGGGACAAGAAGAAGCGGGGAGAATGTTTGAAAAAAGCAATTAAGTATGCAAAAAAATTCGGATTCATTTCTAGATAAGACACCAACGTCAGAAATGAAAGATACAACAAAATGAGTGTTGTATTTTACACCGGGAAAGCCAATTTTAGCCCTGTGAGTCACTTCACACTTCTGGAAGTTGTAGGCTCAGGATTTAGGCACGGATTAATTGTTGCTTTAGGACTTTCCCTGCCTGGATTGGGATAATGCAAATCCCAGCCCGATTTTTGGGATCATTTGGGGATCCGGGCTGACTCTCATCTGTGCCTCGACACTTCCTCAAGTTTGGTTAAAAAATTCCAAATCCTCACGAAAAGCCCATTTGCTTGATGGATTTTTGGTGACCATCACTGACCAGCTTTAATTTTAGTTTCTAATCGTCTCCGAGGAAATGTTCTGCTGCTTTCTGCTCGAGGAAATGGAAAGAATAAACTGAACTTTGTTTAAAAAAAATTGTGATTTCACACCACCCCACCAGGATATCGAGGCTTGGAAGCCGCTGTGACTTTTTAAACCCCAAATTGTCCTTTGCTGTTCGCACTTTGTTAGAATTTTATTCGAATTTTATTCGATTTTTATCATTATTTTATTAAAAATTTATCAGAATTTTATCGGAATTTTATCGGAATTTTATCAGAATTTTATCGGAATTTTATCAGAATTTTATCAGAATTTCCTTGGAATTTCCTTGGAATTCCATGCCTGCTGCAGGCCAGTTTCAAAGGGCCACTCAGACCCAATTTTGGCTTTTCTTTAGTGTTTCCCTGTTTGTTGCCGGCTGCTTTTCCATGGTTGTCATCCTTGTGGAAAACTGGGGAATGCCAGAGAATTCCAGACTGGGTTGGGCTGGAAGGGGCCCTGAAGCTCGGATTTCCATGGGATCCATCCATTTGTATGCGTGGATTCATCATTCTGGGATGGCTGGACTTGCCCTAACTGGAATTATCCAGTGTTTATGGATTTAAGGTTGGAATATTGCTCTCGATCCATCCATGGGGAGACAAATGAAATGAAATGAAACAGATTCTTCTGTCCAGCCAGCAAATCCTGGGGCTGATCCAGGCCGGAAAGTTTGGCAAATCCAGGTCTAAATATCTGGCTAATCCAGGTTTAAAAGTTTTTCTGATCCAGGTTTAAAGGTTTGAACCAGGTTTAAAAATTTGGCTGATCCAGGTTTAAAATTTGGCTAATCTGTTTAAAAGTTTCATCCAGGTTTAAAAGTTGGGCTGATCCAGGTTTAAAAGTTTGACAAATCCAGGTTTAAAAGTTTCATCCAGGTTTAAAAGTTCGATCCAGGTTTAAAAGTTCAGCTAATCCAGGTTTAAAAGTTTGACTGATCTAGGTTTAAAAATTTCACAAATCCAGGTTTAAAAATTTGATCCAGGTTTAAAAGTTTGATCCAGGTTTAAAAGTTCAGCTAATCCACGTTTAAAAATTTGACTGATCCAGGTCTGAAAGTTTGGATGATCCAGGTTTAGAAGTCCGACTAACCCAGGTTTAGAAGTTTCTCAATTTATATTAAGCTTCTTTCAGGTCAGTCAGGGAATTCAAATAAAAAATCTCCAGAAAAATACTGGATGCACAGTTTTGCATCGAAGGTTGGCCTCGTGGCCTATAAATTAAACTTGAGAGGTCTGTGGGCTTTGAAGGAGAACTGAAATATAAAATTTTTAATGGGAAGAAGGAAGATTATTTTTGTTAGGCTCAAGTTAGACCTAAAGTGGTCGCTCTTGAAGGAAATCAAGGGATGTGTGGGGCAGAAAAGGTGGAAGGTGTCCCTGCCATGGCAGAGGTGGAATGGGATGGGTTTAAGGTCCTTTCCAACCCGAACCATCCTGGGATTCTTTTTATCCTGAGCCAAAATCGTCTCCTGGAGCATCAGGAGAGCTGCAACACTCTGGGGAGCTTGGTTTCCTCCTGAAAAATAATCTAAAATAAATGCGGGAAAAAAGGGAAATCCTGCTGGAAAAGGAGGATTGGGAATGTGGAAGAATGGGGAGAGAAGGAGCAAGGAAGGGTGGGGAGCTGGCGGTGTCTGAGCTGTCCCTGCACAGCCTGGGGAGAGGGAGGCTCTGGAAAAGCCAATTACTGGGAAATTTGGGAATTACCGTGAGGGAGGAAAGGCAAAACACGTGAGGGAACTCGACTTGAGGAAATGTTCCTTAAAGCCAGTGGTGGGGACTGAAAATGCCCAGGGATTCATCCTGGAATTCCAGGGTGGGAACTGGATGTGAAACCTGAAACCGTTTTGGCTGGGACAGGGCGAGAAGAGTTCGGGGAAGGTGGGAGTTTGTAGGTCCCAGTTGTGACTGGGAGCTGAGTGTGCCCATCCCAGTTTGGGACCTGAGTGTGCCCATCCCAGCTGTGACTGGGATCTGAGTGTGCCCATCCCAGTTGTAACTGGGATCTGAGTGTGCCCATCCCAGTTTGGGACCTGAGTGTGCCCATCCCAGCTGTGACTGGGATCTGAGTGTGCCCATCCCAGTTGTGACTGGGAGCTGAGTGTGCCCATCCCAGTTGTAACTGGGATCTGAGTGTGCCCATCCCAGTTTGGGATCTGAGTGTGCACATCCCAGCTGTAACTGGGACCTGAGTGTGCCCATCCCAGCTGTGACTGGGATCTGAGTGTGCCCATCCCAGTTTGGGATCTGAGTGTGCCCATCCCAGCTGTGACTGGGATCTGAGTGTGCCCATCCCAGCTGTGACTGGGACCTGAGTGTGCCCATCCCAGTTGTAACTGGGACCTGAGTGTGCCCATCCCAGTTGTAACTGGGAACTGAGTGTGCACATCCCAGCTGTGACTGGGATCTGAGTGTGCCCATCCCAGTTTGGGATCTGAGTGTGCCCATCCCAGCTGTGACTGGGATCTGAGTGTGCCCATCCCAGTTGTAACTGGGATCTGAGTGTGCCCATCCCAGCTGTGACTGGGATCTGAGTGTGCCCATCCCAGTTTGGGACCTGAGTGTGCCCATCCCAGCTGTAACTGGGATCTGAGTGTGCCCATCCCAGTTTGGGATCTGAGTGTGCCCATCCCAGCTGTGACTGGGATCTGAGTGTGCCCATCCCAGTTTGGGATCTGAGTGTGCCCATCCCAGTTTGGGATCTGAGTGTGCCCATCCCAGCTGTGACTGGGATCTGAGTGTGCCCATCCCAGTTGTAACTGGGATCTGAGTGTGCCCATCCCAGTTTGGGATCTGAGTGTGCACCTCCCAGCTGTAACTGGGATCTGAGTGTGCCCATCCCAGTTTGGGATCTGAGTGTGCACATCCCAGCTGTAACTGGGATCTGAGTGTGCCCATCCCAGCTGTGACTGGGATCTGAGTGTGCCCATCCCAGTTGTAACTGGGATCTGAGTGTGCCCATCCCAGCTGTGACTGGGATCTGAGTGTGCCCATCCCAGTTTGGGATCTGAGTGTGCCCATCCCAGTTACGCTGACACGCACAGCTGGTGATGCTTCCAGAGACACCTGAATTCCAGAAAATGCTTTATCCAGAGGGAATTCCCCTCTCCAGCAGGACGCTGGCACTGCAGGGGAACGGGACAATTTTCCATCTGTCAGCAGCCCATCCAAAGCTGTCATTATCCCTGAGCTTCCCTGTCACTGCTCTGGAATTTGCTGTCCTGAGGCAGGGAATTTCAGAGCTCCCTGATGTGACCCCCGGCCCTGGCTGCCATTCAGCGCCGTCAATCTCTGCCCTGAATCCAGCACGGGGAGATGATTTTGGAGATAGGAAAAGTGCCTGGATTTCAGTGGGTTTGGGGTTTTTTTTGTTACTTTTCTGGTGAAAAAAAAGTGGTTTGTATGAACTTTTTGGAGAAGGATATCTGTGGTTTGGATAAAAGAAAAATCTGATGGATAAAAGCGATGGATGGATGCATAATTAATAGATTAATTTTTTTCAGGCCTTATTATAAATGAAATAAATTATATTTACACCTTTCATCCTACGGAAGGAATTTAGGGACAACTTTGACTCATGGAATCACAGTGGTCTGGGGCAGAAGGGACTTTAAGGATCGTCCTATTGGAAGATTCACCTTCTGTTATCCCAGGTTGTTCCCAACACTTCCAGGGATGGGGCAGCTCCAGCTGCTCTGGGCAACCCATTAATGCAAGAATAATTAAATAATTAAATATTTATTTAATAGCTATTTCAGATTTCTTCTAGGATTTCTTACAGGCTCCAAGAGAGCCCTGTGTCTATTGGGAGCACAACACTTCCCTCATAACCTCATCCTTGCCATCAGCTCAGAGCAGATTTTGCCGTGTCCCAAACTGCCTGAGGTGTTGGCAGCCCTGTTATCCATCTTTCCTTGGAAAAGCAGCTTCCATAAATATCCTGGCTGCTGCCAAAATGGAGCCTAAACACCATTCTAGGGATCTCTCATCCCAGAGCGGCTCCATCCCTCTGCCCTCCCCACGAGCTGCTGTGGGACTGATGGAGGTTCCAGAACTCTCCGTGTCTTCATTCCTGCACCACATTCCTGTGTGTTGATTGATTATTCCAATGTTTTATCTTTTTTTTTACCTTGAGATGAGGCTGGAGGCACTTTTGAAGCCCAGCAGAAATCCCTGCAGGCTCTTTTCGGGCTCCTTTTCGGGCTCCTTTTAGGCTCTTTTAAATCTCTTTACAGGCCCTTTTCCAGCTCATTTTAGGCTAGATTCAGGCTCTTTTTGGGCTCTTTTTGGGCTCTTTTTGGGCTCTTTTCAGGTTCTCTTCAGGCTCTTTTCAGCCCTTTCTAGGCTCTTTTTAGGTTCTTTTCAGGCCCTTTTTAGCTCTTTCCAGGCTCTTTCCAGGCTCTTTTCAGGCCTTTCTAGGTCATTTTAAGGCTCTTTTTTTAGGCTCTTTTTAGGCTCTTTTCAGGTTCTCTTCAGGCTCTCTTCAGCCCTTTCTAGGCCCTTTTTAGGCTCTTTTCAGACCTTTCCAGACTCTTTTTAGTCTCTTTTTAGGCTCTTTCCAGGCTCCTTTTAGGCCCTTTCCAGGCTCTTTCCAGGCTTTTTAAAGTCACTTTTCTGGCTCTTTTTAGGTTCTGTGGGCTCCTTTTCCCACATCCCGAGCCATATATTCAACAAGGACACGTGGGCTTTATCCTGCTTTTTTCCCTGGCCAAAAGCTGGAGGCCAACATCTCTCAAAAAGGGAAGGATTAATGTGGGGCCTCAGGCTAAAAACTCTCAGGTTTCCTTCTCCCTCACAAAATGAAGCAAAAGGATCCATCTGCCAAAAAAGTCCCCAAACTTCAGAAAATAGACTGGGAGGGTTGTAAGGAAAACCACTTTGGAGGGAAAAAAAAATCTGTTTTTGCTGTATTCTCGTGGCTTGCTTTGGTTTTTCACTCGGAAGTGCCTCTACAGGTAGAAGAATAAATTAAAATAGACTATTTTTTAAAAAAATCCCATTTGTTTGTCCAAACTGCAAATCCTGGTGTTCTTTTGTGCCACTTTTATGGGATTTTATTAGGGATTTTTGGTCGCTTTAACCAGATTTCACCAGAGCTGATGACATCAAACCTAATCTTGCCCTGATGTCCAGATCCAGCTGTTTAAATCCCCGATACTCCCAAGGATTAAGCAGTAATTAGACCTCTGGAAAAGCTTCTCCTCACAAAGATTTTGGGGAAAAAACCCCTAAAATGAGTAGCTTGATTGCTTGGGTAATTTTAATTCTTCTCCTGCAGCTGCACTGTGTAATTCTGTCTGTATTTGCTCTCTCTAAAGTAATATTTGTGTGTCAGAGGGGATGGATTAGAAGGCAACAAGTCTAGTTTAATTAACGATTAATTAATGTCGTTTTAAGTTATAAATGTTAAAAACATTCGTAAAGAATAACGTTAAAATGTTAATACTGGATTATATATAACATTGAAATAAGTAGATAAATAAAACTAGAAAACACTTTACATCTAAGAACATAAAATACATTTATCAAACAAATATAAAATAGATAAATAATCTATAAATAAATAAAAATGTTTAAAATGTTAATAAATATTCATATTATTAAGCCAGGGGCTACAATAAGCTGACCTGTTCGTCATCCCAGCCAGTTTTGTGTAACTCCTGGCATTAAAAATTTAAATTCTGGCACATTGAAGTCCCAAAATATCCTTTGTGAACTAGAGAAGGGAGGAGGTGGCTAAAATTCTCCTCACTTTCAATAACAAACAGGGTTGGATTTTGAAGTTGCTGCAGTTTGTATTTTACAATAACCTTTAAAAACCCCCCAAAATTACCAAATCCACCTTTCCAGTCTGGTCCATGCTATGTAAATCAGGGGGAAAACTGGAAGTGTTGCCCAGAGAGAGTAAAAATCAGCATAATTTCGATGAATCCCTGTGGTTTTATTGCTGAAGCTGCCAGAGGTGCGTTAAGGAGCAGATTTTGGAGAGGTTTAAGCTGATGATTAATCCTGCCCAGGTTCAAAGGGGACAACCAGCAGGAACATGAAATTCCTGGCAAATAAACCCAGAGCAATTTGTCTCACGTGAAAAGCTTGGCTGGCTTGGTCCTCCTGCCTCTGATTGTCCCCAGCTTGATGCAACAACATGAGTTTCACCCCAAAATCCAGGAAAATCTGCCGGGAAGGGGAGGAATTTAAATATTTTGGATTTTTTTTCCTGGTCTAACCCAAGGTCAAGCAGTGCTGGGGAAGCTCTGGGATGATCCCGAGGGATGGCAGAGCTGGATGTCACGCTGCTCCTGGGAAATGCAGCTCCAAAGTACACGGCAATTACATCAAATTTGCTCAACTTTTCCCCCCGTATCTGCTGAAATCCAAGAGAGCAGGAATGTGCCGTCGGACATCGGGATGATGGAACCCTCGATAGGCCTCAATGGCTCTGTGTTTCCTGCCTGGATCCCCTCACTATTCCCATTGTTAGCTTGGACTCAATAAATCCACGGAGGTAGAGCCCATGGAAGGCTGGTTGTGTGGAGGGAATTGTGTTTTTCCTGCTGCCCAGCCACTCCGAATCCATGTTTTTCGTTCTAATTAGAGATACTTTAATTTTCCTGTGGTTTGTTTGGTATGCTGTAATGCCTTTAAAAGCCTCAAACCTGCTCTTGGTGAGGAGGGGTGATCCCAAGGCTGCTGATTTCCCAAAGTGGTGTAACCCTAGCGTTGAACACTGATAGGGGGCAACAATGGTGTTATTCATGGGCTTCAGAGGCTGAAAATGAGTTTAAAGAGGCTGAAAATGATTAAAGGGGCTGCCCTGCTGGCTTGGAGGAAATCAGGGCTGGGCTGTGCTCCACTAATATATAGGAAAGGGGATTTTGGGGGGGAAAAATGGCATTTTTCATTCCAGGGAAGCAAGATGCACTGCTGGCTGTTAAGCAGTTCCCTAAGTGAAAATCAGACACGTTAAATACATTTCTGTGTTTAATAACATGCTGGACCAATGTGTATTGGGGTTAATCCTTGGTGCTTCCAAGCAGCTTTTCCCTCCACCCCTTCCCATTTGGGATCTGATTCTTTGGGATGCCACAGCCAAAGGTGCTGATTTCACTCTGGATGATGACACCACCTCTGCCTTCCCCCTCGCTGTGAAATCCAGGCTGCATCCTGAAGGTATGATTTCCAAAAATCCATGGGAATGACAATTTCCTTTCTGTTTGCAGAACTGGGGCTCAACCACCCGGAGGAAGGGGAGGGCCTGAACCCCTTCCCTGTGGAATTCCTTGCCACGGGAAGTCTGTGTTTAGTTAAGACCAGGTTTGCACAGGCTCTGGCTTTGGTTTGCTCAGAGCCTAATTTATGATAATTTATAATAATTTATAATATGAAGGGAAGAATAAAAACCCCTCTTTTGCAGTTCATTGGTAATTACGAGGAGGTTTTTGGATTAAAAGCTTTTCAACACTCACCAAAACCTTCACCTCTAAATCAGTTCAGGCTGAGGGAAGGATTTTTTGATTTGCAGGTGCTGCAAAGGAGAGCAGTGACGGGTTTGATTATGGGACAACCTCTCCTACAATGCCCTTCCACTTGAGGCCCAGGAAAATAGGACTGACTCCTAAATCTTGCAGGAATACTTCCAGAAATCCCCCCATCAATATCACATCACCCATGAATCATTTTGCATGAGCAAATTGCTCTCGAAGGCATTTTGTTTCACGTTCCCCCACCCCCCTCCACTTTCTACCATCAATCTTAAAGACAGGGATCTCTTCCCAGCCTTTCAGATTAACAAGATAAATCAGTCACTAATGTGTTGGGAAAACAAGTTAGAACTCCCAAACGCTGCTTGGAGTGTCCTGCATCCCTGGAAGAGGGCTGGGACTGCTGATCCTTGTAAAGTTGTTCCTGTCTGGTTTGAGGAGTTTTTGCTGCACTGGCAGTGTCCAAGGCCAGGTTGGAGCAGCCTGGGATAGTGGAAGGTGTCCCTGCCCATGGCAGGGGGGGAATGGGATGGGCTTTAAAGTCTTTCCAACCCATTCTATGATTCTCTTGTGAACAGGCTGAATGGATTGTTCCTTGTCAACTTTTAAGGAACTTCCCCTGTGATTCTGTCAGGAAATGTCCGTGGGTTGAAGAGCTCCCACCCTTTGGACCTTTCTCTGATGTCGTGAGGTTTGAGCTCTGCTCTTTCTTGTTGCTCCCTTTGATGTTGTTCCTTCTCTGCTGGTTAAGCCCCTTTCTCTCTGTCTCTCTCCTTCCCGGCCTCTCCTAAATCCATGGTGTGGGAGGATGGGGGTGTCTGCAGGGCAGAAGGCTCTGGGAAGCAGGACAGGGAGGTGAAACACAGGGAAGAGCAGGAGGAAAATTGTGAGGCTGAAGGAATTGGGGAAGCACTGGAGATCAGGATCGCCAGAGCCTTTCTCCCCCTCTGATGAGTCTGTTCCAGCGGCCAGCTGGACTGAATTGGATTGAATCCCAACCTGAAACCATGCTGGAAACATGGAATGGTTTGGATTGGGAAGGGACCTTAAAGCCCATCCCATTCCATGGATCCCTTCCACTGTCCCAGGCTGCTCCAAGCCCCAATGTCCAACCCAGCCTTGGACACTGCCAGGGGTCCAGGGGCAGCCCCAGCTGCTCTGGAAAGCTGTGCCAGGGAGATATATACATTTAAACCTGTGAGAATCCCACCTGAATCCAATTCCCGTTTGGATTGGACCATGGAAGAGGGGTTTCATAGCATTCCCATTCCTGACTGAAATCCTTGGCTCTCCCCTTCCTGAGCCACAGCTGCTGCTGTTTGCCAGAGAATTCATTTGCCTTGAACAGGGAGTTTTTTCAGCTGTTCTGTTTTCCGTGAAACGAAGTCATCTCGGTGATGAAAAATCTTCTGGGATGAAAATAGTCCGGAGAAAATGAGTTTCCACGGTGCTATTTTAGGAACAGAATCATTCAAGTGGCAGCTAATGAGCTTGAAAATGTGCCAAAAGAATTATCAGCAGGAAAAAAGGTGAGAAGGGTTTGGCTCCCACAAGTTTCCACTTCCAGGGAAGCAATAAATCACATTCGCCATTGGAGATTTGTAGCGAAGATTTGAAAAAAAAAAAAATTAAATCTGAATTTTTAATACTCCAGGAAGAACCACAAAAGCCCATTTTGATTTTTTTTAGGATATCTGTGCATCCCAATTAAAAAAAAATGTGGAAAGCCGCACTTTTGCGAGGGAAAGGGCTGGATTTCAGTGGGGTTGTGCAGGTCGGGAGCGTTCTGAGTTGCCCAGTTACTATCAGGGAGCGTTTGTGGGAGATCTCATCTCACATTCCTCCTTGCTCCTGTGGATCCCTGCTTCTCCCAGGTGAGGGATTTATCTCTACACTGATGCAATTTTCCAGCTGCTCTGGTTTCTGTGAGGAGCAGACAGCTCGGCTCCGTGCCTGGGACACGAAAGGGTCCTGGGGAGGGAACGGAGAGAGGAAGTTGTGTTTCTCCTTCCTTGTAAATCCTTCCAAATATTGCCTGCCCACCTGGCAGATGAGAGGGTTCCTTGGAACAGCTGCAATGCCACAACTCCCGTTGGAAAATTCCCTAGGAATTGCTGTTAATTTAGGGGAAAAAAGAAGTGAAGTTGGGGTTATGTTATAAATATAGTTTATGTATTATATAATATTCTATGTATACAAGGCATGGAGGGACAGGACACAGGGAATGGCTTCCCTCTGCCAGAGCGCAGGGATGGATGGGATATTGGGAAGGAATTCCTGGCTGGGAGGGTGGGGAGGTTGCCCAGGGAAGCTGTGGCTGCCCCTGGATCCCTGGAAGTGTCCCAGGCCACGTTGGACAGGGCTGGGAGCAGCCTGGGATAGTGGGAGGTGTCCCATGGCAGGGGGTGGGATGGGATGGGATTTAAGATCCCTTTGAACCCAAACCAGTCTGGAATTCGGTTCAGAACTGCTTCCAGACCTGGGCTTGCAGCAAGGACTGAGCTGAACTCTTAAATGAATGTTGCAGCTTTCCCCTCCAGCCTGGTTTGATGTCAGTGCCAGGAGCCAAAGGGACCTGCAGGGCATGGCTGTGGCTCAGCAGGGACCCTGGAATTGGGAATGAGGAGCACACTGGACACGTTCTCCCAATCCTGGGGCCGAGTGAGGACAAGGGAATGGCCAAGGAATCTGGGATGGAGCCCTGCTGGTGAAGCTCCTGGCAGGTAACTCAGCTCTGATTGCATCACTTAAATCACAGAACCCTTTAGGTTGGAAAAGCCCTCTGAGGCCACCACTGCCCATGTCCCCCAGTGCCACATCCACAGGGCTCTGAAATCCCCGCAGGGATGGGGACTCCACCCCTTCTGGGTCACTGACACCGAATTTGTATCCCAGAAACTCTCTGCTCATCCCAAAAAACCACGGGAACAGCAGGAAGAAAACACAGCTGGGCTTCCAGAGCCCTGCCACAGTCAGTTCTCACCACAAGAGCGAAATAACTGCAACAAATCTGTCCAGGCCATCTTTGCCTTCAAAATTCCCAATGCTTCTCTCATCCTCTCTCATAAAGATTTCTTTTCAGCCAGCTTGGGAGCAGCTTAAAGGAAAATTGAAGAAACCAAGATGGGATCTGGGAGTGACATCTCTTCATGAGACTTCTCAGGCTCCCAGACTTTCTCATTAACTCACAGCAAACACAGACATCCAAAATCACACCGAGATTTTCTCCCCTGGCCCATAAATAGTCTGTGCTTAGGGTCCCCCACATGGTCTCCATCTTCTTGGCTTCTTCCCAAAGCAGCTTCTCTTGGCACGCTGCAGCTGATGGGAATGATCTCGTAGGAAGAACAAAGTGCATTTTTTTCCTAAAGGAAATAATAAATCTGCTGTGCGCTCTCGAAGCAAGCTGACATCATCAGCAAGGGGGGTTTTCATGTATTTGGAGAAGGTAGGAAGAACACAGATGTCAGCTTGGACCATTCACATCTTAACTCTAAAGGATTTTCCCAATGGATTTTCCTCTGGTTTTTTTTGTTTATTTTCTTTTTTTTTTTTTTTTAACTAAGCTCAGAAAAAAAATTAATTCATTAATTAATAAATAAACAATTAAAAAAATTAAAAAATAAAAAATTTAATTCCTGGATGGAGTTTAATTACAGGGAAAAAAATAGAGATATTTGTTATTTTATTTTCACAGAATCCCGGGATGGTTTGGGGTGGAAGGGATATTACAGCTCATCCCATTCCACCCCCTGCCACGCCTTCCTCTATCCCAGGGTGCTCCAAGCGCCATCCAACCTGGCCTTTGACACTTCCAGGGATGAAACATCCACAGCTGGAGTTGAAGCGAAATGAATTTTAATGCTGGAGTACTCCAATGCCAGGTGGAAAGAGGAAAAAAAGCAAGAAATCCTCAAAAGTTGTCAAAAGCCCCTTAGGAGCTTTCCTATATTTGCATTTTTATGCCAATCCCAGAGGAAGAGTGAATGGAATACGGAGCCATCGGCTTCATTCCCAATTTTCCACCAGAAATTCCCCAAAGCCTCCAAGCCAAGCCCTCCTTGGGCTCCTCACTGGTTTTCACTCTCGGAATTAAAGCGCTGCTGCTCCTGGCAGATAATCAGAGGGAAACAGGGTCTCTTTCATTCCTCTCATTTGTCTCCCTTCCTTTGGCAAAAAGAAATAAGATTGTGGAAAAAAATTAACCCCTTTTTACATCACTGGTTCCCTTTTAAAAACTTCTTTATTCCATGTTTTTTTCCAGCTGCTGCTGATCCAGAAGCGCTCCTTCTGCGGAGCATTTTTCATCCAGCAAGAAGGCTCACGGCCGTAGTTTCTATGCTCAGTCCCTGCCTCTGGAATTTTCTTCCTGGCCAAGGAAGCAGGAAAAGCACCCCGTGAGTTGTTTGCTGAAATCTTGTTCTCGATGGGCACATTAAAAGGGGAGTTTATAAATTGTGGGGTGTTGTTCCAACACACCACACACCTCAAAACCTCCAACCCCGTCCAGCCTGGCCTTGAACATTTCCACATTCCCACATCTTCTTTGGCCAACTTGGAATTGTTTCTCCATGTTCTGTGCCCTTGAAATATTCCTGTTTTTCCCCTCCAGCTTTCCTTCACCTGCCTGTCTTTCCTACCTCACTCTTCCCTGGAATATTTCCTTGTTTATTTGAGGTATTAATTGTTTTTTAATTGAACTAGAGATGTGTTTTGTTCTATCAATTTCCTCTCACAGGCATGTCCAAGAGGAATCCTGTTTGGGAATTATCATGGAAAACTAAGGGATGTGCTGAATTCCTTTTATTTTTGAGGTGCTTTGCTGGTTGAGGTGTTAAACTGGATGGAATTAGGATTGAGAATTAATCAGATTTTTCCCTCTGTTTGAATAATTCTCGAACCAGGAAGCCTGGAGTGAAATGAGGGACACAGGAACTCCCAGTCTATCCCGTTCTTCCTAAAACACTGGGATTGAATAACCTGTTCCCAGTTTTACTACTGGGAAAGCAGTCAGATGCTGGAGACCAGCAACACCACAGATTTTCTCTTTTCTTCCCTCTGCAGGACTGGAAAATTCAGTCTTTAAACTGCTCCTTCTGGCTCCGAGCATCTGCTGAGGGTTATTAAAAGTTGTTAATTATGTCACTAATTCCAGGTGAAACCCAGGACTGTTCGGGCATGCAGGAACCTCAGCCCCACATTTGTGATTTGCCTGTAAAGCACCACTACCTTGGGATTCTTCTCCCAAAGGAGCGAATCTGGCGGGATTTTGGTAGCGGATTTGGAGCTCCAAGTGTCCGAACTCAACGTTTTGATGGTGTTGCTTGGATGTAAATTTTAACATTTCGATGTCGATTTTGGACTCTTTCTTGCTGCCACTGCTGGGTTTTGGTGATGCTCCCCAGGGCCGGCACACAAACACCTCAATTCCTGAGGTTTGGAGGAATTAGGGGATACCCGGAGGGTCAAAATTTGGAAAATCTTGGGATGCAACTCTGGGATTCTAGCACATAGAGCCAGGTCATATCCATCCTCTTATCCACCAAATCCTTCTTCTCAGGGCTGCTCCAACACCCAGCCCCAATTCCACAAGCCCAAAGGTGCTTTGTCCTCCAAAATCTTGAGCTGAATCCAAAAGTTTATCAAGAACTAATCCCCCTTCAGGGATTACATGCAATAACTAAACTGGTTTTCCAGAAACACCAAATTCTGGGTGCTCTTTGCTTCAGCAAAGGTTTAAAACTGGCAGAAGGCTTTTAAAAAAAAAGGCTACAGCAAAATTTCATTTAGGCAGACGTGCTTTATTTGATGCTGATAGCGGAGAGCCATAAATAGCAGTGATAAGTTATATTTAGCAGCAGAATTACTGCTCTGAGGCACAGATAAAGCCCAGCTTTGTGCTAGACTAGACTAGGTCTGGTGAACACAGAGAATGAAATTATTAATCCCAGTTTAGCTCTTTCCCCAGTGTTTCTGAGGAATTTGAGGAATCCTTTCCAGCAGCTGCTGACTGTGCTAGAAACTCAGCTTTCATCTCCCGCAGCCATGAGCTGATCGTTCATGAAGCACCCGGCGCCAGAAATGAATGAAAGCCATTGAAAGCTGCCCCAGAAGCCAAGGGCTGAGCTGCGGAAACGCCGATGGGGCTCATTCCTGCCCAGTTCGGGAGTGTCTGAAGAGGTGTGAAAATTCAAA
The DNA here is from genome assembly GCF_000738735.6 of Corvus cornix cornix. Lineage (NCBI taxonomy): Eukaryota > Metazoa > Chordata > Aves > Passeriformes > Corvidae > Corvus > Corvus cornix. The sequence continues at coordinate 1,857,975 of NC_046337.1, read as the reverse complement.
CCTATTTTTGCTGGGTGCCCCAAGGCAGAGGCACAGCCCTCGAAGGCACTCGTGGAGGAACAGATGTCCCTCAGCAGAAGGACAACCCCAGAGATGAAGTCACCCTCTATGAGCGTTAGTTCTTCCATGGAATGCTTTCAATTAATGAGTTAATAATTGCTGTTAAGAGCTGCCTGTGGATGCTCCAGGACTGCCCAGTTTGGCTCAGCGTGAGACACCCCAGCACTTACTGGGATGTTCTGGTTAGTGCTGCCCCAAGAGCCCCACATCAGGACTCACACTCAGCAGGTGGAGCCTGGCTGCTCCTCAGAGATGTCTTTCCCAAAGAATTACCCAGCTTTTTTTTATTTTCAAAGCCTGACATCAATTCCTTCTTTAATCCTCACCTCTGTATGGGAGTCTTCAAATGCTTCCCGATTTATTTATGACTGACATGATTTTATGAGCTCTTTTCACAATGGGGTTCCATACAAAGCTTGAAATCCCTCTGTGCATGCACACCCAGGCAGGGAGGGGTTTGCTCCTATGGATCCTGACTGGAATAAATTGATTCATCTAAACCTTCTCAGCGAGGCATTTTGACCTCCTAATCTCCCTGCAGGAGCACAAGGCTTTTGTGGCCCTTCTAATCCTGATTCTGGGTCGGGATTTCTTGCGTGTCCTGTCAAACTTTTCATCTTGCTGCTGCTGTCTCAGAGCCTAGCTGCTGCTCCTTTTCTCTTCGCTAAAGCTCCTTGGTGTGTTGTGATTGATTCACTGGGATGATTCACAGGCACTGAGAGCAGCACACAGATTGTTCTGTTCCTGTTCATGGCATCTGTGTGGATAAATATGGAAATAATTAGGGTGTGTTGTTAAATCCCGAGTGTCAGGTGAGGGTTCTTGGTCTGATGGATTTGAGCTGAGTCAGGAGAGTGTCCACCCTCTGTTAGCAATGCTCGGGGTCTGTTCCACTCTTCTGATCTCTAAAAGGAGATTTCTTTCTCTACCCATCTATTTTTGGGATGAGGCTGGCTGCCACCTCCCTCTGGAGAACCATGGCGTGTTTGCTGTGCCTCAGCCACTTCTGCAGCTGCCACCTGATAAAACCCAGGGAGATGCTTCCTTAAACCAAAAGAGGGGAGATTTAGATGGGATATTGGGAAGGAATCCTTCCCTGGGAGGGTGGGCAGGCCCAGAGTGCCCAGAGAAGGGTGCCCAGAGAAGCTGTGGCTGCCCCTGGGGTGATCCCTGGAAGTGTCCAAGGCCAGGCTGGACGGGGCTTGGAGCAGCCTGGGACAGTGGGAGGTGTCCCTGCCCATGGCAGGGTGGGTCTGGATGGGCTTTAAGGTCCCTTCCAAACCAACCCATTCTGGATTCTGGGATTCTTAGCCCAAGCAATCCCTGTCTCTCTCTGGGGCTGCCATGGCTTCCTTCCCACACGGAATTCCCTGTTCCTGCCCTCTCCACCCCGGTGCCTGCTCAGCACTGAGTTCTTGCCCTCCACACCCAGCCCTGACTAAGTCCTGACACCCAGATCTGCCTTTCAGATCTCCTGCCCGAGCAGTTCACGGTCCAGAACCACCCCAGCGCTGCTCCTGCAGCGGGGCAAGGACAGGGATCACTCCCTGCCCACGCAGAGATCTGTTCCTTACTCCCTTAAAGTTTTTCCCAAACCTCTTTATTCGTTGCCTGTTCTTCTAGTCCTCCTTCCAGGAATTTTACAAGTTCTCCTCCAGCCTTTATCTGAATTTTGGGACACAGTAGGGAGGTTTGTCCTTGGCCCTGACTCAGTGCTCAGTTTTGCAGCATTTTTCATACAAAAGCCTAAGGAATTTTTAAAATTAATATTCCTGCTTTAGTAACCCTAAGAGGAAAACATGGACATCTCCGAGGTGAAAACATGGACACCTCCAAGATGCCATGTAGGTGAATAATAAGCGATTAATTCCAGATTTGGGTCTGACTTTGCAGCTTTTTCAGGGAGTGATCAATGTTTATATCAACAGAGCAAATATTAGGAAAAGATTATTCTCCCAGAAGGTGCTGGGGCACCGGAACTGCTCCCCAGGGAATGGGCACAGCCCCAAGACTGCCAGAGCTCCAGGAGCGTTTGGACAATGCTCTCAGGGAGGATTTTTGGGGTATCCTGTGCAGGGCCAGGGGTTGGACTGGATGGTCCAGGTGGATCCCTTCCAGCTCAGGATCTTCTGGGATTCTATGATTTAAATGAAGTTACGCAGAGGAGCGGACGCGTGGCAGAGGACGGAAGTGTCTCAGGCTGTGTCAGACCTGCTTGAGGGAGGTTCCATTTTGGAGATGCTCTTCCCATAGCCACTGGAAGAGGAAACGGGAGCAAGCACGGAGCAGGAAAGACCGGTGGTGCCGTGGAGCCCCTGATTTGTGTGCTGGGAGTGGGGATGGCAGTGGGAGAGAGGTTGTGAAGCTTCTCCCAGGAGCGTTCCTGCCTTTCCGAGCAGCTCTCAGCTGGCAGCCAGTGCTGATTTCATAGTAATGCTCCTTTCTGAATCGGTGCTCAGACTGTTTTGAATACTTTCTGCATGACTAATTAATGTTCCGAAATGAATTAAACGGTGCTGTTAAACTTCAGCCTGTGCGAACAGACGGCCCTTCTTCACTATTTTATCTCGGAATTCTCAGGGAGGGGGCATTGCCTCTTATCTAAAAGCCACTTTACCGAGCCGAGATGTGATGTCATGGTCTGGAAATACGTGGGGATTTTCGTGCTCGGCCTGCCGAGACACAGCCGTGACTTCGGCGTGATAAACCTCATTAACGTCCTTAAAACCTGCGAGCAGCCGAGATAACAAACCCCGCTGGAAACTGGCACGAGATGAAACCCCGCAGCCTCGCAGCCGGAGTTTTGCTTGGGTAAAGCTTTCTGCAACCCTGTGCTGGGATCAGGCGGTGATTCAGCGCCGGGCAGACACTCCCAGCTGGAGCCGGGAGCTGGAACTCGCTGGCCGGTCACCCTCGGGAAGAGCAGCACCAGCCCCGCAGAGCGGAAAAACTGCTGGGAATAAGGTAATTCCACAGGCAGGAATGTTGGTGGGTCACTCCTGGATGGTGCTGGCGAGGTGCTCGGGTCGTTTCTGGCTCGCAGGATTCCTCTCCCTTTTGGCTGCTAACTCCCTGTGCTTTTGAATTCATCCCTTGCTATCCATAGTTTATTTTCCCTGGAACAAAGACGAGCAGGAGAAGCGCCTGATTGTTTGATCTGTGTACACCGGCGCGGAATAACGCAGCATCTCCTTTTTAATGAAGCACGAAGGAAAGCTGGAGCTCAGCACAATTCCCAGCCCGCCGGAGATCCTAATCTCGCCTTCCCAGCCCAGGAGAGCGGGCACTGCCGCTCCATGAGCCGGCCCCGGCAGGGAGGCGAGCCCAGCCCGCTCCCGCATCCCTGGGTCCCGCATTCCCGGCTCCCGCATTCCCGGCTCCCGGGCTGCCCCGGCCGCCGAGGGCGCGATGGAAAATCCCTGAGCCAGCGGCTGGCAAATCCGGGCGGCAAAGGTACATCCCTGTCTCTGTTTAAACGCCCCAAATCCCTTCTTTCTACCCCTTTCCCCTGCTGTTTTCCCTATTGTTTTTCTCTATTGTTTTCTCTATTGTCACAGCGGAAAAAGCGATTATTTTTCAGTCGAGAAGTCACTTGGGTTGACACGTGCTTAGGAAAACAACCCGTGCCTCTGTCGGGTTAAAGGGAAATACCCATTTTCCCTTCGTTCAGCCCCGGCTCGGTGATTCCAGCTGGGTTTGGGAACTCGTCGCTCCGTTCCAAGAGCACAACCGGCCCCGCGCTTGCCGCGGGAGCGGCGGGATGAGCCCCGGGGGCAGCTGGAAGGGGTTTCCAGGAGCCCCCCGTGTTTGGACCCACCCTTCTGCCCTCAAATTCCCTGTTTTTTGGGGGTCACAGCCGCAGGAGAGGGTGCTCCGGGTGTTTTTGGCGCTGGAGAGGTGATGGAGGCGCTCCCGGGGCTGGTCCTGCCCCGCTCCCCAGCGGGGCTCTGGGGTTTGGCAGGAGGCTGAGGGTATGACTATCATTATTTTTAATTTTTTCTGGGAGCCGCTTTACGGAAATGTGGCTCTTCACGAGTCGTTTTCCGCGTGAAAGCAAAGGGAATAATTATATTTATTGGGAGTAAAAGAGAATCACGGTGCTGCCGCTAAAAAGCTTCCCACTCCTCTTCCCTAATTAAAAAATGCTGCTCTGTAAAAAATCATGGAATGTTTTGGGTTGCAAGGGACCTTAAAGCTCGTCCCGTTCCACCCCCTGCCATGCGCAGGGACACTGGTCGCTCCAAGCCCTATCCAGCCTAGTTTTGGATTAAATTAAATGAAAAATTAAATCAATTTGATAGATAAATAATTGTATTTCCAGGGTGTAGCCGGAGTATGTGCTCTTTCCTCCTAAAGTGCTGTGTACTTGGAGGGAATATTAACAATTCCTTAATAATCATTACATTCCATTCCTAAGCATATCACTTGCCAATACAACGAGCTGGATAATTTTTTTCTATATCTGCCTATTTTGGGAGTTTTTATTTGGCAATGAACACGGGCAGGTATGAAAACCTGCCCGAATTGTGGCAGTCCCTGCAGGAATATCCATTGGGTGGAACCCACATTGTCAGGAGTGTATTGGCTGATTTTTTCCGGTGCCAGGAGCCCAGGCTGTGGGTAATTTTGTTTTTGAATCACTTCAAGATTCATTTCCAGGCCACACCAGCCACTGGGCTGATGGATTGGGAACTTCCACTGGGCAGAACCGGCACAATAACTGTATTTTCTATATAAAAATAAATTATTTATTGCTTTGGAGAGCTTGTTCCGTGGGAGTTGTTGTAAATCCCAGCAATCCCAGTGAGAAGTGGGTGGAAATCCCCGGAGTGGCCATCACCATACCTTTAGAACAACCTCTGCTGGATTTCCCCCTGCTTTTATTGCTGTGGAAAAGCCATTTTGCACTGAAATGGGAGGATCTGGCTGGCTCAGAGCTGGCGCTGGTGGTGTCAGGAGGTCAGGCTGGCTCCACATCCCGCTCCAGCCTCGCGGAATCCCGCGGATTTCAGAGCCGGGAGTTCGTTTTCCTGCTGTGGAAACTCGATGGTGCCGTTCCCTCTGCAACCAGTGCTGGGGGCAGGGCAGGGAAACGCAAATTTGGGTATTTTTGCTTGATTGTGGTCAGTGATGAGCTCGCAGGGTCCAGGCTCTGGAAGGGAGGAGGTGTCGGGATGAGGTTTCTCCACTGGATCCGCGTTTTCTTGGCGGCGGAGTGAGCTAAAAACAAATCCTCAGTGAGACAAATGATCCCCAAATGATTTAGCTCATTAGGACTGCTTGGATAAAATGATTCCCACTCATCCACTCATTAGTTACGCAAACACCAAGGACAGGGTTTAACCAGGCTTGCTCCCAGGTCTAACCCCGCTGCCTCCGTACAGCCCTGGGAGGTGCCAGCAGGGAGGGAATCCAACCCTTCCCGTTCCCACTGGATTTTTTTTTAGGCCACTGCTGACATAAAAACATCTGAAAAGTCACCCTGGCCGTGTTACAGAGGGAGATTTGTTCCCTGTGAATCTAAAACTTTATTTATGCGTCAGCGATCCGCTGGTTTCATTATTTGGCGCTCGCGTGTCTGATCTCGAGGCTGATTTCCTGCCACTCTCTGGTGTAAAAGTGAAGGATAAGTTACAACGGAGCTTGGAAAGGGAATAAATTATTTGCTTTCAGCTCTGCTCTTCAGCAGGGTTGGCGTTTTCCAATGGAAACCCAAGTTGCATCCCATGTTTTGTTGATCAGTCCAGTTTCTCACGGCATGGATGAATAAAGGGATTTAAGGAGCACTAAAAATTAACGCTGGACATCCTTCAAGATGATCTTTAGGACCTGAGGCCAGGAAGTTCTGACCCCCCTCCTTTTCCCGCACCTCATGTCTGTCACATTGATGGGATGGGCTGGGCAGAGCAAGTCCTTGGGGTCAAGTGATCCAAGGGCCCAGCTCGGCCATGGACAACTCCAGGAGAGCTGGAGGTATCTGGTGCTGCTGCTGCTGGTCTGGCTTGATAGAGCTCAGCAAGACCTATTTAGTGAAAAGCAACTCATTTAGCCCAAAAACAAACTGTTATTTCAGTCGTGGGGCCTGGGCTGACGTGGGCCCTGGGTGAAAGGTGCCGTGTCTGCCTTGCTGATTGGGATCTGCCTTTGGACAGCAGACCTTGGCTCAGCGGGAGCAGCACAAAGCAGGTGGCAAGGTAGAATTTCTGGTGGCTCGTTGCCACTCTGGATAGGTTTTTACATCGGACAATCCCTTCTTGTGGTGTAATGGGAGAGGAAGGACAAAAGTACAAATATATCCCGTGATTATTCCACCTCTTTTTTAAAATTCTTTTGGATTCCGTGATTTTTTTTCCCGTTTGAATGACAAGACTTGTCAAAAATCCTTCTTTTTTTCCTACAAAGTGAATAATTCCTCTTTTTTTTTCCTGTTACAGACCCATTTTCCCCCTGGTGAGTTTTCTGTTTTCTTTGTGCCGTGGTGTGACCTACTCAGAGAGGAGCAGAGTCCTTATCCCTCCGTGGCCATATGTTCCCAGAAATAATCATCATTTCCCGTCAGGGCTGCGATTTGGGCTCTTCCACGTCCACTTTGGTGTCCCTCGTTGAGTTTTTACAAACCTGTTGTGGAAATTTGGAGGGCTTCACAGGAGAAATGTGTGTCCGGAGGCAGGACTCCTTCCCCACCAACAACACATCATTGTTAACCCCATAAATATCTATTTTTGACATCTGTACATCCAATAAACCCACGGTTTATCCCTTGGCACGTGTTAAACTGGGGAAAAATTCAGTATAAACGGCCGCTTGTTCATTGCCCAGTCGTGCCTACGTGATCCCAGCTCAGCCCCTTCTCCAGCAATTCCCTGTGAATCACAATATTCCCATTTATCGAGCTGCCAGCAGTGCCAGGGCAGGGAGTTAAGACTGGGGCTCTCTCCCAAGGGATGCTGCAGATGCACTCAGCAGGAGCTGTGCCTCCTGCCGGGGCTTGGCTTTGCTGGAATACTCGGGAAATCCTTTGTGGAAGCCTCCAAGTTGGGATGGATTTGGGATGATGACATAAAAAAGCCTCCTGCGGCTCCATCGGTGTGTAATTCCTGAGTAAGCTCTTCCAGGGGCTTCCTAATTCTATATAAACTGCTAAATACTCTCTAAAAACTGCTAAATATTCTCTATAAATAGCTAAATATTCTCTAGAAACTGCTAAATATTCTCTAGAAACTGCTAAATATGACAGGAAAAGATGAGAGGTATTACGTCTACTAAAATGAAACTTTTATCGTGTTTTTCTTTCATGTCTTTTACTTGTTTAATGCGAATCATTCCTATATTTTTATCAAATTTGGTGCATTCTATTTAAATTTGAGGGTTTTTTGGTTCTTTTTTTTCATTCTCTTCCTCTGCAATTGCCTTTAATAGAATTCCATAAATTCCTGTCATGGAATTCTGGCTGCAATTACTTCCTATCAGTCAACCCCGAGCTTTTGTGTGTCTCTGCTTTCATCTCCTGAGCTGCTGTGCAGACGAATTATGACGCTCAGGCAGGTGCCTGACTCGCTGTGGGATGATCCCTGTGGATACTGGAAGGATTTGGCTGGAAAAATGGGAAGAGAAATATTTCAGCATCAGGCAGCTCACAGAATTCCGGGGGTTTGTCCCGAGGAGGGAGTTTCCCTCATAAGGGATGTGCTGTGCTAAAAAGAAGCATAAAACCAGATTAACAGAGGAAATTACCTGGATTCAGGATTGGTTTGTAGTGCAGAGAATAAAATGACTCTGGAAAAGTGGAACTCATGGAAGGAGGGTGTTTTCCTGGTGTTTTATGTCCAGAAATGCTGAAGGCTGCACACTCCTAATCTTGCTTAATTTTGAGCTTATTAAATGTGGTTTTTAAGTGCCCTGGGGCAATTTTTAAAAAATCCTCAAAAATATCTTCCCTCAGGAAATTTCATGAACTGCTGCTCTGATTCTTTATTAATTAATTTATTTATTTACTTACTGATTACGTTCTCCTCCCTGAAGGGTTGGAAGTTTTTAACTCCAGTCCCTGTTCCCTTTCACTGTTAGCATACTTTTATCCAGGCAGAGATTTCCAACTGGAATCACCTTGCAGTGTGAGTCCAGAGTTTTCTAGCTCTGCTTCTGGAGTGCAGGCGGGGTGATTGCAGCTCATTGTCCTTCTGTGACACCAAATTCATGCTCCCATGACGGAAATCAGGAATTTTTGGGTCTGGCTGGTGGAGGAAAGGGCTTGACAAGCTCATTTTTGGAGTTTAATCAGCTGTAGGATGGCTTTTTAAAGTAAATATTGTGTGTCTGGACGACAAGGTGAAGTTATGCCATAAATATCTGCCACAAAGTCACCTGAAAATGAGGTTGGTAGGAAGGAGAAGGACAATCAAACCAAAATATTCTTCCTTTAAACCCCTGTATTTCTCTCTGCCACCTCCTGCGGATTTTAATTTATTTGTTGTTTCACACCGACACATTTTTGAATAAATGTGGCAAATTCCACCAGGTTGCTTTTCAGATGTTATTTTTGAGGAATTGAAGAAAACCTAATTTGGGCAGATGTGCATCAGCAGTGTCCCCAAAGAGCCCTGGTGGCACAGGGAACAATGGCTCTTGTCCTCAGAAGAATGGGAGCCCTTGATGAAATCTGAGCATCTCAAGACCTCACTCTGTGCATCTGCTGCTCAAGTCATGGGGTCTCGTGGGCTTTCCTGGCCAGAATCCCAAGAGGCAGCACTTTCATTCCACATCCCAAATATTGGTTTCATCGGTGCCGTGCACATGCAGTTTATTTAGAGTCGATTTTTGTGTTTGTAGGAATGAGATTTGTCTGAGTGCCCCCGTGTAAGGCTTGTGGCAAATCTAAATATATGAAACAAAACAATAAAATAGACCATTTGAACTTTCAGATTTTTTAGGCTTTTTTTTTTACATATTATTGTGTTTTTATGACCAATTTGGCCCATTCTATTGTGTTATTATGTATATTTAAATATTTAACAGTGTTGAATTTATTTTTGCATGTTTTATTTTCGCCACATCTACTGAGCTCTTTGTTTTTGTGCCTGACCAGGCTTTCCCAACCTTCAATATTTCGCCAAAGGGAGTTTGTTTTCCTGGGATTCTCATGTTTGTATAACAAGATTCTAAAGCCAAACCAGTGCAGGGCTGGATTTCATAGAAATCCCGCCTGGTTTTAGGGCTCTCCTTCTTCCCAGACGTACATTTGGGGCTAACTGCCGAGGAAGCAGATGCCAGTCTGCAGATATTAAGAGTTAATATCTCTTGAGATGTGTTCATGCTCTTAAGGAGCTTCCAGCCCTCCGAGAGGCTCCTCTCCAGGAAGATCCAAGGGGCCGGCGAGGGCGGTGCCGGCGCGGAGCAGCGCTGGAGGAGCGGGTGAGCGTGGGGTTGGGATCCGGAGCCATCCGTAAATGTCAGAGCTGGACCCTCGGGATTCCTGCTGGGATTTTGTGGAGCTGTTTTCCAAGGAGGTTGTTTGGTGGAGAAGAGTTTCTTGGGGTATCCATGGAGGTGGAAACGAGGAGTGGTTTGTGGGGAGTGAAAACGTTGTGGATTCCCTGCATCCCAAGATTAAGTGGCCTTGTTGTCCTCATTTTACCTCCTGTCTCTGCTGGAGGAGGACTGTGTGTCCATCCATGGATAAATGTACAAAAAATACGTCTAAAATACCTACTTTATGTCTCTAAAATATCTATTTCATACATCTAAATTATCTATTTTATATAACTCTACAAAATATGTGCACAAATACAGAGATCTCTGTCTTCATCAGGTGGTCTTCAAGGATTGAGAAGGTTTTGAAGTTGTTTTATCAGCTGCAGTTCTATTATGGAAGTTTCACTGCTATTAAACTATTTTCAGCTTGTATCAACCAAGCTTTGCACTATTTAAACATTTAATAGAGTACAGAGCATTTTTGGGGGAGTTCACTATGTTTTAAAAATTAATATCATTATTTTCTTACTTTTTCCCAGATAACAGAGATTTTAAACAGCTTCCACCTTGGGTTTAGATCTGATATTCAAGTAGGAAAAGGGGAAAAGGCTTTTTTGGGTGGTGTTTGTCCTCAGGAATGTTTTTCTGTGGAAGTGTTTTATGGAGCAAATTTTAATTGAGGCAACCGAGAGTGTTGTTAAATGCATGAATATTTACCTGCTTGATAAAAGGAGAGTTTTATGCACACTAAAATGTTTTAGCTGGAAATGGCACTTGGTGGTGTTTGGGTTGGTGTTCAGACAACGAGGCCTCGGCTTCCTGGAACTGGCAAGATAAAAATCTTGAGAGTGACCCGGTTTAACAAAAAAATTTCCCAGGAACATTCCTGGCTCCAAGGACACCACGAGCCCCACGTGTGAGGAAACTGCTTTTTGCAGCTTTGGGTCTGATCGTGGGTTGTAATTTGATTTTTTTTCCCATGATTGGGACACCTGGAAGTTTTCTCTCTTTCTTTCTCTGTTGGATTTGGGGATTTTTTTGGAGTTGGTCTTTTTGGTGTTTAGTGAGGTACTGATGGAAGTGCAGGATTTCCTTGGCTGAGGCAGCTGGAGGATGTTCCCATCATGGAATGTTCATTAACTTCCCAACCTTCACATCCAGCCTGGCCAAATGCCTCGATGGCTCCAAGTGGGAAGTTGTGTAACTTGGAAAAATCCTCCTTTCCCTAGGAAATCCTACTGAAAATGGGATCTGAAAGATGAAAAAGGGGAAAATAAGCAACACCACAGGCTGCATCCAGTTGCTTTTTTTCCTGTCTCCAGTGAAAGGGGACTGGGAGAACCATGGGGTGGGATTTGGCACTGGGATTTGAGGTGGGAAACCCCCGTGGACAGAGCTGGATGTTGTTTCTCCCCTCACCTTGAAAGTGTGCTGGCAGTAAAACTTTTCAGCACTTCTAATAATTGCAAAGTCCTGATTTCCTCGCTGGAATTAAATGCCTTTTAGTGGATTAGTTTGAATCACATCCACTAAGAGCTTGATCATCTGCCAGCCCCGAGAGTTGGGCCAAAGCTTTGTAAATTAATGAGCTCAAGGTGATTAGGACAGGTTGGGTACTTTGGACCGTGCACCAAATTGTCCCCGTGCAAGGTGTGGAGCTCTGGGCGTCTGTCACTTCTGTTTCCCATTTTCATTTGAATTCCTTGGCTGGGAGGGGGTTTTGGGTGGGGGTTTTCCAGGCTTGGTTGCCAAAAAACATGAAGGGAACCGTGTGATGCCTCATGAAAATTGTGTTGAGGTTCCAAAAGTAGGAGCAACATTATAACCACACTTGTTGCTGGGATAATTCCAATTCCAGTCTCAATCCAAGGTTATTTATCCTTGTATCCAGGATCCATCCACAGGATGTTTTATGGGAAAAAGAAGCACCTGAAACCTCTGTGGGAAGGGGTTTTTAAGCCTTGCAGCAACATTTTTTCATGGCTTTTGTGAATGGAAAGGTGTCTTGGGACAAATGTGTTGGTACATTTTTATATAAAGTGTGGGATTTTCCCAGAGTTTTTTGGACACCGGAACATCTTCCTGATGGATTCTTGACTCGGAGACAAGGAGAGGAACAGAGCTTTTATTACCCAATGGGGCAAGCTGTGGGGATGTCTTTAGCATGCACTTTATCTGTAGATCTCTTTTAACAAATGTGGTAACTTCCAGTAAAATGTGGCTTTTCTTGGAGGCAGGAAAGACTCTGGAATTTCATAAACTCTCGGGTGATAGAAGAATGAAAAGTGTGCACTGCACACCCAAATTCCCGCTGGTATTTGTAGTCCCAAGGACAGTTTGATGCATTTGAGAGTGGAGGCCTCATTCCCGAGGCTGATCCCACACCTACCTGAGGGTTTGGATCCTGAATCTTCAGGAAATGAGAGCAATTCCAAACCATTGTGTTGAATTCTGTCCCGTTTGGTCTAAAATACCTGATAACTGTGTTCACTGATGCCAGTGTTATCTTCAGTTTTTCTCTCTGATCAACATCCATGGAGGGGGTTGGAATTAGATAATCCCTTCCAACCCAAACCATGCCATAATTTGTATTATAATTGCTTTTCCAAGGAATTTTTCCCTCACAGTTGTCTTCTTCCCATGTTTGTCTGAGCGCGGTTTATGTCGTTGGGTATCAGAAGCTTTCTCGAGGGAGGATTATTTTCAAGGTGATCTGTCCTGGAAAGATTCCACGTGCTTCCAGCAGCTGTCAGCAGGGTCTGGCAGGGCTGGGCCAGCGCTCTTGGATCTGTCTGAGCTCTGTCCGTTTGTTGGATTTTTCACATTATTTTTAAGTGTTTTGGGTAAGATTTTAATACCTGCTTGTTTTTTTTCAAATCCCAAATTCCTGCAGCTCACCTGACTGGATAATACAGCACTGCCTGAATTTGTTTTGGGTCTCTGACGTGTAAAATTAAGCACTGAGGTTGCTTAAAGAAAACGGCACCATCACCAGGTCTTTGGCTGCTGGTGGTGAGAGAGAAATCTCCCGAGTCCAGCCCTTCATGGGTGGAACCTTCCGTGGCCAGTCCAGAGGATAATGGGGTGAGAATCTGGATAATCACTCAGGTGGGAACTCTGCCCCACTCAGGTGAGACCCCACCTGCAGAGCTGCCCCCAGCTCTGGGCCCAACATCAGGAGCAGGTCCAGAGGAGGCCCCGGAGCTGCTCCAAACTTTTTAGCACTTCTAATAATTGCAAACTCCAAGGCTGGAGCCCCTCTGGAGCCAGGCTGGGAGAGCTGGGAATGTTCACCTGGAGAAGGGAAGGACACAGGGAGAGCTCAGAGCCCCTTGCAGGGCCTAAAGGGGCTCCAGGAGAGCTGGAGAGGGACTGGGGACAAGGCCTGGAGGGACAGTGTTACGATCTGGTTTAAACTCAGAAAAGCAAAGCAAGCTAAGTCTTTGTGCATAAACTGGAAAGAACTTAGAAGGTTCAAAATATTCCCAGAAACGAGATTAAAACCAAACGAGGTTAGATGTTGATGCCAAAAAACTGATGTATTTTATTTAATAGTAAAAGAGGCAAAGAGAAGGGAAGAGAAAAGAGAGAGAGAAAGAAATGAAAAAAAAGAAGGGTGCGCGGGGGGACAGGGAGAGGTGACAGGGGTTAGGTGGAAGCACATCACCCATCTGAGGGTCCCAACGATGTCTCATTGCTCCCCTCCTGGTGGTGAGGGTCCCCCATGGCCGCCGTGGCCACACTGCCACACGCCAAAGAGTGCAGAATTCCATGGATTAATGCACACTTTGGGCCAGGTGGGAACGCCCACGTGCCTCTCTTGCAGGGGCTGGCTTGACGCTGTCCCTTGCAACACTCAGGGGCTGCTGCATCATCTCTGGTGCTCTGGTGCAGGGTCTGGGGACCCCTTTGAGGGGAGCCCCTGTGATGGGCCATGTCACCCCCTTCTGCTGTGGATAAGCTTCTGACCAGAGGCTTTTCCAAGATACCCAAAGCCTCTCCTCCCTCCACCCCTTGGTGCGAGGGTCTGTTCGAGCCTGGCAGCTGATAGCCCTGGGGCTGTGGTCTCCACCTTGGGGGTGTTAAGCTTGTGCTCTGTGAATGTCCCCAGCCCTGAGCTGTTACTTCATCTTGTCTTCATCAGTGAGCACTGTCAGACCTCAGGGCCCCATTCAGGGTGTGGGAGTCTTCTCTGCAGCTTTTGTAATACAGTTTTAAAAGTCCTTTAAGAAAATGTTTAAGTCATAAACTATAATATTTCAGTCTCTGACAGACAGGACACAGGGAATGGCTTCCCACTGGCAGAGGGAAGGGATGGATGGGATATTGGGAAGGAATTCCTGGCTGGGAGGGTGGAGAGGGGCTGGGCTGGAATTCCCAGAGAAGCTGTGGCTCTGCCATCCCTGGAAGTGTCCCAGGCCAGGCTGGCTGGGGCTTGGAGGAACCAGGGATAGTGCAAGGTGTCCCTGCCACGGCAGAGGTGGACTGGGATGGGATTTAAGGTCCCTTCACACCCAAACCATCCCATGGTAACAGAGTCCATTGTGTCCCCAGCTGTGGATTGAGGCTGCACCTTCCACCCCATTCCGTGTGCTCCATGTTCGGGAAACGAGCACCTTGTTGGGAATGTCTGTGCTGGGAGATCCAGGCTGGGAGCTTCTGCCGGAATCCCTCTGTGTCTCTGCGCTGATTTTAAACAGAGACACATCCCAAAAGAGCCCACACTGGATTTCTGCTCCGTGCAAGCAGGAGCTGATGGTGTGATGAGATGGGAGCTGTGCCTGGAGCTGGATGTTGAGATTCCTATTAACCCTGGGGGTAGCACTGGAAAAATGCTCTTTTGTTCCCAGTTTTGCACAGGAAGCTCATTTTGGCTTCTTTTAATATCACAGCTCGAGCTGGCAGGGAGTCAGAACTTCAGCTCCATGACCTCATATCTCTGGCACAGAGCGTGGAGCTCCCTAAACCAGCCCCTGGTAATAAATCAAAAATGTGAAATGTCTGCAAGTCTGTCATAACAGGAGAAGGTTGTACAGCACATTTTTTATTTCTTCTTTTCCGCTTCGAGAAGAAAAATGAATTTTTTTGAGCTGTGATCAGGATTCCAGAGGATGAGCAAGCCCAGAGGGGGAAGTTCTGGGTTTTGCTCTGTCCCCTCTGTGGCTGTTGGGGTTGAAAACCCACCTGAGTTCCCAGAGTGGTGCCTCCACCTGCGCTGGGATCTGCTGCTTTATCGGGGAATCATAGCCATGAGGGGTGAGTGTGCTGCCAATGACACTAAAAAACCCCATAAATCTAGGAAGGGATCTTAAAGCTCATCCCACCTGCCACGGGCACCTTCAACTATGCCAGGTTGCTTCAACCTCGCCTTGGAACTTTATTTTATTTTTGTTTTATTGTTTTTCTTTTGGTTTTTTTAAATTATTATTTCCTGAAAGACTCTAAAACAAAGACTTAAACCACTGATTATTTTCTGTTCTGGGGCAAACAATTTTCATGGCAACCCTATGCAAAATTTTAGGATTTCAAGTGTGCAGGTGTGGAAAAAACAAATTCCTCGTGGAGGGATGAGACCTTTCCTGCTTATCTGTTAATTCTGTTGCATAGAGGGGAAGGATCACAAATACAAAACCAAACTGTTCAAACTTCAGTTTGTTATCGTTTTAATTTATTTCTCTAACAGTCTCACCTGGAGCAATGCTTTTTGTCAGGTGATTCTGGTAAACAAAGAGCAGACACCTGAGCAGAGGTGGGAAACTGTTCCCTAATTAATTCCTGGTGCTTCTCCCACTGCTGGTGACTTTTTAAGGAGCTCAGGGAGCTCCTCTTCCCTGGTTTGGTCCTGCTCACCTTATCCCGCTGCTCTGGAGCTCTGTGGTTCCCTCTCCTCTACAGAAAGGTACATTTTAAAATCACTTTTTGATCTGTGAAAGGTTTTAAGGGAGAAGATGAGGGATCTGGATGGCAAAGGAATGATTTGCTGGTGGCACTGGGAGTTGGGACTGTTCTGCTTGGGCTCCAGTGCTTGGGAGCCCAAATTAATTTTATTGGGATTTAGGAATCGTGGTGATCAGAGTTGTGGTCTCAACTATGAGTTTGTGTGTAGAGCTCTGCTGGGTGCAGGAGGGGCCAGGTTTGGGTGGATTCCAGGCTTTCTGCAGGATCAGGCTCCTGTGGGAGCTGGTCCCACTCAGCCTGGGCAGGAGGATGCTCCTGTCCCCACTCAGGGCATCAGCGTCCCTATGGAGCTGGGATTTGAGGTCAGTGGGAGCTTTCCTGCTGATTTAAAGGAAAGCAGAGCAGGGGAAGTCTCTGCTCCCAGGAATTCCTGGTTTCCACGTGGTTTTGGAGTCATTTCTGTCGGAATACATTAGCAAACCTTCCTGACTTCCACTGGGCACCCTGTGCCAAGGCCTCACCAGCGTCACAGGGGAGGATCTATTCCCAATATCCCATCTATTCCCAATATCCCATCTATTCCCAATATCCCATCTATTCCCAATATCCCATCTACCCCTGCCTTTTCTCAGTTTAAAGCCAAAAGCTGTGGCTGTCCCTGAATCCCTGGAAGTGTCCCAGACCAGGCTGGACACTGGGGCTGGAGCAGCCTGGGACAGTGGGAGGTGTCCCTGCCCACAGCAGGGGTGGGATGGGATGAGCTTTAAGGTCCCTTTCCACCCCAACCCATTCCATGACTCCCTGATTTTATATTATTATATGAATTATAATATTTAAATACAGGACAATTATAACAATAGACAATTAGATCTAACAATAAATTATAATATTTTCATATATAAACATGCAACCAGCACTGACATGCTGGCATGAGCCAACTCCAGGCCTTCATTTCCAAGTATGGCCAGAGCTGACCTCATTCCTGAGTTGCCTGGAAGTGCTCAGGGCTTGCAGAAAGAAAAAAAGGAAAGAAAATTTCTTTTAAAAGTGTCTTTCTTCCCTTATTAATTTAAGATATTTGCATGATTAGACATCATGGGAATTAAATTGGTGTTTCAGTGCCAAAAAGGCTGTCTGTTGGTGAGCCTGGCCATTGATATCATCAAAGTCATCTATATTTTATCTATAATATCCTTGGAAAGGCCATCATTCCCTAAAGGAACCTGACCTGATTGATTTTTTTCATGAGGCCTAAATGACCTATTAAAAAAATTAATTAAAATAGTGGCATGGAAAATAATTTGGAATTCATTTTATCACACCTATTCCCATGTATCCTTTGGACCAGTGGGATTTTTGAATTTCTAGCCCGTTTTCTACTTAGTCTGTTGGCTTTAGGGAGGAAATTTTTATCATCCTTTAATCTAGACTGATTTAATTTAATTTTTTTTCTTTTCTATAATGTTCTGGACTGGCCAGGTTGTGCTCTCTGCTCTATTTTGCACAGGCTGTGCTGATCCAGGGGCAATCCTTTGGTATTCCCAAGGATCCTTCACCCTTTTGGAAGCGATTTCTCAATTATTGGGGAGCCTAAAAATCAATATAATAAAATATGATGGTGTCAGCCGAGTGCTTGAAGTGGGAAGCAAACTACAGATCTCTGGTTCAAATATTTTAAATTTAAATGGGTTTATTGTGTCTTAAATATTCCTTTGTGCTTGTTGTGGTGAAATATTGAAGTGTTGTGGAATGAATTTCCTGGAAGCCTCGTTTTTCCCAAGGAAAATCAGGAAGAGGGGCCCTCGGAGGGTCATTATTTATAATGGTATTTGTTCCTGTCAGCATGGAAATAATTGGCAGAAAAGGTCAATTTGAGTGAAATTAGAGGCTGAAAATTGGTGTATTTTCAACATTTCCCTGGTCAGGAGTGAATTCCTCCATGAATTTGGGGTAGGACTGAGTGTGGAGATTGGATCTAATGAAAACCAGTAAATCACAGGGAGAACGTCAGCGGTGACACAATGGAAGTTACAGATTGTGGCGTGTGGAATTCCAGGTGATTCATGAGGGGAAATGAAGCAATGGTGAAATCAGGGGGCACATTTGGAAAAGCTTTTGTGTTTTTAGCACGTTCTGAAGGCAAGTGAGTGAGGCAGATGAGTTGGAGCATGATTTTGAGGGATTCTTCGTACCAGATAACATCTCTGGGCTGGCAGGCTCCTGAATTATGGGTGATATTCCAAAAAAACCTTGGGAAAGTGGACTTTGTAATGCCAAGGGGATGAGGCATTCGGATCTAGCAGGAGGCAGGGCAGATGAAGAGAGGTTTAAAGTTTAATTAATACCAAGAAGGGGTTAAGTTTTAATTGATGTGTTCCATAAACCTTCTGCATTTTCCCCATTTGGTTATGGGGGGAGGTGTAAAGGGATGTGGTGCTCCCAGGGCCTAAAGGGGCTTCAGGAGAGCTGGAGAGGGAATTTGGATAAGGGATGGAGGGACAGGACACAGGGAATGGCTTCCCACTGCCAGAGGGCAGGGATGGATGGGAGATTGGGAAGGAATTGTTCCCTGGGAGGGTGGGCAGGCCCTGGCACAGGGTGCCCAGAGCAGCTGGGGCTGCCCCTGGATCCCTGGCAGTGCCCAAGGCCAGGCTGGACATTGGGGCTGGAGCAGCCTGGGACAGTGGGAGGTGTCCCTGCCATGGCAGGGATGGGATGGGATGGGCTTTAAGTCCCTTCCAACCCAAACCAGTCTGGGATTCCATAAAAATTGTCCAATGCGTGTGGGTTTCTCTCCATCCTGGACATCCCGTTCCTTTCCCACCTCAGCTCCTGTTCCCTTGCCCTGCTGATCTTGGGCAGTGTCCAGGTCCTTGTCCTGGCTCCTGGGTGGGGTTATTGTGCTTCACTCCCCTGATTTTTTATTTTTATTTTTTATTTTTATTTTTGTTATTTTTATTTATTTTTTATTTTAAAAATTTTTTTAATTTTTTATATTTTTTATATTTTTTTATTTATATTTTTTTATTTATATTTTTTTATTTATATTTTTTTATTTATATTTTTTTATTTATATTTTTTTATTTATATTTTTTTATTTATATTTTTTTATTTATATTTTTTATTTTTATTTTTTATTTTTACATTACCCAAACCGGGGTTTTCCTGTTCTAATGGACACTTTGTGATGGCCCCGTGACCCTCGGGATTTATCTCATGCCTGGAAGATCTTCAATGATCTTCCCACCCCTTTTTCATCTGAGCCTACTTTCAGGAAGCTTTATTCATGCCAGCATTATTTCTGCCACGAGACAGAAATATTCTGCTTATTGTGAATAAAATGTTGTTGTTTTGGGAAAATTTCCACTATCCAGGCACTGCAATTTCAGGAAAATTCCCTTTTTCTATCCTTGGGCACTGTTGTTATTTGCAGTTAACCCCAAATAAACGCAGCAAATAATCTCTGAGCTCCAGGGAATTATTTCTCTTGGTTTGAAGTAAAAATTGGATGAAAAAAATTAAACAACCACCAAAAAACCCCAAAATAACAAAATAACATAAAATCCCTTTTCTGGCATTGCTTAAAAATCATAAGGTTTGTTTTGGGGTGAAATCCATGAGGATGAGAGCCTGGTTTTCTGCTGGCAGAATTGTTCAGTAGCTTGATTTTATTTTATTTATTAAATAAATATTGAATTATCTATTTACTCTCACTAGAAATAAATTCATGCCTCAGCTCTCTGACCTGCTGGCAGGCAATTATGGATCGTGGGAATGTTTTTTTTGTTTAACTGTGGAATATGATAGGATTTTTCCTTGTAATATTGTGTTGTGCCCATATTTACGTGATAAATCCACATTAAAATTGATTGGCGGTGTTTATCTACAAGTGAAATACAGGGAGGGTGAAGAACTTGTGTAAAAACCGAATAAAAAATTAAATATACAACGAAATGGCTGCTGGGGAATGAAATGTCCCTGCTTTATTCCTGGAGTTCTCTCTGTGGTTAATTCACTTTATAAATGGTTTCCTCCAAACCGAACTTGGAACAGCAAAATTATTCCCTTTAGCGTCAGAAAAATGGATTAAAATTGAAATTAATTCTGCTGCTCAGAGCATTTTGTCCATCAGTAAATTGTAATGACATTAAAATAAAGGAGTGACTTTCTGCACAAGCCAAGGGTAGAGAATTTTCTGTAGGAAGGCACCCACACTGCTCAGTTTCCCAGGACATTTATGTGATAAAAACCAAAGAGAAATCCAAACTTTCCATCTCAGGAATATCCACTGAGACCCCTCATTGCGGTGCTGGAAGTTTGAAACCATCCTGGGAGCGGTGGCTAAAATGGGGGATGGTGTTTTACAGCTTCCCATCGTGCTGGGGATGAGCTTTCTCTTAATTAGTTCTTTTTTTCATCAACAAGTTGGAAAAATAAAGGAATTAAATGGCTTTTTCTGAGCAGACAAGTGGCAATTAATTGGCCGTTAAATTCAAATAACACTGGAAATTCTTATGGAGCAGTGGGTTTGTTTTGGGTTCTGCTGGGTTTTGTTTTCCTGGAAAAACAAATGAAAATCTTCATGAATTAAGGATTTGTTCACTCCATGGATTAACCAGACAGCTGAAAGAACATTAACTGGTCATTCTCATTTGGGTTTATTTCATATTATTTAATGATACGTAGCTTTTCTCATTTATACCAAATAAAATACACATTAAAACTGGAGAGGGTAACTTGGAGTAAAGCTCTTGGAGGAAAATATTTGAATTTTGGTGCCACAGGACTGAAAATACGAAATCAGATGAATTTTGCTCTTTAAATATAACTAATTATGGTGATTTCTGCAAAGAGATTTATGACAAAATCTGTTAGAGCCCTTATGGAGCAAAAAATTTCAGCAGAAAGAATAAAATAGAACAAGAAAATCTTACTTATTTTGCTGTAGAAATCTGCCTCAGATAAATTGGGACTCACAAAAACACGAGCTACTTTATCAAGACAAAAATGAGAACGAGGTACTTATCTAAAGGATCCTTGGACGAGGCTTGGGTCGTTGGTCATTAAATTTTACGGAGATGTCGGAATTGTCCAGCTGGGAATGGCCAAGCCCTTCCCAATTATTCCCCTGGTGCTGACAGTGGCGTGGCATCTTCTCCAGCCTGGTTTGAGATGTGCTCTTTAGAAATGAGGAAAGCAGATGCGTTGTCCTCCTGTGTGTCCTGGATTTTTGGTGCCTTGTGCCAACGGGAATTCACGTGCGGGTCAGGAAATAAAAATTAGGATGAACTCTGGGTGAACTGTCAGGGGAAGGGAGCCTTTCCATGGGCTCATCCTGCCGTGTCCAGGGCTGGAAAAATGACACATGGTGTTCATTAACTGCTACGTGCATACGTTAATTTATCTGGGGGAAAAACACGGCATTACAGCGGGAATTGGGAAAACTGAGGGCTCCATTAACCTCTCGTAATGGAGGAAAGGCAAGGAATAATAACGGCGCAATCAGCGATGGGCCAAAACACCCCTCAGAGGGGGAAAAAGCTGCAATTTTGGCTGAGTTCATAACAATAAAACCTCGTTTGCTCAAGGTGACGTTGGCAGGGCCGAGCTGTGGCGTCGCACAGAGCTCGTTTCGGGCGGACGCCGCCGGGTCGGGCCTCGGTGCCTAATCTAGCATGGCAAATGTGCGAGGTGATGTCCCAGAGGAACTGTCACAAATCCCGCCGGAGAGGCATCGGGAGAGCGGCAACACAATGGTGCAGATTGATGTCTGGCTTTATTAAAGCACAGTTTGGTGCAGGAGGGACAGACTCCCTCTTTCATGTCCCTGTCAGCCTCTAATCAACGAGTTTCTTATCAATACTTTTGGCGTAAAAATACTGAATGCAGAACTGCTGGGAGATGGGGGAAAAAACCCCCTCCTTTGGAGGTGCCCTTTTCACCAATTAGATTTTGAGATGTCACTAAGCTGGGTTTTAATTTGGCCTGAGCACGCTTGGTTAACTGGGTAGAGCTCATTTTTGTAATCAGGAGGAGCTTTGGTGCTCCTGCTTTGGTCTCCCCCCAATTATTCCCTATAACAGTCTCCTTTCACAGCCAGAGCCAGATCCTGCCCGTTGGAAAACGATGGGATTGTTTGGAGATCTATTTTCCACACCATCCCAACGACCCTCCCTTGTAATTTTTTACTACTTGAAATATTTGTTGCTGCAGCACAAATCAACTGCTCCAGGAGTTTACCCAGGATAACCTTGGGCTCGGCGGCTGTTCCTTTGATCCTTTAAAAATACTGAGGATCCTCCCAGGTTGTCCCAATTTTCTTGACTTAACAAGAATTTAACCTTAAAAATTCATCCCATTCTGTTCAAATTGCTCTTTCTATGTACCTGCCAAGCTGGAACATGGACTAGGAAAGTATTTTCTTGACAGGTTTCATGTCTTGGTTGCAGCTTAGATAATTTTCCAGCTCTTGTCATAAACATGGAATACATTATCCTGCTTTTAAATTTCCCTTGTTTCTTTGGCATCGTTATGGCTGCACTTTATTTGGTCACACTGCACAATTCTTTCTCTTTTTCCCAGTATCTGGGATGCTCTTGCTTGGCTTAAATCTAAGGAGGAAAGATGGTCCAGAATGATCCCAATCGCTGTTTCCACATGGAGCTTCACCAAAATTGAATTTCATTCATAGATTCTGTTCCTTGGGATTTCATTTTTCTTGTGCCCAGGAAAAATTCACCACCCTGCCCCCTTCCAGTGCTGTCACCAGCCCTGGACCAGCCTCCCCGTCCTGAAATTCCTTCTGTGGGTGATCCCCTTCCTCCTTCGGCCACGAGACTTTCCTGAGGAGCAGGAAGGAAAGCGTAATCCACAGCATCTCTGCCTTGGGAAGAGGAGCCCTTTCAGTTGTCCCAGTGAACCTAAAAGTTTATTTAGGGAATAATTTAACTGCCCTCCTCCCCTTGGCCGCTGGAACTCAGTGACTGGGGGGGGTTTGTGTCTTATTAGCAGGAAAATCCCAGGATTTCTGTGCTCACGCATGGTTTCCTTATCCTGTCTGTGTGGAGCCGGGCTGTCTGGGGGCTCTCCATTTGAGGTCAGCCCATGTGCTGAGGAGCTTCCAGAATTCCCAAATGGAGCTAAATCCTGATTTTCCACATCCCCCTGGGCTTGCTGCCCTCGCTGCCTCTATTGCAGGCCATGCAAAACCCCAAGAACAGGTCTTGAAATGATTTATTGGATCATCCACGTCCATTTTCCTGCTGATTCAGAGGCATTTGTGGTCATGGGTTTGAATATTTCACGTAATTTAAAGGAAGGAAAAGTGGTGTCCCACCACTTTCACCAGCTCAGCTTGACAATTAATTTGCAGAAATTATCTTTTCTTATATCGTGGCCTGGCTTAATTTTAAATTCCCTTTTTTTTTCCCTGTCCCTAATGCCAAATACTGAGTGCCTTAGATATTCCAGGAGAATATATTTATTCCATCTCTGTTTTTCTGAAGCCAAACTATCCTGAGGGTGAATAGAAGTGACATTTTACCCCAGATCATTAAAAGATGAGGGACCTAAGAAAAGTTTCACTGGTGGGACTGAAAAGATGAGTGGTTCAGGTTGAAAACAGAAGCCAAGCACTGCCTGTAAAATAATCTTGGAATCACATCCTGTTACAGCTTAAACTGCATCCGAGGGAAGGCGGCGTGAGAGGGAACATATTGTCCCCCCCTTCACTTCCCCAGGTCCAAGGCTTTTAGCTCAATGAACTCCAGGCTTTGTAATTAGCAGCAAGGCGATTAGGTGGGCCACGCTCCTGGGAGTAATTAGTGCACTAATTGTGTTTGATTGTTTAATTACTCTTGCTTACTGTAATTGAGGAGGGGTAGTGAGCCCCTCTGCAAGAGCTCCGAGAGGTCCCTTGGATACAAGAGCTTGGCCACATCCCATTTTATGGGGGGGGGACACACATTTACCCATTCCTGGGGTGAAACTGCCAAGAAAATCCCTTAAATGGCACACAGAAAAAACCTGGATTTGGAGGCAATTCCTAAGAATTCCAGGTTTTTTCATAGCCTTTTGACATGTGTGGTGGGAACCAAAAGAAATAAATAGAATAGACACAAAAAGGTTGAGCAGGATAAAGGAGAAGGGGGGGGAAAGGCAATTATAGCTGGTGAAGTTACCAACAGTCCCTGAGATTGTTGTCTGGGATCTGGCCCAGCTGCCAGACGGAAAACGTTCCGTCGTCATTCCCATTTGTCATTGGACAGTGATGACACAGGCAGAGAGGCGGGTTTGGATTTGGAAGCTGGAGGGAGATGAAAACCAATCCAAATATTGTCAATTCAGCCATGGAAAGTCCAACCTGTAGCTTTGTGTGACCTCGGAAGAAAGGCAGGAGGAAAATCTGCAGAGTTATTGGGGGAAGTTGTGTTGGGGTGGTGCATGGGGAGGTATTCCTGGAGGGAAGAGTGTGCCTGCAGGAACAGCTCTTCCAGCCTCGTCAGGCTGCTTGGAGTTCCCATGGCTTCATTTCCCACTGAGGAATAATCATCCTAAGGCCGTGGAAGGATGGCCCAGCTGACCCCGCACAGCGGAATTCGCGGGAGCGAGCAGCTCGTGCTGAGGTCTCGGCGGTTTCTCACAGATGGCGCTGCCTGGCCATGCTGTGATCGCTGCTTTAGGGCTCAGAAAGTCTCCTGCCCGCTGGGAGGGAACTTTTCCTGGCTTATTTCACTCAAGGAAGGCTTGATTTAGGGCATTCTGGGATGGAGGCTCTTCCAAGGGGGAGAATAAAAGGAAATGTCAGGATGAAATTAGTAGGAACCTTGTAGGAACTTGGAGGTGTGGCCCAGTCAGTGAGGAGGAGATGCAGGAGGAAGGTTGAGAGGAGGTGTCAGCAGAATCATCAACCTCCCGTGAGACCAGACAACTTCCCACTGCATTGGAAATCCAGGGAGAGCAGGGAAATTCTCTGCCTCCCATGGGAACAAGGCGGGGGACACAGAACACCACAACCTGTGCCATACTTGCATGAGGAGAACCACAGAAACACCCGTGGATCTGGAATTCCTGCCTGCCTGGTTTGGGGAAGTGTTTGTTTGGGAAGATTTGGTGTCTGACTCCTGTTTTTTGCCCTTTTTTCCCCTCCTGGAATGGTGTTTTTACTGCAAACTCGCAGCTGGCAGTGGCCCAGCTCGTGGATTTGGTCATGGTCAGCTGGCTGAGCTTGAGAGGGACAGGAGGGACAAAGCTATCCTTAAAAATAACCGTCCCCTCCATCAACACTTCTCCCCTAAAACCGGAGCTCTGATATCCGGCCTCCGCTCCAGCGCTTCCCGGGAGGATTGGGACCTTCCATTGTCCCCAGGGCTGGTGACAATGAGGATGAGATGTCACCTCCCTAATGAGACCTGACAAGTGGGCAACTGGGCTGCTGCTCGGGGCCTCGAATGGTTCATCTCCAAGGCAGCGTGGCAGGGCAAAGGGCAGGCCGGAGTAATCCCGCTGCAGAGCGGGAATGGGAACGCCTTCCCGCCTCCGAGGTGCTGCTGGAGCTGGGAAGATTGAGTTAACCAGGATTTCTGTGTCAGTGCCCAGGACCTTTCACCAACAGACGGCATGATCTAAATGCCATGTGACTGTGTCCCCCCCATTGCCACCGGCAGCGGATTCCGAGCGGGCCGCGCCAGCTTCCCTTAGGTTGGGATGAGGACTTGGCTCTGGGAGAGGAGCCGAGGGGATTTGAGGGAAAAAATATCTGCCTGTGCCCTGGATTTGCTCTGCCAGCAGGGGTTTAGCTCTGTAGGAGTCGATACACCACCAATAACTCCTGAAAATATAATTGTGTACAAAGTTTGGAGGTTTTGGCTGAAAGTCGTGGACTAAAAGGGGCTTGTGAGTGAAAGAAAAACCCTTTACACCCTTGGTGAAGCTTCTCAGGGCTCATAGAATTCCTGAAGAGAATCCATCATTGTAGAGAAATACAATTTTGTAGGATTTTGGGAACCAAACCAAAGTTTTTGTGAAATGTCTGCAGGTTTTAAGACAGTGCATCCATATCCATATATCTATATTTATATCACCTTCCTTATATTTTATTTTTATGTGAGTGCAACACCAGAGAAAATGAGTGTGCTGAACACTGAATTAATATCGAAATATTTCAAATAGATCTAATTATTGAATATGAATTGAATTATTAACTATTGCATATTACCTTTATTCAAAGTATTCTTTCCACTTCTCTCTCTGTGAAATATCATCGTTACCTTAAACATCACTGAATATTTGCCCCCCATCAATGACAGAACTATGTGCACCCCTGTGTTCCTACTCAAAATATTCATGGAATAGTAAATATTTGGGTTTCTGGCAGTGGATATTTCCATTCCTGGTTTTCCCCTACCTGTGTGTATGGAATGAGCAGGTGGAACATGCCCAGGGTGACAAATGGTGACAGTAAGGGTGGCAGGTGTTTGCTCAGTAAGGACTTTCTACTCCCCTAAATTCCAGTTTAAAATATTGGCCCTGCTTGCCTTGCTCTGGATAATTTTCTAACCCAGAGGATTTAAAAATTTTAATGATTTGCCCATAATGAAACCTGTTTCAAACAGAAAATCGAGGTGGGGGAGTGAATTCTCTCTGTTCATTCACGGTTTCTTGCAACTCATTAGAAGTTGGCAATTAAGGTCTTTGCAATTACAAGAGGAACGATGTGAACATTTTTAGGGAGCAGCTGGAGGATTTCAGCCACTTTTCTGAATCTGGTGCCTGAGTGCTGCCACACAGGATTTGGAGAGGGGCTGGACGAGCAGTTGGTCCCACAAAAGGGACACTGGGGAAAGCAACGTCCTCAGCTGGAAGGTTTTGATCAGCTCTGCAAAAACAAAAGCTTTTTGTGCTTCTGATGAGCAAACCCAGCAAATTTTTGTCTCTTTGGGAGGAATTCCTGCCGTTATTTCAACCTTGCTGTGTTGTAACTTAAAATATCGCTATAATGGTTGGATTTGATGATATTGGAGGTCTTTTCCAACCTTAATGATTCCAGGATTGTTTTTTCTTTATGTTGATAACCTGTTAATAACAGGCTGCTGATGAGAGTTGGTGCTGAGCTGCGACGAGCGCCTCCTTTTGGGACGTGAATCCTCATTTTTCGGTCCTCTAGCTCAGGATCAAATCCTCATTTTTTGCTCCTGACGGTCTCACTGCAAACTGCTGATGTCTTGAAATGAAGAGTGGGGTTTGTAAAACCTTCTCTGGCGTGGTTTGGGATAAAAAAAATTCCCAAATTCTCCCTCCACATCCCACATGGACCCATTTCTTTCATCTTCCACGTGGTTGGGAGAGGTTTATTTTACTTCCTGTCTGCTTCTAATCAGGATTTTGTTCTCCCCTGGTTGAGAGGGATCTATGGAGTAAATCCAATGGAAATTGGCATTTGCCTCTTCATGAGGTTAAACCAACAAAGTTTGAAGCAGTGGGCTGTGTGTTATCTTTTTTCCCTCGTTGTTTTTATGGATTTCTCTGTGTTTTAATAAAAAAGCTGTTTGAAGATAACAGCAGGGACAATGACAACCTTTGTGCTGCTGCTCCTGGGTGGATTTCTGCTGTGGGACCAACATTTGGAGGTGACATCCCCAGCCCTGCCATATCTTTCCTGAGGAAAAAAAAAACCCAAACAAAAATATTTATTAAATAATAACCGCCACATATTCAAAGCTGCTTAGGAAATATGTGGGTGTTGCAGATCTCTTGGTCCATCTGGGTGGAAAAAACTCATCCCAACCCTGTGTGTTCTGGATGGATTCCAAAGGAAACCGTTGGCTCCTGCCTGGCTCTGCAGCCGCATCCTTTCAGGATTTTCCCATCCCGTTCGATTTTTGAGGCACTTCCATCATTTTTAAGGGTTTCTAAAAATCTGTTTAATGGTTTATTGGCCTTGTCTGCCCCTGGATGGCTCCCTACAGCCTGGGTGCAGGGATTGGGATGCTCCTGAAAGCTGCTGGTATTGGGATGGTCTCAGGAATGGTACCACAGTGGTTGTTTGGTTCCGCTTCAAGTAGCTCCCATCAGTCAGGGACTTGGAAGAATACACTGAACCGTTTATTAATGGCATCACAAAGGGAATAAATCCCTTTGGAGCATGGATGAGGAAAATCCAATGGTCACTTTGTTTGCAGCTCTGAGATGGAGGCTTTTCCAAGAGGAAATGCCAACATAAGATCAGTAGGAACCTCATAGGATGGTGGAGATGTGGCCCCAGGCGGTGAGGAGGAGTCAGGAGGAAGGTGGAGAGGAGGTGTCAGCAGAACCATCAACCTCCTGTAGCACCAGGCAACTTCCCACTGCACTGGAAATCCAGGGAGATCCTTTGTCCAAGTCTTTTCCAGGGCTGTTGATGCCAAAATAACCCCAGCAGTGGGAGGCACCGGGGTTGGGTAGTGGGGATGAGGTGGTGGCCAGGTCCTTGTGGGTTTGCTCTGCTCATCCCTGCTCTCTGCCATTTCCTCATGGAAAGAGGGATTGGGCACTGGAATGGGCAGCCCAGGGAGGTGGTGGAGTCACGGTCCCTGGAGGTTGTTAAGGAAAGCCTGGATGTGGCACTCGCTGCCGTGGTTTGGGTGACAGGGTGGTGTTGGTCATGGGTTGGACTCGATGATCTCAGAGGTCTTTTCCATCCTGGTTAATTTTGGGATTCTGTGCCTCTGCCCAGGTGGGGATCTTCGGCCGCCGCATGAGCAGGTCCTGGCCGGGCCATGGCCTGGCCACCGGGGCTGCTCCTGCTGCTCCTGCTCCTGTCCGGCCGTGCTCCGGCCGCGCGGAGCCGCGACTTCACCGCCAAGGACATTGTCTACCTCCACCCCTCCAGTAAGTGACCTCCACCCTGGGACAGGGACGAGGGAAACAGCAGCCAGCGCTGTGGGGTGCTCTGAGCAGCCCGGAGCTGTTCCAGAGCATCCCAAGCCTTGAGCTTCTGGATTTGCACTCAGGTTCTCCCAGGAGCCCAACCCCAGAGCCATTGCCAGTTATGGTTTCTGTGATCCTCAGAGGCCACTGGAATATTTTCCAGTATGGCACTGGGGTGCTGCATTTCTCTGTACCAAATTTCATCTTGTCACATATTTCCTTCATTTTTCCCACTTGTTCTTGAGCCGTGACTGTGTTTGTTTGCTTTTAGCTCTGCCTCTAACCTGGTTTTACATGGAATCGTGGAATGGTTTGGGTTGGGAGGCACCGGGTTTGTACAGTCCCCACTCCCACAGGGCCAAGTTGATGTGGGAGAAACCCCAAGTTTTTGTGGGAGGTGACCCTGCCCATGGCAGAGGGCGGGGCAAGATGGGCTTTAAGGTCCCTCCCAACCCAACCCAAACCATTCCAGGATTCTGTGTAAACCAGACCCAAAAGGGTTTAAAGGACTCATAGGGTTACAGGCAGCACCGACAGCTCTGGCCTTGATTCCAGGCACTCCTGGAGCAATGGAGTTGTGCATCTTTAGATCTTCCCTGGACTCTCACCGGTCTGTTCTCTTTATCAGACACAAACTTAGTGAATTCCATGAGAACAAGGTGCCTGTGGAGCCGTCCCTGCCTTCTCTCCCCACAGAAAACTCACTGCTTCACTGGCTGGAAAATTTGCATTCTGTGCAAGCAGGATGAAATTCCTGTTTTATTCCATAACCATGACCTGTCAGAGACCCAGGGTGAGAGGGATTAATTTAATCCATGTGTTGTCCCAGCCCCAGCCCCACCAGAGACACTCCTGGGTGATTTCTTGGTCCTTAAAAGCTGAAAGGAAACAAGCAGTGAAATCGTCTTGCTTCACCTCTCCTTCCCAAACAGGATCCGGCCCAGAGCAAGGGGAGGAGGTGAGGAGGAGGAGGAGGAGGAGGAGGAGGAGGAGGAGGAGGGAGGGTGAAGATGTGGCCCAGAGAGCTGTAGGGCTTCAATTCACTGATAAATGTGACCTGGTCACCATTTGGCTTCTGAGAAGGCAGCAGCACCTTGAGGATGGATTGAAAGTGCCACAGAAGTGCTGCCAGGAGAGCAATTAAGGAATTAGCCCTCATTTGGTGAGATAAATTAGGACAGAGGCTGCTGTTCAGGGCTGGAGGTTCAGCAAAGTGGTTTTGTTCCCTTTGGGGCCACGAGCCTGCCTTCAACAGGAGCAGCTCTTTCCCTGGTGGGACCATTCCCAGAGCGTTTAAATCCACCTGATATTTTGTTATCAGCACTGATAAAGCCGCAGGGTTGGATGCGAGCTCTGATTCCAGGAGAATGAGTATTCCTTGCTCCCATTAGCTCCCTTTGAAGTCAGCAGTGGCACTTTGGCTGGGTCAACACAGCTGGAACGAGGCCATGGGGACCTCAGTGTGCCTCTCCTGCTGTGGGTTTTACAAATCAGGACCAACCTGCTGAAGCCGACAGGAAAATCGGGAGAAATTTGGATCTAAAGAGAAGAACTGTTGCTGCTTTCTCCTGAAAAGCAGCACAGAACCAGATTAATTGGGTCATTTTAACTCCATATTATCCATTCCTTTTAACTCCGTATTATCTATTCTGACTCCATTATCTCTTCCTTTTAACTCCATGTTTTCCATTCCTTTCAGCCACGCCGTATCCTCGTGGATTTAAGTGTTTCACCTGCGAAAAGGCCTCGGATAATTACGAGTGCAACCGCTGGGCTCCGGATGTTTACTGTCCCCGAGGTAACCAGCCCCCTCCCAGGGTTTCATCCCAACCCACCTATCCCTGCCAGGGGCCAGGCTGAGCCCTGTTATTCCCAAAAATGTGGAATATGGGATGCTGGTGGTTGCTTAAAGGAGTAATCCTTTAAGCTTTTCTGTCTCCTTGCAGTGGATGAAGTTGATGGCTTTGAACTATTCCCTGTTTTCCTCTGGCTCAGATGGGGATTAAATCAGGCTGATCTTGCTTTCCCAGAATCCCAGATTGGTTTGGGTTGGAAGAGACCTTAAAGCTCATCCCATTCCATGGGCAGGGACACCTTCCACTATCCCAGGCTGCTCCAAGCCCCGTCCAGCCTGGCCTTGGACACTGCCAGGGATCCAGGGGCAGCCACAGCTTCTCTGGGAATTCCATCCCAGGGCCTCCGCACCCTCATGGGGAAGGATTTTTAAGAGTTTTTTTTCTCTTACTGGTGAATACAGGACCAGTTCTGGCTGTGTTCACTTCCCTCCCCTCTGGCACAAATCCACATTCAGGGCAGCCACAGCTGGAATTTTGATATTTGCAGTGGTTTGATCTCATCATTCCCCTTGGAGCCTGAAGCTGGGAACAGCTCAGGGAATACAAACCCTCAAATCTCAGATCCAGGCACTGCTGAGATCCCCAGATCTTGCCCTCCTTCACCACTTCTCTTCCGAGACCCTCCCAAGACATTGAGATCATCCACAACCCTGATAAATCCCATTTAGTTGGATTATTTGGGGATTTTGCCTTCGGAAAAGATTTCTTTTGGAGGGAGGACGACCCCCCTGCGTCTGCAGCCTGTGGCAGGCCCGTTATCAGCCCCAGAATTTGCTTCCTTTGAGCTACAACCAACAACAATAAAAGCCACCGGGCTGGCTGGCACGAGATGAGACCGACATTCCCGGATATTCCTTGTTTTGCCAGGAGAAAGGGGTGTGGATTTTATTCCTCGTTGTGGATTTAGCACTTGGCCTTGCAGGAGGTGACAGCCATCCATCGGTTTCCCCGTGCCAGGAAAATCCATCGCTCCGAGATGATTCCACAACAAAAGAAAGAAAGGAATAAAGAATAAAACAGCCTTAGAAGAGTTATGGGGTGTTGGGAACTTTATTTATTCCATGTGGGATCTGTCAGGGAGACCTCTGGTGCCAGAGCAGGAGACATAAAGCCCAGATTTCCTGGGAATGGCACTTCCAGCAGAATCCTGGGAGCTTCTGCACAGAGAGCGCTCCCTCTGGCATAAACCTGAGCTTTAGGGTGGGAAAAGCTGGAAAACACATGGAAATCTCCTTTTTCCTCCTTTTTCCCCTCTGGGAAAGCAATCATTTTATTACTAACAAGCTGGATTAATTAGAAACAAGGTAGAATGTAGAAAATAAATACACAGTGGTGTTCCACGTGTGGAAAATCCAATGTTTTCCTCTCTGAGAGCTTGGAGGAAGCACCTTCAGCTTCCCTCTAGGGAATAAGGCAGGGAATAAAATCCAGATTCCTTATGGGATTCCTTATAAATCCTCATTCCATTTGTCAGTCGTTCTGCTGTGGATTTTTTGGGGTGATTTACAGATGTCAGTGAGGAGTAGCTTAAAGAAGGAGGAAAAAGAGAGAGGATGGGGTGACTTGGGGAAGTGGTGGAAATTCAGGGACACATTCCATGGTTTGGCCTGAGGAATAAATTAATGGATCAAAATGTTCCTCTAGGGTGAAAAAATGATTTATAATATTATTTTAAAGTATTTTTATTGTATATTATATAATCTTTTTCCACCTATACACATGAAATAAATAGGGATTGGGAATATTTCCATTTTTTTTAAAGATAATGCCAATTAAACTCTGAGTGTACAAGATTTGGGGTGTTTATCCAAACTTCCCTCTGTAAGTGGATGATCCCATGGGTGGGAATTGTTTTGTCTGTAACACAGACCCACATTTGGGAATAAATCCCAGTATTCCAGAGCAGTTTGAATCCTTGGGATCACACCAGAGCCTGGGGTTGAACACAGGTGAGCATTCAGTGTCATTATACAGAAACACATCAAAAA
Organism: Corvus cornix cornix; assembly: GCF_000738735.6. NCBI lineage: Eukaryota > Metazoa > Chordata > Aves > Passeriformes > Corvidae > Corvus > Corvus cornix. The sequence continues at coordinate 1,825,796 of NC_046337.1, read as the reverse complement.
TTCTTATTTTTTTAAAAATTCCCGAGATTTCTTCCTTATTTCTTCCTGCTGGTGGACTCTCAGGAAACGGGAATTGGGCAGATAAAGATTCTCCCATGGATTTTAGGGACAAAGTACCACTTCAGCCAGCAGATGACATACAACAAATACCTCAACAATTGGTATTTAAAAAAAAACCAAAACAAACCAGGACTCCTTTCCTATTTTCTCCTGCTGGTAGACTGCCAGTAAAGTGGAATGAGGCTTTTCCATGGTTTTTTAGGGACGAGGTACTGCTTCAGCCAGCACATGATGAAGGCCAGCGGGGAGAGCGTCTCTGTCACCAAGCGCTGCGTGCCCCTGGAGGAGTGTCTGAGCACGGGCTGCACCTACATAAAGCACGAGGAGTACAAGGTAGGGAGAAAGTGGGGGTAAAAGATGCAAATCTGGGTCATTGGAGCTTACCTGGTAAATCCAGGATGTGTAAATGTGTGTAAAACTTCATAGAACTGGAGTTTCTTGAGAAAATATGGTCGGTGTGAGTCTATCTAAAATAGAAAAGTTTATATAATTGGAGTTTATGTGTAAATCTGTATGAAATGTTATGTATATAAATATAAAATTGTAAATAATTATAGGGTTTATGAGTATAATATGTATATGTAAATATAAAATACATAAAAATATTCTATACTATATATTGTATACAGTATATATTGGATATAATATTTAGTTAGCATTATATAACTATTATGCTATATTATATATAGCATAATAGATAGAATATATTCTGCAATATATTTTTATACTATATATACAATATATAATATTACAATGTATGTATAATGTATAATATATACAATACTATATATCTAATATATTGTAATATTTTATATATAATACAATCTATAATAATATAGAATATATATTAGATCTATATAGTATATAGTCTATAATGTGTGATATATATTTATGTAATGAATATGATATATAGCTAATATCTACAGTATATTAGATACAATATTGTATAAAATATATACATATAAATAGGATAAAATATATAACAATATATAACACTACATAATAATATGATATCAAAATACAATATACAAAATTGAACGACACATATTCTATAAAATATCAAATGTTATTTAAATTATATAATATATAGGAATATTACATAAAATCTATAATATAAGAGATATAAAATACGAGAGGTTTAGCATAGTATATAATATATAATTTTTAATATATATTTTATATATAGTGTATGATATATACTATATACCATACACAATATATTTAATGTATCTACAATATCTACAATATATTGTAGATACAATAAAACACATAATATATAACAATATATAATAGTATAGGATATCTATTAGACATCATATATTGTATATAATGTACATGATATAGAGAGAATATACTGTATATTATATATTATATAGAATGTATTATCTATATCTTATATATCTATATATAAAATGTATTACGTATAATACGTATTATAAAGTATATAAAAATATACTATACAATGTATTTTATATTTGCACAATAAATACAGCAAATTAGATGTAATATATAATATAGAATAATATAGAATTCATATAGAATAATATAGAATTCATATAGAATGATATAGAATTCATATAGAATAATGTATTATATCTAGCATACATACTTTATATAACGTGTATATTATATAATACCTAAAATATATGGCACATCATAGATATAGTATTTAGAATACAAATTATAATTTATGGAATAATTGGACTGTGCCAGAAGTGTGACTGGGCCAGTGGGTTTCACTTGGGAATGGTAAAAAAGCGGGGAAAAAAGGAAGGGGGAGGAAAAAAAGGGAGAAAAAAAATTGTTCTCCCAATCGATGGATTTCAAAAAAAGGTGGGAGGAGAGGGAGAAAAGGAGGGAAAAATCACAGTGGGCTGCTTTGCCAACGTAGCGCTGTTTTCCCTGTGCTTCCTCCCTGGAACGGCGGCGTTCCCTGCTCCCAGGTGTGCACGTCGTGCTGCGAGGGCAGCATCTGCAACCTGCCCCTGCCGCGGAACGCCTCGGACGCCGTGTTCGCCACGCTGGCCCCGCTCAGCGGGACACCGCGCCCGGCCCCGCCCGGCCTGGGGACACCGCTGGGGCTGAGCCTGGCGCTGCTGGCACAGCGCTGCCTCTCGGCCACAGCACAGGGACAGTGAGAGGGACGGGGATGGGGATGGGGATGGGACAGTGAGAGGGAGGGGGATGGGACAGGGATGGGGACAGGGACAAGTGAGAGGGACGGGGACAAGTGAGAGGGATGGGGATGGGACAGGGATGGGGACAGGGACAAGTGAGAGGGACAGGGACAAGTGAGAGGGACAGGACAGGGATGGGGATGGGACAGGGATGGGGACAGTGCCAGGGACAGTGAGAGGGACAGGACAGGGATGGGGACAGGGACAGAGACAGGGACAGTGAGAGGGACAGGACAGGGATGGGGACAGGGACAGTGAGAGGGATGGGGACGGGACAGGGATGGGGACAGTGACAGGGACGGGACAGTGAGAGGGACAGGACAGGGATGGGGACAGGGACAGAGACAGGGACAGTGAGAGGGACAGGACAAGGATGGGACAGAGCCAGGGCCACGCTGCCACAGCCGAGCCACGCCGGACAGCCGCACGCACCTGGAAGGCTGAATTCCCTCCTGGTTCTTGGATAATCCTGAGTTTGGCATCGGGATGCACTAAAATTCCCACGTCTCTCCTGTTTGTTGAAGGAACTCCTGGAAAGCATTCCCAGAATCATTCAGGCTGGAAAAGACCTCTTAGGCTGGAAAAGCCACCAAGTCCAGCCTAACTTTGATAAAGTCTGGCTTATTTTGGTGAAGAAATGGCGTTTAAAGCGTCACCGCTCACCTCTTGGGAATGTCCCCCTTGGCATTCCCAGCTCATTAACTCCGCTGTCTCATTAACACGCGGTAATTAACACATAATCGGGGGTCTCTCCAGCATTCCCACTCCTCCTGCTCCTCTGGGATGGGGCAGGAATTCGCAGCAAGGAAGCAGCACCTGGAAAGGAGGAGATTCCAAAGGAGCGGCTCGCCCTGCACCGTTGGGGTCCAGCACCCCGGGACTCGTGGAAAACCGCGGAAAACGTGGAAAACCAGAGAAATCCCTAAAAATCCTCATTTCCAGAGGGATTTGAGGTCCACATCCCTCGGCACGAGGAGGAAGGAGGATGAAGAGCTGCTGCTCACCTGATTCCCGCTGGTTTAGGGGGAATATTTCCAATATTTTCCTATTTTAACCCCAAACCCCCCAGTCTGAGAGAGAGAAAATTGATCCTGAACATCTCCTGGGATTTTTATTCCATGGATTCTGGGCTGCTCCCAGCTCCAGCTGTGTTTGGGTGACCTGAGGCGCTTGTTTGGCTCAGAAATCACGGATGCAATATTTATTTCTGTATGTTGAGGAGGCTTTGAAAGTGGTGGGAAAGATTCCCAACGCTGACCTTGCCAGGAAAAACGGATGGTTTGCAAGGCAGTGAGCCTGTAATATAGAAATGATCCCCAAAAATATATAAATATAAATTAAAAAATGTTTTACATCACTTTTAAAAAAGAATCCACTTTATCTTGCAAAGTCAGTAATAAAAGCAGGGTGTCATGGATTTGCTTTAAACTGTTTTAGAATTAATTTTTTTTTAATCAGTTGTTCTTTTAGGAGCGGGTTTTTTCCTATTCCTGCTCCGAGGTAACTTGAGCTCTATCAAATTCCAGGATTTTTAGGCTCAAAGTGCTTTTTTGGGGGGAGTTACAGGGAAATGCAGACTGGTGGAGAGCTCCCCAGCTCCCAGAACCCACATGGGATACTCTGAAAAATCAGGAATCTGCCCATGGAAAGGGCTGTCCTGAGTTTTGTGGCCTCGGGACTGAATTTTCCAGGGAGGTTTCTTGGATATTAAGGAGCAGCCTGTGCTCCCCAATTAATTCCAGGTGATTTCTCTAGGGAAGGAAAGGCTCAGTGTGCTTTTCAAGGGGGATTTTATTAAAAAAATGTATATATATATATTCAAAAAAATGATTTATATACACATCTTTATGAAAATTGACATTCACCACTGTTTCTTTTTTTCTTTTTTGATTTTTTTTTTACTATAAAATCAACATTTTTTGGTGTCACCCCCAGCCAAACCTGGAATTTTGTTGTCCTTTTGGGATTCCCTCACCCAGCAAGAGGAGTTTTAATCTTTTTCTATGCAAGTTCCACCTGGCTCCGGGGATTCCCAGAAAATCAACAATTTCTCCAAAGCCTCTCCCTCCTCTGGCAGCTCCCTGAGCTTAAAAAAAGGAAATTAAGGTGACTGAACCCTCCCTTGCACCAGGTTGGGGTTCCTGGTCGGTCCCTGGAGCTCCTGGGGGATTTCAAACCCCACACATGCTGAGCTGCACCGTATTTATTTTTTAGGAACTCTCTGGGATCATGTTTTGAGATGTTTAATTGTTTTTAACTCCTGTAAATGCTGTACATTTGTATAAATAAAGGGGTTAAATGTTCACTGTGAGGTGTGTGGTAAAATTCCAGCCATGGAATTAGAAGAAAAAACACCAGGACAAATCCCCCAGAGCAGGCTGGGATTAAATATGATAAAATTATTGAAAACGTGGAGTTTTCATAGAGCAGAGAGGGAAAACAGGATCCAGGCATCCCAAATTTAACAGGAATTCCTCCGCTTTGTGTCCAGAATAAAACAATTTGTACCAAATAACCCCGGGAGCTCAACAGGAGGAAAACATGGGAATGATTCATTAACTACAGGGGGAATTGAAAGAAAATTCCCTAAATACAGCTCAGTTTGGGGGATTATTATATTAGACTGGGATATAAGGAAAAGGGGACTGAGCTGAAAGTCAGGTGGTGTTGTGGAAGACTTCCAGGAAGACAGGATGGAGTTAAATCCCTGCATTTCTTCTGATTCCTGCTCATATTCCTGCCTGTAAGAGTTATTAATGTTATTGTCCGTGCTTTTGTCCCTAAATGATGCATTTTCCTCGTCTCTCTCACTCCAAAATGTCAGCAGCGATCCCACCCTCTCCCCTCACTCCCTGATTTCCTTTTCCACACCTTTCCACAACCATCCCTCATTCCTTCACCTCTCTTCTCATGGTTCATCACCAACCTCGATTTTTCAATATTCCTGAAATTCGATGTCTTCCTGGATTTTAAACACAGGGAGCAAAGATCACTGGGTAGCATAAAAAGAGGAATCTGTGGAATTCCTGCAGGTCCCCAAAGCACTCCCGGGGAGTAAGGAAATAACTGCACTGCAGCATTTCAGTTCTACTCTAACGCATTCATTTCTTAGCTCGAGGTAGTTTAATTCCAGGTTTTTTTGGGATAACACACACCTGGGGCTGAGCAGCAAAAAGCTGAGGGAAAGCCCAGCTGGCAAAAAACCACCCGAGTGTTTGAGCCCCACTCAAGTTCAGCGATTCTTCCAGGCAGCTCCTCAGCAAAGAGTGACAAAAACGTCACCCCTGAGCCTCCCTGGCCTCAGCACAAGCCCAGATTATCCCCTCCAAAACCTGCTGCAGTCCTCACTGCCTGCAGAGCAAGGACTCACTGAGAATTCCATCATTTTCACAGCATTCAGAGCTAAAAAAGCAGCTCCCAGCCACAATAAAACTCCAATTAATCCTCTGGCAAGAGCCCGGATCAGTTCAGACCCCACCGTGGGTCTGTGCTGGGCCAAACTGGGCAGGGTTGGGAGGAAACCTGGTGGGTGAGGGAGGGGTTTCTGTTGAACCAGGGTTTGTTTGGTCTGAGCTGAGCTTTGCTGAGCTGCTGCTAAAATTTGCTGTTTTAAGAGGCTTTAAGTTTGTATTTAGGGTAGGACTGGGAGCAAACAACTCAGTCTCAGGCATTTTGTGTCATCAGGTTAAAGAGTTGGAGCCGCTGTTAACAAGGCACAAACCCCAGCTTTGCATCCCTAAGCCAGGCCTAAGCTATCTCAACCCAGCCCTGCGTGCAGCCCCTGGCAAAGCCCAGCTTCAGTCAGATGGCCCTGACTTCCCTGGAAACAAAGGGAATTCTCCCAGAGCGGGATGCCCCGGAAAAGCCAACAGAGAGTTTTATTCTTGCAGCTGACACAAGCTGGGATTGTTGGGGCCGAGCAGCTGGGGGTGTGTGTGCACAGGGACATGTAGCTCCTGGAAAACTCTGGGATTTAGGGAAAAGTTCCACTAGGAAGTGCCAGGCTGCACGGAAATTTGAGGGCACAAAAGGCTCCGAGTGATGGCAAAGTTTGGTTCTGCACTAAAGCACAGCCGTGCCTTTATCTGGTGGGAATTCGAGCTGGTTTTAAGGAGATCATTTCACACAGTTGGAAAAGTGCCCCAAAAATCTGAATAAAAATAGAGCCCAGCTCATTCCAGTGGCAAAAGCAGTGCCCAGGTGAAGGTTTGGATGGCTGATGGAAGTAGTTCCCCATCCCAGCTGGAATTAAATTAGTCAGCACTGAGGGAAAGTAATCAATTAAAAACAAACTGGAGGAATTTGACTCGGTATCCCAGGGCTCCAAGCCCCTTCCAACCTGGCCTTGGACACTTCCAGGGATCCAGGGGCAGCCAAAATCCCAGAGAGAATTCCCATGGATACAGTTTATCCTCCTTCCTCAGCCAGCCAAGCCCAGCTCAAGAGGAAGAGAAGGAATTCATTTTACACAGTCCCATGGGCAGGTTTTAAGTGAAAACAGGGTGGTTTCAAAAGTCACCTCATTTCTAAAGTACAGGATTTCAGAAATAATATATTTTATATATCTATGTTTATAGATATATAAAAGATATATATATTCACGTATCTACATAGATTAATATATAAATACATATTATATAAAAATATATAAATATATAAATATATAACACGCTATAGAATATATATTTATATATTAAATATTATATGTATTAATATATTAAGATAGTTTATTTTATAAATATATGTTTATATATATATAAATATATATTTATATATAAAAACATATTTTTAGATATTAATTTATATTATATAAAACATATAAATATATAACATATGCTATGTAATATATAAATATATATCAAATGTTATCTATATTAAGATGTATTGATATCTTTTTATATTTTATAAATATATATTTTTATATATATAAATATATATTTTTATATATTAATTTATAATATATAAAATATATAAATGCATTACATATGGTATATAATATATAAATATATATTAAATATTATCTATATTAAGATGTATTGATATCTTTTTTATATTTTATAAATATATATTTATATATATATAAATATATATTTTTATATATTAATTTATATTATATAAAATATATAAAATAAAAATTTATATTATATAAAATATATAAATATAAAATATATAAATATTATATAAAATATATAAATAAATATATAATAAATATATATAAATATATATATAATAAATATAAATACAAATATATAAAATATATAAATTATTTATATATTAATTTATATTATATAAAATATATAAATAAATAAATATATAAAATAAATATAAATATGTATTATATAAATATAATAAATACCATATTACATATGGTATATAATATATAAATATATATTAAATATTATCTATATTAAGATATATTAAGATTTTTTATATTTTATGAATATATATTTATATTTATAACTACATATAAATACATATTTATATATATAATATTTATAAATAAAACTATATCTCTACAAATATATATTTATACATATATTTTTACATATAAAACATATCTATTTAAATAGATCCATTTAAATAGATATTTATGCATATAAATACGTATTTATATATAAATCCTGTATGTCTTAGAACAGTACCCTCCTCATCTCCCTCCCTCCGACATTTTGGACCGTGCATCCCTGAAAATCCAATCCCACACACGTTTGGATGAGCAGCTTTCCCCTTGCCCTCAGTCCAGCAGGAAAGTGCCTGGAGAGCCGAACAGCAGGAAAACCGAGAGTGCTCTGTCTTGGCTCCCACAAATCCCTCCAGGAATAAAACCTCTATTGCCACTCTCGAATTAATGATTCCCGTTGCTCTGAGCATCCCCCCCCGTACACTGACTTTTCCCAAACGTTTCCCATGGTTATCCCGAATTCTGCCGCGAGCTGAGCCCCCGGGCAGCCTCTGGAGCAGCACAAGCTGCCAGCCCCGCTCGTGCCAGTGGCAGAGAGCTCGTGGCCCCGTGCTGGAGCTGGCTGAAGTTACACCCGGCTTTGCTGGGCTTTAGGACTGGACTAAGCCCTGAGGAGTGACACCTCAATTAGCAGGGAAGGGGAAGCACAGGGAGGGCCCCATTTCCCCCCAGTGGTACCTCTGAGCCTCGGGGTTATCTGCAGGGTGTTGCAGCCTGCAGGTGCTGCGGTGGAAGGAGCTTGTTCCGTGCTCTTGGTGCCCTTGGAATGAGAGCTGCTCCAATTCCCAGCTTTTTTTCCCCTGTCCTTAATAAAAAGAGGCTTTAAAGGAACAGGCACATGAGGCAAGGCAATTATTTTGTTATTAAATTTCACTTCTACATCACTAACAGGACTTTTACTCCCTCCACCTGACAGACTGTAGAGTATTAATTTTAATTTCTTTAATCAAAACCCAGTTTATTTGCTCTCTCCCAAGTTAAGCACAGCTTAATATAAACAGATATAAATATATATTTAAATATAAAAATACAAGATGTAAATCCTGCACTTGTTGCAGGAGGATGTCAGCAATAAAGCAGTGACTTCCCAAGGAAGGCTGAGGAGAAGATTTGGAATAAATTCCTCCAGATCAATCCCAAAAATACTTACCCCTGTCCCCTGGTGTTAACTAGCTAGCCAGAGATAATTAGCTGTGACTATAGCACTGCTTGAACATGAACAATCCTCTTTCCACTGGCTGAAAACTTTTTTGGGATTTGCTACTTTGACTTCCACTGGAATCTGATAAAAAGTGACCCCAGAGGAGTCTCCAGGTGGAAGAAGCAAGATCCCAATCCCACTGAAAACCTCAGGATAATCAAGGCCTTACACACAGCAATTCTCCTCCTGAGCTTGTTTCTTTACCTTAGGAAGGAATTCATTTTGGAATACTGGGAGTTGGTTTGGATTTTATTATCAGAATTTGATTATTATATAATAAAATATTATTATTTTATTATCATTTATTTTATTTTGCGTTCCAGAACTTTTATTTTATAGGAGAAAGTGAATTCATCCAGGTTGGCTCTTCTGATGGGAGGAAAACACAACTGGAACAGCTCCAGCTTTTTTTGGGAATTGAGAACATTCTATTTAGAAAAAGATCAGGAATTAGATCTCCCCTCAAATCCTGACATAAAACATTGATGTGAATGAGGTCAAGGCAAAACTCCCAGTATTTCCAGTGAGGTTGCTGCCTCAGGAAAAGCCACTGGAAAAGTCCTTTACAGGACAAAACTTAACTCAAAAATGAACATCCCAGGCTTAACTGGAATAACCTGACAGCTCCCACCCTTCCTAAAGCACAAGAAACCATCCAAAGAAAAAAAAAATCATCAAGATATTTCCCATGTTTGTGAAGCATTCCACAATTTTTCCAGTATTTATCCAAGAAAATTCTCCCCAAGTGCCCAGTGAGAACCCTCTTTAATTTGTCTCCTGCTAATTGAGTGGATTTTGCAAACAGACACAACACACTGAAGTTCTCAACTTCTTTAATCCTCTCGATGAGAAGGAGGAAAAAAGCAATAAAATCCTTGGAAGTAACAGAGCTTTCATAGATAGCAGAGATCAGGGATGGGGCTCTGGAATCACAGCACAAATTCCATGGGAAAGGAATCAATCCTGCCCCAAAATTCGGGCGCTTCACCCTTGGAATGTGGGCAGGGCAGAGCCACCAGCGGTGACAACGCTGCAGGGGAGTGGGAAAACTTTGGAATTGCTGGCTTGAGGAGGGAATTGGGAATGGAGAGCACTCACTCTTCCTTTGGGAAGTCTTCCTGGCTCCCAGTGAAGATCCAGCAAAGTCACAGATGTGCAGTGGTGACAAGGACAGAGAGAGGCACTTGGTCAAGGAGCTGGTTCTAAAGCCATAAAAGCTTTGGTGGGGCTGGCTCAGACCCTGGGGAGGGAGCAGCAGAGCCACACGCTCCTGGGACAGGCTGGAAATCCACGGAGTTGGGTAAGGCTGGGAAAAGACCCATGACAAAGTTACAGTTCCTGGATCCTCATCCTGTGCAGCCACATCCACACTGAGCTGCACCGCATTCCCACGGAATAAACACTGAAGGTTCCCACTGTGCCACCAAAAATTGCTCCAAGATTGACTGGGATGAGATTAAAATCTGATTTACTGCTTCATCCCTGGAGCCAAACTGCAAGGCATTGAAATTCCAGGTATTTCAGGTGCCTTGGAATGTCTTCCCTGTTGTTCCCCGATTGATCTGATTGTTTTTCTGATAGCTGAGGAGCCCGGAACCTTCCTGTTGAAACATCCTTGTAATTGCAATAATTGATCCTAATTGCTCTCTCTGCATTTCCAAATTCCAGAGGCAAGTCTAGATTGCATCCAAGTACAGGAAAACAACGATGAGATCCAAGCATTGCCCTATTATCTCTTTTTTTCACAACGTATTTAATGACCTAAGAAAGTTACAAAAGCAACTTGAAATTACATTTATAGATATAAACTAATTAAATATATTTAGCTAACACTGAGGAAAAAAATCCCAAGCACCATGAAGACAAAAAACAGTAAGAGATGAGTAATTCCAAGGGTAATTAAGGACTTTTTACGGAGTCTCTGGATGAGTTGGAGACCACTGAAAGTTGACCTCATTCTCATTTTCCAACAGCAAATGAGTGATGAGCCCAGTCCTGCAGATTTTATTAAGTTCTGTATTCTGGGAGAACAATTTCATGACTCATTCCATTTTTTCTTTTTTTTTTTGCCAGTTCCTAATTTCAGGAATGGCAGAATTGCTGGAAATTTCAGTGGCATTTTCAGAGGATTTTGAATATTAAGTTGGCCAGTGAAAGGCAGAATTGTTGAGCTAAGTGAAGATGGGAGAGAAGATGAAAAAAGGAAACGATAACCACATTTAAACTCCTGCCTGAATGCTGTCAATTCCAAGTCACACGTGGTGAGCACATATTCCCAAAAGACTACAAATAAATAACAGCTACTTTATTCTCTAAGAACACTTGGGAGTGAGGAATTCCTGACAATGCCGAGGGAGAATCATCAAGTCGAAGAACGCAAAGGTCACAAGAACCTGAGGGAGCTGAGTTTGAGGACTCAGTTGCCACTGAGTTTCCTCATGATGGGGCTGTCAGGCTCAGCGTTGGTGAAAATGCTCCCCACAACCACGTGGGTACCCCAAAGGTTGTGCCTGATCACTTTGCAGCATCCCAGGTCATCCACGGAAAATCCCAAATGCCGATAGCGCTCGTCGGTCTCGAACAGGGGGTTGTTGGTGTAAGGCCCAAAAAACTGAGGGAAACGACAAAAAAAAAAAGAAAAAAAAGAGAGGATTTTCCACAGGAAGATTTAAAATTGTGAAGTATGTTTAAAACAAAGCCTGAGTTCAGCTGTGCCAGGCTGGTGGAGAAGTTTTGAGTTTTCCTTTGGCACTGGAGTGCATTTGGATATCAATCCCACCCTCACGTGCTTTGGAATGAAGGACAGAACCCTGCTAGAAACAGCACAAACAGGACATGGACTCACGAGAGAAACTTCCTAAGAAATGGCAAAAATTAAAAAGGTAACCTTGCAATGAGTCCCTAGAGGGAAAGGTGGTCAGAAGAGCAAAAATGGGACTGAATTGCAGTTTAACTTGCAAACTGGTATTTAAATTAAACTGGTATGTAAGATGCAAACAGGTATTTCAGTTCTTTGTCTCAGGAGGAAACTTCTGACTTGAAGTCCACTCCTGATCCTTGGCAAGGATGTTACTAATGGAGTCTGAAGACAAAACCCTACTTCCATCAATCCCTGAAATTCCTGAAATGCATGGAATTCTGGGAAGCTTTCAAGCACTGTACAGCCCTTACCTGCCTGTTCACCTTATAAACATCCCCTGTTTGCCACTGTCGACACAATAAATCCCTGCTTTTTGTAGTGTTTTTAAATAAAACCCCACTAAGCTGAGCTTTGCCACCATCCCCTTGAACTACGATACGGTTTTAGCAGAGCTCAGACTAAAATTCATCTCCCACTGAATGCTCCCGTTGTTCCATAGGAACAAAAAGTTCATTTTTTGGGACAAAGGGATCATTAACAGGTGCAAAGAGGCTTTTCAAACCCTTCACCTTCACAGGTGTCAAGGTTCCCAAGTTACCTGGGGAGGGAATAAAGTAACCAAGAGATTTGGGGCATAAAACTTCTCCAGTTGCCTAAAATCCAATTTCATTTCCTAACTGAGAGCTGACACACGTGGGGAACTGGCTCAGGGTTGGTATCTTAAGTTATTAAAGGAATTACCCTGAAAAAGTTGGATTTAAGCCAAATTCCACACAGCAATCACTTACTGCCAGTCCTGAGGATGGATCAATGAAATCAGCCCAGTAGCCTTCAGAAGAAATTGCATAGCAGATTTCCTTGGCACCATTGATGAACTGGAAGGAAAAAAATTTGGGAAAAGAAAGGTATCGAATGAGGTTGTTATCACACAAGAAGAATTATTTCTAACTTTATCTGTTCTAGATAAAATCCTTTCTTTAATTTCAGTTATAAAAATTGGATTTTTCTCTCCAATTAGTGCCCTCAGCAGCTCAAAGTTTCAAATTTCTAAAAATATGATTATAATTACTCAGCTTCAGTTCCTTAAGGGTCCAAAATAAGGGAAATTTACCCTCTACAGTAAATTCTGTATTAGTTCAGAATAAGGGAAGTTTACCCCAGCAAATTCTGTATTTTGAGGCTTGATGGCTCTGATGATTAATTATGTCCAAACTGTAAATTAAATCCCAAATATCACAATTTTAGGCACAACATTTCTCATCCAGGATCTCTTTTTTGGTGCTGGAACAACCCCTTGGAGTGAGGTTAATAAAAACTTGAGCTGGATTCATGCAAATATTTAGATTTGGCTGCACAGCCTCGTTTTTTAGCCCCTGAAATGAGGAGTTTTCAGGTGAATTTTTCCAAGCAAACAAACAGATTCCCCCGGGAATTTGCTGTTTGTAACCTTTAGAGCAGGAGGTTACACCCAACATCCTCACACACCCCCAGCCAGTGACCAGATTAGACCTGACAGGGAGGTGCCCGAGGAAGAAAGATGCCAATTAACACATAATTAGACCAGATTACAACGCCAAAAAGCAACAGCCCAGAAATAATTCAAAGAGTAGAACGCACTGAAATGAAGGGAATTTTAATTTGTGCGTAATTTTATGTTGCCTTCTTTATTGTGTGTTTGCCTTAGAGAGGCCACATTTGCATTTAAAGGATTGGAAAGGTCATTTCCAGATGAATTTCAGGCATAATTATGATTTATATACAGATTAAATGCTGGGTTTAGGGAAATTGTTACAAATAATAGGTAGAAATGTTCTTTTTTGAGGTGCTAAGGGGGAATGGCAGTAGTGAATAGCGACACTTAGTGGGGTAATGCCAAAGCTGTGGAAAATGGGAAATAAAGGGACTTTCAGAGACCTCTAGTGGTAAAAGAACAAGGCAAGGTTAAGATGAAATAACAGAACTGAAATCCAGGGTAAAAGAATTTAAAAGCATCCATTAAAGTGGAAAAAAACACCAGAGAAACTGGTGGGGTTTTACATTTTTGATCAGTAAAAACTGCTCAGACAGACTCTACAGTGGAATCTTAATGAAATCAAAGGAAAACCGCAATGAAATCCCACAAAATCCACTGATTAAATCTGGAATAAGGTGAGAAAATAGTTGCTGGATCAGGACAACAATCAAGTGTCTTTACTAATCTCCTGTAACATTTTAACAGACTTTTGTCCCACCCCACTCTGAAGAACTTAAGAATTCTAAGCAGACATTTCACACAAAATAATAAAAAATTTTTAAAGGTGGGGGAAAAAAAAAAAGCTCCATTTTATAAGAGAAAAGGATTAACTCCAAAATGCTTTAAAAACACAGTAACAGAGCTGGAAATGCACCAAAGCTTCATCTGCAAAGAGAAATGAGCTGATGAACTCACATTTTCTAAGAGCATCTCTCTCTCATCCTCCACCTCCTGGCTCCACACGGTCATGTCATTTTTAGTCTTCTGGGTGACAGTCAGCACAGTCAAACGGTGGGAATTCACCTCTGGGAACAGGGACTCGAAGTCTAAAACATGGGAAAACAGCATGGTCTGCCCAGCTCTTCCATGTGAGCCTCCCCCTCTCACCCAGGCAGATTTCCCTTTTTAAACTTGTTTGATTCCAATTTCGTTTCAGTCATTTCCTGCTTGAACAAATCAGATACAAATTCAGTGCTGGCAGAAGTTTCATGATTCCCATTTGTTGTTTCGTTCCAGTGCCAAAGGATTTGATAACTGGATTTTGGATAGGGAATTAACTCCAGAATCTACCTGGCACTTAAGCAGCAACTGGAAACGACATTTTTGTATGAAATATCAAATATTGTCAACAGCAAAGCTTTGGTTTCCATTCTAAACAATGGGATTTTTGTAATTATTAACTCTGAATTAACCTTTTCCACTCCACATTCTGTGGTATCAACTACAGAACATTTCCTTCAATGTTTTTCACATTTTAAAAGTTGGAATTTCTCAGTTATAAATAAAAGTGAACCTTTTCTCAGCAGCTCAGGACAGGCTTGCACTGCACATTCCACCTTGGCATTTTCAAAGTAGGTTTCAGCATTATTGATTTGCTGCTTCTGGGGAGCATCAGCACCCTAAAAACCATGAAAATTGGAATTTTCTCAGTTAATATAAAACAGGAAAAATTCTGTACATCAAAATAAGGTTTTCTGATCAGATACACTTGAGCAGTTTCAGATGATTTGCAATGAGACTTCACATTTTTCAGCTATTAAAAGTGAAATAGATTTTGGTGTTATTTAAACCCACACAGAAATGTTTATATTTTATAGAAATAAGGAGGATTTATATTTTATTGTAATTGTATTACGTTAAAGCAGAATACATATAAATACAGGAATTATATTAATAAATATAATACATAAATACAGACATTTTTGTTAATTATCAGGCCGAAACAACGCTTTTAAGTATTTCAAACAACATTAACTGATAGATTTCAGATTTACCTGATTCTAAAAGCACCTGGTTTGCACTTAATGAACTAAACCTGAATTTTCTGGTGGCTTTTTTGGGGCAAACAGGATCCACCCAAGCTGAACACAGAACCTGGGCAGCTCTCCAGAGGCTGATGGCTCCCAAGCACATTGGGATATAATGACTCATCCATAAATCCACTCTCCAGCACTTTTCCAGTGGAGATTTGCTCATGGACTCCCAAAATCTGAGCATTCCACAAAGTCAGAGCCTGGAAAGCTGAGTGAGCAGCACTAAGGATTTGTGGGAATGTTGGGATCATGCTGGCAATTATCAAGGCTTTTGTTGATAATGATGTATCTGACTGGCAGCTCTGCCAAAATCTGGTCTCATTGTGAGGCTGGGGGATTCCTGTGTGAATTCCATGGTTTTCAGAATTAAACACTGCCCAAACTTTGCAAATTCAGGTCCATTAAGTAAAACACTGAAGAAAATTTCAGTTTTACTTGGTAAAAGGTGGTGAGACTTGGCAAACAGCACGTTTGGAGACTGAAATTCTCCCATTAAGTCACTCCTAAAATGCTGTTTCAAAACACAGCCTGAAGTATTTCTTTCTCCTAAAAGAAAACAACTCCAGGCAGGCTCTGTGTGACCTCTTGCTCAACCCAGTTAAAGTCCAGATTTCCAAATGGTGCAGAAAATCCTTTGTCAGGAGGAAAGAGGGATGGGTTCTGTTTCTGTCACACCCAGGAGGAGTCTGTTCTCACCTGGAACTCATTGATGTATTGTGCCATCACAAATTCATGCCTCTCGCTTGCTGAGGGCTCTGCTAAAATATCAGGGAGGCTCTTGGAAGCTTGGGATTTCTTCTGGGAAGCTGTGCCATTGAGGTGGCAGTCAAAGCCAATATTCCCAGGCAGCTGGAACCTCTGGTCCTGGGGACCAAAGGGCCCCATCACCTCATCCGGCCACACAGTCCTGGGACCTGCAAGAGGCCTCTCGTCAGTCAGCACATCCCAAAAAAAGCAGGAAAACCCAAGGAAAAACCCCTCTCCCACACATGGATTTGATCCCAAACATCAGCGATGCACAAGTCATAAAAATCACACTTCTAAATTCCCACAGCACACGGATTTAAAGGGAATAAATCTGCTTTTCCTTACATAAGTCAGGAGGTGCAGCAGCCACGTGAGGCTCATCTGAGCCAGAGGAACCTGCTGTGGAAAAAGCCTTGGGATTCCCAACTCTTTTGACTAAGGAATAAAAGCCTGGGAGGTAGGTGACCAATCTTGCTCTGTTACAGAGCACCTGAGGAGGGAAAAACAAAATTAAAGTAATTTAAATACAGCTCTGTGGGTCACAAGAGAAATCCTCCCTTGATAATTATATCAAAATTTTAATTATGACCAGCTGTTAACATCAAGCTTTAGAAGTATTTTACTATTATTTCTATATTTTGCTATTCCAAGCAAAGAAAAAGGCTAGAAACACTTAATGAAAAGTCTCTCATGTGAGGAAAAAAGCCCTGAAATCTTTAACTAGCACCACTGAAACCCCACAATTTAAACTAAATTATGGATAGGGATTGTCTCCATGATTATTTCCGTGCATGTCACCCTGGAAAATATAAATCCCACCTGCCACAGCATGGGTGGCTTTTGTAAAATTCAACTTTTCAGGTGGGGAATAGAAATTCTTTGGAGAAAATAACACAAAAGGATTTTCCTCAAGTGCTGTAGCTTAGATTCTGCAAAAATCTATGCAGTTTTGTCACTAAATATGTGTGGAACAAGTTTACATCAAGAGAGGCACTTTCAGAAGTAGTTTCCTTTTAAAAGAACAGAATAAACGGTGCTATTTGTATGTTTCCTACAAAAATTGTGTTTAAAGCATCAGGACCTACGGCAATAAAAGGTTTCTCATTCAGCACCTCTGTGTAAATAAAAATAATCCCTACCAAGATCACAAAGACTCAAATGCTTAAAGACACATTGAATTTATGACTTAAATCAATTATTTACAGTTCAAGCCTGAAGCTGCCTCGTTCTATAACAGCTTTAAAAGGTTCCTGTAACACAACAAAAGTCTAATCCCACTTAAATCTTTCTCTATTATGTAAAATCACTGTTGAAATTAATTTCTGCATCGTGATTGCGTTATAAACAGATGTAAACAATTACAGGCGACATGTAATTAGAAGAAAAGAGCATTTTTCCCTATTATCAGCCTCACTCAGCATGGAGATGTCACTAATTACAGCTGTGACTGAGCTCACTCATGCAAATATTTACACACCTGGCATTACACGAGTGAAACAACAGCGAGGAAATGAATGAATTATTCATGGCCCCATGGCAAGAGCAATAAAAAAAAAAAAAAAAAAAAATCAGTAAAAGGCGTTTTCTTCTCCAGCCTGAAATTAGCTGGGTGAAGCCGTGTGTTACAGAAACACAGAATTCCTCTGTGGCTGAGCACAGGAGAATATAAAAAGCACAGAAAAATTTGTGTTTAATCCTCAATTACGTTATTCCCGCGATTTCCAAACGGAAAGAGGGCTGGCTTGGGGATACTGGGAAGGGATTCTGGGAGGGTGGGCAGGCCCTGGCACAGGGTACCCAGAGCAGCTGGGGCTGCCCCTGGATCCCTGGCAGTGCCCAAGGCCAGGCTGGACAGGGCTTGGAGCAGCCTGGGACAGTGGGAGGTGTCCCTGCCCATGGCAGGGGGTTGGAATTAAATGATTTTTAAGGTCCCTTCCTTAAACCCAAACCCGTCTGTAACTCTACTGAATCCTCAATTCCACTGCTCCCGTGATATCCACAGAACCTGGCGTGGCTCACTCACATTGGCCATGGCAAACGGTGCTCTCCCCTCGCTGACAGGCCCGGATACCCCTGGAAAAAAGAAGAGAAGAGGGGAGAGGACAGAAAGGGGACAAGGAAAAAGAAGGGAAAGGGAAGAGGAAAAGGAAAGGAAGGCGCTGGACTCCCCAGCCCCGAAGCCTCCTCACGCCCCGCACAGCCTCCCCCGCGCTCCCCCAGCGCAGCCCGGTGTCCCAGGAGCGGCGCTGCCGGGGACAGGCAACGGGAAAAGGGGAGAAGGCAACGGGAAAAGGGGAGAAGGAAACGGGAAAAAGGGGAGAAGGAAACGGGGAAAAGGGAGAAGAAGAAGAAGGAACCCCCGGCCGCTCTCACCTCTTCCTGCAAAATGGCGGCGGCCGCCCGCCCCCGTCACGCCCGCGCCGCGCGCCCCCAGGCTGAGCCAGTGGATCTGCCGACACCTCGATCGGCGCGGCGCGGAACTGCGCGGAATTCGGCGCTCGGCGCTCGGTTGCTCGCGGCTGCGGACGGGGCGGTGGGGGGCCCTGAGGGGGAAGCGGCGATGGCGGCGGGGCTCGGCGGGGCCGGGGAGGTCCCCATGGGAGCGGCGGGGTTGGGATCTGTCGTGGCGGGGCCGAGGTGTCCCTCGGTGGTCCCAAACCGGTGTTGCCCAGTGTGAAGGGCAGCGAAGGGCGCCCGTGGGTGCCGCGGAGGCGGGACAGTACCCGCGGGGGGCACCAGGGGGTAGTCACGGAACGTAAACCGCCCTCATCCCCCCCCCCCCCCCCCCCCCGTCATTCCCGGCGATCCATAAAGTGGAAAATGGGGAGAAAAAGGGAAAAGGGGGTTTTATTGAAGGGAATTGGGGGGGGGGAGTGTTTTCTCTAAGGAAAGGCGCAAGGTCGGGGGTTTGCTGGAAATGGAGAGCATCAGTGGCACTTCTGCCGCAAAACTGTGACTTCAAATAATTTATACAAAATAATAAAAATACATTAAAAACCTTCTTGAATGGCTTCCCTCCCAGTTGATTTTTCTGGGGTTTTTTTTTGGTGGAAAGGCTCTGGACAGGCTCCCCAGGGAATGGTCACAGCCCCAAGGCTGCCAGAGCTCCGGGAGCTGCTTGGAAAGATCCCAGCACGGGATCTGCGCTATCCATCGGAATTCCCAGAGAAGCTGCGGCTGCCCCATCCCTGGAAGTGTCCCGGGCCAGGCTGGACGAGCCTTGGAGCGCCCTGGGGTAGTGCAAGGTGTCCCTGCCCATGGCAAGGGCTGGGAACGGGATGAGCTCTAAGGTCCCTCCAACCCAAACCAGTCTGGGATTCTATGAAGTCGCTCCAAGGTGTTCGACTTTTTCCCCATCCACTTCAAATTCCAGCCGTCATTCCAGAGGGGGATGGAATCCAGGATCTCTGGGGCTGTGCAGTGCTGTGCAAGCCAATGCAGCTCTTGAAATGGGGGATTAAAAATACCAAGGGGGAGGTGCCCAATCCCAAATCCCATCTAAAGCTCCTCCCAAAGGCCTGTTCTGCTGGTTGCTCCTGCTCCAGAGGGAAAACACACACAAACCCCTTTGGAATACCCTTTGGATTAAGGATCTTCCTTCTCATTTTTTGCCATTTCTTTGCTGTCTGTTCCAAGCAGCTTTGCTGGTTGAGGACGGGGAATTTTAATCTCTCCCAAATAAAAGATTGGGCGTTCCCATCCCTCAGCAACTCTACACAAGGCCTTTAATTTATTTTACTTTTAACCAGAGATTTCTGGACGTTTATTTTCCTTTGCCACTGGTTTATTAGCAGAAGTTTATTAACATAAACCAGTTCCAGAGGTTTCAATAGTTCAAAATCAGAGCAAGACATCGGTTTTGTGTCCATGGTGATAAAACTCAGCCCTACAGTGTCCTTAGATCATTTAATAAAGTTTTGGCTTTATTTTATCAGGATTATTATGATATCCATTCCTAAACAATGTGATATATTAAGTAGCTATAATGTTGCAATTTTGATTTTTGGACTTTTTCATGAGCACATTTGCTCACTATTGGATGCCACTCAACTCTTTTATTAATTCAATGTTAGCACACTTAATTCTCATTTGCTTTTAAATCAAATATTCATGTGGAATCTCTGAACTTCAGCAAAAAAAAAAAAAAAAGAGATGAGAGATTGGAGAAATTCAACTTTTAACTCTTTACAGAATGTGATTTATATCCTCTAATAGGAGGCACTCTGGATTACATCCAGCCTGTATTGACTTGTCCTTAGGCAATCCCAATTTATCTCCTCTCCAGGGCTGCCACTTCAAGATGCTCCAATCAATCCCTGAGTTATCAGCCCCTCAAGTTTGTGGTCTGAATTCATAAAGATTCATTTCAATAAAGCTTCTATCCAAAGGAGACTGCAAAATCAAACTATCCAATTACAGATTTATCAAATATTAATAAGGAAAAATCTTCCAGATCTTTCGGATGCCAACATCCTTCTCCCCTGGTGTCAGGAAAGTAATTAGCAGCTGGCTTTGATTAAATTCTTCCCTCGGAGATTGCTGCTCTCAGTTTGAGGGAGAGGAAGGAACGCACACGACAGGATTCCTAATTCCTCCTTTGAAAGCCTTTTTGGAAAAATCCCCATGGGTTCAGTTCAGGGAAACTCCTCTGTGTCCAAAACCTGCAGCAGTTTTGGAGGTGAAACCTGAAGTTCATGGCCAGGTTTTCCTGTTGTTACTGAGATGCTCTTTTTCCTCAGGGATCCCAGCACGGGAAGGACGTGGAGCTGCTGGAGAGAGTCCAGAGGACACCATGGAGACGATCAGAGGGAAAGGCTGAGAGAGTTGGGATTGTCCAGCCTGGAGAGGAGAAGGCTCCAGGGAGAGCTCCGAGCCCCTTCCAGGGCCTAAAGGGGCTCCAGGAGAGCTGGAGAGGGACTGGGGCCAAGGCATGGAGGGACAGGACACAGGGAATGGCTTCCCAGTGCCAGAGGGCAGGGATGGATGGGATATTGGGAAGGAATTGTTCCCTGTGAGGGTGGGCAGGCCCTGGCACAGGGTGCCCAGAGCAGCTGGGGCTGCCCCTGGATCCCTGGCAGTGCCCAAGGCCAGGCTGGAGCAGCCTGGGACAATGGAAGGTGTCCCTGCCCCTGGCAGGGTGGGAATGGGATGATCTTTAAGCTCCTTTCCAACCCAAACCATTCCATGATTCCATGATTCCATGACTCCATGATTCTTCTCTCTTTTTTTGGGACAGTGCTTTCCTCTTGGCACCCTGAACAGGCTGCAGCACAGGGAAGAGCCTCAGGAATTCAGGAGAGAGGGATGCAGAGGGAACTTTCCCAGTCACCACCACCCTCTGCCTGGAAAAAACTCCAAGCCCAAGCTGGGATTCTCCTTCCATGCCCTGACTTGCTGGATTCCTCGCTCTGGAAGAAGAGGAGCCAGAGGTGTCCCTGAGAAACTGCTTCACAAGGAAAAAGTGGATTTTCAGCCGTTTCCTCTCTCCTCTTGCAGGAACCCAGAGAAGCTGTGCAAACTCCATCCTTGGAGTCTTCAGAACTTTGGGATGAGATTCTGGAATTGGACTGGAAACCCCAAATCCAGAGTTTCATCCTTAATGGGGGTCTTTGCTGCTTTTATTCCCCATTCCACTCTGCTGTCAACCAGGTGGCATTCACCCGGAGGCACTGGAATTCTCCCTGGTGGTTTTCCCTTTGGATACAGCAGAAGCTGGATAAGTGGTGATAGGAACACCGAGATATTCCTTATTCCCGTTGTCCATTTATCTGTGCAATGATGGATTGCGCTGGTGCTCCCAATTTTCCTAATGGCACCCATTAAACTTCATTAGGACTGTGTTAAACCCCACTTGAAATCGTTGGCATCGATTTTGCATCTCTAAAACCTGCTCGCAGCACGTCAGGAACTGAGCATGCCCGGCCTCCCCAGCATTCCAGCCACATTCCCTGCGGTTCCAAAGCGCAGAGGGAGGGAGTGGGATCTCAGCCTGTGGTCCAGGGGATATTTAGGATCACCCTGCAGAGCTGACAGTTCTCAGCCATCCTTTATCACTGCCCCGGCCAGGGGATTTTTAGCCTCCAAACTCCAGCTCAGCCTTTTTGTTTATCCATTTCATTCCCTGTATTTATTTTCCCTCGCATATACACTGAGGCTCCCCCTTCCCTTGACCTGCTAAACCTCGGGAATGAGGAATGTCTGGAGTGCCGGGGAAACGGGGATGGAGGAGAAGGGAGGAAAGGTTTTAACGTGCTCTTTCCCCACAAAAGTAAACATCCTCTGGCTATAGGAAGCGTAAACTTCCCCTGGAAATGGATGTGTTTACATGAACAATCCCTTTCTTCTGGCATTTCCAGAGATTTGCTGGCTACCACTGGGGAAAGAGCCTTTTAAGTGAGCGGTGCAATTACACCAGATAAGTCTTTGCATGATTTGTTTTCTCTTTTTGGGAAGACATCCCCCCTGTGGATGTACTGCTGGGAACCTGAAAGGGATTTCCTCCTTTATCTCAGGGCCTTGTGTCCCTGCCCGCTGGAATGTCCATCCCAATGGGCAGAGGGGGAAAAGGCCTTTTCCCAGAAAACTGCCTGGCTCTGACTCCGCTTTATGGAGATTTACTGGGAATCCTTTACCAGCGCAGCTTCTCCTGTATCTGGAAACTCCCAGTTTGTATTTTCACCCAAGAGAGAATTTTATCAACCTTCCTAAACTGGAATGTGCCACTCCCAGGGACATCGTTCCGATAGGAGCCCTGGTGTGGGATTATCCGAATGGATCTGAGGTTGAGACAGGCATTAATTCATCTCAGTTCTTGTTGTAGCTTTTCATGTTTGGTTTAAGATGGAGAAGCTTTAAAAGCTTTATCATTTTCTTGGTAGGGATTAAACAGGAATATTTTTCCTGGGAAGCATGAGCTGCTCCTCCTCGCTCCCGTGGGGAGAGTGAGGGGATTCCCATCTCCTTTCTCTCCAGGTATCCCTTGCAGCAGCACCTCAGGGATGCTGCCACATCCAACACAGCCTGTGGGGAACAGGGAATGCGTGAAGCTTGGATGTTTTGGGAGGTATTTACATTTATGACTGGGAGGTGTCTCTCCCACTCCAAATCTGGGTTTTTATGGAATTTAGGTATCAATAATTTGGTGCTGAGGCTGTCACCAAAGTTGGAGGCCAGAAATAGTCTGGATTAACTTTAATGTGAGATGAATTTGGTCCACACTGGAGCTGGACTTGGAAAAGGACTGGTTTGTATCAGGACTGCACTTTCCTGAGGTCCCAGCTCTTGGATGGAGAGATCCAGAAGGAGCAGGAGGACCTGGAGCTCTCTCCTGGGATCTGCTGGTGGCAAAGACACCAGGCTTGGCAGCCTGGAAGTGCTCCAAGCCCTGCTGGTCCTGAGGCATCCATCTGCTCTGGAATGTGGCATTCCAGGCTCTGGGCTCGGGGTCTGTGTGCCAGATGTGCTGGGTGCCAGGTAAGGAGGCAGGTTCCCCTCAGAACTGTATCAAAACCAGCTTTTTATAGGCTGGTTCTATTTCGGTCAATCTTTCTTTATCCATCTGGGAATTGTTAGAAAATCTGAGGAGGCAGAATTCCTGCTTAAAGCCAGTGCCATGCCTAATGGGCTACTCGTTCCAGCAGATTCCTCATTTATTGGTTTTTTTAAATATACAGGGTCATATTTTTTAACCCTCACGGATGGGAAGCGTGTCTCACAAAAAGGTTTATGGCATCGTGTGCTGCCTGTGAGTTATGAGGCTGTTCCTGTCTGGCAGGGAATGAAAGAGCCCAGCATCTGGCAGAATGTGAAACCAGAAATCCCAGAACTTCCCACTCAGAGGAGCTGGGATGGCTGATGGATGTTGTGATAAAATGTCTCTTTTGACGTGTGAGGCAGGACAGTTGGAGGCCCTTTCTGTTGAAATTGATGGAGTTTAACCAAACCTCCTGGCTGGAAACTTGAGGAAATCAGTCATTGTGCAGCACGTTGCTGCCATGCTGTAGCAGGGATGCTGAAAATCCCTAAATATCCCTCTTTTGTCCCATGTTTTAGGAGCAAATCTCGTCTCAGCTCAGTGAGAAAGGACCTAAATAGTGCCGAGAATTTCAGGGATCAGTCCAGAAAACCATATTGAAAAGCCTCATCGAATTCTTGTTACCCACATTCAGAGCTCCGTAAAGTTTCCAGAAGACTTTCTGATGCATTTAGTGAAAACTGGGAGGAAAACAGCCATTAATAGATGTTGCATATTAGGAATTCCCAGATATTTCCTCCTCCGAGTCACCGAGTGAGGCAGAATCCAGGCGTGAACTCCCTGTCTGCGCTCTCCAGCATCGATTTGGTACTTGGGGGTGAAATTGTTGCTGTAGAGGAGCCTTGGGTGGAGTCATGAGGCAAATAATTATTCAAATGACTCCATTTTGCTTTGTTAAAGTCAAACCTCTTCACTTGGAGAGCGTTTTTATTGTGCAGAACGAAATCCTTCTGCTGACAAACCCGGTTGGCTGCTGTTACATAATTCTGTCACCAAACCCTTGTTCCTAATTTGCCTTTTTGCTGATGCCTCATTCCATAAACACTTATTTATCCTTCAGGAAGAATAAGAAATAGTGGAATTTCCAGACCACCTTCCTGGTGGGTTTAATATTCTCTTTTTTTACCAGCTCAGGGATAACAAGCAACCTCCTGACTTGTCACCGACAGATTCCTTTTCTTGTGTTGGAATGACTCAAACAAGTGACTGAAAACTCCATTTTGCATGTGTCAACCTCCTCCTTTCTCAAGGTAACTTAAAATAAAGGCTCCTCACTTTCTCACATCGACTTCAGAAGGAAACATCAGACATTCCCCTTCAAAAGTTCTGATAGGAGCAGGTGAGACCTGTGAGATGATCAAAGGGAGAGGGAAGTTTGCTGAAATCTCCTGTCTGTGTGATGGAGCCATGAAATGCTGCGCATTCCCATCCTGCACGTCAGATTTCAGCCTGCAAAGAGCTTCTTTGGTGCACACTGTTTGCATTTTTGTTTGGCAGGATCTTCCAAACGACTGGAAAGAAAGGGAATCAGTGGGGTTAATGATCGGTTGATCTGTGGGATAAATCAGTATGATCCTCTGGGATAAATAAATACTGATCAGAAGAAACGGGATTAGGGGGACGAGCTGTGGTGGTGGATCAGAAGGGATCGTTCCTGGTCCGTTTTGCTGATTCCCTGCTGAATTTTTTTTTGAATTTAAAAATTCGTTTACCTCCCAGGCAGATGCGCAACTTTGACAGCCTCAGGATCATTTAGCTGGAGTGGAATGAATGCTTCCTTCAAACCTGTAGATGAATGACAAAAAGCCCCAGAGATGCAGCAATGTGCAGGCAGTTTTTTTGAATCTGTAGGGTTTTTGTCAACTCCACACAGCAGACCCAACATTTTGTGCTGTCTCCCAAATCTTTTGCTTTGACAGAAGGTAGAAATCAGTGTCTGGTGTGTCTAACAAAAGGCAGCATCAACACATCTCTGTGTACTTGAATATTCAAATTCACATCTTTATTCATCTCCCTCCAATCCGTTCCAAAGTCGCTCATCACCAGCTCTGGGCATGAACCACACCAGCTGTGAGCTCAGCAGAGGTTTCTCCACAGAGGCACAAAGGAGAGCCTTGAGGTCGTGGTGAGATCATCATTTCAGCGCCCTGAAATCAGCATCCCCTGGGAGCAATCCCAGCTCAGCTGCTCCCAGCCGAGCCTAAACAGCTCAGGAGAAAGGAGAAGCGAGACTCCTTTCTGCCCTGAATAAAACAACTTTTGGAGTGAATCACTTCGAGGGAAGAAAGCCTTGGAGCAAGCAAAATGTTTCGCTGAGTAAATCAGTTTAATGTGGAAAACCAGCAGAAGGGCTGAGTGCCTTTTAACACTTTTCTTTTTCTGTTGTGCTCGCTTTTTTCACCAGGGAGAAGCTGGTCTTTGGGACCCAGCTCTGGCCCTGGGTGAACCAGTGGCTGCACCTATTTCCCTGTTCCTTTGGGAGCTTTTTGGGAATCAATGAACATGTGGGGAAAATGGCATTTCTCGTTAGTATGGGCGCTACGGAGCTGATAAAGCGAGCGGGTTTGGGAAGGTCACCGAGGCAGGGTGGCTGTGGGCTGTGACATCTCTTTTGTAGCACATCATTGCCTGGTGTGAGCGTTGCTGTCCCTCCAGACTCCCCCAGGATGTCGGGGAAGTGTCCGTGGCTGCAGAGCTGTCACCCTGCCAGCGAGAGGGCAGAGGAAATGAAGGCGCTGCTCCCTGGGGCACCTCCTGAATATTTATGGTGGCAGCGCTAAGGGTTTCTGTGGAGCTGCTCGACCCGGGGGGATCTGGAGCTGATTTTCTGCTGCTGTTTGCTTTGCAAGCTGCCAGGATCCATCCCCAAAGCCAGATGAGCTGCCTGGGTGCACAGCGGTGATGGGGCTGTGACAGGCACGCACGTCCTCACTGCGTTGTGACAGCTCCTAAGGAGCTCCAGGTCTGGGGACAGCAGGGCAGAGCTGATCGTAACACACTGATCACCCCAAAAACACCCACGGGGGAGGAAAAGGGGGAAGAATCAACTCACATCAGCCAAGGACCTGCTTGGCCAGCCCTGAACTCTTGGGAGAGAGCCCAGCTCTGGCACAGGGTGCCCAGAGCAGCTGTGGCTGCCCCTGGATCCCTGGCAGTGCCCAAGGCCAGGCTGGACATTGGGACTTGGAGCAGCCTGGGACAGTGGGAGGTGTCCCTGCCCATGGCAGGAGGTAGGACAAGATGGGTTTTAAGGTTCCAACCCAAACCATCGGATGGTTTTATGAGCCCTCTGCTGCCAGTGCCCCTCTCTGTCCCTTGCAGCCCTTCTCCTCGCCCATCCATGCCTGTGGACCGGTTTAAACACTTGCCAGTATTTAAACTGAGCCCAGCAGCCCTCAGCAGCAATAAAAGCCAGTGCTGTGTGTTTGTGCACTGACTGCTGATTGCCTGGGTCGCAGAAAAGTGGGTTAGACTCAGATTATTGCCTTTGTCCACGTTCCCGACCTTTTCCCTCACATATTGCGTGGCCCGCGGGTGGAGGAAGGAGGATTAAAGGTTAAGCAGCCTCTCTTGAAAGAGTTAGGATGCCTAAATGTTTAAAATGTTTCCTTTCCCCAGTAATTCCGATCTATATTAAAGCTAAAACCCTTCTGAGAGGTAATAAAACAGAGCAGTGGAGGAGATCATTGGGAAGATTAGGAAGAAGAGACTTAAGAGCTTACTCTTGATGCTTCTGGGTTTATACTTTGTTCTTGTTTTACTCTGTCAATCTCTTCTAGCGTTTCTCCCGGTGGTTTTATTGTGTTTTTATGGAGCAGGGATGGTGCTGCAAACTGCCAGGGAAAAGCTTGTTGTCGTTGGGTGGAGGGGGAAGAACATTCCTTTGCACATTTTTCGCTGTTCCTGTTATATCTCAAATTTAGAAAGTAACAAGAAGCAGCATCCAGTTCTCATTAATGCTTCAGGGTTGGTTGTTTTTTGGGGGTTTTTTTGGCACATATGTTTTCATTTCCAGGCGTCCAAAGGAGAAGATGAAATTCCTCCTTCCCAGCCAGCACTGGAGCACACCAGGACCAGCAGATTCCTTGGATTTTGCTGCCAGGTAGGAGCCTGGTAACCTGCTTTGTCTGCTTGGGTTATCCCTAAACCCAGCAGCAGTGGGAAGTACAGTGCTGTTTTTTTGGGACAAAGGGTCGTGCTGTGACTGCTTCCCTTATGTGAGCGTTCTTCTTGACACAGCCTGGCTGGTGGCCCACATTAATTTGCTCCAAAAAAAAAAAAAAAAAGAAAAAAAAGAAAAAAAAAGGAAAAAAGAGATGATATTCACGTTCTTGGAGGAGTTGTGTGTTCCATCTGGATACTGCAAACCTGTGAACCTTGTCCAAATAACTCCCGTGTTCTTCTTGCTTGATTTTTGTGCATCTTGTCAGTTAAATATATCCGGGAGCTCCCGAGGCAGGAGCGTGAGGGCGCCTTGTGCCCATCACAGCCAAGGGGTGCCCTGGAAGATGCTCCCATGGAGCATTTGCTCCCTGATTAAATCCCAGCAGTGTGGAATTCTGTTTGGGATGGCTCACAAGTCGGTGTTGGCAGGAATTCCATAGAATTCCCATGGAAATGTGTTTTGTCGGCTCAGGTGTGAGCAGGTCTCGGAGCTCTGGGCCTGGTTCTCTCTGCTGCCCTGGCACTGGGGGGACTGGGGGATGTTAAAAGGCTCCTCTCCCTCTTAATTTCAGTGTTTCTATGGAAACAGATCCCAAACAGGAATCGTTCTCTCCTGCTTTTTCTCATCCTGGTTTCGACAGTGGGAAAAAGTGAAATTGGGATGAAAGCCAGAGCAGGCAGCAGTAGGTGTTGCTGTGGGAGCAGGACCAGGTCCTTGCTGCTCACGTTCCTCTTCACTTCCAAATCAAAATACGTGGAAATAGGAACTCCAAAAGCTTCAGTTCTTATTTGGGAGATGATTTCTGCATTTTATTCAAAAGGTGACTCATGTGACCATGACATCAGAGCATTGCCACCAGCTGCAAGGGAAGGAGGCTGCAGAGCTTTCCAGATTTCTCCTAAACCCCCTGACCTGGAGCACCTCTACCTTGGATTTCAGGAATAAAAAGCCAAACTCTGAGAACTGTACATTATGGAAATAAAATATTCTTTTTGGGAAAGAGAATTTGGATGAAAATACTTTGGGGCCTGGCCTGTGTTTGTCAGGGAGATGAAAACCAGCAGCTTTTTGCCGTCTCAGGCATTTGGGTCTTGTCTTCATCACCGCAAGAAGTGCAGGATAAGGAGGTGCAAGCTGGGGATGAAAGTTGGGAAGAGAAATCCCTCTACAAGTCATCAGTGAAGCAGCTTCTTGGCAATGAAAACTTCAGGAATTGTTTTCTCTTTGGCGATAAACTTGGAAGTCTGGATGTTGAGCGCTCGGCTGGAGAGGGACCTGGAGCTCTGGGGGCTGCAGGACCTGGTGCATGCAATGGATTTGGTGCTTTTGAGGCATTTCTAACACTGCTGGTGGCTGTCACTCGGTGTCACAGCAGGGTGACAGGTTCCATGTGCTCCAGGTGTTCCTTATCTTTACTCCAAGGTGTCTCCCCCAACGGATCACGTTTTGTTTCATGCCTGGCTTGGCGAATCCTTCAGGCCCAGCTATCCCAGCACCCGGCAGGAATGAGGGATAAACTCCAGTAATTCAGGCTGTTACTGGTCAAACTGGGCTGATCCTCTGGCTGCGTCCAGGGAGGAGAGAGTGAAAAGGGAAGGAGGGTGGTGAGCACCTGGACAGGTTTGATCCCAAACCAAACAAGAGAATTTCTCACAGGTCATCTTGGGAACAATTGCCTTTTTGGGAGATTACTCCTCTCTGTGGTGTTCAGGGACAAAGAACAGAGCTCAGGAAGACGATCTGTCCTGATATCTGTAACAGGAGGGAGCGCTGGCCACTGCCCTCCTTGTCACCCTGAGAAGGGAAAGCAGAACTCTCCAAGCATTTTGAGGCTTTCCCCAAATTTCCCCATCCAGATCTGGGCTGGAGCCCCTGATGGGACCTAAGCTGGGTGTAACTCTCAAGTTCATCACCATGTCATGGTCTTCTTCAGCAGCCAGCCCTGCTCTGTGTCCCTGGTCCCATCCTCTCCAATCAAAGGAGACGTCACTAAAAAAATCCCTGCTGCTGTATTCACACTGAAAAGAAAGAGTTAAACTTTCTTTTTTTCCCTTTTTTTTTAGGGCCTGCCTTGATGTAAGCTTTGGTATTTAAAATTAATGAAGAAAATGAGAAAATAATGTGGCTCATATTACTCCTCCTCAGCTGTTTTGCTTTTTCTGGCAAATTGTTGCTTGTAGACGTCTGGCATTTTATTTCTTTTTGGGGTTTTTTTAAGCTTTGACATCTCTCATCATGCTCCATGTAACTCTTTCTTGGGAATTATGTGACGGGTGGATGGTCCCTCATTCCTGGTCCTGCTCCTCAGGGCATCCTTTTGCAAAGCCCTTCTCCCTCTCTTCCTTCCCTCCTCCAACCTGTGGGCGTCTGACTCAGAGAGCTGGAGACTCATTCTGGAGCTTTCACGTGTAACTTCTCATTAATTAACTCATGACTCAACATGTTCACATGAGAGAAGAGGGACTTTGCAGTTTTGCTTTTGCTTTCCCTGGTTTTGGTGCCGCATGGGTGCGTGGTAGAATTCCTTTGGAGACAGTAACATTTGTGGGATGGATCAAGTTGTGGTTGCCCCATCCCTGGAAATGTTCCAGGCCAGGTTTGTGATAGTGGGAGGTGTCCCTGCCCATGGCAGGAGATGGAATGGGATGGCTTTAAGGTCCCTTCCAACCCAAACCAGTCTGGAATTCTCATTTTAGGGCTAAAGCCAGCTCTGGCACTGGAACCAGGCTTGAAAGGAAAAGATCTAGAAGCAATGAGGTTCTTGCACGAGTGCGGCTGCAGTGGTGGGAACTCCTCTGCCCAGATTGCCCTGCTCAGTGGGTTTGGCCATGCCCTGCAATTTCTCCACATCAAAATCCTGGTGCTGGGCTGGCCGTGCCAGCGCAGTTGGGTTGGGCATCTTCCATCACGTTGGATTGAGTGTCTTCCATCTTGTTGTGGTGGGCATCTTCCATCACGTTGGGTTGGGCATCTTCCATTGGGTTGAGTGTCTTCCATCTTGTTGTGGTGGGCATCTTCCATCACGTTGGGTTGGGCATCTTCCATTGGGTTAGGTGTCTTCCATCATGTTGGATTGGGCATCTTCCATCATGTTGTGTATCTTCCATCACGTTGGGTTGGGCATCTTCCATTGGGTTAGGTGTCTTCCATCATATTGGATTGGGCAGCTTCCGTCATGTTGTGTATCTTCCATCACATTGGGTTGGGGGCCTTCCATCATGTTGGGCTGGGCATCTTGCATTGCATTGGATTGGGCATCTTCCATCATGTTGGGTTGGGCAACTTCCGTCAGCGATGGGTCCAAATTCCCACATGTCCCTGTGTCCGACCCCTCCAGCTGCCAGACTTGCAAATGAGGAGGTGTTAAGGTGCACGGAGGCTCCTGGCAGCAGCTCCTCATTTCTCCTGAGGTTTGGGAAGTGCCAGGCATCCGGATGCCGCCTCCATCGGAGCTGGGCAGGGTGATGGTGACCATCCCAGAAGGAGACATTCCCATGGATTTGTCCCATGCCTACAGCCGTACATGTGCTCCTCAGAGGGGACCTCCCTCCTCGTGGACTTTAAATGGCCATAAACCCCCAGGTTTCTCTTTCTTCCACTTTGCACTTTAGGAACGGTTGGAAAACTGAAGGAAAAATTGTTAAACTGAAGCAATTGAGTCGAGCATCCAACTGCAAGCCTGGGGCCAAGCCTCTGATAGGAAAAACAACTCCAAACCCTCCTGCACCCAAATAAGTCCAATAAAAGCTCCAAACTTAATCTTGAACTTGAGCTCGCAGGATTGGGGTTATTAAAGTTATTAAAATCCAGTTGTTGGAGGGCTGGGGACTCCGTTAAGGAATCTGCGGCTCAGGGAGGAATTTTGCCCAGGGGGATTTCCTGGTTAATGCAGCTGTTGACTGGCAAATTGCTTTGCTGGCTGGGCCAGTGCTGGGCTGCTTCCATATGGAATTGCTGCTGCTGCTGGAGGTGAAGGGGAAGAGTGGGGAAAACTCCCAATAATTCAACCCCTGTGTGGGATTCAGGCTCCTGGTGCTCTGTCCCAGCTATAAATATTAAACTTGGATTTGGGATGGGATTTCAGCGTGGCCTGTTGGCTCCTCTTCCCGACCTCATCCATCTCCAGACCAGAGGGGTGGGCTGCAGGATGCTGCTCTCCTCTCCTTATCCATTTTTCCTCTCCCTATCCGTATTTCCTCTCCTTCCATTAATCACTCTAATGGCAAACTGGAAGGAAAGGAGTTTAAAAATCCCTATTTATCTGTAGGAACATATCAGAACCAGAGCCAGCTCTGCCCCACAACGCCTGGAGGGGGTGGAAAAGCTCTGGATTTTGGGAGCTGGGGGATGAAAGATCCCACACTACTCTGTGTCTGCAGGGAGGTGACTTTGCAGGGTCACAGAGTGCTGGATTTATTCCTCTGGGGGCTCTAAACCCTCTTTGCAAGGGGCACATTTGAGTTATGAGTTGCAGCTCCACCGAGCCCCAACGTCTGGGCAGAAACGATCCCCCAGCTCATTGTAAATGCAGGCAGGCCTGCAGTAAATAGGATTCAATTAGCAGGAAAAAGCTCGGAAAACCAGAGGTTCTTTGCAGTTCGGAGGGCTGGAAGAGGGGGAAGAGGGCAAGCCCGGGGTTGCTGAGCCGGCCCTGGTGCCTGATTCGTGCTTCACTGGGGAAGTTGCTCTGGTTGGTGTTAAATTTTAGATTATGTAAGGTTGGAACTGGGTCTGACTGATTTAAGTTGTACCAGGCTGAATTTCGAGTCTCAGCTCTGATAACATTAAACATTTCTTGCCAGGCTGCAGAGAGCTCCCCTGTTAGACTGCACAGGAGGTATCGCCCCGTAATCTTTCCCTTCATGAGAAGATTCATCTATTAAACCAAAGTTTTGCACTATAAAAATATATATAATATTATTTTTTGAGTGGACAACAAGTTTTTTCCACCTGTCTACCACTGCTGTGGCTGTCTCATCCCTGGAAGTGTCCAAGGCCAGGTTGGACAGGGCTTGGAGCAACCTGGGATAGTGGAAGGTGTCCCTGCCCATGGCAGGGCTGGGACTGGATGGGCTTTGAAATTTCTTCCACCCCAAACCATTCAATGGTTTTATAATTTGGAGTTTTCACTGAAAACACAAACACTTCCAGCCAATATTTTTTATAAACCCTGAAGTCATTTCATTTTTTGGAAGGCCTTTTCAGAGAGTTCAGAGAGGGGAAAAAAACCCAAACATTGGAAGAGCTTTGCTGGCTAAGCCTGAGAAAAAGTCTGTGTTACTTTATTCCCTTGTAGAAATGTGTTTGGTTCCACAAACACAAAGGTGCCGGCGCTGCAGGTGTGTGAGGGGGTGATAAGTGCTGTTCACACACTTAGTAAAGCGGTGTGCAAATAAATGACCACATTCCCGATGGTTTGAAACTCCTGGCGGGTTCCTTATGGAAAGGAAACAGCCAGACCAAATAGATTCAGCCCA
This sequence comes from Corvus cornix cornix, assembly GCF_000738735.6. Lineage (NCBI taxonomy): Eukaryota > Metazoa > Chordata > Aves > Passeriformes > Corvidae > Corvus > Corvus cornix. Next base: position 1,792,568 of record NC_046337.1, on the reverse strand, counting down.
GAACTTATGTTTTAATGGATGAAACTCTCCGAAGCGCTTGGAAACGCGGCAGGAAAACGCAAAATCCCACGTGTTCCAACGGAATTGTTATGACCTCGCAGCCAGGAATTCTAACAATTATTGCACAACGCTGGTCTCCTTCCTTTTCCCGTCCTGTCCGGGCTGCTGTGGTGGGTGCACCTCATTCCCAGGCGGAGAGCATCTCCAGCAGGAATGAGAGCCCCTCGGAAAGCAGTGGCTGCAGGCAGAGCGCAATCATTAGGCTGATTTCCCTCCATAATGAGGTGTTGTGGAGCACAGCTCCATTGAAAGGCCTTTAAATAATGTTAGCATTGAATAAAACAACCTTCCAGGGAAATCAAATCCCTCGCCGCCTCTGGCGCTGCCTCTGAAAGGGAATCAATTTTCTTTGCCTGATAGCTTTCCCCAGCACTTAACGCGCACGGGGGAAGGCGCTCATTGTGAGGGTTGCCCGGGAATTGCCTTCTGAAGGTCAAATCTTGGGGAAAAAAAATGAAGGAGAAGAAAGAAAACAAGGTTTGGTGACCCCTATCCTGATGGGAGGGACCTGCCGCAGCTGCTTGGCTGGGGAGAGGGGCTGCAATGCTCATGGTAGGGTTTGGTTGTAGGTTTTAATTAGAGATACAATGAGCCTGTGGGGGTGTTTTCCTTAAAATTCCAACCAGGAAGCCAATCCTAGCCTGGATTTGGGCTCTGTGGCTGTTTGGGTGTCCCTGGTTTAGCTGTAGCATCCTTGGCTTGCACAGTCTGAGCCAGCCGGAGCATCCAACACGTTGCTTGCCTCGCTTTGGAGACAAAGCAACGCACAGAACAAATCCAGAAATCCCACATTCCTGGCTGGCTTTGCAGGGAAATTCCCGGCAAAGTGCAAAATCGGGGATTCCTTTAAAACCACGCTTAATTCCCCTCCTTGTGGAGCATCCATGTGGCTGCTCCCTGGGTTTACTCCACTGCGGCTGTGAAAACCAGGAATGAAGAGTTTGGGGTGAAACGAGTTCAGGCCACCCTCAGGAAGTCAGGATTAATGAGCTTCTGAGGGTAACAGGAAGCAGGATTGGGCCCAGGATGGATTCTCAGCAAAATGCAAAGCCCAGGGATTGTGTAGGACAGGGAATGAAATGTCAGAGTGGGGGTTCAGGTACTGAGGCTGAACATTTCCCAGGAAAATCCCACTCGGAAATCATTTTCCCCATAAAATCCCAACTGCCGAGTGTCACCGTAATGCGCCCTAATGACGGGGAGGGGGGGCACTTTTAGAGAGTGGTTTTAAAAAAGCTCTGGAATCCATCTGGATTCTCTTAGGAACAAGCAAAACCTCATCAGGGACCACTTCAAAGCCCATTTCCTCCTGCTTAAATTATCTCGTGTGCGCCTGCTGCTGCACGGACATTGTTCCATTAGGGATGATTTTTGACTGTGCCTAATCGGAACAAACTGCACAATATTCCAGGAGTGATTTCCAATTTGTTGGGAGCCCTGATTCCTGCAGAAAGCCTTCCTTGGCTATGGAGCTGGATATAGGGGGGAATTCACAGCCCTCCTGCATGATGTCCTGCCCAGAGGCTTTGGAAAATGGAATTAATTGAGGGCTTTTAGGAAGCATGGCAGTGTTATCTTTTAATTGTGTGTGAGTTGTTTTAATGGTGTTGAGCTTTCAAATTGTTTCCTATTTCTATTTCTATTATATTTATATTTCTTTTATCTTTATATTTATCTTTATCTTTATATTTATATTTATATTTATGTTTATATTTATATTATATTTATATCTATATTTATATTTATTTTATATTTATTTTTATATTTATATCTCTTTTATATTTATTTTTATATTTATATTTATTTTATATTTATTTTTATAGTGTATGTACAAATATTTTATCTATTATTTATTTCTGGGTTTTTTACATTTATATTGTATATGTTTATATCTTTTCATCTCTATGTTATTCTTAGATTTTAAAAATATATTGCATATTTTATATATTTATGATATCTTTATTATCAATTTTATAGATTTAAATACATATTTATTTGTAATTTTTTTCATATTCCACAGGCCTGATGACCAATCTTTCCATCCACTCTCCAGGATGAAGGCTCAACCTGCTGCTGCCACTCCGGGTATTTTCTTCTCCACTTCCCTTTTCCCATTTTCCCTTTTTTATCCCTTTTCCCCTTTTCCCTTTTTTATCCCTTTTCCCATTTTCCCTTTTTTATCCCTTTTACCATTTTCCCTTTTTTATCTCTTTTCCCATTTCGCCTTTTTTGCACGTGCACTGGCAGGGAAGAGCAAACGATGTTGTTTGCTTCCCAGTCAGATCCATTTGGATGATCCTGATGTCCTTTTGTGCCACACCCTGATGGCACAACGGTGCCTCAGATTAAACCCGTGTCAAAACTGGGATCTGCCCCCATTCCTCCTTTTCCCCTTGTGGAGCGACTCCTTTGTCACCTGGCAGATGAAGGGAGGGCAATTCCTGCCCTTTATTCCATGCTCCGGCACAGCCTGGGAATTGCTGCCTGCTGTGGAGTAGGATTTGGAAAGAACACATAAGTTTAGCATGTTAAAATAGGTTTTTGGTGGGATTATAGCAGAGTAACAATCCCAGGTTTTGTATCTCTGGAATAGAATTCCAGACTGGTTTGGGTTGGAAGGGATCTTAAATCTCATCCCCCGTGGGCAGGGACACCTCCCGCTATCCCAGGCTGCTCCAAGCTCCATCCAGCCTTTGCTTGGACCCTGCCAGGGATCCAGGGGCAGCCACAGCTTCTCTGGGAATTCCATCCCAGCCCCTCCCCACCCTTCCAGCCAGGAATTCCTTCCCAATATCCCATCTGACCCTGGTCTCCCCCTCAGACTCTTGTCTTTTGAACTAGGCAGCTCCAGGCCCTGGGAATGTACAAACATTCCTGGTGGTCCCTGCTCATCATCCCAAACTCCAGCCTGGCCCGGGCAGGGAATGAGCCTGAGCAGCAGATGCTGCATCCCTGCTCCCTTCAGGAACTTCCTGCAGGGATAGGGTGAAAAGGAAAAGAGGAAAATCCCGATTTCTTCATATTCTAGATATTAAAGAAGATACTTTGGTGGCTCAGCAACACAAGGACCATTTTATTCAACATGCTTTAATGTGTACCAGGTGTGTATCCAGCAGCTCCAGCCCTGGAATTTTCCAGCAATCCAATAAATTATTGGGTTTTTTAATTGACTCCGTTATAGCTTGAGATCCACATTTGATCTCCCGGTATTACCTCTGCCCTGATGGCCTTGGCAATTTGCCCAGAGCTATTTGACTTCCAAATCAGCACTTCTGGCTTTATTTTGTGGTCATTGGTGGCTTTGGGGGGATTTCTACCCCCAAAGCTTTGCTAGGCCATAAAAATTCAGAATGGGGGGAGTTTATACCCCCAAAATCTTGCTAGACCATAAATATTCAGAATGGGGGAGTTTATACCCCCCCAAAACTTTCCTAGGCCATAAAAATTTATAATGGGGGAAGTTTAAACTCCCAAAACTTTGGTAGACCATAAAAATTCAGAATGTGTGGATATTTAAAGAACTCAGATTTTCAGGTAGTTGGAGTTTGTTCCTATTGGAAGTGAAGCAAAGCTGTGTGGATAATGAATTTTTAAAGCAATTGGTGGGCCAAACTGAGAGAAAGTAGATTCAAATGAAATAAAAAAAATATTTTTTTTTCTTTAGGGTCAGCCTAAATAATTTCCTTATAGCCTAGAGGAGATCTGGAGGGGAATTTTAGGGTTGGTTAATCCCATTGATGTTTAGCATCTATTTTTTTCCAAGTGGATCAGTTTTGCCATTTTGGAATGAGGCATCGGGAGGAAACATTCTGAACCTGCTAAATTCAGATTTCACATCTCATCCCTCCCAAAACACTGCTCTGCTAATTTTAAATTAATCCCTAAATTTATGCTCCACAGAAGGGAAACAAGTGGTAGGAACAGACTTGAATTTTTGGCTGAGAATTTGGAGATGCAGCCCCAGGGAGGAGCTGGAAGATGCCGATGGATCCTAGAGAAGCACAAGAGGTGACACCTGGGAGATCTTGGAGAGCTTTTGCACATTCCCTGCCCCTTTCCCAAACCTCTCTCCTTGTCCAAACCACATTTAGGAAACAAAGAAAATAAAAACACAGCAGCACAAAGTCACGAAATCTGCACAACCACGGGGCCATACCCTGAAATAATCCAAAATAACCAGCTGAAAAATTCCTGTGCTTTTGATGAAGCTGCTTCAGGCATTGTTTCCAACCTGGTTGTTTGCTAATTCTGTGCAGACAGAAAAAAAACAAAGCAGGAATGAGATTTTCCCCAGCTCTTTTTGCTCAGTGAAGGGAATCGAAGATGAAACGTTTACGATGTGCTGCAAATCAATATCAGCCTGGCAAGGCTTTGACACGTTCGTACCTTTTATGAAGGAGTAAAGAGCATGGAAAATACATGGAAAAGCAATATTCCAGAGCCCAGACACCTCTGTGTGTGATCTGATGGGCAGCGAGGGATGAACCCCCAGCTGGGAACACGTCAAACATGACCTGCAAACAGAGAATCCAGAGCTGGGATGAGCCAGCTCCCTGTGGGCTCCCTTTTATTAAAACAAATGATATTCATGTTTTGTGAAGTTAATTTATCCTACAACTCAAGAGCGAGGTGATTTTTATTCTCTGGCTTGAATTTTATTTGCTTTAATTATCTGAATAGCCAAACCGTGGTGGGGGCACGTGGCAAAGCCTCCCAAATCCAGGTTTTTCCATGGACACGGATGCAGAGTGTGATGCCAGGAAAAGGCCAAGGGACCACGGCAATAAATAAAATGTGGGGTTTTTAGAACATGTCACTTAAAACGTAACTCTTACTCTGCTAGTTTGCTGTAAAAAGGGTGTCCCAGTGTGGTTTTCCACAGTTCGAAATCAGCCAAGGTTTTGACAAGGGCTGGGAGGGATTTTTGGCAAAATGTTGGTGAGGTTTGACAAGGCTTTGACAAAGAACCGAGGAAAATCAGCGGGTTTGGCTCAGATTTGGATTTGCACAGAGAGCAAGGACACACAAAGACAAGGACACACAAAGACAAGGACACACAAAGACAAGGACATTTTGGCAAGAGCTGAATCCCTGCTCTTTTGGCTCCCTGCAAACCCCAACTGGGAGCTGTTGACCCTTTTGGGAACAATGGAGGGGAGGCTGCTGTGCTCAATGGAGAAAGGCAGGGAAGAGGAGATGTGAGCAGGGTTTCAGATGCTCCTCATTGTCTCATAAACTCTGTTATCATTTAATTAATTTAGGAAGAATAATTAATTAGTTTAGGAAGGATTTCTTCCCTGTGAGGGTGGGCAGGCCCTGGCACGGGGTGCCCAGAGAAGCTGTGGCTGCCCCTGGATCCCTGGAAGTGTCCCAGGCCAGGCTGGACCGGGCTTGAAGCAGCCTGGGACAGTGGAAGGTGTCCCTGCCCATGGCAGGGGGTGGAATCAGCTGATCTTTAAGATCCCTTCCAACCAAACCATTCTGGAATTCTGTGATCTTATAATAAAATGGAAAAAGTTTGAAACTATGCAGAGTTTGATGGAGCTGCCCCGTGCCTGCTCTTCCCTTGGGATTTTAATTCAGGGAGTTCTGGTTCTTACAGAAGTGGTTTGGTGTTTTAAAGGGCAGAGAATTCAGGTGGTTGTGGTGTGTGCTGGGAATTTTCAGCATCCCTCACCTCACTGTGACATGAATGATGCCCTCATTTAAATAAAGCCACGATGGAAAACACGATCCTTATGGAAACCAGGATCCGTGTGGATTGCATCAAGGCTCTCTGATTTACACACATTACTTATGGAAAACTGGAGTCTGAAGAGCCCAGGAGAAAATGAAGGTGTGATTTCCTCTGCTGCCAATCCTGGCCTTGTCCTCTATAATTTCAAAAGGCACAAAACCACTTCAAATTCTCCCACAGTCGCCCCTGTCTTTGCTGTTGGAGCCGCCTGTGGCTTGTCACGCTCCATCCTCTTGGCTTCCCTGCAATCTTGGGACTGTTTAGCCCTGGAATAATGTAATCCAATTTTCTTTGTTGCCATAAAGGCCTTAATTAAGGCTTCATGGGATATTGCAATCAGAACACGTCGGGTTTTCTCCTATGTCAAAGTGATGCCTGCTTCAGATCCATCAGTGTCCTTGTGTTGTCAGAAGAGCTCGGATGGGTCACGTGTGGGATGAATTTATCCTGCACCACTTTTCCTCCAGCAACACAAAACTCTCAGCTGGCTTGGGATTTTTGCCTTTCTCCTGAGGTGTTTGCCACAGAAATGTGATGATCTCTCTTGGATTTTTCCTGCTGGCATTCGCAGGAACAGCAGGGGCCACCTGGGGTGTGGCAAAAGTCACCCTGGTCACCAACAGCTTTGCTTAATTAACACGGGGAATGTGTCTGAAGAAAAAAAAAACCAAACAAAATAACATTTTTGGGTGTTATCTTGCATTTTCCAGGGAAAATTTTATCAGAAATCCATTTTTATTGCAAAGGTGCTGTTGGCTGGTGTCCAGCTTGTGGGATTCCAAGTCACCTCCCCAGGAGCAGAGGGGATGGGATGGAGCCAGGCTTTGGAGGTACCTGCAGCCTCTGGTGTTTCTGGGAGCAGGAGGAATTCAGCCCCAGCGTGGGCACAGAGAATCATGAAATCACAGAATTGACAGAAGGGACACCTTCCACTATCCCAGGCTGCTCCAGCCTGGCCTGGACATGGATCCAGGGCTGAACATTTTCCTTGTGGCTGTGGATTTGTTGAAATTCCCAGCAGTTTGTGTCCAGCCTGGCTGAGGACAGGAGGCAGGAATGCACTGGGAATGCTCTCCTGGGATGTGCTCTCGCTCCACCTGAACCTTGCCATGCTCTGCTGGGATTGGGCTGGGAATCTCTGGGCTGGTTTCTCTGCTGGAAAAGCAAAGGAAATCTCTTCTGTTGTTGGATCCTTCCCGAAGTGTCTTCCCAACGTGGCTTCCACAAAGAACGCGAGCCTATTCCTCCTATCCAACCTCCAGTTTGCCCTGGCTGAGGGTGGGATTTCTCCTCCTGTTAAATGCTGCTGTGGGGTTTTCCAAAAGGGTTTCTGACGCTGCCCTTTTAAAACAAAAGCCGAGCATAGATTATAGCTATTTCCCAGGTTTAATCCCTAAATATAGTGGGAATTATTTTATTTTCCCAGAAATACCATTTGCCTGGTGTGTGGATGATCCCAGGGAGCCCTTTTAGGAATGTCCTTCACAAAGGGAATCCAGCTGGGTGCGAAATGAGCCCTTTTGTCTGTCGGAAATGCGGGATGGGGGTCGGGATCGATACATCCCTGCCTCTGGAATAGCCCTGCCACAGACCTGGCAACAATGGGAAGAGAGGTTCAAAAGATTCCCGATGGATGCAGCCAGTGGCAAATAAAAATCTGCATTTTAGCAGGAGATTAAACTGCTCCTGTCGCTCCTGTTTTAGTGCTTCAGCTGCAGCCCTGAGCCGGGAATGGTGCCCTTGGATGTCGTTACTCTTATCCTAAAGAACCACAATAAAATCCCAGCTCCATGCAAATCCTGCCAACCTTTGGAATATTTGTGAGCAAGGCTCTTCCATGACTCCAAGTGGTGTTATCCATCCTGGGAATAACCTGGGCAAAACAGTGGTTGGTGGCTGCTCACTGCCCTCAAATCTTTTTGTTCTGTTTCCGATTAATTAATTAATTCACATTTTTCCAGCTCCTAATTCCTTGCTCTGGAGTTGTTGTTGCTGGTTTTCCTGCAGCTTCTGCTCTTTCCCAGCATTTATGGCCCAATGGAGGAAAGGCAGAGGTCTGTCTCCAGCTGGGAAAACACCTGGTGTTATTTGCATATCTGCAAATTGAGGGACTTAGCTGAATTTTGGGAATGGGAGAAGGTTGTGGGGATGGAAAACTCAGCATCAGTGGGGAAAAACCGGGCTGGGAGCTCCTTTGCTCCACATCTTCTCTCCATGTGGAAGCCAATCCGTATAAAACTGCTGTAACTGTTCCCTTAAAAAAAAAAAGGAGGTGGAATTGTGCTGTTTGTGCTGTTTGTTTTTCCCTGAATGTGGCATTTCTTCTCCCATTTTATCGCCTTGCAGATGGAGAAAGTCTCTTTGCATGGAGCATTCACTCAGCTCCAAACCACGGTCTTTGTGCCTTCTCAAGCGGAGCTGCATGAAATTCCTCAGTCAAATATTCCCAGAAAATGTAAAATCAGCTCCATCATTGTTATTTCTCTACTTAAACAAGTAATTTTTGGAGGCTGAAAGGCAGCCTGTGAAGTTCACTGCAGCATTTCCAGATTCCATGGTCCTGATATTTGGGTTTAATCCTGAAATGCCATCGAGGAGTCGTGCTGGAACTGCTTCATTTTCTCAGGAAAAAATTTAATTTAACAGTGAAAATGGAGGAGGGAATGAATTTGAAAGGGTTTTTCCCTTCCTGGTTTTTTTCAAACAGGCAGGAAAATGAGAGCCCAGCCCTTCCCAGGGCTCCAGACCTTCCCAGAGCTCCGTCCCAGCAGTGTCAGGGAACATAAATCCCTCTCACAGCCTCATATGGATGTTGCCCCCTCCCTGCTTTACAGTGGATATAATTTAAACCTTCCCAGACTGAATATTCCCGGTTAAATGCACTCATCCCGCTTTTCTCTCTCATTCCTACTTGTTGGAAATGCATCCCTGCTCCTGCTCCAGCTCCCAGGACAGGGCTCACGGCAACTGTGCCATCCCTGGACCTTGGGGTGTCTTAAAACCATGGTTTTTCCAATTAAATTTCGATTTGGAAGCTGCCAGATGCGAGCTTTGCATCGAAGTAAGAACTTAGCATTTGGGAGAAGTTCCCATCCAAATAGCCCACATTTCCCTGGCTTTGTTTCTCCCGCAGAATCCCAGGCTTGTTTACTCAGATCCTTTTTGCTTCGGTGTCACGACCCTGCCCTTTCCTTCCTCCTTCCGCGTGCTCTGCTCGTCATTAAATCTCCGGATTATGACACGAAGTCATTCCTGCTCCGTGCGTTTTTCCCTCGGCTCCTCTCCTCAGGGAGATGGGATCTATCCAAGGATGGCACATCTCTTAAATAACACTTATGATAATACTTAAAGAGAGCCATAAACGGAATTGCTGCCGTTAGCTCCAGAATGTGCCGCTCGTTCCCGCTCTGGTGGGGTGCTCACAGCCCCAGCTTCCCAATATTCCACTGCTGGCATGGTTTTTACATTTATCTCATGGAATTCCAGGCTTGGAAGGGAGGTTCCTGCTCCGGTGGGGTGCTCGCAGCCACAGCTTCCCAATATTCCACTGCTGGCATGGTTTTTACATTTACCTCATGGAATTCCAGGGTCAGAAGGGATGTTCCTGCTCCAGTGGGGTGCTCGCAGCCACAGCTTCCCAATATTCCACTGCTGGCGTGGTTTTTACATTTACCTCATGGAATTCCAGGCTTGGAAGGGAGGTTCCTGCTCCAATGGGGTGCTCGCAGCCCCAGCTTCCCAATATTCCACTGCTGGGGTGGTTTTTACATTTATCTCATGGAATTCCAGGGTCACAAGGGACTTTATGATGATCTAATTCCAAGGGATTCCCCTGGCAGGGACACCTTCCACTATCCCATGCCCCATCCAGCCTGGCCTTGGACAATTCCAGGGATGTGGATGGGATGTGCAAGGTGGGTTTTTTCCCTCTAAATCGTGGATTGGGCATGGAAGGAGGCAGCCTCTGAAAGATTAATGGAGCCATTGATCCCAGCAGTGCTGTAACAACTCGGCATTGCTCACACATCTGAGGGCTGCCAGCATTCCCGGAGATAAAAGCCGGAGCGGGAATGTGCGGCGTCTGTCTCTGTGACATCGTTGCTCGTGGGGTTTTTTTTTAATCCCTTTTTATTTTCCCTCCCGTTCTGCCTATGGAAAAGAAAGGAACAGGAGAATAACGAGGGTCAGGTGGCAGGGTTGTTATTTAGGATGAACCCCCTTGTCGGCTTCCAAATAATTTCCAGTGTTATTGGGTAATCAAAGGCAGGAATGAAAATGGGAAGATCAAATAAATAACGTGGAGCTAATGAAGCTCTATCCACGTGCCAGCAAATGTCAGGGGAAAAAAGGGTTGGACATGCAAATTCCTCTTCATCCTGCTCCCCAGGGAAAAGTTCAGACTGACTGAAGGTCATCTTAGGCATTGTGATTGAGGCATAACGTGGTGCTGGAAGAAAGAATCCCAATGGGAATCTTTCCCTTGTTTGCAGGATTTGTTCCCCAAGGAAGCCTCAAATCTGAAATGAGCTGGGGCAGAAATGGGGCAGGAAACTGGAGGGTGCCCACATCTACTGGGGGTGAACTGGTGAGATTGGCAGCACCCCAGATGTATCAATAAATGTGGTATTATATCCATAAATATGATATTATATCCATAAATACGATATCAGATCAATAATTGTGAGGGAAGGGAGAAATCCTCCTTTTTTCTGGATATCCCCAACCACAATCTCCAATATCCTCACATACAACCCCAATTAATTTTATTACTTCATGGGGCACTCTCAAAAATATAAGGAGCAATCCAGGCCTGACAGAGGGATGAATTAGATGATCTAATTCCCTAAAATATGAGGGTTTGGAATCCTGAATCGTCTCCATGTCCTGAGGTAGGAATTTCCTAGCTCACCCTATCCTACTCTGAGTTTTTCAGCCCCACTGTGGGGTTTGGTGCTCAACAGGAACTCTGGAAATGCACCTGTATACTTCAATTTATTATTATTATTATTACATCAAAACATCTTTGATGAGCACGTTAAGGAACAAATGTATGAAACTTTTAATCCTCTCACTTATAAACGGCTTAAAACACTTGGAGAAACATTGATGGAAAACATGTAAGGTGAGACAAAACCAAATAAATATCACTCTTAATGAGGTGTCTGCACAAATAATCATAAATTATTTGTTGGAAACACGTAAAATTCCATGTATGAGAAGGAAATATGGATTGCAGCAGCATCAAAACCTCTTGAAAGAAAATATGTTGGTGACCATTAAAAGTCTGAGGGAGCTGATGAGATTTGTGGGGATCGGTTCTCCCTCTAACTCATGCAAGATAATTGGAAGAGCTGGAAGGAATTCCAAGCTGGAACTGGGAGATGGGGGAAGCTCTTTTCTGTTTGTTTTATTTAAAAACCACATTTTCCCTTCCTGAACTAACTCCATTCTCTTCCTTATGGGAGAATTATCGAATCATGGAATCATTAAGGCTGGAAAAGCCCTCCAAGGTTGAGTCCAACCATTCCCAGCACTGCCAAGGCCACCACTGATCCATGTTCCCAAGTACCACATCCACACTTTTAAATCAGCTTTAAAAAGGCTTTTAAATCCCTCCAGGGATGAGGGTTCCACCCTGTGCCAGGGCTGGACCACCCTTTCCAAGAAGGAATTTTCCCTATATCCAACCTAACCCTTCCCTGGCCCAGCCTGAGGCTGTTTCCTCCCATCCTATCCCTTGTTCCCTGGCAGCAGAGCCCAGTCCCCACCTCCTTTTCCTGGTCTGAAGGGCTCTGTTAATGGTTGAACTCGATGATTTTAGAGGCCTTTTCCCACCTTAAATATTCCACAATCCTGTGCTGCCTTGCTTCCCTGTGCTTCCCATCCTCCCCACCACCATTCCTGCTGCCCGGGGTCAGAGCTGCACAGCTCCCCATGGATTTAGCTCCACTGGGGATGAACAACCAGCCAGGTTTGGGGGTTGGAAAAACCAAACGTGTCTCCTTTAGCTCACGGAGAAGGCCTGGAGCGCCAGGGATATCCTGGGAAGGAATCCTATTTCAACACAGATTCCTTACCCACGTTAAGCCACCTCTTGGCTGCTCTCCAAAATGTAAACAGACTTCAGGGCTGGGACTTGGGAAGTCATTTCAGATGTGTTAGCTCGGATGTTGGGAATTTGGGACTCCTGAAGCCCCAGGCCTAAAAGGAACATTGTTTTCCCTCTCATTAGTCCTTCTGCTGAACTCCAGCCACAGCCTCCCTGGATTTTCCCACCAGTATCCCTTTATCTGGTGGGGCTGAGAAGGAAAACCTGTTGCAAGCATTAAATATTTTCTGATGGCTCATCTGTTTAATTGTGGCTCTGTAGGATCAGATTTCTGGGATACAGAGCAATTCCAAGCGTTTCTCATATTACAGCTCTGGATCTGAGGACGCTGCCAGCTGTGAAGGCGACTGCCTGGGGACACACCAGCTGAGTTTTCCAGGGAAAAGCTTTCCTTCCCATGCTGCCAGCAGGTGATTTCTCCAGGTGGAGGGATGTTTTTGGAACAGGGATTGTGCTGCTGAGCTGCACTTTGGGAAAAAAACAGCACCGAGCTTTCTGCAGGAGGGGCTGGGGAGGAGTTTGGTGTCCCTGTCTGGGACGTGGCCACGTGCTTTTCCTGCCAAATTTCGGATTTTGACATCAGCATTTCTGAGGCCAAGTTCTCAGGCTGGGATCCCTCTGGGACCTTTGGCCTTTCCTGCTGAGCTCAGAGCAAGGACCACACTGGCCATGAGGAGCTCTGTGCCTTGGGGAAACCGATCTCCCTTCAGACATGGCTGGGAGTAGATAAAACCTCCTCCAGCATGGAGCAAAATTCCCATTTTGGATCTTTTTGGAGAATCTCCCTCCAGCAGTGGAAATCCAACGGTAACAACTCCATGCCAGGATCTGCAGCAGGGAACAGGACAGGGATGTGCAGCATCACAGGAAGGATGTGAGGGAAGCATTCTCCACGTGAGGTTTGCTCTCCTGCCTTGTGTTTCAGGAATTCTGTGAAGGTGGAGGGTGCAAGATGGAAGATGAAGGGTGGAGGATGAAGAATGGGAGGGTGGAAGATGAAAGATGGAGAGTGGAGGGCAGAGGATGGAGATGGAAGATGAGGCTGGAGGATGGAAGGTGGAAGACAAAGGATGGAGAGTGGAGAATGGATTGAGGACGAAGGGTGGAGAGTGAAGGATGAAGGATGGAGGATGAAGGATGGGACGTGGAGGTTGGAAAATGGGGGATTGAGGATGGAGGGTGGAAAACAAAGGATCGGGCTTGGAGACTGGAGGGTTGAGGACGAAGGGTGGAGAGGGGAGGATGGAAGGTGGAGGATGGAAAGTGGAGAAGTGCCCGCCGGGATTTCGGGCTGGATTTTTCCTGCAGTTTTCCAGAGCCATCCTAAGGTGGCGGAGTTGCCGTCTGCTGCAGGCTGAGCCCTGGGGCGGGCTGCTTTGCGATCCAAGGGGAGGAAAGGTATTCCAGGGAAGCGATCATTTGTCTTGCAAAGCAGCCTGAGCTTTACAGGAGAGGGAAAGATCTGAGAGCAAATTAGCGAGTACTAATTACAAATGTGCCAGCGCTGGAATATTCAGGTCATTACAAATGTGTAACTCCCTTTGAATCGCTCTACGGCAGCAGATGAGCAGATGGTGAGAGATCCTGGCAGCCGGTGTCCCACCCTGCCAGGGAAAAACGGGGCTGGAATTGTGCCCTGCCCTGGGCCAGGTGCCACAGAGGCCCCGGTGCCACCCCAGGGCATTCCCAGCCCCTGTGGGACACGGATGTGCCCCCTCCTCCTTGGCCGTAGCAATTCCAACCCAAAAATGCGCTGCAAAATCCATGGCATGAAAGGCTGGAGGGAAGGATTTGATGCCCTGCAGCATCCGTGCGATCCAGGGGCTGGAAGGGGAGTCAGGAGGGATGGTTTGGCTGGAAATGGCAGCCGAGCTGGGTGGGGTCACTGGTACCTCTCAGGGCACTTCTGATCCCTTCCCAACCTTCCAGGTGCTGCCAGAGCAGGAGGGATGCCTGAATCTGGGAATGTTTTGTCTCCTCGAGGAAAATGAGGTGGAATCACTTGAGCTGTGCTGTCGTTATCACTGGAATTTTATTCCAAACAATTGTAAATTCTATCCAACGTGGCTGGAGCCATTTCCGTTCATCTTCTGCATTTCTATGTTTGCAACATTTAGGATAAACGTGAATCCAGTGGGAAATTATCCTTGGCACTTTCATGGAGCTTTTGACATGGGAGGCAACCTGGCTTTGGAGGAGAGCAGTCACACCAGGATGTGGAGAAGATCTTCAGCTCCTCATGGTTTATGCATTCCATGAAAGGGAATGTTGTCTCGACATGCCTGATCCACCCTCTGGAGGGGGGAGTTAAGCTGGACCAAAGCTGCTCATAAGGAATATTTTACTCCACAAGGAGCAAAAATCAGGATTAGCTCTGTTTGAGTTACGATTCCTCCTCTCCGCTCTCTGGGGAGCAACACGGATGCATCGGTTGCTGCTGCAGCAACTCCAATTGCTGCCTTCAGGAAAACCTAATCCCAATCCTTGCATCCCACCTGGAGAAATCCCAAGGAGGCAGGCACAGCTTTCCAAATGAAATGCTAAGTGGGAAGACCCTCTGAAAGCTGCGCTTCTTGGAAGATGCCACTGGGGTTGTGGGAATGCTGCCAGGACAAAGAGTTCTTGGATTTTAGCAGGTGGGGAGAGCTCCAGGAGGTGGAGGGCTGGGATTCCATCCTCTCCATGGGCATATCCAACTCAGCTTGGAGCACCGGGAGGAGGAAAGCGAGCATGGCTTTGTGGGCTGTGGCACACACATTTCTGTAACAGCTGAAAGAAAAAAAAAAAGAATTAAATAATTAGGGGCCTGTGTCTTATCTGCTGTGATGATTTGCAGTGCTCAATAAGCCGTGAAACTCCTCATTTCTCAGCGGGGATGCAGTGGGGGACTGCGCTGCCTGAAAAACACCCACAGCTCCCACTCCGAGCCCGGAGAAACCAGGGAGAGACGAGCCTGGATTCAAAGGATGGAGAGGAAAGCGTGGATTTGGCCCTCAGATGGTTGCTGAGCCACCCACCTTGGCTGCTGCAGGGCCCTCCTGCATCACAAATATCTGGTCCCACGTAGAGGATGGAAGGGTGGGCAGTGATCCCTGTCCTGTTCCCACTGAGGGTACAAATTCCCTGAGAAAAGGACGCTGGACAATTGTTTATGGATTTAACTGTGGTTCCTTGGCTGTGGCAGCTGCCTGCTGCAGCAGCACTGGGAGCACAGGTTAATCTGTGAGATAGCCACGTTTCCAGGTTCTTTAGGTCCATCTCTGCTCATGCAGAGAGCCAGAACCACACAAATATCCTGAATTCCAGCTCTGTACTGCACCCGATCTCCCACAGACTTGGATAACCTCTCCTACTCCCCATTTCATCAGCGATGCCCTCTGGAGAGTACATCCAAATCCCTCCCGCGGAGGCAGCTGAGGTGCAAACATCCAAAGGACTGGAGCAGGAGGGATGGGGCATCCTGGTCCTGATCCCTCCTCATTATGCACTTCCAGTGGCTTGGAGCAATCAGGCGTCCCTTTCTCAAGGACATTGACGGATTAGCCTCATCAGTCCCCCGCTGCGGCCGCCAACTTTGCCCATATTAATCAGAAAAAACAGCTCCCTGATTGCCATTTAAATTGCACAAAAGATATATTTGTCTCGGGGAGGTCCGTGACATTTCAACGTGCCTTGAAGGAGCTTTGCTGCCCTGCTTCCCAAGAGCTTGGGAAAGCAGGAAGGGAACGTTTTGCCTCGTCCTGTAGGGCTCCTGCCGGGGTTTGAAAACGCGGCAGCTCCTCAAGGTTGTCGTGGGGGGATTTGACTGGGTAATACCAAACACAAACACTCGTTGCTGCGATTTGGCTTCTGATCCAGGCCTCCTGCTTTAGCCATGGGTGCTCTGCCTCGTTTGTCCCTCTGAGGAGGCAGGGAAAGCAGCTGTGCCCTGGAACTGGGGTGATTGGGGTGTAGGGCTGCAGCCGGGTTTGGGTTTCCTCCCTCTGCCCTCAGGGGCTGACACTGGTCACGGAATGTTCATTTCGTGGCAAGTCCATGGTCCCCTCCTGCTGCTGTTGGACATCAGAGAGCAACAACGAGACACCGACCCAAATCTGGGGATGAAATTTGTCTCTTGTCCCTCACGTGCCGGGAATTCAGATTTTTTTTGGACAACCATAGGAGTGACTCAAAGGTGAGGCAATAAATACGGAATTAAATGCGGAAAGTGGAATCGTGGGATGGTTTGGGTTGGAAAGGACCTTAAAGCTCATCCAATTCCATGAGCAAGGACACCTCCCACTGTCCCAGACTGATCCAAGCCCCGCCTAACCTGGCCTTGGACACTGCCAGGGATCCAGAGGCAGCCACAGCTTCCCTGGGAATTCCATCCCAGCCCCTGCCCACCCTCCCAGCCAGGAATTCCTTCCCAGTATCCCATCTGGGGGGACTCACACCTTCTGATCAACAAATCAATATCATGGTGCAGAAGCATCTTATTGTTTGTTTAAAATACCCCTGTGCTCACACATCTCACAACTTTGACATAACACCTCACACACTTCACTTGCTTATCTTGTACTACTTATACAGCTACACATCCCTCTACTCACACATTTCCTTCCTTACTTATACTTGTTACAACTTCTACATAACACAGTACTTATGCACTTTACCTACTTATGCATTTTACTTACTTACACGTTCTACCTACTCTTACAGACTACTCTACCTATACATTTTACATCTTTTACATAAAACAGTCCATATACAGTTTGCAACTGCTGTGCATGAGATCTCACATTGCTGGGTTGCTTTCTTTATTTCATCCATGAGCTCCACACGCACTTTTCTGATAATATGATTGGTTTTAATCCAGTGCAGCACAGTCCTTTTTATCTATTCCTTGATGCCTTGGTATTTAGTTTTTCAGCTTCTTCTTTCCCAGTTTAGCACAGTTTACCTTTCAGTCCTTGATGAATTCCTGAGGGCTCTAACAGGTGGGGCTCCTGATCCAGGCAAGCAGCGTTGAGATAATGACAGCAAAAAAACCCATCCAGTGCTCAGCAGCCAAGTCCAGGAAATCCAAACAACAAGACAGCAAAGGACAGGGAGCCGATATAAAACTATCCCACCTCTCCCCCTGAACCTTCAGACTGGAGCTTAAAACCCCTCCTGGGGCTGATGTGCTGCAGCTGAAGGTGGAGAGGCCACATGGAGCCGGTGAGGGCAATTCCAGCCTGGTCCCACTCTGAGGGCTCTGGTAAAAATAATTAAAGATGGTTTGGCTGGGGCACACTATCAAGGTTCAAATTCTTTACAACACCCACCCATCCCTGCCCTCTGGCACTGGGAAGCCATTCCCTGTGTCCTGTCCCTCCATGCCTTGTCCCCAGTCCCTCTCCAGCTCTCCTGGAGCCCCTTTAGGCCCTGGAAGGGCTCTAAGCCCGATGTGACAGGTCCAGGATTATTCCTGGAGCATCCCTTGAGGAGAGGCTGCACAGAGGAGGATGAGACTTCCACAGAGTCCCAGGGTGAATCCATCCCCAAAACCCCCTTGGAGCTGCCAAACGTCTCCCAGCAGGGCTCCTGTATCCCCACACACCGTGATGATGCCAGGCAGGGGGGATTTTGCTTTTCCAGGGTGTTCTCGCTGCCTTCGGAACTATTTAAAGCCGGCAAAGCTAAAAAAACCCCCGTGTTACTCCCCAGCACATGGCGTGTGTGTAGCACCTCCTGCCAAGCCGGGCCGTGTGCTCCCCTCAGGCGCTGCTGGGCGAGGAATTCCACCCGAGATCCATGGATGTGTCCTTAGAAACGACTCATTTAGGGAATGACTGCGCCTCCGGGAGCACAGCGCGTTAATTACTGTGCCAGGTAATGCCTCTGCCACAGGAGCTGCTCGGCGTTAATGGCTCTGGCAGCACAGCCTTTTCCAGCCCTTTATTCCAGCTCTTTATTCCAGCTCTTTGTCCTGCCCCGGGAGCTGCTTTGCACAAGCCAAGGAGCTGCCCTGTGCCAATTTTTTCTGCGTGTAAAAGGAAATCGTTTTGGAGGTGTCTAAAAGAGGCTGACGGGGTTTTCCAAGCTCCTGTGATCCCCCTCATTCCCACATTTTCTCCCTGCTTCTCCCTCCTCCCACGAGGCTGGGAATCCTTCTGGCTTCAGTCCTTCAGGAATTTATTTTCCCCCCTTTCCCACTGATATTTGCTGGCTTCATCAGGTGCTAATCTGCTCCCACCTCATTCACGCCCTGACCTTGCAGCCTCCCACCCTTTCCAGGAGATCACAACCTGATTTCTTTCAAAGATCTCCTTCGTAATGTTCAAATGATGCATTAGGCCCAGACAGAACACGAGAACATTTATTTTCAGAGAGAAAACAGCCCTCAGCAGATCATGGAGTGATGTAAGAGAAGAGGAAAGATCTGTTTCCAAGGAATTTTCTTTCTTTTGCACAAAATCTGACAGGAAGCTGCAGCTGATTTTTGTTTTCTTGGATAAATAATCATAAATCATAGAATGGTTTGGGTTGAAAGGGAGCTTTGAAGGCCATCTAATTCCAATCCCTGCATGGGCAGGGACAGCTTCCATTATCCCAGGTTGCTCCAAGCTGTGGCCTTGGACACTCTCAGGGATCCAGGGGCAGCCACAGCTTCTCTGGGAAATCCATCCCAGCCCCTCCCCACCCTCACTGCAAAATCTCCTTCCTTATGTCCAATCTAAATCAACCCAAATCCTTCATTTTAAAAGCATTCCCCTTGTCCTGCCGCAGCAGGCCCTGACACAAAGTTTGGCCCCGTTTTTCTCACAGCTCCCCTTCCAGTACTGTCTCCTTTTCCTTCTGGGAATTTTCTTCTGTGGTGATTTAGGGAATTTTCTGATGATATAGGGAATTTTCTGATGATTTAGGGAATTTTCCACACGTGTGTAGCAAGATGTACAGACAGGCCAAGGATTGGGATGTCCACATTCCCCAGGGTGGGATTTCTGCATGCGTGGCTCCGGCCAAGAATTCCCAGCCACACATTCCATCCTCTTTATCCCAAATTTCTCCTGCTAGAAACAAGCAACCCATGACAACATCTCTGTTTTCCCCAGAAACTCTGTTTAAAACTTCTCTGCGTGCCCCGCTCGCTTTAGGAAATGCTCTCCCGGTGGCTGCCAGATAAAAAGCAGAGATAAGAAATGGACTGACCCCGGCAGAGCATTTTTAGAGCAGAAAGTTTAAATATTATGGATTTTTTTCCCGGTTTTCTGGGCGAGAGCCAAGGATCCAAACCCTGCTGCGTTAGCCGGTGCCTCCCGGGTGATGGATGTGCTGGAGGTGGAGCTGCCAGGGCAGCTGGAATTACTGTGGGATGGCCAAGTGAATCCAGGGAATGCGTGAAGCTTTGTTAAGTGGAGAGGCTGCAATCCCAGCACGTTGGGAATTCCTGGAGCTGATGTGCTCGCGGGCAGATCCCACAGTGGGTAAATGAAGCGTTTGCTGAGGAAACCACAAAAAATCCAGTGAAAAGTGGAATCCCAAAAGATTGAGGGGCTCAAGAAGAAAATTCCTGGGAAAATGTCTCCAGCGTGGTTTTAGAATCGTGGAATATTTTGGTTTGGAAGGGACGTCTAAAGGTCACTCACCCCTCCAACCTGGGGGACACCTCCCACCAATCCCAATTTTAGAGATCGTTTTATGTTTGCTGCAGATGTTTCCAAGGACATGAAATAAATGGGGCTGTTTGAGTCATTTTTTAGTTTTCTTCTTTTTGAGATTAAAATATTCCCCCGTGCCCACAGCTTTTAATAACCTGACTGCAATGAAAACAGGCACTCTAAAAGTGTGGGAATGGAGTGCCTGGTGGGTTTGGATGAACACGGTTATTATTGTCCTTGGAAAACAAGCTGAGGATGTGAAAAGCTCGGGATCATCACAGAGCATCACCCTGCCCACGCATCTTCCAATCTGATTTTATTTTACCAGGGAAATGGTCTGCCTTGGATTGACTGGATTTTTCCCAAGTTAGAGAACTGGCCTTCAGATTTTAAAGGAGAAAATGGGCTGGAAAATACTGTCAGGGCTGTTGGGGGGGTGTGTGTGCATCCTGAGAGGAATTCAGGATTTCAGCTTTGTGGGAAGTTATTTCCGGCCATATTTATATTTGTATTTTTTCATTTATATTTCTGCTTGGAGAAGCTGTGGCTGCCCCATCCCTGGAATTACTCAAGGCCAGGTTGGATGGGGTTTGGAGCAAGCTGGGATAATGGAAAGTGTCCCATGGCAGGGATTGGAATTAGATGAGCTTTAAGTTCCCTCCAATCCAAACCATTCCATGATTCTGTGATTCCATGACTATTCCATTGAGGCCCGTTGGTGTTAGTGACAAGCATAGCTCCAAAACAATTAAATCCAAGGTCAAAACTACGTTGGAAGACACCAGAACTGCAAGGAACTGTTTTAAGGAGCTATAAAAAAAAAAAAAATAATTAAATCTGATTAAAATCCATTGCTGTCGATTTCCTGCACCACTCCTCTAATTTAATTAAAGGCTTTAACAACAACACAAAACTAAGGATGACTTTCCAAGAGCTGTTTTAGCTCCTTAGGTGCCATTTTCAGCTGTTTGTTTTTCCCTGGAGAGGCTCTGAAGAGGAATTCACCTCTCTGGATAAATGAGAGAGGAACCAGGACTTCCACCAGCAATGCCGTGCTAGAAAATCATTCCCATTCCTTGCTGACCACATTTACCTGGAATTTGGGGGTTTTTTTGGACGCACAACCCCGCCGGATCCCCTGCGATGCTCCTGGTGCCAGCTGGTGCTGCCGGGAGTTGGATAAAACAATTTTTCCAGCAGCAGCTCCTCATTAGGAACACGGAGCAGCTCCAGCATCTCCCCTGCCCTCGCAAACTGTTATGCAAATAACTCTTGCTGACAGCACAAATACATTCATTTGGGTGTCGCACTAATTGATTTTCGCTCATTAGGAGTGATTTCGCCCTAATTTGATAAGGAAGTGTGAAACTATTTCTCCCGGCAGCAGGTTTGGTATTTGCGGAGGTATTAAGGAGGTGTTAATTAGCGCCGGCTCTCCCGTCACGTTGATGGTTTGGGGAGCAGTCCCGGCGCCTGTTGCTCCTCGGGCTTTGGCTAATTAAGTTAATTACGTGGCATGTGGCACCTATGGATGTGTGGCCCAGGCAGCAGCGTGGCTTTTGTCCCTGTTTCAGGTGGATTTGGGAAGCTGGAAGAGCAGAAGTTGATGGGATCCATCCCTGAGCACCCTTGGGGCGAGGTCTCCTTCTTAGATTGTCCCACTGGAACCTCCCTTCCCTGAAACTCATCCAACATTCGATCCCTCAAGTTAAGGAGAGACTTTCCTCTGTATTTATTTCCCAGGGGTGTTGAGGGGCCAAGATCCTGGGGAAAACGGGATTGGGTTTGACGGATCCGTTGTTTGCACACACACAACCACCCCCGTGCTTTGGGAAGCCAAGAGATGTCCCAAAATCCTCCTTTTTTTTGCCACTGGAATGGCAAAACAGCTGCTCGGTGTCTCCGGGATGGGTTGTCCCAAGTGTTCCTAGGGGTTTTCTGCATCCAGAGCTGTCTGAAGGCTGGAATGTCTGTTTTACTGTAAATCTGGACGTTCCAAAAACTGCTTTCATTGCACTTGAACTCAAGCCAAATATTTTCAGCCTGACACGAGCAAGGACCGTTCTTAAAATGAGAGTTTCAAAAGCATTGTTTTCCTTTCCAAAAGAGAGAACTTCCCAATGAAAACTATTATTATTATTATTATTATTATTATTATTATTATTATTATTATTATTATTATTTTATCCGTAGCAAATGTCACGGACATGCTTTTCTTCTTTTTCACGGGAAAACTATTACCATATGTGAGGAGAAAAAGGGAAGAGTGAAAAATTTGGCATCATTTGGGCGTTTATGGCAGAGGGTTTTTTCCCACATGAACCACGGGAAAAAGCCACGGATGCCAACTGGTGGCACTGGGATGGTGCAGACACACGCAGGGACATTTTGGGCTCTCCTGGATCAGAATGAATTCCTGTCTTCAAGGAATGACCCCCAAAAAATTCCTGCTGAGGTTGAGGAGGTAAATTGCTCCCAGCCGGAGACAGGAGCAGTGGTGGGAAATCAAGGGAAAATAATGGGGAAAAAGGCAAAATCTCCATGAAGCTGAGGAAAATTATGGGGAAAAATGCAAAACCTCTGTGAAGTTGAGGAAAATAATGGGGAAAAATGCAAAATCTCTGTGAAGTTGAGGAAAATTATGGGGAAAAATGCAAAATCTCCATGAAGTTGAGGAAAATAATGGGGAAAAATGCAAAATCTCCATAAAGTTGAGGAAAAGTTGATTGAACCTTTGGCCAGACATCGGGCTGTGGACAAAACACAGATTGTTTTTATGCCATGTCCTTTTTAAACCCAAAATTTCTCCTCTAGATGTTTCCCACATCCTTTTGTTCCTTTGTTAGCTGGTTTGGGTTGGTTTTTTTTTTTAATTCTGCTGAACTTTGTATTTAGGCACAAAAAAAAGTGGAGGGATTCACCCTTCCCAGCAAAATCCCTCACCCCAGCCTCTGGAGTGATCCATGCTGGGCTGTAAATGCACATTTCAGCCTCGTGTTGGAGCCGACCGAGTGTGACAGCTCCTGAGTGACCTCAGGCTCCTCTCTGAAATAGTTTATTTGGGATTTTTTCTCCAAACAGCTTTTGTTGCAGGACATGTGAAGGGTCTGAAGGCACAGATGGGTTGAGATTCTGATCTCAGGAGGATCTGGATTGAGTTTTCGCTTTTGATCACTCACAGGTGAGGGGTCTGACTCATGAAAAACCCAAATTTCCTTGATTGTCTGCCAGGAGGCTGAGCCAGGTGTGGGTCATGGCCTTGCACGGCGTGAGGGGATGGAGTCATCATGGAATCATTGTGGAATCATTGTGGAATCATTGTGGAATCATCGTGGAATCAGGGAATGGTTGGGTGGGAAGGGACATGAAAGCTCCCCCAGCTCATGGGCAGGGACGCCTCCCACCATCCCAGGCTGCTCCAAGCCCTGTCCAGCCTGGCCTTGAACACTGCCAGGGATCCAGGGGCAGCCACAGCTGCTCTGGGAAAGCTGAGCTTTGCTCTGTTTGGGGCTCAGCCTTGATTTTCCAGTTTAAGAATCTGTTTTCCACAGCCCAGCAATAATAACAAATATTCAACACCTGCAACACCTCCTTCAGTCCCGATTTGCAGCAGACTCCAAAAATGGGAGGTTTTCAATCAAATTTCCTGTAAATGACCCTCATTTCATCTGAAATTATTTGAATGAATCATGGAACTGTTTGGGTTTGAAGGGATATTTAAATGTCAACCCCCTGCCATGGTGGGAACACCTTCCACTCTCCCAGGTTGCTCAAGCCCCATCCAACCATCCCATGGATATTTCCAGGGATCCATTTCCACATCCAGGGATCCAAATCCATTGAAATAATTCATTTTCAGCCTGAGTGAATAAAATTTCCACCTCCAGTAGGAGCACACGGAGTGGGAGAAGCCTTCCCAAGACACAGCCCCGCAGCCTCAGCTTGTGCTCCCAAACTCGGACTCGTCCCCGCTGCAAAACAATCACAAAGGGAGATAAATTCAGCTCTTTTTTTTGCTTTGGAAAGCACTGGATCATGGTTTGGAATCTTTGTCAGTCAATATTTTGGGAAGTCTTTTCCAAGTGTGTGTGCAGAACAAAGGACACGGCTCAGAATCCAAGTGTTGCTTTCAGGGTTGAATTCCTCTTCCAGTTGCTGTGGCTGTGACAGCAGAGTTTGGCATTGAGAAATTTCCACCATATTTTTGGGGAAAATCCGCCCTTTTTGTTGTTTAACCTCCCCCGTCATGACAGGGATGATCCAAGCCAAAGGTGCCTGATCTGAGCTCACCCAAAAAATGAGAATAATCCCTTGACAAGAGCAACGTCTTTATCAGAGAGAGAGAGAGAAGTGTAAATTTATCACCTCTCCATGGAGTGAAACTCCTGAATATATTGGGTTTTCTCTAACTGAGAGCTTAAACTCCACCTTTTTTCCAGACTGGATATTCCTCCTAATTCTGCAGAGCTGATCCAAAGGCTTGGAAAGCCCCCAGCCATCCTTGCCCCACTTTCCTCTCGGAATATTTGTTCCAGGGAATATTATATCAACATATTGATCTCCCTAAATCTCATTAAGAGGTGCAGCAGGTCCAGCCACGTCTCAGAAATTCATTTTCACCTTCCCCTTGCTTGATTTTCTTTCTTAAATTCCTGTTTCTGCATCAGATTAAATCTAAAAATAAACACTGTGTAAATACCTCCCTGTACCCACATATTTTTTGAGATGAAACAAAGTGAAAGGCTGAGTTAAATGTGATTCCCAAGATAATTCCATCTGGGACAAGAGGCTGCTGGTGCCTTTCCCCCTGGAGGTGGATTTAGCTGCTGTGAGGGTGAAATCCTCTTTTCTCCACAGCCTGGGGAGAGGTTGCAGCCGTGGAATTTGGAGCACAGAGCTCTGCTCCGGGGAGGAGATGCCCTAAATCCCAGAGAATTCAGTCCTGTGACATAAATGCACCCCAGTGCCTCGTTGTCCCAAAAAACCTCCCCGCTGGACTCGAGAAATCCATTTAATCTCAAAATATCCCAACTTTTGAGGGTGTGAGCACGGAGCAGATGGAACAGATTCACCCTGGTTTTGTGGCTGGTGCCAAAGGCGTTAAAAATCACTCCATGCTCTGCCACCGGTGCCCAGAGAGCCCCATCCGAGGGCAAGAGGCTCCAGTGTCCTCATCATTGCAGGGATAGGCTGGAATGGGAATGATCCTGGTAATTAGGGATGTCCAGGGGGAGATTTCAGCTCAGTTCCCTTTGGAATGTAGAGGGGAAGAGCCAAGACTGAGCCTCCATTGCCCGAGGTTCCTGCAGACATCAGCAGCTCCTAAACAACTCGGGGTGGGATCCTGTCCTCTCCCAGGGCTGGGATACTCCCTGGTTTTTTGTTTGCTATCCTCAAAATTGATTTCATCGTGTTTTTAATGATTTCTTTCATCAGAACTCAAGCATCTGCTTGGTCCCTTCCTAAGCACTTTACTGGAGTGGCTTTTCCAATTAAAAATCCCGCTAACCTGAGCTCGATGGCATTAAATTGGGACAGGATGATTCCCTGGATTCAATCTCTTCCTGCTGCATCCCTGAATCCTTCCAGTCAGGAAGAACAACATCACATCCACAGTCACCAAGGCACCAAATTATCCCCATGGAATGGGGAAGTCCCTTTAAGTCTTGTTTCAGCTGATGCCACTTCCTAAAGATTGGATATTAGGGAAAAAATTCTTCATGGAAGGGGTTGTCCAGTGGTGGAGTCCCCATTCCTGGAGGGATTTAAAAGCCATGTGGATGTGGCACTTGGAGACATGGTTGGACTCAATTATTTGGAGGTCCTTTCCAAACTTTTTGGTTCTATAATTCCATGATTCTATTCCTGGATCAAAAGCAGCCTGAGACCACAATGATCCCTTCCAGACAGCACAATCAAGGAAAAAAAGGGTAAAAATATCCTTCCTTCCTTCCTTCCTTGTCCCTCCCCAAATCCAGAGATGGAAAATAGAGGTGAAAATGTGAAGATGTTGGGAAGAATTTTCCTGGAGATGGACTGATGGGAATTGTGGTTTTTGGTGCTTTAAAAGGATTCATCCTTTCGGGTGGAACAACCCTAAAAACTTCCTGCCTGTGGGGCGTTCCCTTAAACCTGCTGTGCCCTCAAGGACATCAGGAATTCATGGCCATTGAGAGTTATACATCACTAATTTGGTGACATAAATCTTGGGAAATGGGTATCTCATTCCACAGCCAGAGCTTCCAAAACAAGAGGAAAAAAAAGGACTCTGGAAAGGCAAGCATTAAAAAAATTATCATCAAACCCCCTGAACGCTGCACCCTGTCCGTCCCCATCTCCACATTTCCCTTTGCAAAGGGCTGGGGATGATGAAAACATGGATTAAAACGTGATAAGATCACGGGATGACCTATTCCAAATGACAAGGTGAATGCCCTCCCGATCCATCACCATCCGTTTCCCGGCTGCAGGAGGGATTTGTGCATCCATCACCAGGGAGGCAAAGGCTGTTCCCCACCTCTGCTGGGCCATCTGGGTCTAATCTCGAGCAGGGGGCCCCAGTTCCTTCCTGCCCCCCATCCCTGCGTCCTTTCCCTGAACAAATGGATGTGTGGAGGTTTTAGAGCACTGGAAATTCTGGATTTTCCCTCTGGAGCCTGGTGTGGGTTGTTCCTTTGGCAAGCTGGGAAGAGGCTGTGCTTGGACAGGGCTAGGGGAGTGCTGGGCTGGTGGGGAAATACTGAATGTGGAGCCCAGCAGAGCAGGAATTCAGGGATGGAATCCCACATGGCATTAGCCACGAAACTTCCTCACCACTGGAGAGAGGG
Source organism: Corvus cornix cornix (assembly GCF_000738735.6). Taxonomy (NCBI): domain Eukaryota; kingdom Metazoa; phylum Chordata; class Aves; order Passeriformes; family Corvidae; genus Corvus; species Corvus cornix. Next base: position 1,766,210 of record NC_046337.1, on the reverse strand, counting down.
ATTTGGGTCCCAGCTCCGTTTCCTCCATGCCAGACTTAAGGAAAAAAGGAAATGGCCTCCAGTTGCACCAGGGGAGCTTTAGGTTGGATCTGAGGGAAGATTTCTTCCCCAGAAGTGGTTAAACCCTGGAACAAACTGCCCAGGGCAGTGGTGGAGTCCCCAAGCCCTGTGGATGTGGCACTTGGGGACACGGGGAAGTGGTGGCCTTGGCTGGGAATGGTTGGACTCGATGATCTTAGAGGCTTTCCATCCTAAATTTCTCTATGACTTCTCAAGGAGGGCTGGAAATCCCTTCATTTGGTCCATGACTCTGAGGGGTTTCTCTGGCTCTGAGAAATTTCCGTGTGGGGTTGGATCATAAAATAGGTGGAAACTAATCATAGGTAGAATCCCAGAACCCCAGAATCCCAGGCTGGTCGGGGTTGGAAGGGACCTTAAAGCCCATCCACCTCTGCCAGGGGCAGGGACACCTTCCACGAATCCCAGGTTGCTCCAAACCCCATCCAACCTTTAAAGGTCCCTTCCAACCCATCCCTTCTGTGAGCCTACAATGCTCTGGAGAAGTTTGGACAGCGGGACAACCCTGCTGGAGCCCCTCCCTCCTGCAGCAGGGAATAAACCGAGATGAGACTCCCAAAATCCAGTTTTCCAAGACCAAGCTTCCCAGCCCACGCTGCACGGATCAGACTCCGCAATCCCAGCTGGAATACCGAGCGGTGCAGCTGGAGGATATAATGGGATTGGACACGTCCTTACTTCCATGAGTGTCTGCCAGCCAAGCCAGGGGGAAAATGGGATGAGACACCTCCAGCAGCTTTGGGGGGTGCAGGATTCCTGATGGATGAGGGGATTGGCAGAGCTCACCCAGCAGAGCCGTTCGCAGTCACTTGGCAGCATGAGGGACGAGGAGTTCCTCGCTGACCCCTGGATTGTGAACGAGCCCGTGGAATTTTGTGCTTTTGTGGATGAAAACACCAAATGAGATGTGGATCTGTGGCAGGAGGGACGTGGAGACAACAGCTTCCCTCCAAGGTGCCCAGATTTATCCGGTGTTTATCCATCGCTCCCACAGCCAGCAGGAGTTGTTCATTATTGTTTACTCCGTTTTTAATCCTAATTGTGGATTTAGGCCCAAATTAGTGCTGGAGTCTGGGCTGCGTCCAAAGCTGAAGGATTTATTTCTATATAAAACCAAAATATTATTGTGTGACAGCAGTTTCTGGCTTTAGGGGCGTGCAGGGTGCCACAAATACCCCAAAACCAGGGAGCTGCAAGAAGATGGGATGCGAGGTTTGGGGGATGCACCCAAGGCTAGCTCCTTGAAGTGAAACCAAGCTTTTATTGCAAGAAGAGGCAGATTTTGATCATTCTCTGCTTTTCTCATTACAGAGAAATTTTCTCATTTCATTTAAAGCTGTGCTTTAAATGAAAACAGAAAATGAATGTTTGCCAGGGACTCCGTGGCCCAGCCTTGTTTCCCCTCATGCTGGCGCTAATTAAGGTGATGTGTGCACAGTTAAACCCACACACCTCGAGCCAGATGCTCCAGCAGAAATTTAGGCCGGGACTAAAAGCCGCGATGCTGATTTTTGGAAGGCGATGCCCTTTAATACCGGCTTGTGCGCGCAGAAGCACCCGCGGCTGCTAAAGGCTTGATTGCCTGAGGAAATACCCGGTAATTACTGCTGGAATCAAACAGGGGCGGGATCCAGATGGATACAAAGGTGGCGTTTCCCGGGAATTTATGGGGCCGTTAAAGCCGTGGTGAAGAAGAGAATTGTCATGGATTTTTACACTGAGGGTGGGGAGGCTCTGGGAGAGAAGCTATGGCTGCCCCTGGATGCCTGGAAGTGTCCAAGGCCAAATTGGACAGCAGCAGCAGGGTTTGGATCCTTGGCTCTCGCCCAGAAAACCGGGGAAAAAATCCATAATATTTAAACTTTCTGCTCTAAAAATGCTCTGCCGGGGTCAGTCCATTTCTTATCTCTGCTTTTTATCTGGCAGCCACCGGGAGAGCATTTCCTAAAGCGAGCGGGGCACGCAGAGAAGTTTTAAACAGAGTTTCTGGGGAAAACAGAGATGTTGTCATGGGTTGCTTGTTTCTAGCAGGAGAAATTTGGGATAAAGAGGATGGAATGTGTGGCTGGGAATTCTTGGCCGGAGCCACGTGTGCAGAAATCCCACCCTGGGGAATGTGGACATCCCAATCCTTGGCCTGTCTGTATATCTTGCTACACAAGTGAGGAAAATTCCCTAAATCATCAGAAAATTCCCTAAATCACCACGGAAGAAAATTCCCAGAAGGAAAAGGAGACAGTACTGGAAGGGGAGCTGTGAGAAAAACGGGGCCAAACTTTGTGTCAGGGCCTGCTGCGGCAGGACAAGGGGAATGCTTTTAAAATGGAGGATTTGGGTTGATTTAGATTGGACATAAGGAAGGAGATTTTGCAGTGAGGGTGGGGAGGGGCTGGGATGGATTTCCCAGAGAAGCTGTGGCTGCCCCTGGATCCCTGGAAGCATCCAAGGCCAGGTTGGATGGCAACCCGGGATAGTGGGAGGCGTCCCTGCTCACCTGGATGGGCTTTAAGGTCCCTCCAACCCAAACAATTCCAGGATTCCACGATCTCAGCCATCAGTGAGGACAGCAAAAGGAGCCACTTCACCTCCAGCTCTGCACCACCCCAGATCCCCACACAGATGTGCCCATCCAGCTCCCTCCAGCGTTTGCTGTTTGCTCTTCCCAGCTGTGCCTGTGGGCAAACGCAAATCCCAAAAGCTGCTGGTGGTTAATCGGGAAAAGATCCCCGGCCAGGGAGTGTAAACAGCTCGGGAGTGTGGATGTTCGGTGACCACAGGAATGAAAGCCACGCAGGCTGCCTGGGCCAAGAACCTCTCTTTCGATGCCTTCGAACCAAAACAAAATTCCCTGGGCTTGGAAGGGGAGCAGGAGCAACGTGCAGGGCTCCCCAGAGGAGCGTTTGGAGCAGGGAATGTGGGAATGTGGGCTGTATTCCCTGGGAAAAGCTGCTTCGGTTCCATGCAGTTCCGTGATTTCCATGATGGCAAATAAGGCTCAATTCCCTTTTTGTCGCCACAAAACCTGGGGATTATTTGGCAGGGCAGAATGCCTTCATATGCAAGACTTGGTTGCAAAGCAGAATTTCCCCAAAACCTTGATTTTTTAAAAAAATGAATCCTGGAAATCTTCCTTTCAGCTGTGCCGAATTTGTGGATTGTTTTGATTCTGGTCCTGTAATGACTCGCCGATGTCAAGATCAAAGCAAAATTGGTGTGTTTTGTGTGGGTTTAACGTCCCTTTCCTTTTGTCTGGGCTCAGAAGGGAATGAAAGATGAGACCCTGGTGTTATTCCCAAGGGAAAGCATTCAGGGAAGCAAGAGGAGAAATAAAAGTCCAACCCTTTGGGGCATTTGAAATGGCGGTGAAAAAAGAGGGAGCCAAGCCTGGGGAGATGTGAGGAGTGAGGGAGGGACAGCAGAGGAGGCATGAAAGGAACAAACGGAGAGATGGGAATGGGAATGAGGCAATTAAAGGCAGGTTTGGTCAGGCAGGACCCTCTCCTTCATCCGTGTCTATGGAAAACTGGCCCTGGAGGGAATTCCTGTCAGGATATTTCCTTTAGCAGCACTCCCAGCTCCCTGTCAAGATCTTGCCATGTCCCCAAAGGATGAGGATCAAGATCCTGCTCAACTCCAGAGGCACCTGAGCCGTGTGGGATTCCAGGTGTCTGGCTGAGCACAGCTCCTGCTCCACCTACAGAATGTGGGATCTGAGCCTCTCCCTGTGCCAGCCTTTCCTTTTCCATCAGCAGTTTCCCAGTGGTTCCAGGAAAATCCACCAGTATAGCACTGGTGGGGCAACACACAGGGGGCCAGCAGCTCCCCAGTACCAAAATTTGGGAATATTATGGCCCCAGAGTGGTGACTCTTGCTCCCTTCCCCTTGGGGCTGGAGAGCAGAACTCTGCATCAGCACCACTCCTGAGCCCTGGAGCATTCCCAGCTGGAATTTTCCCAGTCCCAAGAGGAATTCTGAGCAGTGACTGTCCCCCACTCCAAGGAGTGCCCTTGGAGCTCCTCTCTGCAGGGTGAGGCTGCTCAGGGAGGGGTCCGTGTCCCCTGGCTGGCACAATCCTGCTGGGAATACGGGTGTGGAAACATCCCTGTTTGCCTCCCCCTGAAAAAGAGGGAAAAGAGGCAAAAGCTGGAAAAGAAACGTGAATAAACACAGAAACAATTTGCCTCCTGCCAACTTAAAACCATGGAATTAAGGTTGGAAAAGACCTTGAATATCATCAAGTCCAAGCTCCGATGTTGATAAACCTTTGTGGGTTGATAAGGGTTGGTGCATCTCATCCCAAGGCTGAAATTTTCCGGGATAAGAAGGAACAGAAATTTCCTTCCCATGAGGAAGGATGGTGAACTCTAAATATTTCCTGTGTTTCCCAGTCCTGGCAGGAATGTCATTCCCCCCACAGCCAGGCTGTTTGTGGGATTTTCAGCTGCCTTTCTGCTCAGGGGGCAGAGCTGACAGACAAAACACGGAAAACGAAGCCATCCAGGAGAACTTCTGGAAGATATTTATGAGCTTTCCCATCAAATGTGGCGAGATCTTAATCCCTTCCTTCATGTTTACATAGTTCTATCTCCATTTTCCATTCTTTAGCAGCTCCTGCTGCGTGTGGGGCTGGTTGTTATTAGAGCACATCCCAGGGCCTGAGGCACTGCTTTATCCACACAAAATAGGGGAATCACCTTTCTTTTCCACCAAAAAGACAGGAGTTGCTGTGCACAGCGGGTTTGGTAAAGCAGAGCTTGGAGGAGCATCTCCTGGCTGGCTGGAGCTGCTTTTAGGGTCCTCATGTCGGGGGAAAAGAGCTGCTGAGCATTAAAAACCCTGCTGGGAAGCCCATCTCGTTTTCAATTCTCCTCATAAAGCTCAGTCCCTAAAAATAGTCTGTCTTGTTTAAGGAATGGTGGGCAAAAAGCCCTGAAATTCCCTTGCTGTTTGAAAACATGGAGATAAAACACCGGGAATTATGAGCAGACAATGCGAATGGTCTGGTTAAGCCATTTATCAGCCCTTTTCCCCAGCTATTCCCACTGTGTGCTCACATTTCCATCAGGGATGACAGCGCTGGCTCGCTGGCGGAGTGGGAGAGGATGGATCCCCACAAATCTCCTTGCTCCCATGCCCTTCCCTGTGATGACAGATCCATCACGAGGGATGAACGATCCCGATATCCCCTTGATTTATGCCCCAGCTGCAAAAATGAAAATAAGGCTTGCAGGAGTTTCTCCTGATAAATCCCAGCCTTATCACCCCGGCTCCACCGAGGTCACTCCTTTTCTCCCGGAGATTGGCAAGAGCCAAGGAGATAGGAAGTGGGCCAGGATATTTAGGGGAATAAATGGCAGTGTCTTTATGAGGATTAAAGGGAAAAACTTCAGGAATGATAAAAAAGACAAGCTTTGGAATCCTTTTAGCGAGAAATTAATGGAGATAAAGTCAGCCTGATGCAGGGACAGAGGGGAGGGAGGGGGGAATGCTCCGACGTTTCCCTTGGCAAAGCAACGGCGCTGGAATATCGAGGGCAACGTTTGGGAACAACACAAGCCAGCCAATACAATGCTCTGGTTTCCAGGGAAACCCAACCTTGGCCTTTGGTCCCATATTTCAGCGGGTTTCATTATCCTCCCTGGATTTAGGATAATGAATTGGCTGTTGATGGATGCTGCTGCCTCGGAGCCGCCTCCCTCTCCGAGGTTTCCGCTTTTTGTTGGGATGTTGGGATCACTGCAGGAGGACTGGGAGCACCAAAGGCAAGGGTGTCCCTTTGGAAGGGTTTCTCCTGCATCTGGATTGTGGAATTTTGGGGAGCCTGCAAGAATCAGTTGATGTTTTTATTTCATTCTCTGCATAAATAAGAGAGGCTGGGAGAGATGGGAATGTTCACCTGGAGAAGGAAAGGATCCAGGGAGATCTTTCCGGAGCCTAAAGGGGCTCCAGGAGGGCTGGAGAGGGACTTGGGACAAGGGATGGAGGAACAGGACACAGGGAATGGCTTCAAACAGAGAGAGGAGGGTTAGATGGGATTTTGGGAAGGAATTCCTGGCTGTGGGGGTTGCAGGTGGACAAAGGACAACCAGGAGAGGTTGGAAATACATTCCCATCCCCCAAATCCCTGTCTGCTCCTCCCTGGCCCCGAAAAGGCCACTCATCCTTCCAATCTTGGCCACCTCCTCTGCTCTTTTCCTTCCCTTTTTTTCCCAAACACCCTCAGGCCGTTTTTTCCCTGAGTCACTCGGCAGCGTGGGCCAAGGTTTGAGGAGTGACTGACTCATCACTCTGAGTGCTGAGGCCATGAAATGTTATTTTAGAAATTAAACACCCGACACATTCAGGAAACAAATCCCTTTAAGGTGTCTCCCAAAGTGGCTCCTAAAAGGAAAATGTTTGCAATTAAGTCACTTCCCAAAAATGTCGCCGTCCGTGCTGAGAGGCTGAAATTCTTTCGGCTTCTCTTTGTCAATATTGGGGGTGGATTTGGGAAACTGGGGAAAAATTCACTGTTTCACCTCATAAATGAGCTGACAATGGAACAATTTGCTGGGAAAGTGGTGGTTCTATTTTCCCTGTTAATTACGTGGCTTGTGATGGTTGGAATAACCCCTAAAATCCCCAAATCCCTGGATCAAATCCAGTCTGGGTTTGGATGGGGATGATTGGGGTCTGTGCAATTATGGGAATCCTCGAGCCCACAGTTCACTCCCCAGGCTGGTTCTTGTATGCTTCCCACATGGATTTAATTTTGTGAGTCACACATTCCCATTTTCCCCTGATTTTTGTATCCTTTTCTCCTAAACCCAGCGAAATACGTCACCATTAAAGGGGTTCTCATGTGATGGCTTCATTCTGAAATAACCCCAAGGGGGTGAAGTTCAGAGCAACCCAGAACTGCTCTTGATTTACTGCAAATATGATTAAAATTTTATCTGAGGGCTTTTTTTTTCCCCAAGGTTTTTTTTTTGCTGCTCTGTGTTTTCATCCAGCACATAAAATAAGCTTTTTGGGGTTGGTTTTGTTTTCTCTTCCCAGTAGTTTAGCAGTGCAAAGATTCTTGTGGAGGATTGAAATTCTCTGAAAGCTTCCCCTCGGTTAATCGTGATTTTTATCATGTTAAAAGCAAAGCAGAGGAGGGCTGAGTGATAAAGGGTAAGAAATGCAAAGTGGAAGGGTCATCCCGTGGAGCTGGGATGAGTTACAGCCAATCCCGCCCTGCTGGGGCATCCTGGCTTTTCCAATGGGTTTCTTTGGATTTGTAGCTACTCCAGGCTCCGGGATGAAGCCCTTTCCCCTCCCATTTTCATTCTTTAACTCCTTTCCTTGTGCATCACCACTATCCTTGGAAAAGGCTCGGAGGGGAGGGTTTAGGAAAGGATTGAAGGAGCTGTTCCATCTAAATCCTGCCATAAAAGTCATGTAAACAAAGGTAAAATAACAAGTAGCCCTGGAAATCATTTAACAAGGGTTTCTGCAGCTCATGGCTGCTCTTCCTGGGAATTTCAAGTTCCTTTAAATGAAACTTAACAGCAAGAAGCCTTTTATTTTCCTAATGTTTCCAGCAGCTCTTGCCGTGGATTTGTCCTTCACGGAGGCCTGTGGCTTTTACATCCCTGCAATGATGATTCCCTCATAGAAATGATAATATCCTAGTTTCTATGGGCAATCCCAGTTTTAATCATTCTTCTCTCATGGAGAAAGAAATTGGTCAGGACCGGGCTCAGGCGATCCCGATGAAGTTGAATTCTGGGATAGCAGTTTTTAACACATGGAATTTCAACCCAGAGCTGTGTTTTCCACCCTGGGAAGGTGCAGTGGTGCTTGCACTGGATCAGGTGTAATAATAATAATAATAATTAAAGTATTTGGCAAGTTTGGAATCCGGCACCTCCTAACTGAGCATTCCCGAGCGCTCTGGAAAAATTAATTCCATCCCACACAGGTCCCTTGAGGGGAATATTTCCATGCCAGAACTATGGACACTTAGGAAGGCTGACAATAAACACCAGAATTAGGTCTTTTCTGGGATAATTGGAGCCTGGCTGGTGGGAGAAGGGAAGGAAAGGGATGGCAAAGAGGGAATATCCTTGAGGAAAATGCAACTGCTGCTGTGCTTTTCCAAGGGAAATGCATTTCCCCATTTGGTTTTGTTCCCTTCCTCCCAAAGAGTTCAGGAAAACCACATTTCCTTGCTCCCGACTTTGGATCACGGATGTTCTGAGCTAAACTAGTGGGAATTGCATTAAATTAGGGATAAAGCCTGCAACAGCTTTTGCATCCTGGTGCTTCCTCAGGGAAGCTCATTTTCCCTTGGAAATGTTCATTTTCCCTTGGAAATGCTCATATTCCCTGGAATAACTGATCCAGGCAGGGAAGGGCTGCTGCTGGGTTGCTGATCCTCCAACTGCAACTGGCAGCCCTCGGGAGAGCCACAAATCCGTGGGGTTTCCCATTGTCCGAGGAAAGTTTGGATCACAAACCCAAGGAAGACTGGGACAGTCCCAAGCTCAGCGTTCCAATGCAGATCCTGGGATAAAACAGGAAGCCACTCAGACTGCAATAAACTCGTTATTGTTTTCAGGCAAGGGGATTAATTAACTATCTATGGGATAAGCTGGATAAATCAAGCGTGACGAGCAGCTTCCACATTTAATGGGTGATTCCAAGGTTGTTTCCAAGTGGCTGCAGCAGGGCAGGGCTGTAACCTCGGGTTCCATGGAGCCATCCAGGGTGTCACCTCCAGGAATTTGCATTTCAGGGCTTGGAAATAATTGCTGCCTTGCTGGAGTGATGGGCTGGCTGACCATGGGATGATCCAGAGGGTTTGGAGCTCCTCAGAGCCGGGTCTTGGCAGTGGTGTCCCATTCCTGTGTGCACACCCTGCGGAAGGCCCCTAATGATCATGCATGAATTCACCCTGGGAATTAAGTGCTGTCCATGCACTTCCCAATCCCTGGGGAGCTGGAAATAGTGCTGCCAGCAAAGCTTCTTCATTTCCCCACCGTGGAGAGGAGATCTTAGAGGAAACACCGTAGGAGGCTGCTCCGGGGGTGGGTTCCTGAGCAAAGCGCTTCCATGCTAAATAAAAAACTGGGAAGAAGCTTCTTTATCAAGGATCCAGGGAATGAGCTGTGACTCAGGAGTCCTGAATGGAAAAGCTGCTGCCATCTGGCTTCATCTCAGCACCCTGCCTGAGTCAGCTCAGCCGTGCAGGGCCAACCTGCCACGGACGCGGTGCTGCCAATGGAGAGGTGGCATCACCTGGCACGGTCCTAAGCCAATGGAGAGGTGGCGTCACCTGGCACATCCCTAACAGGACACCCCACGTGCCATTTCCCCTTGGATGCAGCATGCAGAGGGCTTGGGAGGGCTGGAAAAGCCATGGGAAGCTCAGGAAGGTGGCCTTGCCCCTGGAAGTCCGTGGCATGGGGGGGGATGATCCCTGTCCTCCTTTGTCATCCATCCTTGTCCTGTGGAGCCAACAGGCTGAGGTGGACTTGGCTGCCAGTTAGCCACGGAAATAAACTGGGAAAACACATCATGGATGCGCAGAAAAAGTCAGAGTTAATGAAACTTAATTCTGGGCTTCCAGACTAATCTGACATTTGCATTTCTCTAAGTTTAGTAATTTCCCAGACTTTGGATCAGGCTTCAGTGAACACATAATTCCTTGTTTTCCTGATGAGAAGTGTGGATTTCAAAAAGCTCCCTCCACGCAGTGAATTCAAGGGGAAATGCTTTTCCTTCATATCAATCAAGCTCTTTTAAACGACTCAAGTTCATTTCACGCTCTTCTCCTTGATTTCTGTACCTCGTGATCAGCAGGAAAAGCAAAGCTCGGGAATAAAACCAAGCTTGTTTGGCAAAAATAGAACTTCCAGAAGCAAAATGGAATTTTAAAGCTGGTGCCTTCCTTTGTCCTGCTTTTTGGGCAGGAATAGACAGGAGAGGGATGAAATGGGGAGGATTTTATCCTGCTAGTCCAGGTGCCCACCTGAAATGCCACTTCTGGGTATCCTGGGTGCTCTTTTCACGAAGCTCATCCAATATTTTGGCCAGCAGCAGGAAATGCTTCATTCCCTGGGAAGTTTGGGATGCCTGGTCCTAAACCTTTGGCATCTCCAGGAAGTGGTTGAAGCTGATCGGATTTCTCATGGAGAGGCGGGCGAATCTGGGAGTGGATTCCAGGAGAGGCTGGAGAGCATGGAATCACAGAACCATTAAGGCTGGAAAAAACCTCCAGGATAAGGACCTTCCACCCCATATAATTGCTGAAGGACAGGTGAGGATCACGGGACAATATTCCTTGAATCATCCCACTGGTGTCATCCTTGGATTACGGAATACTCCTTGCATCCACTCACACTGAGGGTGTTGGGAGCTGCTTTCCAATATAAAAACCTTTGATTCCACTGGATCCTGCCATTGGGAAGGCAGATTTGGACTAGGAAGAAGGAGCAAAAGAAAGAAAAATACAGGGAAGAAATGTCATATAGGAATAGCCTATGGAATGATGTGGAGGGGCCGAGTGTCCATGGTCATCCCAAAAGTCGCTACTCTGATATTGTTGCGTTTTGGAGAAGCAAAGACGGCATCTAAAATTTTTTGATAAAATCTTCTGCTCTCACTTCTCCATAAATTAAAGCCTGGCTCTTTTTTTATTTCTGGGAAAAGCTCACTTTGCGCTCTGGACAATAGGATGCATTCCCCTTTTCCCGTCTTTGTTTATCTTGGCACAATTCTAATTGTTCCTGTAAACCCCAATTCCCGGAGGGCGCCGAAACCAAAGGGACTCTTTCCAATTCCAAACCAATGCTCCATTGTGTTCTTAAATCTCTTTCTTATCCACTCCTTCGGAAACCTGCCATCCTTTCCTTTGATATTCCCGCTTATTGCTCATGAAAGCAGGAAAAACAGGCTGCTCCTTTCCCTTTTTCCCTTCTCCAAGACACAAAATGAGCATTCTCCTTCCTGGCTTTTGTCAATGATCACCGGCTGCCATCTCCTATCAAAGCGCTTCCAGGAGTGACAAAGCGGAAAAAATAGGAAAGGACCAGGAGAGGAGCATCCCATTCAGCACGGAGCACTCAGCACCCACGGCTGGCTGCCTGGGATGCAGCTCTGCTCCCGGGAAAACCCGTCAAAAACAAAGGGAAGCGGCAGGAACTCCACGCGGTCCATCCGCTGCTCATTTGAGCAGCTCCGGGATAATCACTGCGCGTATTCCAAATGGACACGGGGTGGTGGTTGGAATAAACACGGGCCAGGAAACACTGGGGCAGGGCAATTTCCCTCCATCCTTAATGGATTTGTGTTTTCCTTGTAGGCAGCAAAGTGTCCTAATGTTTTCCTGGCGGGATCTGTCTCACCGTAGGGTCATCGCGGGGAGCCTCCCAGCGTTGAAGAGCAAATTCTTCACGGGCCAGATGCTACCACCTTTTTCCTCTCTAAGTGGTGCCTCTCCCAGCCCCATCCAACCGGAATGGCACCACAGGGATGCAGGAGCCCGCGGGGTGTCCCCTGGAGCCGTGGCCTCTTGGTTGCTCATTTTAACGGGGATTTATTTGGAGCAAACCAAGGAGTTTCTTCTCTTCCCTTAAGTGAAGAGGAGAAAAACAGCGACCCAGTAACAGCAGCTGCTTCCTAACTGTGTCATTCATGGATGATTCATTCATTCATTTTCATGCAGGATTTTTGGCTAATTATGGCATGAAAGACCAGCTATCCCTTTCCAAAGTCTTTCTGCATCCTTCCCTAAATTCATTAATTCCCTTCATCTCAACTCCAGAGCCACATGGAGGCAGAACTCCTTTTAATCTGCCGTTTTTGAAGAATTTTTTTAGCGAAATATTTGGCAGCACTTTAAATATTCACCTTGAAATGTGTCCCTACTTCTTGGTGCCCCTTCCCAAAGTCTTCCCACAGCTTTTTCTCCCAAAGATGTTCTAAAAAAAAAAAATTAAGTCAATGCTTTTTTAACCCTCTGCCTGGAATAAATTCCAGCAAAAGAGTAAAACAGTAGGAGAACCTCACCTTTTCAATGCTGTCGTGGATTATTACTGCAAAGTTGAGTGGAAAATCATCAGATTTCCATTTCTTTCCTCATCTACCAGGAATCAGGGGGATCATTCCCATCCCAGGCAGAATACGGAAATAAATGGTGGAGGACTTCAAGGGATTTCAAGAAATCTAAAAGATCCACCTCATTAGGTGAATTGAGTGATTACCGTTTCTGCAAACTGGGAAGGAAAGATGGAAAAATCTTGGGAAAAGCACCCAAGGAATGGCAGCCTTTTCTTTCTGTTATTTACATGACTTTAGCGATTGATAAGGGAATCAAGGAAAGAGGGAAAAATGGGGAAAAAAACAGCCAGCTCATGGAAAAGCCAAGAGCTTGGTAGAGGAGCCATCCTTGTCTTTTGCCATACAAGGTTTGTTCAACACCTTTATCCCAAGTTCAGGGCAAAATGTAGGGAAAACTCCTTTTATTCTGCTGTTTTCTTCCCTTTTCTTAGTGAATGTTTGACAGAACTTGGAATATTCACCTTGAAATTGGGGTGCACTTCACTTTTCTGCTCCCCTTGTGTTGATAAGAGACTTGGAATCAGGGTTGGGTTGAGTTTGCGAAGTTACAAAAAAATTTAGGGAATTTTTTGCTTTAAAATGGGCACTGTTAAAGTTATCCCAATCCAAGGGGAAGGAAAGGACATGTTTTGGGAAGCAGGATGCTGGGTGGCTTGGTATTGACCACATCTGATGTTTAGAGCCCTGATTTATTTCTCTTAAGAGATAACCACAGAATATTCCAAGTTAGAAGGGATCCACAAGGATCATCAAGTCCAACTCTTGGATGGGGATGGATCCCACAACTTTGGCCATTTTATCTCGAACCAACTGAGATCATCTGGGATGAGGGCCAAAAAAAGAGGGAAAATGGAGCTGACTGCCCTTTCCAAGCCGTTTTTCATGTCCCCAGATATTTTTGTGCTCCTTTTTCCCAACTCCCTCAGAGCTGTCCTGCTGTCCTGTCCCACGTTCCCGCTCCTCCGTTGCCTTTGGATCCTCCCCTCAACGGGAACATTTTCCATGTCTGTCACAGGCCTGCTCTCCTGGAGATTGCCTGGAGGCTGAACTTTTGTGTAATAGATTTTGACACCCCATATGGCCCTCGCGGCTCTCTGCGGCACGAGCTGAAATCCCGCTCGCGTTGTTGGCAACTCCGAATATCTGGGAGCAGCCTGGCTTTTCCTCTTCCACGGCGATACCCGCATTTGGGAAGATTAACGTGCTGATCAGGCACTGGCAAGGAGCTGGAGTAAATGACCTAATAGGTCTTTCCATCCCTAATTCCTGCGTTTTATTAAGAGGGATTCTTTGTCGCCACAGCACTGATTTGTCGGAGCTGTCACCGCCAAGGGAAGGCAGGAGAGGTGGCACTAACGGTGTCATCTAAATCCATCTTTTTTTTTGGCACCTCTGCCCCTGTGAATCACGAGGACCATCTGGAGAGCGGGCACGCTGCCACGGTGGCAGATGGGCAGGGGTGTATCGAGCTATGAGCCCGTGGATGATTATCAAATGTGCCGTTGGGAGAGCATTTCCAACAGGAATATCCAAACAACTTCCCAGAATGAGCTCCTGGGAGCCATTTAGCTCCCAAAAAACCCATCCAAAGTTCCGTGCCTGGGCTGAGAGGTGCTGGGGAGAGCTGGCGGAGGAGAGGCAGGGATTCTTCCCGGCTGTTCCGGTGGGTGCCAGTGGTTTGGCACCGCCATGGGATCCTCCTGGAGGCACAACCCAAGGTTTTAATGCCCAACAATTTCACACACAACTGGGGAAAATGGTCGTAATTATATATAATTTTATATATATTAAAAAACATAGAATACATCTAATTAAAATTCCTAATTACCATAACTCCCTTCCATCCCAATGGGAGCATTTGCCTCCAGGCCTCGTTCCTGCAGCTGGGACACAAACACAGACAAGGCACAATTCGCTGCCACAGAATATTTTTAGCAGGTCATCCATCCATTGCTGCAGAATTTCTGCTTTCCCACGAGGCGTGGAAAGCTGGTTTTCCCCTCACATCCAATTTATTTCTTTGGAATTCAGACCAAGCCAAGCGCTCTCCACCTGGGGACAGTGTGAGTGTCACTGGAGGGAGGTAGCTTCTCTGTCCATGGGGGCACTGGGGGTAATCTTTTCCTTCTCCTCACACCCAGCCCCTTTGATTTAACCAAATTTTGTGGGTTTAGCTCCAAGGCACAGGTGCAGAAAGTCCTCACTGCTCATCCAACTGGGAATTGTGGCTCTCCGGCAGGGCAGGGAAAATGGTGAGGATGCTGCTGGTGCTGCACTCATCCAAGGGGGTTCATTAGCATGGACTCCCTGCCATCCCAAAAGCACCTGGATTTATCCTGGATCCAAGCTGCAGCTGAGGTGGCTCAGCTCTGCCCATGCCACACTGGGCCTGGCCTAACGAGCCTGGGCAGTGCTTGCTCCGTGTGGAGCTGGTCCCGCTCTGAAGGGCTGGATACAATTCCCGGGAGTCACGTCCCAGTGGAAATTCACTGGAATGGCACTTTTAATATGCAGCTGAGGTTCTCAGAGTTTAGATACTGATTAAATAGGAAAATCGAGCCATTCCTACTGACCTGTCCCTCCAGGAGCCCTTCTGGATACGGATCCAGGCCTGTGGGGAGGAGCAGCGTCTCCAGCAGAGCTCTGGTCCTTGGAAAATGGGAAAAAGTCTCACAGAAGTGCTTTCTTTTCTTCTGGAATAGCTGAGCAGAGCTGGATTGATGAGGGAATGACAGTTCTTGCTTCAATGCTGTAGCCAGAGGGATCCATGTGGGATGGACGGGATCCTGTGTGTGATGGGAAGTTTTTTATGAATTCCTGATTGGTTTCGAGGTGGTTTAATGATCCTTCATCAGATCTTCTTCCAAAACACCTTCAAGCAGCAGATCCTGTGCGCTTCAGGCACAGTGTTCTTACAGAGCACGTTTTCCCAAGCAGATTTCCGTAGCTGGAGAAGGAAGAGCCAGTCCCTGAGAGCTCAGAGTACGACCAGATGGGAATTTATGGAGCTAAAATGGAAAAAGAGGTAGAAAAATGCAAAGTAGAATTTCAAATAAGAAGAGAGGAGAGGCTATGAAATGTTTTTTGTTAACCCCACAAAGCTGCCCAGCCAGGAATGATTTGAAACTCCTACAGAATTCCCAGTGGGAATGCAAAAACTCTGATTATTCCTAAATGGAAAGGACCAAAAGAAGAGCAATTCCCAGAAACAAATCTGCCATGCAGCACATCCATATGTTAAAGGCTCCTTTTCCAGCCTGAAAACCACATCCATTCATATTTATCCCTCAGACCAGTGGGAAATGTGGGATTAGAGCACCAAGAATACTTTTTGTTAATAATAATTCCCTTTGGGAAAAAAATTAGAGAACAAAAAGGACCTGAAAAGGTTTTGGGGTGAAACGAAGGCCCCATGACTGGGCCTTCCCAACTAAAGTTCCTCCATCCTGTTTGATTTTCATTCCAGATCTCAATTAGATCTTCAGTGCAAGGCAATTACAAAAAAACCTGGGATGTGGAATTCAATGGGAGCTGCCCACATATCTCCAGACTTCAGTGGAGCAGCCCCTCGGTGTGGAGATGGCTTTTTACCACAAGCTGGGCAGATTTGTTCCTGTTTCATCGGGAATAATTCTCCCAGGGCCCTTGGCCACAAGCAGAGAGTTTAATTACAATAAAACCCCCCCTGGAACATTCCTACTCCGAGAGCATTTGGAATTAGGGAAGCCAGGGAAATGGCTGCTCATAAATCAGAGGGAGAAGCTGCTGGGGGCCCCCCTCACTTTCCCAGTCCAAACATCAACCTGTGGGGTTTGGCACTTGTGGGAAGTGCCCCTGCTCATGTGGGATAGAATATCCTGATTCCATGATTCCTAAATCCGTGCTTTCAGACATAACAGCAAACAGCCCGAAGGAAAAGAGCTGGATAACCCCATCTGAGGTAATTTATTAACAAAAGTTCTTCCACTGGAATTCCTTTAAACTCCGTGTGGTTTTTCTGCTGCCAAATTCACTTTGTGCTGTTGAAAATTAATTTTAATTTTTTTCCCCTTATCAAGATTGTTATTTTCCACTTGGCAAATCCTGAGGTTTATCCATTATCCCTAATGGAGCCTGAAATGATTATGAGATTTTTTTCCCCTGTTTATTTATCTTGGATGTTCACCATGATTAAAAAATCAGCTCATTCCTTGGATCTGGATGATTTTGGGGAATATTAACACGGAGCTGATGAGCTGGTTGAGCTGCCCAAGTCCCAGAGCTCTTCCCTGCTGTCACCATCCATCTCCATGGAAAAGAAATCATGGAATGGTTTGGGTTGGACGTTAAAGATCACCCAACAGGCAGATGTTTGATAAAGTTGGATCAAAGTGTTCCTAGGAATCCTTCAGACCCTTGGAATGATGCTGGTGGAGGTCCCATCAGTGCACATGGGATAATTTGTCCTTGGGATTCGGGAAAATGCTCCTCCTGCTCTCCTAAAGCTCCATCTATTATCCCTATCAAACCTGGAGTTGGGATTTTCAGACACTTCGCTGCTCCATGCCCTGGCTCCAGCGGTGCCACCTCTCCAGCTCTTGGACCAGCCGCATTCCTGGAGCATTCCCATGGATAAACAGCCAACCTTCAGCACTTCTCCATACTTTTTGTAAGGATTGATTGAAAAACACAGGGATAGACCTCGGTATTCCTGGTGGGACAGATCCCTGCCTCCAGCTCCGTGACCTGAGCAGGATCCACTGGAGACGCATCCAGGGACCGCCAAAGCTGACAACGGATTTCCTGGGAGCAGGACTGGAGCTTTAAACCTCTTCCCTCCATCCATAAATGATCCCAGTCCTTTTATCCATATTATCCCTCGTGGAGGGCTTTGCTTTTGACACCCCTCTCTGTAAGGATTTCCCTCCCAGACAACCCCGGAGCAAACGGATAGAGCCCTAAAACTGTGTCCCTGCTCCGATTTCCCTGCCCCCTGGAAAACTTTCAGGAAGCCTAAGGAAGGCCATGTCCAGAGCTACCTGTGGTGTCCAGGACAGTTGGTGTTGGTTGCTTCCCATCCCAAGGAATCTCTGGAAGTGGAGGCAGAGCCTGGCGCACCTGGAGCAAACCTCAGCAGCTGAGCTGAGTTCTGGGGCCATGGAATTCATCCAGGAATCACTACGGGCTCTGCAGGGTGATTTGTAAGTCAGGGATGATCCATGAGAAGTTAAATTCCCAGGATTTGTCCACAGCAATGGCTGGGATTCATCCTGCACCTTTGCAAGGTGAGCATTCACCGTGCTTATAAAAGTTCCAGGGGTTTTTCCCATGTTCCTTCATCTGGGTCATTTTTCCCATTCCATCAGTGCCCACATCCGAGGAAATCTCAATTTTGTGGAAGCTCCAACAAATCCTTCATTCCACGACACCTGGCAGAGGCACAAAACCAAGGACTGGGACGGACTGGGAGCACAGGGAGGGGCTTTCCCAGCTGGGAGCTACATCCCAGGGATGATGAGGGTTTATGATGTCCCATCCATGGGGGAGCTCTGGATTTTCCTTGGTCCCTGTGATGCTGCCCGGTCACTCCAGACAGGGCTCCTGCATGGCAAGGGATGCTCCAACCCTCTCTGCAGGGATTTCCTGGCACAAGGCTCATTTGCCTGGGTGGGAAAAGAGTAATTAATCCATGGAGAGCACACAGATTCATGTATTCCCAGAAGGAATGAGTCATGGAGAGGGAATGGCTCCGTACCCCCTGCAGAGCCCTTTGCTGCCTCACTCCTCACCATCCCATGGTCATCCAGAGTCCTTGTCCTTAATCACAGACCCCAAAAAGCTGGAGTCATGTCTCATGGATTCCCTTTGATCCTCAACAACTGGATTCACGCTCTTTCAGCCTAAATTTGGTGGATTTTGATTCCTCTTTCTCCTCGGAAAATCCTTTTTAGCTGAAATTTTTCCCTGCTTGTAAAGTGTCCCATTACAGCTCTCAGAGCAGGAGGAGATTAATGTCAGCTCCCATTTATGCATCCCTATGGATCAGAAGGGCCCTTTGTAATTGCCTGTTCTTTTGCGGGGAGTGGGATTAAAAGTTTGCTCTTCCAAAAAAATCCCCCATTGTTGCTTCCCGAGTTCTGGCTTTTAGGGAAATTCCCTTTGCCATAGAAAGTGATTGATTTTCCTTGGCCTGCAGAGAGGCAGCTGAAGTGGGTGATCCCTGCCAGAGTCATGAAATGATTCCCGGTGTTGACGGAGGACTTTAGATTGTGGTTATAAAAGCAGGAGTTTCAGGATTTGCTGGAAAAGCCTCGTTCCCGAGGTTGGGAGGAAGCCCTCCAGCAGGACCCATGTGCAAGCAATAAGGAGAGGAATGCTCTTGGAAAAGGCAGCTTGGAGGGTTTGCTTGAGCATCCTTTGGGTGGCCTGGGAAGAGTGGGAAGCTCTTGGGAAGTGCTGGGCCTGGGGCTCCGGCTCTGCTCCGGCTGGGAAAGGGAAGGTTTGTGGCGCGGTACCAGGACACTCCGGCTCCTTCCCACCCCTCTGGATGCTGCTGGAGGAAAACATCCAGCTCCTCATTTCCCTCTGGAATGGGAATGTGCAGCAGGCATCTCTCCTGCAAATCCTTCACTTGGGAAAACCCTGCTCACTTCGCAAACCCCTGATTCCAGGCCTGCCTTGATACCAGTGCTGGGATCATCCCAGCTGGAAAATTGCTGCCAGCACCTCCAGCCCCTCTGGATGCTGCTGGAGGAAAACATCCAGCTCCTCATTTCCCTCTGCACCAATGTTCTGCTGGAATGGGAATGTGCAGTGGGACATCTCTCCTGCAAACTCTTCTCTTGGGAAAATCCTGCTCGCTCCCTGCTCCCACTCCAGGTCTGCCTCGGTACCAGTTCTTGGGATCATCCCAGCTGGAAAATTGCCACCAGCACCTCCTGTTATCCCACCAGACCTGCTCAGTTTTGCTTTCTGCATCCAGCATTGATTTCTGTGGGAATTTGAGCTCGGAGTCACTCCCTTTGCTGCATGGATGATCCCAGATACCACCAACAACTGGCTCAAAGAAATCCAAGCAGGAAAAAATGACCCAAATCTAAGGAATGGTCTGAAAATTTGGATGTTGGTCTGACCGACCTCAGCTGGATGAGTTCCTGTTTCCTCACCTCTTTCAGGATCCTGTGCAGAGCTGGGAGCAGGCAGGAGATGCCTGGAGCAGGACAATGTGGAATCAGGAGAAGCCCATAGTCGTGGAATTTTGGGATCCATGGGAGCAACATCAATGAGAAGACCTCAGGAAGGAAATCTGGCTTGGATAAAGCCTTGATTAAAATAAGGAGGGAACTCTGCTGGTGGTGTCCTGAATTTTTTTCTCTCCCTGGATCCTGGATTTCCATCTCTCCAAGGTTAACGGCATTTTTTGGCTTATTTGTTTCTGTTTATGGAAGGTCCTTTCTTCCCTGTGGTTTTTGGCTGGTAACTGGAGGATTGGGGCTGCAAAATCTCATGGATTTGGAGGTGGGTTTGGAAAGGATGCTCCAGAGAGGGAAGGAGAAGGAGAAGCAGGAGGGAGAAGAGAAGGAAGAGAAAAAACAGAAGGAGGAAGTAAAGGAGAAGGACGAGGAGGAAATTGAGGAGGATGAGGAGATGGTGAAGGAGGAGGAGGAGACGGGAAAGGAGAAGAGGAGAAGGAGAAGAAGGAGAAGGAGAAGGAGGAGAAAGGAACTCTCAGAGATGTCTGGGCAGTGAGGGGTTCTCCTTCCTCCTCCCCCAACACAATTCCCAGACCACTCCCCAGCGCCTCTCCAGCCCTCGCAGGGGCTGGATTCCCCTTCTGGATGCATCCACCTGGGAATTGGCACTGTGGGACACGAGGGAGATCAGGCAGTCTCAGGTGCTCCCACAAACCCAGCCCTTGCTGGGGAGCTGCCTTTGATTCCCTCCTCCAAGGATTCCGTGTGCTCACAGGAAAGGGAAGCGGGGCTGTTA
Source organism: Corvus cornix cornix (assembly GCF_000738735.6). Lineage (NCBI taxonomy): Eukaryota > Metazoa > Chordata > Aves > Passeriformes > Corvidae > Corvus > Corvus cornix. Next base: position 1,746,077 of record NC_046337.1, on the reverse strand, counting down.
ATTGGCAAAGAGGGACTTAGGAACAAAGCTTGGACTCATCCCTGCGTAGGGAACAACTCCATAACGAGCAGAGATCGGAAAAATCAGCCCCAGCCTGGTCACAGAATGGCTCTGGTGGTTTTCCTCTCTTTTTTTTAGTCCTGTTTTTAATTGCAAATCTCTCCAGTCCTGAACCTTCAAACAATTCCGTGTCTCCTTCCATCTTTTGATGTATTTAAATGGATAACGGATAACCACTCTGATATTTGCAGGTGGAAACTGGGATTTCAGCTGGGCACGATGGGGACAAGCAGGGAGGGGGGAGAGCTGACACCCCCTTATCAGCCAGCCATCAGTATCTCTGCAAATATCAAATAAAAACCAGGAGAAAGCATGATTCTAACTCTGCCAGCAGCCCTCATCCCAAACTACAGCAAATTCCTTGATTACAGCCTCCCTACAGTTCCTCTGGGGTGAATTCCTCATGGTGCTTGAATTCCGTGTAATAACATTTTCGAAAAGGCTCCGATTGAAAAATTGGGAGGGGAAATAAAAAGAGAAATGGCAAGAAATCATTGCCACAAATTGTTCTCCCAAGCTATTTTCCAAAGGCTGCTCGGGATGTGATTTCCTGGGCTGACATAAGGAACGCTCACTGCTCACTTGAAAGCCAGGAGAAGAATTGAGGTTGTTAACAACCATCTCCAAAAAGATATTTCAGATTATCCCAAATTACTCTGCTGAAAGAGAAATCCGAGGATATTTGCTTTAATATCAGAGCTGCGGGAGGAGCCCGTTCCCGTTTTCTACCCCCGACTGGAAAGATGAGGAAAATACAAATTGAGCCCATATTTATTAAAGTTGCTTCCCTCTGCCTCTCCCTTGGTTCCTTGGATCCCTTTTCCTGCTCACCAAAGGGGCTGGAAGGAGCTGGACAGGCTCATCCTGGAAAAAAGGAGGATCAGGGGGATCTTATCCCTTTTTCCTGGTGTCTCCAGGCAAACTGATCCCCAAAAACCCAAGGAGAACATTGATAAAGCTCAATATTAATGCCCATCATGTCATGAATCCATGGAAAATTCCCCCCTCATCTCCTTAACCCGCTGGAAAAACCTGTCAGAGGCGTTTGGGATAGAAGGATCTGAGGGAACGGAATGTTTTAATTTGAACAAGGAAGAATCCCGAGGCCAGGGGAAAAAAAAGGAAAAGTCAGGAGGATTACACATGGAATAGCTCATTATGGAAGTGTTGTCGAGTCATTATTTTAAATAAGTGCATCTCATTCCAGAGGCTGGGATGGGAAGCGGGATGGATTCCGTGTCGGATAGATTTGCATTATCATTTATTCATGAGCTTTAAAAGGATCATTATTTCTGACGGACAGCTGCTGTCAAAAGATTTGTGGAGGGGAGCTCGTGTTTTCCCATAATAATCATTAATCAATAAACATCTGGAAACGGTGCTGGAAATTCCATGTTTCCAGGATACACGGATGCCTCTAATTGGGACCAGGTTTCCATTCAGGAGAGCAGATTGTTCTCCCATTCCCTCTAATTGCACACAAGCTGAGGTGGCAGGTGAGCACCCACTGGGGCTTTATCCCAAAAAAACTGAGATCCTTGGAAGTGTCCAAGGCCAGGTTTGGAGCAAGCTGGGATGGTGGAAGGTGTCCCATGGATTCGCTCATGGATGTGATTTCTTTTCCCAAAAATTCCTTTTGTTGTTCCCCAAATTCAGGCTTGGAAGGCCCCAAGTGAAGCTTCCAGGTGGAATTTGCCACAGGGATTTGGAGCCCATCCTGTTTCCTGTCCCAAATTCCTTCTCCTTCCCGAGGGCTGGCGAAGGATTCCCAGCTGTGCCAGGGGGCACCAGCCCCATTTTCCCTGGGCATCCAGGAATTATTCCACAGCACTGCTCCTGCTTTTCCTCCTCCCCTCAGCACATCCCTGGCCCCACCCCTGCTCCCCATTTCCTGGGGGAATTCCTTCCCTCAAAACCTCCTTTTTCACCCATAAATAAGCCCCAAACATTCAATTTTATTTAATTTTGTCGCACCAGAATGGCACCAGATGGATTTGGGATGCTCCTTGTCCATGTGCTCCAACTTTGGACCTGCAAAGAAAAAGCAGGGAATCCGAGCTAGGCAGGAAGTGCTTCCCAAATCCCACAGTGGGGAAAAAACCCTCCAAACCATTCCCAAACAAACTGCAGCAAAATTCCCTCCAAAAAACCCCAATAATTCCCAAGATCAGTCTTCCCTGGCTTCCCCCACCTTATCCAGGAGGGAGACGCGGGAGGGAAGGGAATTTCACAGAGGTTTCATGCTGGATTTGGAATTGGAATGTTAAACATTCCAGGATCATTTCATTTTTAATACATTTACACCCTGAAGTGCTGCCTTCTCTAATAATAAATCGGATTTTCTGTGGTGCCACGAGCGTTTTTTGATGTTCCAGCCTAAAATCTGGAGGAATTGTGCCGGCCGGAAAAGCAGCCAGGAGTCACCAAAGTCCCAGCTCTTTGAAAGGGACGCTCAACTCTGATGATGAAAGTCGCCTTTGGAATAGTATGTAAAAAATCCAGAAATTCCGTTCAAATGAGCTGCCTGGAATATTTGATGCCCTGACAACTGTTCAGCCTCAAAGGCTGGCAGAGAATGGGCCTGAAATGCTCATTAAAATCCCAGTAAACCCAGGCTTCAGGAAAAGAGGTTCTTTTCTCCCTGGCATGATGGGAGAGAGTGGAAATTCCAACTCTTAATTCCAACTCTTTTCCCATCCTCCCCTTGCTCCACTTCCAATCCCTTTGCTGGTGCTTTAGAGGTGCTCAGGCTGGGTTAACCCTCACTGAGCTCAGGAATAGGGAATATTTTCCAGCAGGTTGGGCATCAATCCTTGGAAGGTGGGAATGTGCTGCCTCCATCCCTGGTTTTGGGGGTTCCAGAGGCCACGGAGGAGCAGGATTTTGGTGTTGTCCTGCTTTGCTCCTGGTGCTTCCAGAGCCTCATCCTTGTCCGTGTGGAGCCACCTAAGCGTCCTCAGGTGCGCCAGGAATGATTCCACTCCAACCTGCGATGTCATCCCAGTGTGCAGCTATTAAAGCCTGGCTCGGAGCCCAAGATTTAATACTGGGATTAAAGGCAGCGCATTTTTCCTGCTGGGAACATCCACATTTTCTGAATGAGCGCGTCCTGCTCCCGGCTAATTAGGAGCAGGTTGATTGCAGCATCTGTCACCTGGAGCTCCGCGATTTATCCCGGGGGCTCCTCGTGGGGAGGGAGCTGTCAAAAGCTGGGAAGGGGCAGGATGCGGGAAAACGGCTGCTGCCGGGGGAAATCCCCTCTGGAAAAGTGGGGAGAACGTGCTGGAAAAAATCCAGGCAATTAGAGGCATTGTGGTGGCCTAATTGCCTTGTTTGCCGATGATTTTGGGGAGATATCCATGGCAACGGCGGGATCACTCACGGGTGTGTTGTGGCTACACTGCCTGGAGCCGCTGGCCTTCCTTTTCCCCTTGGATGCAGGCAATTCCATGGTTTATCCTGGAGGAATATCCTGATTTAAAGCACTGCAACCTCCAGCAGTGCTGCCCCCATTGCCAGCCTGCGAAGGACAAGGGATTCCTTTTCCTCGGGCTTTGAATCCCCCACCAGGAGCTTCCAGAAGACACGGGGATAAAATTCCATGCAGGATATTATTTGCAGGGAGAACTGGAAATAATCATGGGATAGAGTTCCAGCACCATTTATCCCAAAGCAGAGGTTTCCAGGCAGATGAGGTGGGAAAAAACAGGATTTAAGAGGGTGGCAGTCTAAAGGGTTTGTTGGGAGTCCCTAAACCTGCACCAGGTCCTATTTTGAGCTGCTTTGGGTGGCAGATTCTCATTTCCCTGTGCTCCATGATCCCTGTTCTCCATGATCCCTGTGCTCCATGATCCCTGTGCTCTGTGATCCCTGTGTTCCACGATCCCTGTTCTCTGTGATCCCTGTTCTCCATGATCCCTGTGCTCTGTGATCCCTGTGTTCCACGATCCCTGTGTTCCACTATCCCTGTTCTCCGTGATCCCTGTGTTCCACGATCTCTGTTCTCTGTGACCCTTGTGCTCTGTGATCCCTGTGTTCCACAATCCCTGTGCTCTGTGATCCCTGCTCTCTGTGATCCCTGTGTTCCATGATCCCTGTTCTCCACGATCCCTGTGTTCCATGATCCCTGTTCTCTGTGATCCCTGTTCTCCATGATCCCTGTGTTCCATGATCCCTGTTCTCTGTGATCCCTGCTCTCTGTGATCCCTGTGTTCCATGATCCCCGTTCTCCGCAATCCCTGTGTCCCATGATCCCTGTTCTCCATGATCCCTGTGTTCCATGATCCCTGTTCTCCATGATCCCTGTTCTCCATGATCCCTGTGTTCCGTGATCCCAGTTCTCCATGATCCCAGCTCTCCACACTCCCTGTTCTCAGCGATCCCCGTGCCCCTTTTGGGCTGGTTCCTGCCCCGTTCCTTGCCTCCACCTCCCTGCCTGCCCTCCTCTGGACTTTATTCCCAACAATTCCAGGCAGCACTGATATTTTTTACGTGGTTCCCTGCCAGGTTTTATGTTCCTGCTTCTGATTCCTGGCTGCAGGAGTGGGATTTGGGAGCCGGGCCTGGTGCAGCGTGGACTTCACCCGCTCCACAAATTCCTGCGTTTTTTTTCCTCTTCCCATATTTCCACAGGGACTTTCACCACCATGAGGGTGTTAAATCTGAGGAACTATCTCTGTGTGCACAGAGCATCATTATCCCAACACTTGGTTTTCCTCATGAGGTGCCCAGAGCACTTGTAGGCACCTCATTAAAATAAATCAGCTTCGAAGGGCACCACAGACTTTCCCATCTTTTGTCCAGCCCAGAACCTTTCAAATTAAGCCGAGTTTAAAATGCCAGGATTGATTCTGGTGCTGGCTGATGGAAGGGCCTGGGTGAGGTTTGGGAAACGGGACATGCTTTTAATTTAATTTTGTTTTATTTTATTTTGGTTTATTTTATTTCATTTTGTCTTATTTTATTTTACTTTTAATTTAATTTTATTTCATTTCCTCTCTTCCAGGACAGCACCTTGCCATCAGCATTCCTTTTATTTGCACATCTGGAACCAGGCAGGGAGCACAGCTGGGAAGAGCTGCTGGCCATTCCCGATGCTTTCCTTGCCTCTGGAGAGCTCGGAAAACCACCCTCGCTGAGGAGTAATTAAGCAGGAGAGTTAATAAATCCATGGTCAGGAGAAAATGAGGATCGTGATACCAACATGTGGGAAAGATTTGGGAATTTATTGGGTTTTCAACAGCTGAGCCATTTGTGGGAAGGCGTTTTTAGGGAAAAAGCTGTGGCAGGTACAGGTGGGAGCAGAGATTCCCTGGAGCAGAAGCACATTCCCATGCTGGATTTTCCAGGGCTCAGCATCATCCCATTAAATTCAGAGAAGTGCAATAGCAAAGGAACTTTTAAAAACCCCAAAATGTGGGCAGAAAACCCGGGATTTGAGCCTCCTGTGGGAATTTATCCAGAGGCTGAGGGAGGCAGGAGGAGCTGGGCAACACTTCCAGCTTTAATTTGGATTTGTGGGTCTGGGATAGAGACACGAAGAACCCATGGAGATGGGTTTAGCCAGAAATGAAAGTGGAATTGCTCCACTTTTGAGTGAGGTTTTACCCACTCCCGAGGGTCGGGGCTGTTGGAATCTCAGCTTCCCAAATTCCAGTGAAAAAAACTGGAAAAAATCTCATTCCATCTCCCTTAGCCTCAGTTTAGGGAGACTTTGTGCCCCATCTGAATATTAAAATCTAGTTAAGCCTGGCCTAGGACTCGGTGACATCATTAATGCACTGTAAATTTGGGGGTTTCCCCCCTGGTTAGGCCAGGTCGGGGTTTAAGTGCGGCTCAGTAAGGACAGAGCTCAGTAAAACACGGCTGAGGTTCAGCCTGGGAGATGCTGAGCAGGCTTCCAGGAGTTTCCTGGAATAGGGATGTGGGTTCTGTGGGAATAAAGTGGCCAGTCAGCCCCTGGACCTTAAATCCCATCCCACCCCTGCCATGGGCACCTCCCACTATCCCAGGGTGCTCCAGCCTGGCCTTGGACACTTCCAGGGATCCAGGAATTCCATCCCTCACAGGGAACTATTCCTTCCCAATATCCCATCTATCCCTGCCCTCTGGGTTCTTGCCATATTTTCCCCTTGTCCTATTTGAGCATCCCATTCCCAGCAGGTCCTGCACATCCTGGTTTGCCTCACCTTGGAATACCATGCAGAAATTCCAGGCTTTTCCCCCACCAGGAGCATTGGGCAGCTCCAGGATCTTTAAGCCCCAGATTTGCAACACAGCAAATCCAGTAAATATTGTCAAATAAATCAATCCTTGTTTTTACAGGGAATTTTCCCTCAGGGCAGAGCCACAGAAATACCTGGATGAGGAAAAGCCTCCGGCAGAATTGAATTCACATGGAAAATAATCCCCCAATAAAACAGCACAATAGCTGGGCAAATGAAAGGAGAGGAAAAGTGAAGTCAAAATATAGCTCCATAAAACAGGAGCTATAAGACACAAATCCCGGGAAAAGGAGGTTTTCCATGTATTTTTCTGTTCTGTGGAGTCAGAGGTCACCTTAAATACAGTGACCACGCTGGTGGAGGAGCAGAATCCTCATCATCCTGCCTTCCTAGGATCGGCCAAAACCTTGGAAAAACCCAGCCAGGTGGGCTCTGGGGGCTGGCACAGGGATTTATGAGCTGTTCTGTGGGAATTTGGGAAGCAGAGACTCCCACCAGCACAGATCCCATGGATGCGGCTCCTGCATCACTCCCTGGATTTCACCTGCGCTGCAGTTGGGGCTGAGCAGCTGGAGGGACATTCCTGGAATTCCAACGGAGCACATTAGGGATTTAAAGCAGGATTAAGGAACTCAGCTAATGAATTGTACCAGCTGACCCCAGTGCTGGCTTTGGGGACTGCTTTAGGTTCACTCCCAGCTCTGATATCCCGGGCACAAGCTCACAGACACTGAAGGATGGGAAAGGCTCTCTCCAGGTGGGAATGGATCCCAAGGAAGGGAGGGAGAGCAGCAGGGACTGCCTGGAAGCATCACTGGTGGTGTCCCTGCCCCTGTCCAGAGAGCGGGAATCCCTGACCCGGAGAGAGATGACTTGGAGGACATTGGGATGCGCTCGAGGGGAATATGGAATCATGGAATGGGTTGGAAGGGACCTTAAAGCTCTTCCCATTCCTCCCCTGCCACAGGCAGGGACACCTCCCACTATCCCAGGCTGCTCCAGCCTGGCCTTGGGCACTGCCAGGGATCCAGGGGCAGCCACAGCTGCTCTGGCAATTCCAGCCCAGCCCCTCCCCACCCTCCCAGCCAGCAATTCCCAATTCCCAATCTCCCATCCAGCCCTGCCCTCTGGCAGTGGGAAGCCATTCCCTGTGTCCTGTCCCTCCATGCCTTGTCCCCAGTCCCTCTCCAGCTCTCCTGGAGCCCCTTTAGGCCCTGCCAGGGGGGGCTCTGAGCTCTCCCTGTGTCCTTCCCTTCCCCAGGTGAACATTCCCAGCTCTCCCAGCCTGGCTCCAGCCCTTGGAGCAGCTCTGTGGCCTCCTCTGGACCTGCTCTGGAATCCAACCACATCCTTCTGCTGTTGGATCACAGAGCTGGAGGCAGCTGTGCAGCTGGGACCTCACCTGCTCAGAATAGAGGGATTTATTGGGAGTTTTCCATAATATCCAGCGTAAACCTCCCCTTGCAAAACTGGGTTTAACACTGGGGGAGAATTCCCATCAGTTTTCCATGTGCAAACCTCTGCAGGTCTCCCTTGAATTCCGGGCTGGAGGCAAAGCCCTGGGATTGCTGGAAGTGCTCCCATTCCTCACTAACTCCTCACCGTTGATAACCCATTCCCTAATTAATTCCCTAATTAACCTCTGCTGCCTGCTTTTCCAGGTGTAAACCAGTGGCAGGTGAATAGGAATAGGGATAGGGATAGCCGTGGGGCCATCAGATCCCTCCAGGACCAGGATTTGTGTGCCAGTAATAAAAACAACAATAAAAATTCCCCCCAGCCTGCGCTCAGGGAAAAGAAACAATTCCTGTCCCTGGGAGGGAATATTATGGGCTGTGTGTTCCTGATTTACCTCCGGCTCTTGCCAGTCCCTCAGGGATTTATTGCCACCCTGGCCCAGGTGATCCCATTCCAGGCACCAGCTCCATTCATCCAAGGTGGGAACAATTCCCCCTGAGGACAATGCTCTTCCAGGTGGGGACAATTCCCCCTGAGGACAATTCCCCCTGAGGACAATGCTCTTCCACGTGCAGCCACTCCAGGATGTTTCCCGTCAGGAGTTATTTTAACCCTCCGTGGTGGGAATGCTGTCATTTCCTTTCCTGTCGGGTTTTCCAGCTTTTGGGCCATATTCTATTGTTTGTCAGCCACCCAGGTGTGCAGAGACCCCCCAAATCCACACTGGGATCACAGAATACTTGGAGTTGGAAGGGATCCACAAGGATCATCCAGTCCCACTCCTGGCCCTGCACAGGACATCCCAAAAAATAAATCCATGATGCCAAGCGTGTTGTGGAGCAGCTGCCAGGGCTGAGACCCCAAAGCCACACCTGGCCTGGCAGTGGGACATCCCATTTCTCATTCCTGGGGGAAAAAGCAGGACATTCCCATTTTGCCAAGCACATCCACAATCCCTGTGCACAATCCCATCCTCCTGCCCACCTGGAGGTGCTCGGGGCACCAGGGACCTCATTAGGAAACCTCACGGAATCCCAGAATCCCAAATGGTTGGGGGTTGGAAAGGACATTAAGGATTATCCCATCCCACCCTTGCCATGGGCAGGGACACCTTCCACTATCCCAGGCTGCTCCAAGCCCCGTCCAGCCTGGCCTTGGACACTTCCAGGGACCCAGAAACAGCCACAGCTTCTTTGGGAACCCCATTCCAGTCCCTCACCACCCTCACAGGGAAGGATTTTTCCCTAAAAACTCCTCATTAATCCCATCAGCATGCCCAAACTGGGGACTCCCCCACCTGTGTCCCTGGGGAGGGGCTCAGATCCCGCCCTTCCCAACCAGATCCAACCCTGGGATATTTTTTTCCCTCACAAAAAAAGCAACGGAAGGTCCCAGATCAAAACCCAAATGTTTTTCTTCCTGCAGCTCCCAGCGAAGAGCTGCCTTCTAAATCATCCCAGATAAACACGGACAATCAAATCCTTGTTTGCAGCCAGGGCTGGGGACACTGTGCAGCCTCTGATATCCCGGGATTGCTTCATTCCGAGCCAATAAATCCTGCCTGGTGCAATCCAGAGCCTGCCAAGAAAATCCCCTCAGGCCAGGGCTGCTTTCAGCAGAGGAGATGGGAACAAGGCTGCACAAATATTGCACTTTTAGACCACTTCCCTCTCTTTTGCAAAGCCAAGCAAGTTTCCTCTTGGAGATGGGAGCAGCAGATTCCAGGGCTGGGCGGGTTTTGGTCCTACAACCTGAATTTTAGGGGATTTTTGGCTTGTTATTTGTTGTTTCTAAGCATTGAGGGGAGAAGGGGAGCAAAGAGCAACAAGGCCACGGCCGTTTCCTGGTCCTGACCCCGCTTTAGGGCCCCATTACCACATCCCAGAGCTCTGCCACTGTGCATTTGATGCTTCAGGGACACCTGGGATGGGGAATCTTCTCCTTGGAAGACTCCAGCATTATTCTGATGCTCCTGGAGGACAATTGAAACACTCTTTTTTTCCCAGGATTAAATATTCCTGGCAAAATCAGAGCCCTGATTCAATCAAAACCTGTGACCTGTGCTGGAGGAGCCAGGCCGGGGAGGTATTTTTCTGTGAGAAATTAGGGACATTTCAGAACATTCCATGGGGTTTTTCCCCCCTCTCTTGTGCTGGATCCTGGAAAACAGCAGCCCCTGGGCTGTGGCAAGCCTGCCTTGGCCCCTCATGCCAAGCAGTGTCACACACGTGTGTCATTTGAAAGGACATTTGGGGTTGCTTACAGCAATTTGTGTCATTTGTAAGAACACACAACAGTGGGATTTTTTGGGAAAATCCCAGATTTCTCCTGGAAGAAAGTTCATCTCTGGGTAGGGAATGGGAGAATCAGGGAAAACAATCAAAAGCACTTTAATAAAAAGTCAAGGAGGGTCTGTGCCACACACAGGAGCAGGAATAAGTTATTCCCACCTTACAGGGGGAATGCTGCTTTTAAAGGATGCAGCATTGGCATTGTCCAGTTCCCAGCACTTTGCTCCCATCAGAATTCCAGTTTTATCCCATTTATTGGCACTCAGGATTGAAGGATCAGCAGCTGAGGAGTTTCTAGTCCAGGAACACATTTATGGGTCAGGTAAAAGGATATTTTCCAGCTTTTGGAAGCAATTTAGGGGCAAATCCTGCTGAGTGGGATGTGACCAAAGAGTCAGGAATTTGCAGGAATTACAACAGCAACGCCTGGTTTGTCCCTCTGAAAAAGGGGGACTTGTGCTCGTGGAGAATTCTCCATGTGGGGCTGGTTATTTGTATGGAAAACCTGACCTTGGGAATGGGACATGGATCCTGGGGCCAGCATCAGCCACATGTGGGGTGGGAATGGTGCCAGGAGCAGCTCTGGGATGGCCTCAGAGGGTTTGGTGGCCCAGGAGCTGGAGGTTGCATTGGCTGGTGCATGGGATCCGGAATTCCTGAGGTGTTTGAGGAGCAAATTCTCTACATCCTTCCCCCATCCATCCATCCATCCATCCCTCCATCCGTCCCTCCATCCATCCATCCATCCCTCCATCCATCCATCCATCCATCCATCCATCCATCCATCCATCCATCCCTCCATCCATCCATCCATCCCTCCATCCATCCATCCGTCCCTCCATCCATCCATCCATCCATCCATCCCTCCCTCCATCCATCCATCCCTCCATCCATCCATCCGTCCCTCCATCCATCCATCCATCCATCCCTCCCTCCCTCCATCCATCCATCCTTCCCCCATCCATCCCTCCATCCATCCCTCCATCCATCCCTCCATCCGTCCCTCCATCCATCCATCCCTCCATCCATCCATCCATCCCTCCATCCATCCATCCATCCATCCATCCATCCATCCATCCATCCATCCATCCCTCCATCCATCCATCCATCCCTCCCTCCATCCATCCATCCATCCATCCATCCATCCATCCATCCATCCCTCCCTCCATCCATCCATCCATCCCACCATCCATCCATCCATCCATCCCACCATCCATCCATCCATCCATCCCTCCATCCATCCATCCATCCATCCATCCATCCATCCCTCCCTCCATCCATCCATCCCTCCCTCCATCCATCCATCCATCCCACCATCCATCCATCCATCCATCCCTCCATCCATCCATCCATCCCTCCCTCCATCCATCCATCCATCCCTCCCTCCATCCATCCATCCATCCATCCATCCATCCCTCCATCCATCCATCCATCCATCCCTCCATCCATCCATCCATCCCACCATCCATCCATCCATCCCTCCATCCGTCCCTCCATCCATCCATCCATCCATCCCTCCATCCATCCATCCATCCCTCCATCCATCCCTGCACTGTCCAGCCTTGGGACATGCCCACCCTGGGCAGGGGGATCCCCTGATCCCTCTGATCCTGCTGCTGATCCCTCTCTGCATGGGGATCGTGGCCGTGCTCCAGCTCTGGCTTTACGCGCAGGGGAATCCAGCAGGAAACACGGCCCCGGCAGCTTCCCGGCCGATGTGAGCGGGGTGATGTGCTGGGATCTCCACCTGCTCCCCCAGCCCCGTCCCACTCGTGCATTTGTTGTTTTCCATGGGAACAAAACACTGGGATTTTTCCCTGAGGTCGAGGGAAATGAGCCATTCTTATGGCAGCCACCTGGCAAAAGCAACACCTGCCCTGGGAAATATCCCACAGCTGCTGAGCTGAGGCTTTCCAGGATCTTCTGCCTTCCATGGGGGTTCCTCACTGCCCTGATTTTGTGGAAAATTGGGGCTGTGAAGCACAAGCTTTGCTGAGCATCGCCAAGGGAATGTAAATCCTGGTGGATCATGAAGGAGAAGCTCAAGTGAGCTCAAATGTTTTTCCTGATGTCCCAACCCCCGTCACAGCCCAGGTATGGAGGCAGAATTTGTGGGATGAAGTGTAAGAAATCCTCACGGCTCCTGAAGTGCATCCCTCAGGAGTCCTCTGCCATCCCACCCTCCCTCCACATCCCAATCCCCATCAGACTCTCCACTGGTCCCAGAATCCCACACTGGTTTGGGTTGGAAGGGACCTTAAACTCATCCCATTCCTCCCCTGCCATGGGCAGGGACACCTCCCGCTATCCCAGGCTGCTCCAAGCCCAGGTCCTTTTGTGCTCTGGGGCAAACAAAGGTGAAGAATCTTCAAAAGCTGAGGAAAAAAGTGGCTGAGTCCAAATTCCTGATTTTTATTGGGAACGTTTCATGTGAAAATAAAAGCAAACAACGTTGGAAAGGGCAGTTTTTCCTCTTGGAATGCAGCCCCAAGAACTGGGGTGCTCAGACATTAATAGGGTCCCCTAATCCATAGAGTGGGTGCAACAGAGCCCAGGTTTATAAACCAGCAGATCCCAACCTACAATCCCATGGAATAAACAGGGATTAGAGTTAATGGACTCCAAAAATTCCCAAAATAAATAGGAAAAAAGGAATGGAGGATCCTCTTCTCCTGCAGTTTTATTTTCACTGTATTTTGACATCTTTGGGCTGGTAAAATCTCTGGGAATTGAGAGGATGATCCATGAATTTATCCTTAATTAGAGCCTTCAGTTTTTGGTGTCCCTTTGGACAGCCCGGCAGCTCCGAATCCAGGGAATGCAGAGAGCTGGGGGTGCTCTGCTTGTAAAAATTGAGCCCAAAAAGTGCTCAATTCCCAGTTCCTGGTTTTTATTGGGAATGTCTCACATGAAAATAAAAGCAAACAGTGTTGGAAAGGGCAGCTTTTCCTCCTGGAATGCTGCAAGGAGCAGGGCAGGACTGCAGTGCCCAGAGAGGCTGGAAAAACTCCGAGGTGCCAAGGAAAGTGTGAAATGTGGGATTAGGGAAATGGGGGCTGTGCCAGGATGTGCAGTTTCCTTTTTAAGTTCCCTTCCTTAAGAATTATTCCCACTCTGGAGGTGGACAGGCCCTTAATTCGGATGAAGCCCTCTGCAGCTGCTCCGGGTTGGAAATGCTCTTTGTAACTATCCTGAAAGGGGCTCCCGGCTGCAGCGAGTCCCTGTTCCCTCAGATCAGTTTTAATCTAAGCCTGGCTCAGCTGGGAAGGGCTGATAAACCCCTCTGTCCCTGCCAAACAGGGATTTATTCCCACTTTTCCATTTCCAAGGCGTTCATTTGTCTCCCAGCGACCCCAAAGGATTAAAAATGATCCAGCCCCGAGCTGGAGCTTTGTGTTTAAACTTCCCTAAATCCTGGTTTGAGCCCGGGGTCCCAGGAAAGGTCAGCAGTTTCCTCCCATGACATCCTAAAGCCTTGGGTTTTTAGGGATTTGATTTCCTGGCTGCCCATTCCCGAGAAAATCCTTTGCTGGGTGCGGGCTCTGTGGGATTTGGGAGGGATGCTGCACGTGGGAATCCCTCCTGAGGAGGGGTGGGAACAGGAATAAGGAATTCTGAGGGCTGGATTTGGGATCTGGGCACATTGTGGTGACATTTGTCTTCAATCATGAGACCCTGGGTCAATTTTCCAGTGATTTTGGCCCGGGTTTTGCTCTAAAAGAGAGGTTTTTGGTCCAAATTTAAGCTAAATTTACCAGGCAAGGTTTCCCACTCTCTGCCTGGGTGAGAGAGCCATGATGTTCATCCATTCCACCTCTGGAGAATCCCATTGGATAATTTTGTGGTTTTCTGGGAAAATGAGGCTCCCCTGACCCACAAATCCCAACGAGAACCTTCACTCCTTCCATCCAAAAAGATTTTCCCACATTTTATCCCATGGCTAAAGGATGAAGGAGCTCAGGGCTGCTCTGGCTGAGGTTCCCTTCGGCTCCCAGACCTCCCAAAATATTCCCAAATTGCAGGAGAAGCATGGGGGGTCCTGGTGGAAAAGGCCACCCCGTGGTGGGACCTCCCATGGTGGCAGTTGCTCCATGTCCAGCCACGGCTCCTGGGACAAGGGACAAGCAAAGACATCACAGCCAATCAATCCTTAATTAATTGGAGCAGGAGAAAGAGCTGGGAAGGATGTGGGAACAGAGCTGAACTTCCTCAGAAAAATTGCTGCCTGCTCCTGGTGGGCTCAGAACGGGAGTGTGAGGAAAAGGGGTGTCACAGCCTGAGCCAAAATCACATTTTTCCCTGGAATAAACATCCAAGCTGTGCCAAGATGGATAAAAAAGAGCCTTTACCCAGCCCCAAGTAGAGAAAATTCCCTCAGCTTCTCTGTTTTTGTAATAAATTTGGGTGATAATGAAATAACTCCCCATTTAAACTGCCCTGCTTGGCTTGAGATTGATTTCCTGGGTAATTCTTCGCACTTTTGGGATCAACAATGAAATATCCAAAATTCCTCAGCCCTAAACACCTCTGGAATTGCCAGGAGATGATGATGATAATAATGATGATAATGATGATGATAACGATGATAATAATGATGATAATAATGAGGATAATAACAATAATAATAATAACAATTATTATTATTATTATTATTATTATTTCTTGGTAATGCCACTATTTCCATGTTTCCATCTTGATTCCTATTTTGTTTTTATTCCTATGAAGGAGTTTTTAATCAAATTGCATTAAATATCCCCCTGTAGCCCACACAGCCAGGAATGAGCCATGACATTCATGGAATCATGGAATTATGGAATGGGTTGGGTTGGAAAGGACCTTAAAGCTCATCCCAATCCATGCCCTGCTATGGCAGGGACACCTCCCACTGTCCCAGGCTGCTCCAGCCTGGCCTTGGACACTGCCAGGGATCCAGGGGCAGCCACAGCTTCTCTGGGAATTCCATCCCAGACCCTCCCCACCCTCCCAGCCAGCAATTCCCAATTCCCAATCTCCCACCCATCCCTGCCCTCTGGCACTGGGAAGCCATTCCCTGTGTCCTGTCCCTCCAGGCCTTGTCCCCAGTCCCTCTCCAGCTCTCCTGGAGCCCCTTCAGGCCCTGCAAGGGGCTCTGAGCTCTCCCTGTGTCCTTCCCTTCTCCAGGTAACCATTCCCAGCTCATCTGCATAGGAGAAAATACAGGAAAGCACAGGAGAATACAGGAAAAACATTTAGGCAGATGAATCAAATAATATAAAATTAAAAATGTATAAATAAAAGTTCCAAGGAAGACTTTCAATTCCTGCAGGATGCAGCTTTGGAAGGGGGGGATGAACAAGAGGAATGGCACCACCCCGGGTGCTCTGCCTTGGAGGACGGGAGTGGCTCCCCAGAATCCCTTTCCCAATGGGAAAACACTCTGGGATGGGAGCTGAGCTCTAGGAACTCCACCAGCTCTTCCCCTGCATCCCTCAGGCTGCTTCCCACCAAACATCTTCTCCTCATTGATGGAATTCTTGCACATCCTCACACTCCGGGTCGGAATAAGCACCCCAGCATGACATTCCAGATGAAAGCTGAGGGAAAACGCCTGTGCTGACACCTCCTGCAGGGAGAAGCAGATAAGGATCAGGCTGGAAGTGATAATTTCCCAGCAGAAATCCTGGCTTTTCCTGAAACCAGATGTTTTTGAAGGACCCTCCGCACACAGATCTTGACCTGGTCACCTCCCAGTGGAGACAAAGCCTTCTCCAGGGTGTCCAGCTCTGTTTGGATTGGGTTTCCTGGGAATAAAGGTGTCTGGCACTCCCAAACCCACAGTAAACAGAGATAAACGTGTGACTGCTCCCAGGAATTCCACGGCTCTTGTTTGCTCTGTCTCAGCTGAGCTTCCAAACTCCCACATTTCCGGGATCCGATGGAGACTCGCTCAGCAGCACAAAGGCTCCCATTCAGGGCGTCCTGAGGAAACGATCCAAGAGAATGTTCCTTCCTTGAGCTCCCAACCCAGTTTGCTCCAGGGGATTTATCCATTCGTGGAATGCTGACAAGGGGAGATGTCTCCGTGGAGAACCCGTTCCGATTTTAAATCTCACCCTTAAAATCCTCCTTGGGTTTCCTTTCTCCCTTTCCCTGGCTGTTTCCAGCTCCAGTTGGTTCCTAACGAGGAGATGAAGACAGTCCCTGCTCACAGTTAAAGGGTTTGGCCTTGAGGAGAGGAGTTGGGATCACAGGGATGGAGAGGAGGGAAAAAACAAAGCTCTTCACTCAGGCCGTGGGCAGCACTTCCACCTCCACATCAATCCCACCCCTCTCTAGAAACAAAACATCTCTGGGGGTCTCTTTGCTGCAGCTTGAGGGCAGGTGGAAACCAGAGAAATGGGAATATTCCTTCTCTTTGGGAAGGCTTTGGAATGAAGGATTTAATCTATTTCCTGACCGAGCGCTTTGAAGGCTCCAATTTGTGGTGATTTAGCAACACTTGAGAGGAGGAGGCCAATAAAAACCTCATTCAAGGTGGAAATCACAGCAGAGCTGCAAACCCATATTTAAATATCAGAATGGAATAAAGTGATGGAGGGAAACAGCAGGAAATAGAAAACAAACACTTCCACTTGAGGGCCAAAACAGAATAAAAGCATTTCCCAGAAAGAATTCAACAAAAGCAATGTCAGCTCCCAGTTCCTGTCATTTATGTGCTGTTCTTGGATCCATAAATCCAGAGCTCTCCTTGGCAGCGGCAGAAATATTCCCCCAAATTCTCTCCCAGGTAATGACCAGGTGGCAACAACCTGACTAAAATAATTCCAGCCTTCCCACGGGGATAATGTGCCCTGATAACACCGTGCAGGGCCCCTGCAATTCCGCACAGGGAGAAATCTCTGCCGAGGAAAAGGGAATTTATCCCTCGTGGTGGTTTCCTTGTGGTGCTCCCCATGGAAAAAAAGGGATGGGTTTGGGGCAAAACCGCTGGATTTTTATATCATATCCCTACACTGAATTTCAGTGGAAGACCCAGCTGGTGATGGCTGAGCCGGAGGTTAAGGCTGGAAAAGTTGCTGCCAAAAAGAGAGGAATTGATGCAGGCATAGGAAAGGTTCATCCAATGCTAATCAGGAGCTCCCACCCCGCTGGAATTCCCACCCAGCTGCTCCAGGGCTGGCTTTGGTTGGTTTGATGAGGGAGCTTTACTGGGGTGTGTCTGAGCAGCTCCCCAGGCTGGGCTTGGCCCAGCTGAGCCCAGCTTGGCACAGCCTCTGCTGGGGCTTTGCAAAGAGCAGCTCCAGCCCGGCAGGGAAAATCTCAGCAGCCCGTTTTGGGGAGGTTTGAAAGAGCTGGACCATCCCACAGGATTCAGGTGGATGTGATGGGCTCAGGAGCCTTTTCCAAGTAGGATTTTGTGTTTCCGGTTCTTGGAGCTCTCAGAGCTCAGCTCAGCTCTGCTGCAGTGCCCCCAGCATCCCATTCCATCCCTAAAATCCTGATTAAACAACTCCCTCTGTGGCTGAACTGGTGCTAAACCGGACTTGAGGTACATTTAAACACTTTCTGTTTCCAATGACCATTATAAACATATTGATTATGGATTCAACTCCTAAGGCAATTCCTGGTGGCTGCAGTTCTCCAGGTACCAGAGGTGAGTTATCCTGGGCAAGCTGTTTGCTCAGTGCAGCAGCAGAAGGTCCTTGAACACTTTAAAATGGGAATTCTGGTGATCTGGGGAAGGAAAAAACCCCTCTGCCTGAGTTTTCCCAAAGCAGAAAGCCAAAATTCCCAGGTGTCTCCAGCCAGCACCACTCAACATTCAGGATGAAATCCTTGGCTGTGCCTGTTGGAGTTTTTTATAATTTAAGGGTTATTTTTAAATATTGAGAGTTATAAATTGGAGCTGGAAAATAGAGGAGACCGGGAGTGATGTCCCAACAATTTATTATCCACCTCTGTGAGGTTTCGGATTGGTTCTAGGATGGCTCAAAGGATCCAAGCAGTTGGTGCAAGAGGATGTGCATGGTGACAATGGATTTCCCTTGATTTCATCTCATTTTCCAATATTTGAACATTCAGGGTCAGGGATTTTTCCTCACACAACCCCCAGAGGGTTTGGATAATCTCCAGTGTCCCCAGAACATTCCCGCAGGTTCAAGGCTGGGTTTGCTCCATCAGGACACATCCCAGGATGTCCTTGGCATGGGAATGGGATGATTGAGCCCAGGCTGGGGTTGACTTTCCCCTGGAAACAAAGTCCAGGGTGAGTCAGGCAGCTCCTCCCTGGCCATGCAGGAGCAGAGTTTTGCCCTTTGCCCATGGACAACGGGACTGGGAATGTGCAAATCCCTTGAGCTTTCCCCACCAGAGCATCCCAGCCAGAGGGGTTTTATCCCAGCAACGATGAAATCTTGGATTCCATTGGCTTTTCCTGCAAAACTCTCACATTTTATCCGAGAAGGCAAAGAAAAAGAGGAGAAAACGAGGTTTTCCCTCCAAGCAGTGGAACTCCAGCCCTGAGGGGTCACCCAGCAGTCCCTTTTCCCTGAGAAAGTGCAGGATTTTCCCCTGTAATGTTTCCACCAAGGCTTTGTCTGGTCTGGTTTTGCCAAGTCTCAAGTGGGGAGGATTTGCTGGAGCTCTGGCATCGCTCACACTCCGCTCTGGTTCGTGTCGAGGTGTTGCTGCCAGCCTGGCAACGTTAATCCCCGGCTCTGCGAGGGATTAGGATATTTAGGCAGGGGTGAAATAAAGAAGGAAGACGAAGACAAATAATCCCCACTGAAAGGAAAAGAACAGCTCACCAGGCTCTGCTGGGTCCGAGTGAGCCCCATCCCAGCGGGATTTGGAGGAGGTGGGAATCACAGCGGGGTCGTGGACAGAGGGGGAGTAGTTTTTAAGTTAAAAAGGAGACATTTAGATGGGATATTGGGAAGGTGAGGGTGGAGAGGGACCGGGATGGAATTCCCAGAGAAGCTGTGGCTGCCCCATCCCTGGAATTGTCCAAGGCCAGGTTGGAGGGGGCTTGGAGCAATTTGGGATAGTGGAAGGTGTCCCTTACAGTCTCTTCCAATCCCAGTGGAAAACAGACCCCATGGAAAATCAAAGCTCCAAAGGATATCCATTAGAAGTGTCCATTTTATTCCCATCCCACTCTTCCTCCTGGGTTCTGTTTGATGGAATGATGGATACCTGTCAGAAAACAGGGAATGGTCTCCTGGCATCATCCTGGAGCCACTCCTCCCTGCTGCATGTGGCTGGAATTCCTAGGGCTGGAACCAGAGGAATTATCCGGAAAAACCCCACAGCCCATCCCCCAGACTGATCAACCTCTGCCCCCTCCCAGGCAACCGCGATCTGTTTGTTTGTTTGCTTTGAAAATCCAATTAAAACATCGCGGGCAATTATTAATTATTCCCAAGCATTTCCTCCTGGAACGGAAAAATGCCACGCAGGGAAGAGTCTTTGCCTCTGCCCTTGCTGGAAGATTCCCCTTTCATTAGGCCCAGATTAATGAGGCTGGGCTTAAAGCAGGTGTTGAGTGCAATCAGAGCAGCTTTATTAGGACGGGAATTGTGCTCAGCTCACCTTTGCCTGCGTGCATGGCTTGGCTGATTAATTAATCAGCGATTGATAACGACCTTTGATAACGACCTTCGATAACGACCTTCAGCCCTGCAGCTCCCAAAGGTGATGCCACAGGGGCTGTGCTGGATCTCCAGAGGATCAGCTCCTTCTCAATCAGCTCCGGCAAGGAGCTAAACTGGGATTTGGGATGCAGGGGGAGAGAGGGATGGGAATGTTTGTGGTTAACAGAGGGGAATATTGAGATTCAGTCTTTCAAAGGATCTTTGTAGATGCTCTGTGTGTCCATAAAAATGAAAATGAGGAGGGAGGGAATGGCCTCGAGTTGTGCCAGGGGAGGTTCAGGTGGGATATTGGGAGGAATTTCTTCATGGAAAGAGTTCTCCAGCCTTGGCACAGCTGCCCAGGGCAGCGGTGGAGTTTGGAATGGAATCCCCATTCCTGCAGGGATTTAAAAGCAGCACTCGGTGCCTTGTGTAAGAAACAGGGAATTATTTATGGGATCATGGAAAGGTCTGGATTGGGACTGTGAGGATCATCCCGTTCCACCCCTTTGCCATGGGCAGGGACACCTTCCACTACCCCAGTTTGATCCCAGCCTTGTCCGACCTGGCCTTGGACACTCCCAGTTGCACTTTTCGGACCGGGATGGGAACAGCTCAGAGGGGGATCCCAGGAATTCGGTTTTCCCTCCCTATTTCAGTGCTCTCCAGGAGCTTGGGCAGGGTGGGAATCACCAGGGAAAGGTCATTTCCAAAGAAATCCTTTAAAAACCACTTGGGTATTTCCTGACCCACTTGTACACATAAACATCTGTGTCTTCCCTGCCCGGAGCGGATCCATGGGGATCAGCAGGAGTTTGGAGGGTACCTGGAGGACTCCTTTCACTCCAACAGCAGCAGCAGGACATCAAAAGTCTTTTTTAAAAGGAATTCTTCTTTTTTCCCTGTTTTCCCCCCTCCCAGGCCAGCTGCTGCCCATCCATCCATGGCAGGGCTCCATGGAATGAATGAGGATGATGGATGTGCCCTGGATGTGTCATTCCAGCTTGGATGGGGCTTGGAGCAACCTGTGCTGCTGGAAGTGTCCCTGCCCATGGGGTCCCTTCCACCCCAAACCACCCCACGCTTCTCTGATCCTCCGTGAGGGGATTAAAGCCGGATCCCAGCGGGAAGGGAGATCCAAAGCCAAGGCCAGGCACTGCTGGGCCTCTTCCCAGAGCCACAGGAAACCTTCTCATGAATTTTCCCCAAATCTTGGCTTGATTTTAAGCTGCAGAGCCAGGCCAGGCTCTGACCCAGGCCCAGCTCATCCCCAACAGCCAAACCCTGCTAATCCTGGCACACGGGATTATCTTGGAATAAAGGATAAAGCAAACCTGCGTTGCCTCCTGGAGATGTGTCTGGCTGCAGGGCTGCCTCACAGGGCTGGTGGCACTGATTTTATTGTCCTGGCACATGAGGAGGTGGATTTATCCTGGTTTTCCGTGGCAGGAGGGCAGGAGAGATGCTCCTGTGGGCTGTGCCAGGCGGGAGCAGGCAGGGAAAATCGTCCTCCAGCATTGCTAAGAGAGGAGTTGGAAGTAAATTAAGTCTGGAAGGGCTTTTCTCCCCTCACTGCCTCATCCCCTCCCATCCCTGAAGGTCTGGAATGACTCTGGGAGGCTGCTGGAAGCAGACCCCCAGCTCCTCTGCTGATTTCCAACCAGATTGGGCCTGGAAAAGGGATGTTTAAGGAAAAGCACGGATGGGGAAGGTCTGGTTTTCCCAAATGCACTCAGTGGCTGCTGCAGGGACACGGCCACACACAGCAAAGCCAGGCCTGGGGGGCTGGAGGCGCCCAGGCTGCCCCAGAAATGTTGATTTTTGTATGAACCATGAGTAAACACAGAGATAAAAACCATCAGCACCTCCCTGGGAAACACAGCCCGCCAGGAAATGCAGCTGGAGCAGCTCCTTCCTACCTGTGCTGGGGAAAAGAGGCAGAAGAAGGAGCTGCAGGTCTGGTGCAAAGGGAAATGCAGCCTGGCAGGCAGAGCAGCACAAAGCTGCTTTAATTTCAGCTGTTCAGGAGTTCATTTATCAGTTCATTGATTGAACCCCACTGTGTGGCACTCCTCACCCTCCCAGGAATATAAATAGGAATCCCTGTCAGGACAATGATGTGGACAGCACCCCTTGGAGCAGGAACGGGGCTTTTCCCTGCTGTGGAGCTAAAATAAATCAGGATGAATTCCTCTTGGAGCTTCCAGAGCCAGATGCATCCTGGCCAGGCCCGTGCCTGACATCTGCCCATTAAAGTTGTGCAGAGATGCAGATCTGGAAATGTAATTACACATCTCAGCTCTAATTTCCAGCTCTCATTTAACAACTGACTTAGCAGCATCCAAACACTTGCAGTGCCATGGTTAATTCATGAGGATGCACAGCTCCAAAATCAACTCCAAATCCTCAGAGATTCCACTGATAAATTGGGAAAATTCCTAAGGCGAGTGCGGAGTGAGGGGGTGCTGCTCCAGGGGCTGAGCCTGGCTTGGAGCTGCTTTCCCAGAGAAAATTCCAGCCTGGGGATGTGCTGTTTTGGCCACCATGTCCTTGTTCTAGGAGACCTGGGCTGTGAATTCCAGCAGATCCATTTCTCTGGAGATTTTAGGATCATGAACCCAGCGAGATGTGTTTGTTTCTGCCATCAGACACAAATCCTGGCTGTGCTCGGGTTCATTCCGAGGCACTCCAAGCCATGACCTAATCCTGCCCGATGGGAAACTTTGATCCCTGGGATCCAGCTCAGCCTGGAAGCAGATCCAGCTCTGGAAAAGAACCCAGAGTTGCACAGCTCCGAAGATGAAACACCTTTATAAATCCTCCTTATCTTCTCCATCACAGGAAAACAAAGAGTTGTTTGGTGCTGCTCCTGAGGCCGCATCGTAGAATCCCAGAATCCCAGAGTGGCTTGGGATGGAAGGGACTTAAAGCCCATCTCATTTATAGGCAGGGACACCTCCCCTAAACCAGCAGGACCCAAACCCCCTCCTGTCAGAGCCATTCATTCCTTTCCTATCCAACACATCGAGGTATTTTTCCATGTTCATACATTTTCCCACAAGAACGCATCCAGCTATTTCCATTTTTCCCACTTAATGCGTTCTCCCGTTTCAAATCCCTCTCCTGTTTCGGTGCCTGCTCCTATTCCAATGAACTCCCTCCACCTCCAGGCTCCCGGAGAGGCTTCTCCCGGAGCTCCTGCTGCATCCAGGACAAGATCCATCCCAGCCTGGGGACCACCCGCCCTCTCCCGCATCTGCACCCGGTCCCACCCATCCCGGCGGGCGCTGTTCAATCTTTGGGAGCTGACTCACGGGGAAGCGCCGGCCTCATCTGCCGGGAATGTTAAACAGAGCCTTTTCAAACAAGGAATTGAAGAAAGCGACCATCTGGCCGCAGGGAATCGTGCTGCTTTCCATCCTTCCCGCTGGAAGAGGGACGCAGGGAGGGAGGCCGAGCCGTGCCGGGCGCCGGGGCTCCCCCACCCGAGGCGCTCCCCCAGGATTTGTCCCCAAAGCCACTCCAGCTCCGGCTGGGGCGGGGTTGGCATGGCGACAGCCCCCGGATCAAACAGTCCCGGGATATTTGATGGGGATTAAAGCCCCGGGAGCCTGGAGAAGAGAGCCAAGAGGTGCCCGGGAGCCGCCGGCACCTGCGCTCCGGCTGCTGCCGCCGCATCGCTCCGTCCCAGCGCTGCCCCCCATTCCCGGCGGGATTCCCGGCTGCCCGGCGGGGCAGGATGAGACTCTGCTGTCCCTTTGTGAAGCCGCTCACCCCGTGCTCCGTGTTCGGGTTAAAGCCGGGTCTTGCTTTTCCTTTTTGCTCCCGCAGCAGAAATGTCCAAGCGGGAAAGAGCTGCTGGGAAATGCCGGGTGATGGATTGGGGAGCAGCCGTGGCCCGGAATCAGCTTCTATCTTTTTGCTGGAATCAGGGGCTGAGGAAAAGCCCCATCTCAGCAGCTCCTCAAAACAGATTCCAGAGGGAGAGGGGGAACTGGCTCTGATTTATCTCAGTGCTCACCCAGCCCATCCCAAACCGCTGCTCCGGCTCTCCCACCTCTCCTAGCAGGGACCTGCCCAACCTGCCCTTCATTTATTTATCCCACAGGCATTCCTGGCTTCCCCGGGATGCTACAAATCCATGGGGAAAACACCCAGAGATGTAAATAAATAATAAAGAAATCACAAGGACCTCTGCAAAAGGGTTGGAAATGTAAATCCCAGCTTTTCCTGGAGCTGCAAAGGTGCCACAAGGAGCTTGGGAAAGGCCCAGGCCATGCTGGGAGAGGGGAAGGAGCTCCTTTTGCAGAGGCTGTTAAAATTCCCAGCACACGTGCAGGGTAGACTAGAGGGCTGAATTTATTCCAAAGGCTCCCTCATTCCTTGTATCCATTGGGAGCTGGCTCGGGAGACGCTTTCAAGGTAGGAACAGGCAGAGAATTCGGGATAGAGGCGAATATTGTCATCTGCTTTTCCTCAGGGATGCCACTTCGGACAACCCTGCTCCCACCTCATCCCTGAGCACACCCTGGTGCAGGATCCCTCGGTGCTCCAGTGAAAAATGCAGCTGGAAAAGGTTTTTTCCAACAAATGGCACCAAAATCCCTTCAGGATCACAGACTGGTTGGGTTGGGAAGGACCTTAAATCTAATTGCACCCCATGCCCTGGGCACGGACACCTGGGAGAGGCCTGGAAGTAGATGCCTCTGGAAAGGTGGGAGGCAGCAGTTCTCCTGGGCAAGGCAAAATCTGGGAGAAAAAATTCCCTCTGCAAGCTGCTAATGGAAATTCAGAGCCTCTGCTCAGAGGAAAAAAGGTCCAGAAAAAAATCAACTCCTGAGTTCCTAATGCTGATCTTTTGAAGAGCTTTGTTCCTTCTTTTTTTCCTTCTTTTTTGCTCTGTCTCGCTGGAAAACCAGGAATTTCTGTGGTCTGATTCCCTCCAGAACCTTGTGTCCAGAGCCAGCTCCTGCCCCTTCCCCTCAGGAATTCAGCTGGAGGCTCCATGGCTGCTCTCCAGCCTGGGGGAGCACAATGAACTGGAGAGGAGGCTTAAATCCATGAAAAGCTTCCCAAGCATCCCACAGCTCTTCCCATCCGTGCCCAAGCAACCAGGGTTCCCTTTCATCTCCCCACTTCCGAGATTTTAGGAGAATGAACCGATTCCCTGCCTTTGGAAATCCCTGCTCAAGTGCTCTGGAGCTGCTGGGGCCTGGTGGGATAATCAGGAGAGGGATGGGCACTGCTCCCTGCTCCGGGGTGGTCCCCAGCATTCCATGGATTTCCCATCCCACGAACTGGAAAAAAAATCAGAGAGCTCTGGGGAAACATGTGGACAGAGCTGAGTTATATCCCAGTGAAATCCTCGTGGATTTGCCGTGCTGGGAGCCTTCAGCTGGGAAATAAGGTGTTAAACTGGGAATTCCTGGGATTTCTGTGCTGCTCCTTTGCAGGGTAGGGGGAATTTCTTGTCCTTGCTTTCCTCAGGGGTGTAAATTCCAGGACTGTCACTTTTTTGGGATGCTGCAGCACCTTCCTGGGATGGATATATTGCATATGGAATGTATCACATACAGAGAGAATATCCCTTTAAAAAATAAATATATAAATGATTTCCTCGGGCATTCCTTTGCTCCAGACCCTTCCCGAGGTCTGTTGTCCTTCTCTGGATGTGCTCCAGCACCAAAACCAGCTGGGAATTCTCCTGCTGGGCATCAAGGAGCAGGAGAAGGATGGATCCCACAGAGTTTGTGCTGTGAGAGATAAAAGCAGAGTTATCATTAATCTCCTGCAGATATAAACGGCACAAATGATCCCTGCAAAGTTATCCTGAGATTTTCCCTCTTCCAATAAATTGAAAAAAAAAAAAAAAAAAAAAAAAGGAATTACTTTTAATATCCCTGAGTGCTGGAAATGTGAACATCTTGGAAATGCCTTGGAAAGGCTGGGAAGGATCCAGTCCCGGAGCACAAAAATCTCACGCTCAAACCTCCAGCGAGGGTTTCAAAAAGTGATGGCTCAGAGCTGTAGTCATGGTGAGAAACCAAAATATATTGGGAAAAAACTAGGAAAAGAGGGGAAAAGGGGATTAAGGGCAGCCTGGATGGGAATGGTCGGAGGCTGCCGTGGAAATCTGGCAGTGGGGAGAAGGCAGAGGCGCAGAGGAGGATCAGAATATGGCACATGAGTGACCTGAGCAGCAAAAATAGGATGGAATTCATGGGGTGGGAATGTGCTGAGTGTGGGGATGGGCCAGGGAGACCTGGCAGGACACACGTGGGATCCATGGGAAGCAGTAGGAAAGAGCAGCTGGGGGGTAGAGCAGGGACAATTCCCAGAGAATTCCATAGGAAAGTGGAGTGGGTTTGTTAAGAGCAGGAAAAATACTCAGAGTGGTCAAATTTGAGGTGTTTTGTCAGGATGTCAGTAAAAGGGAAGGGAAGAAGAGGAAGGAAGAAGAGGAAGAAGAGGAAGAAGAGGAAGAAGAGGAAGAAGAGGAAGAAGAGGAAGAAGAGGAAGAAGAGGAAGGAAGGAAGGAAGGAAGGAAGGAAGGAAGGAAGGAAGGAAGGCAAACAAACAAACAGTTAAACAATGAATTTGAAGTCTGGGTTGGAAGGGACCTTAAAACTCATCCAGTTCCATGGACAGGGACACCTCCCACCATCCCAGGCTGCTCCAAGGACAGACTTGGCCCTGGTTGAAAACTCTGGGAGCTGGGGGGATTTTGAGGATGGACCAGAAGAAGCATCCCGAGGGTGCCTGGCTGAGCATCACCCCCGGCCTGGCAGGGAGCAGATTCCCTGCTGGCTCCTGGGGGTGCCCGGTGCCAGCCCTGCCTGTGAGGAGAAGTTTGGCCCCGCAAGGAGCCGCTGGTGTTTTCCCGGCTGGGCCATGTGAGGAACGGAGGAGCGCAGGGAGAACGCGCTTTCAGCACTCAAATTAGAAAAGGAAAAGGCAAAAAAAAAAAAAAAAAAAAGGGAAAAAAAAGCGCCCCCAACCCAAGCTATTACCACGGGCACTGTAGCATGAAACGCAAACCCTTCCTCCCGAGCCGCACAAAGCCTCGGCAGAGTAATTAATGCGCTGAAAGGGCCGGGGCTTGCAGATGGAGATGCGGGGAATAAAGGCGCTCCCCGGGCCGGGCTGTCACGCATCGCCTGCCGCATCTGTTATGGAAATCAGGGCTAGCGGGGCCTTTTGTTCGGCCTAAAGCCCTCCCAACGGGGGCTTGGCCGGAGTAGGTTTTCTTGTTATTAAACACGATTTCGGGCTAGTTGAGAGCAGATGCTCCGGCAGCATTTGGAACGAATAACCGAGCTTGGAGCGTGCGGCGTCGCTGAGAAGTCTGGGCTCGCCTGCGAGAGCGATTCCAGCTCGGAGCTAATGCGCTGCCCCGGCTCCCTGCTTTGCACATGAATGCTGCTGACACCAGCTGAGCCTTCTGGGCTCCCCTGGCAGCGCCCCCAGAGCCCCCTCCCAGCCCTTTCAGCGCCAGCGAGCCCAGGGACACACAGATCGCACACTCCAAACGCATCCCTGCCCTCCTCACCACCCTCATCCCCCCCCAGGCATCAGAACTGCCACCAAACCCCAGCCGCAGCATCCCAAAATCTCCAAAACTCCCTCTGGTGTCCTCTCCGGTGGGTGTTTGCCCAAGCCGTGCCCGGGTCAGGCAGGGAAGGAGCGGAGCAGCCGGCACGGGGATGTTGGGGTCACAGTGGGAGCGCACGAGGAAGGGACAAAGGGAACGAGGCGACAAAAGCCATCGGTGGTTTGGGATGGAATTGCCTCTGGTAGTTCCGGAGAGAGGGATTCTGGAGATGGGATGTGCCCCAGCTCGGGGTGGGAATGCACAGGAAAGGGGCAGAGCAGCGGTGTCAGCCCAAGTTCACCTGCAGAAGCTCAGCCTGGTGTGGTCGCACGGGGGGATGATCCCAGATTTATCAGGGAAGGGCAAAACGACGAAAATGAAGGTGGAGAAAGGGCCTTTGGGAGCCACGGGATGCTTTGGAATCTTAAAGCCCATCCAGTTCCACTTTCTGCCATGGGAAGGGACACCTCCCACTATCCCAGGCAGCTCCAAGCCCTGTCCAACCTGGCCTTGGACACTTCCAGGGATCCAGGGGCAGCCACAGCTGCTCTGGGCAGGAAAAGGCAGAGCCATCCATCCATCCATCCAGCTCCTGCTGTAGACCATGGAAAATGAGAAGGACAGAGGGCACCAAACTCCTCCTGAGAAGGACAGAGGGCACCAAACTCCTCCTGAGCAGGACAGAGAGCACCAAACACATCCTGAGCAGGACAGAGAGCACCAAACATCTCCTGAGGACAGAGAGCACCAAAACTCATCCTGAGCAGGACAGAGAGCACCAAAACATGTCCTGAGAAGGACAGCACCAAAACTCATCCTGAGCAGGACAGAAAGCACAAAACTCCTCCTGAGCAGGACAGAGAGCACCAAACTCCTCCTGAGCAGGACAGAGGGCACTAAAACACACCCTGAGCAGGACAGAGAGCACCAAACACCTCCTGAGCAGGGCAGAGGGCACCAAACTCCTGAGAAGGACAGAGAGCACCAAACTCCTCCTGAGCAGGACAGAGAGCACCAAACACACCCTGAGCAGGACAGAGGGCACCAAACTCCTCCTGAGCAGGACAGAGAGCACCAAAACACATCCTGAGAAGGACAGAGAGCACCAAAACACATCCTGAGCAGGACAGAGAGCACCAAACTCCTCCTGAGCAGGACAGAGGGCACCAAAACACATCCTGAGCAGGACAGAGAGCACCAAAACACATCCTGAGAAGGACAGAGAGCACCAAAACACATCCTGAGAAGGACAGAGAGCACCAAAACACATCCTGAGCAGGACAGAGAGCACCAAACTCCTCCTGAGCAGGACAGAGGGCACCAAACTCCTCCTGAGCAGGACAGAGAGCACCAAAACATGTCCTGAGGACAGAGAGCACCAAAACTCATCCTGAGCAGGACAGAGAGCACCAAAGTCCTCCTGAGCAGGACAGAGAGCACTAAAGCACATCCTGAGAAGGACAGAGGGCACTAAAACACACCCTGAGCAGGACAGAGAGCACCAAAACACATCCTGAGCAGGACAGAGAGCACTAAAGCACATCCTGAGAAGGACAGAGGGCACTAAAACACATCCTGAGCAGGACAGAGAGCACCAAAACACATCCTGAGCAGGACAGAGAGCACCAAAACACATCCTGAGCAGGACAGAGAGCACCAAACACATCCTGAGCAGGACAGAGAGCACCAAACTCCTCCTGAGCAGGACAGAGAGCACCAAAACACATCCTGAGCAGGACAGAGAGCACCAAACTCCTCCTGAGCAGGACAGAGGGCACCAAACTTCTCCTGAGCAGGACAGAGAGCACTAAAGCACATCCTGAGAAGGACAGAGAGCACCAAAACACATCCTGAGAAGGACAGAGAGCACCAAAACACATCCTGAGCAGGACAGAGAGCACCAAACTCCTCTTGAGCAGGACAGAGAGCACCAAACATCTCCTGAGGACAGAGAGCACCAAAACTCATCCTGAGCAGGACAGAGAGCACCAAAACACATCCTGAGAAGGACAGAGAGCACCAAAACACATCCTGAGAAGGACAGAGGGCACTAAAACACACCCTGAGCAGGACAGAGGGCACCAAACTCCTCCTGAGCAGGCCAGCCCCAGGCAAGCGGTGGCAGCCGGGAGCGGGGCACAGGGCAGGGCGAAGGGCAGTGCCCCACGCCCTCGTCACGGGCGCTCCGCTCCCACCCGGCAGCAGCACAGGGAGGAGATTTCCCGACACGCCAGACAAGGAATGAGTCACGTCTGCTTTAAGGCGAGTCCTGAGTCCGATCTGCAGCTCTTCCAGCCAGGATAAGGTTAATGGCTCCTCTCGGAGTAACCCGAAACTCGGCACAGCCACCTCCAACTCCCTTGGACTTGGGAGGTCCCGGTTTTGGGGGCAGAAAATGCCCTGCAGCCCCAGAGCCTGCTTTTGTTCGCCGGGAAATTGTGCAGCTCGATGCCATCAGCGCATTCCCGAGGAGGGGGAAACATTCCCGAGGAGGGGGG
This sequence comes from Corvus cornix cornix, assembly GCF_000738735.6. NCBI lineage: Eukaryota > Metazoa > Chordata > Aves > Passeriformes > Corvidae > Corvus > Corvus cornix. The sequence continues at coordinate 1,716,344 of NC_046337.1, read as the reverse complement.
GGACACGTTCCCAGATCCGGATCAGGCCATGGAGGCACAGAGCGGAGGTTGTAGGGAAAAGGGGCTGAGGTTCCCACGCAGCTCCATCCCCTTTTCCTTCCCCAGTCCCTCCGCGGTTGCTGTCACCTTGTCCCCGGCCCCGAGGTCACCCAGGGACGGTCACAGTTCCCTGAGCAGCAGCCGAAGGTGCCCCAGGGGTGTCACAGCCCGGGGACACTGCTGATTTTTCAGGGCAGAGCACTTGAATCAGCATCCTCTGCCCCCCCAGGACCACCAGCACCATTTGCTGCCCTGGATTCCAGCCCTGGAACTCCAGCCCTCGTGTTTGTTTGTCCCTCTGCTCCTTCAGTTTGGGTCTTTGCTCAAGTCGAGGTGCCCCGTGCTGAGGGTGAAGCTTTTCTTTGGGTTTTTCCCCTAAAAAAGCCAGGTGACCCTGCCTGAGGCCACATCTCCAGGCCCACAGGGCAGAACTTGACCCCCCCCCACTCAATAATATTCAATATTATTCTAATATTAAGGTATTTAAACAGTCATAATCAATATAATATTACTATAATTAAAATGATATTAATATTTAATAATATTCAAGATTACCACCATTATTTCATTGCAAATACACTGAAATCCCCTTTATTCCCCTCACAGGGGGCTACTGCTACTTCCCCACCCCCATTATTTTGTATTTTGCTATAAAATGAGTTAAACGGCCATTTTCACACCAAAGTGGCACCAGAACTGGTTCCAAGGGGCTGTTTCCCGGGAAAAGAAGCCCAGGAATGTGGTTAAACCCGGATATCTCTGCTTGCTGTGGGGTTCAGGTCTGGCTGATGGGGGCTTTGCTCATCCTGCCCTCATTCCCACGGGATCCCGGTGCTGGTGCCACCTCCAGAGCAGGACAGGTGACCACGGCAGAGCAGGGAGCATCCTGGAAGGATTCACCCCTTTCCCACAGGGAAATTCCTTGCCGACCTCCACAGCCAAATTGCAAGGGAAGGAGATTTAGGAGCAGAATTCCCAGAGTTTGTGCCACAGTTCCAGGGAAGAGCCGGAGCTGGCAGGATTTGGTGCTGCTGAGAGGTGGGTGGAAGGCTAAAAACCCATTTCCCCACTTGGAATTCCTCCTTCACAGATCCTTTGGAAAACTCGGTGAAATCTTTTCTCACCTCCTCAGCTTCCTTCTCATCCTCCAAGCTGATTCAGGGGAGGATAAAAAAACCCCACTTGGCACAACATTCCTCCTTTATGCCTGCAGGGCTCTCGTGCCAGATCCTGAGGATCAGGATCCGAGGTCGTTTTGGACACTTGAGGACCTGCTGGGAAGATGAAGGAGCTGAAGGAGCTGCAGGAAAATATATCTTAAAAAAAATACTAAAAATATTCAGTTTGAGCTTTTAAATTGGCAGCAGCCACTGCTGCAGCTTCAGCCTCTCCAGAGCTTTTTCAGGAAGGCTGGCACAAGAGTGGGATGAGATGGAGAATCCCTGGAAAAAAAGGTTATTAATCTTTTGTTTTAGGAAAGGAGTTTGGTTGGAAGAAACCAAATGAGCTGAGAATTAATATTTACTTGATTTTCAGCAAATAATCCCTCTCTTAGGAGAGGCTACGTGAGGATGAGGCAAAGAAATGCCAGCACTTGACCCCAAATCCACCAAACTCCACTACTGAGTCCCAAAATAACCACAGAGCTTTAAGCACCACCAGTCTGGGTGGAACAACCCCAAAATATCCATCAAACAGCCCAACTCTGGACCATTAAGTCTGGTTTTATCTCCTTTCTGGAGACGGTTTAAGAGTCCTTTAACAGCACCTTCCTAATCCATCCCATTTGAGCTGCGACCACGCCACTCTTGGGAGTGACCCAGGAGCACCAGGAAACATCAGAAGGGTCAAAAACTCCTACAGAATTTGGGGGATCTCAAAAGCAAAACTGGAGGCAGCAGGAAGGAACATTCCTATTCCTCAGTCTCAGCAGGAGCCTGGGAACAGCAGCTCGGAGGGAGCAGAGGATCCACAAAGCCCAGGAGGAGGTTTGCAGCTCGTGCAGGATTTCCTGCCCTGCCAAGCTGGGCTGAAATCCCAGGAAAAGCAGCAGGAGCCTGGGGTGGGACCACAGGGGCTGGGATGAAGACAAAAGCACCATGAGGAGGAAGGAAGAGTGGCCCAACTGCTCCTCCAGCGTTTGCAGCTCTGATAAAGGTGCCAAAAACCCTCCAAGAGGAACCACGAACTGGGAACTATCCTTTATGGAAAGGGATTCCGAGGAGCAATGAGGGGATCTGTTCCTGCTGACTCTGGACCAGTGACCCACGAGCTCTGCTTAAACCCAGCAGCCAAGGGCTCCTCAGCCTGGCACAGGTGGAGACACCAAGGCTCAAACCAAAGGTGGCAATGACAGGGAGGGTTTGGGCAGGAGGGTAACTAATTAATTAACCCCTCACTCATCAATTACAGCACCTGCAGAGCTGCTGGGTTGTCAGGAGCAGCAAAGAACCATCAGGGCAGTGCCAAGGAACAACTGCTGGGAATTCTGAGATGGAGAGTGGCACAGGGAGACAATTCCAAGCTTTCCTGCCTGGACTGACAGCGGGAGAAGCCCTTGGGAGGGGAGGATGAGCTGCAGCTTCTGTGTCCCACAGGAGCCTCACGCCGGGCAGGACAACTCGGAATCCCAAGGAACTCCCAGCGCTGACAGCAACGGGAACATCCCTCGGCTGGGAATGAGTTTTGCTGCATTTCTGGCAAAGAACAACCTGAAAGCTGAATTTGAAAATGTGAAAATTCAGCTTGAGAGGCAAAGCAAAGCAACCCCACTTGTTTGCTTTGCTCCTCTGCCTCCGGCATTTTTGGGAAACAACTTGGAGAAGGAACCCACAGCAAAGTGGGAAATTTAATGCCCAAAAGGGGCTGTTGCAAGAGAAAGATTCCTGTTTAAATCCCAGCCATTCCTGGCCTGGAGCTCAGCACAGTGAAGCCCCAAAACCACACAATTATTAATGATTTCCACCACAAGAAAATTCCTTTTTTTTGGTTTTTTTTAATTCAAAGGAAAAAAAAAAAAAGGTATTTTAATAAATACTGCAGAAACATTAACCAAACATACAAAGTGACTTCAACAATTAAAAAAAAAAAAAGTAATGAATGTCCTGCTTTATAACAGTTATAACTTATTTTTTCCACAATATTTAAATACAGAAAGAAGCACTTACCAGCTATTTTGTAATACTGCCCTAAGAGCACTGTTGCATCAATTAAAAGCTTATTATGGTCAAAAATGTCTTTTTTTTTTTTTTTTTTTGGTGGGAAATAACCAGAATGGGAATGGGATTTTTTTTTTTTTTTTTGTCTTCTTTTCTCAGATGAAACAAAGTGCTGGCAACACACAGAACCGAGTTTGAATTCTGAGCTCACCTTTACCTTTGCACGAGTGAACAGAGCTTTTAACACTTCAAAAACGAAGCATCACCCTTGGCAATGAAATGCTTGTCCTCCACAAGCAGCAACCAGCCCGGTCAGAGCTTTGGGCTCCTTCCTCTGGGAGAAGTTGGGTGGGTCAGGAAGAGTTGCAAACCACTGGAAAAGCTGATTTAATTCAGTGTAACAACAGCAAAAAGGGATTGGACTGAACCAGTTCACCCCATTTCAGGGCTGGGGGTTGGACACTTTCGTGTTAATCCTAAAACTAAGGGCAGCATCCAATTCCCACAGGGGACCCCTTAAGGCCTCACAGTTCCTCAGACCCCGTTTCCTCCCCAAAATGAGGAGCATCACAAAAGGCTCTGCTGGCTCATTTGCAGGTTTTTGAGGGGTATTTTCTTTTTTTTCTTTTGTAACCACATCCCAGAACAGCACTTGTCTGCAGCTTTCTCCGGGATCCACGGGCTCTCCAGCTCCTGGGAGAAGCCCAGGGGGTTTTGGGGCTTCCCCAGGTGGGCAGTAAGGCTTAAGGAATGATCAGGGCTGGAAAACTACGGATCATTTGCCATCACAGCTCTCAGCACCTTCCACTTGAACCTACAGCAACGTGGCCACACAGAACAGCAGGACTGGGCACCATTTCCACTCCACAGCACAACCACAAAGAGGAACAGCCGAGTCAGAGCCCTGCTGGGCTGGTTTGCCCCCAGTACCCCCCCTCCCCCCCCCCCAAATTTGATCCATCTCATTTCCACGGAAATTCTGGGAATCCTCAAACAGCTGTCTTCATTCCCAACATGCTCCAACATGGATCAGGAAGGCAAAACTCCAGACTTCTCCCCGGTTTTCCTCTAGGTGACACACAGGCCTCGGTATCCTCTCCATTTTCACAATCAGCTACTTAAAAAAAAAAAAAAAAAGGGATCATATCCTTTGGAAAACCAACTCTAAGGTCACGGGGATAGTTCCTTAATGAGAAGGGCGTATTAATAACGTCTTCATTAAAAAAAAAAAAAAATCCCATTAAAGTATTATTTGAATGAAATCAAAGTGGTGGCATCCAGGAGCAGGGCGTTACTAAAAGAAACAAGCGCTGTCCATGACATCTCTCCTTTGCAGGGTTCTTTTCCCAATCACTCTCTCTCTCCTCTCTCAGCACATTCAAACGTTTTCCCTTTTATTATCATTTTTTTGGCATTGTCTTCAACAGAAATTCCTGATGCCGCCTCTCTCAGAGCCTCTTCTTCCTGCTGCTCAGTCCTTAAGTACAGTCTCACACAACAGGAGAAGCCTCCGTGAAAGCACTGGCAAAGCCCTCATTAAACACCCCGTGGCTGTGACTTCATTGAGCTCCAACCCCTCCTGGATCCTCTTCTTCCTCCTCCTCCTCCTCCTCCAGGCAATCCCAGCTCCTTCACATCACCGTGCAACTCTTTGCTTTGTCCTTTCTCAAGTCCGTGGCCACTGTGGACAGTTCTGGCCTGCCAGGCATGTGTGAAATTCGCTTTGTGGCCCTCTGAGATTTGTTTCGTTTCACATTTTTGTTTGTTTTGTTCACACACGCCAGGGTGGCGACGTGAAAAATGTCTCTGACACTGTTTTCTGACTGTAAGGCTGAGCATTCGATGTATGTGGCTGCTCCAATCTGTTTGGCCATATTTGCACCCTGAGGGGAAAAAAGAACATGTGATCAATACCAAGTTGTGCAGAGAGCCTGAGCAAGCCTCACAATTCCAGCTCAGCGCTGTTTCCCTGGAAAACCCAAAGCTCCCACAGCTGATTTGGGAAAATAAACAGAGCTTTCCTTCCAGGAGGAGTTAAATGAGTGTCCAAGCCTTATCTCCTGTGCTGATAAGCACAAACTGGGAGAGAAGAGCAGCTCAGTGACTGCAAACAACTGGGAAAAGCCAGGGGAGGCTGAGTGGGGCCTGTTCAGCAGTTTCACCATAACCTGAATCCAGGAATTTCCTGGAAAATCTGGCAGCTTCCAGACTGAAGCTTGAAATCTCCAAAGACAAAATGTATTCTGTGCTCTTAAAGAATATCCAGCTGCTCCTGACCTGGAACAGAGTCCCTGTTACAGCTCCAGGAAGAGGGCAAAGTCCTTAGGGAAATGTGCTCTGGGATAGTTCTATCAACTTCCTGATAGGGAACAGGGAAAAAAAACAGAAAAGGACATGAGGGGTTGTAGGAGTCCATCTTTTTTGACTTTAAGAAGTCAAAGCAGGGATATTTGCTCCAGCAGCACAAGGCAAACAAGCCAACATGTGACAGATGACAACAGCCCAGTACCCCAAGGTGGATTTTGCTACCAGAACACAATACAGCATTATGTGCAAAAGTGGGAGCTGTTCCAAGGGAATTTTCTTTCTGAGGGATGAATCTTTACTAAGTTACGAAATCCAACCACATCCTTGACGTGCTGCTCCTCACATATCCCTGAGCTGCTGCTGCCTGCTCCAGTGCCAGGCTGATGGCACCAATCCCTGGGGATGCAGCCTCCTGTTTGCCCTGCAGTGATGCAGCCACCTTATCAGTGGGAAGGGGGAGAGGCTGATAAGGGAGCAGGTGCTTGTAGGATGAGCCCTCCCCACAGTTAAACATCTCAGCTCGTACTGAGCTGAGCCTCAGCAATGTTTGCTCAGGTGTAGCTCCCTGGGAGGCTGGAGCAGGGTGTCACCAGCACGTCCTCGTCCTCTCAGCGCTTCCTGAGGGAGCTCAGAGGAATGGGAAAGCTCTGATCCCACAGAGGCTTAGCCAGGCCAGGGGATTTTTAGAAGAAGCTGTGTGTCCCTTGTGTTCAGCTGACTCCTGCTCCTCGGGGGTACAGGCTGAGCTGTGAATCCAGGGAAAAAAATCCACCTGCCAGCAGATTTTTGATCCCTCTCATGGAACGACTCGGGGATTTTACTGAAGTACTGCCGTTTTCCAATGTAAACATGCTGCATCCTTAGCAACCCCACATCAGGAGCTGCTGGTTTGGAAAACACGAGGGATGAAACATCTCAAACTGGCTGCCAGCACAGGCTAAAGACACTGAGGTGACTCGTGGAGGTGCCACTGTCCCTCCCACAGGGTGTAGCTGCCACCAGCACCGTGATTCAGCAGCCATGAATGATCACACACATGTGAGTAATAAAGGGAAGTTCACCTCAGAGCCCAGTTTCCCTGCTCCCTACATCCTGCTCTCTCTCCCATGACCTGATTCCTTTCCCTTTCACCTCAGCTCCTCTCATGCCTGGCTCTGAATTTCTCACTCCCCCAAGAGCAAAGAACTCATCAAGAATGAAGATGCCTTCTGGCTTTGCTGCACCTCCAGAGGGAGGGACAAGGTGTTTTTTAAGGAGCTGGGGACAGATTAGATTCCAATATAATGTCATGATTCTAAAGTCAAGCCAACATTATTCAAATCTGAAGTCTGCAGACAGCAATTTTACCAATTTGTCAGTGAATAAACAGGATGTGTCACCTTTCAGCCACATCTTTGGTGCATGCAGGCATAGAAAAGCAGGAAGTTCTTTTACAACTCACCTAAAAAGCAATTTGCAAGCAAAAAGGCAACAATTTTTGAGGTTTAAAGGGATGATTTTATGATTTCTTGTGGGGCTGCAGGATTTCCTTTAGCCCTAAATAGCTTCTAAATCCATCTCCACCCACACCAGAGGTGCAAATCTGCCTTTCAGGCTGCACTCGTGGCATCACGAGGGAGAAGTTGGCCACAATGAGGGCTCCAGTGACAGAAAAGAGGTTGATCTTCCCCCCTGAAGAACAAAAAAGGAGGTGGCCCCTACCTGGTCGTAGGACACGGGGGTCTGCCTGTGGTTGGAGAGCTCCACCAGCGTGCTGACATCAGTGCGCAGGTCCGACTTGCACCCCACCAGAAGCATCTTGGTGTTGGGGCAGAACTCCTGGATTTCACCTTTCCACTGGAAAAATCAGAAGTTGTTGAAGGTTTAAACCCAAAGAAGCAATGGGTGCAAGCAGAGGTTTGAGAAGTCCTGACATTCCCTGCTGGAGTATTTTTATGTAATGGTTGTGTTTGCCTTCAAGGTAATTTTTGAAGGCACCGGCTCCAGCAGAACCTGGCCAAGGATGAAATCTTCCTATCTCACACACTCGTGAATTCCACGGGCTTACTAATCAGGAGGGAATGAGATTGTTTACCCACATGAGCAAAGGTTTGCAGAGCTGCTGTTTCTCACACCCAGCCCCAGCCAGGTGCAGAATTGGTGTCCCCACCTTCAGCAGCTCCTCAAGACACGGCTGCAGAGGCAGCTCCTGTACAAGCACAACGTCAGCAGGGCTCCATGGGGGTTTACTGCTGCATTCTCACACCTAAAACTACACAAACCTGCCCAAAGTGAACCAGCAACGAGCCCTTCAGACAGAACTTGGGAGAAATTCATTGCCTTTCACCCTTTCCACAAGGCTACGTTGAGAACCCAAAGCAAAAAACTTCACAGCATAAACCAAACAGATGATATTCCCTAAAATTTAGGGCTACCATTTGGGTTTAAAATCATATTAAGAAAAAACTCTTGCAGAATTAAGCAACCAGCATTAGCAGGGGCACAAAAAACACAGTTCTGGACTCTTTTTGGCACAGAGAGAACAGTTCTGAAGTGTTTTTTGTAGGCTGTTCAGAGCATTGTAAGCCACTTTACCCCAGTGAGACAAGAATCACTGGCCCCAGCCTCAGAAAAAAAAGGAACTTCAGGTCATTAAGCCCCAAGACCCACTGTGAAGTCGACTCATGCTCAGCAGCCAAGGAGAGGACCAGGACCACCTTGCAAACACAGAGCCTGATTATGAAAACTCCGTGTTTGAGCTCATGGGAAGTCTGACACATGCTCGGATCAGTGATCTCATGAGAGGTTTGGGGCAGGGCTGCATTTCTGTGCCACTGCTGGTGGCTTCCAGAGGCATTTGTCACTGGCTCCTTGTAATGTCAGCCTCACAAATTATGTAAGGCCATGGCAGAAGTCCAAACACTCGGCAGACAATTTTTAACCACCCCTACAACGCAGCAAAGTTTCCCAATCCTGCTACAGGAACACGTGACAGACAATGTCTTACAGCACCTCACACCACCCTCAACAATTCCTTGCTGTCTCAGGGCTGAGGATTGAGGATTTTCTCCAGCCCCAAGTGTCCATTAGTGAGTTCTTGTTTCCAATTAACATCCAGCCCTTTCAAACAAATGACCTCAAATTAAAGCACCCTCCTGTCATCGCTCCATTAAAAGAAACAAAGTGGAAGTTTCCAGTGTAGGAACAGCACCACTGCAGGGATTTAAAGATGAGCTTCTCCAGCAGCTCCATGCTCAGGGACTGCTCAAATACTTGCCTTTTTTAGGACACTATCCAGGGTTTCTGGCCGACTGATGTCAAAGCAGATCAGGACAGCATCGGAGTCCGGGTAGGAGAGCGGGCGGACGTTGTCGTAATAAGGGGACCCTGCAGGGAACACAAACAACATCTTCATTAACTGCTCTTTTCCTCTTCCTGCAGTCATCCAGGCTTATTCAGAAAGCTCAGAGAGGCTTTCAGTGATGCCCCCCCAGTGATCTGTCACCCACCAAAAGCTCGGGATGCTCCCAAGGAGAGGGAAACGGGGTCAGCCCAAGTTGAAGGCCCAGCATTAACCTGCAGGGGAACAAATCCTTGAACTCCAAAAAGCTCTTCCAAAGCAGATTTGAAATTCCTCAGCTTTGATTTGTCTAACAGCCAATTTAAAACAAATAGCTCCAAGTGCAAAAAGCATCTTCAGTTGTCACATTGGCAATTTTTAGAAGAAACTCTTGCTTCAAATTAAAGAACTTGTTGCAGGAAACAGATTTCCAGCAGGGAAAAATCCCAATCCCGCAGGCAAGCACACAACTTATCTGTCACAAAAAGCCTCATTACTCTGTAAACCAATAAAGCTTGCAATAAATGTTTATGTTTAGCCCATAAACCAGATTTTTATCAACAAGATCAAAGCTACTTTAGTAATCTGGGGGAACAGATGTAGGTATTGCTCTTTGTGCTTGTCTTACTTACAGGGCTGTGAAGGGATATTCTGTTTTCCTTAACAACAATCATGATGTGAAGAGCTAAAATACATCCAAAGTTAAAAATTGTATTTTAATCATCTGGTGAATCTGGCAACAGGTTTTGGGGGGAAAAAAAGAAAAAAAAAAGGAAAAAAAAAGGAAAAAAAAATCTTTGTTTTTTCTAAGAAGTTGCAGTCACTCAACCACCATTTGGTTTGGCCTTAACAGTGCTGAGCTTCACTTCCTGAGGATTTCTGATTTAGAAGGACATTTAAACCAGGTCAGTGGCCCAACAGGGCAAGGGTTTGGGCAACTTAACATTCATTTTGTTAGCCATCATACATCCTTATTTCTGTATTTTCCTCATGAGCCTAAAACACAGCAGACCCTAAAATGCAGCACAGACCACCCACCACAAGAACTCAGGAGTCTGGGGGGTTATCAGCTCATTATCCCATCAATTTCCCAGCTCTCCAGAATGAACTGGCTGTAAGGCCTCCGATTATTAACTGGATTAGAGGAATTCCTCAAGTTTTTCCCCTGACAGACAGCTCAGGCTGTTGCAGAACCCCGAGCGGGGAATGGTGTGAACGGCTCGCAGATGACTTCACTTGGCCAGCTTCTCCCGCACGGGAAGGAGGCAAGAATCCCAGGAATGTTGTTTTTGAAATGAGGAATAACACATGGGGAGTGAAGCATTACCAAACTAGGTAGCAGAAGGTAATTTGGTGAACGAGAAGGATTTAATTCGAATGCTCATCTCTGTAAACGATGTCAATCTGACTGAGAGGCAGCTGTCAGAAAAGGCTCTTCACACCCCACTTCAGCTGAATTCAGCACAAATGACACGTCGGGAACAAATCTAAGCGAGGTGACCCGGAGTTAACTACTCACTGCAGCTATCAATAAGCATTTTCCACTGCTAATTACTCCCCACTATCTCCAGCACTGCTATTACAGCCCTGTCCTGCAGCCCCAGGGCCAGGTTATTCATCCTGGAGCCCCAGGGCTGAGTTATTCACCCTGGACAGAGGAACTGCAGCACCCAGTGCCACCAAGAGCCACCTGGGTGACATTAAAGCACTGCCTGGCTGCCACATCTCGCTGAGCTCCAGCAAGTAAGGGCAGGATTGAGGATTCTTAATGGTTGCTGGCTAGAAAGGAGTCTCGGCAAAGCCTCACCCAGAAACTCATTCCTCAGACAAATACCTATGGGCTCACTCAGCAGGCTCCAGGGATTCAGCATCCCATATATGTCCAGGAGATGTATTTATGTATACACAGAGTCACCACCTCCAGCCCCGAGACTCCTTCCCACCCTGGCAGCTGGAGCTGCTTTGCTTGGAGGCTTTTTCTTCCCACCGCCCCCCCCCCCCCCCCGAATTTCTCCTATTTAAGATGCTGAGGTGGAATAAAAGCACTTTCAGCAAGCTTGGGAGGAATATTCCCCACCTTTTCTCCAGGCTGGTGTGTGGCAGAACAAACAGAGCTCATTTCAAACTCCTCGAGCTGCAGGATCCACAAAGGAAATTTCCTGCTCTCATTCAGCAGCCAGTAACCAAACCTTTATTCCTGTGCAAATAAAGAGGGGCTGCAGCCCTCGCTGTGCAGGCCTATTCAAGCTGGCATTTTCATCCCTTTGCCCAGAGAAACCCTCAGAAGGCAGGAATGTCAGGAATGAGGCTCACTCAAGTCTGAACAGACAACTCCAGCACAGCCCAGCGAGGCTGCTCCCTCTTTTTCATGTTCCTTTGCAGATCTGAAGCCGTGCCAACCCTCGAAAACAGAAGGAGAATGTGGAATTGGAGCCGTGGTATTTGTGGGGGAAAAAAAAAAAAACAACAAAACCTATTTGTGTTTGGGATCTGTTCCTGCAAAATAAAACATTTTTGGCAAGGACAACATGGGTGGTTTTTCAGTTTTATCAAGGAGTTGCTGATAAGGCTGAAGTTCATTTTCCATTGTGCTGGACATTCATTCCAGCTGCAATCCTCCTTTTTTAAAATTTGTTTGGCAGCTTCAGTAATTTCAGCCAAAAATACTTTCAACATTAAGAACGATCTGCTTTTGAAACCTTATGTTTCATGCAGAGTCCAACAGAAAGTCAGCTTTTAAACTGAAATAAAACCCCTCCTAAGCAATATGCTTGGGTTTGGTCTATGGGGGATGCCAAGCTTAGGCTTCAATATTGCTGTCTTAATAAAGACCAGAGTTACGTCACTAGAAGTCGAAGAATGTTGAATTTTTTGGTGGTTTAGCACTACTTGAAGGTGCTGGATTGGGGAGAGGCGTTTGGCTGGAAGATGCAAAGGCACCAGAGGGTTCAGCTCCACATCCCCAGGCAAGGAGAGCTCAGTAACAGGCAAGACTTTCCTATTTCCACACCAGCAAGCAGCCACCAGGAATTAGGCTTTGGAGCCTTTTGGAGTCCAGTCAACTGAAAGAACAACAGATGAACAGCAGCATTCTCACTCCCAAACCCTTGGGCCCACTAATTATCAGCTGCACAGAAAACACATCAAACACTGGCTGCTCCAAGGAGCTGATTCAGTGCTGATGGTTTTCCTCCTTCCAAAAAACAAAAACCAGGGATGGCTGAGGTGGATTTTCAGTGCAGGTCATCTCCAAGCACACAGATATCACAATATTCAGTTTTTTCTGTGATCACACTTCACAGGGAAAACTCTGGGAGGGCACTTGGCATTCCCAGTTATCAATTCTAATTAATTCCCTTGTAAAAGTAGTAAGAAAACCCTGCTAAGATGAGCAATTCAAAGAAGAAAATCACAGAATTCAACACAGCCAAGCTGCAAGAGAACTGGGAGGCAAAGACAGCAATTGGGCTTTCCCTTTGCAGTCCCTACTGCCAGGGAATTCGGGGAATCAGCAACTTTAATTCCTCTAGGTTTCAGCTCTCTCCTGAAAGGTTTCAGCACGGAACTTCCCAACTCATTTCTGTGTCTGTATGGACACTGAGTACACTGCATACAGTCAAAATCACAGCAAAACTAACTCGACTCACAGCTCCAAGGCCCTTCTGGATTTAATTACTTGCTAATCCCCAGCAGTTGTAAGTATTTTTGGCCCTGTTGAGAATTATTTTATTGCAGTAGCCATGGTTCAAACAATAAAAAAACCTCCTAAAATACATTTTAGGGAGACACAGGTATGTACACCTAATTAAAGGTATTTTTAAGCCACAGCTGCTGTTGTCCTAGCAAGAAATATAAATATCAAAGGAGCCAAAAAACTTGATAAATGCAGATTAGATGGTCGATAAAGGCAACTAATATAGGTTTTTTTTCTTCACAGTGGCCCTGAAAGTACAAAACGAAGCTTTAACCTGGAGAAACTTTTAATATTCCACCTCACACAACAAGCACAGAGCTCCCAAACAGCTCAAGACTGCCACATGTTACCGCAGAGCGCAGTAATTTATGGTGTATTGAGATTGCAACCAGACATTCCTGCTTTGAAAGAGGGCTGGTAGTCCCAAACCCCATTGAAATTCAACTTGGCAAGTGCTTCCCTTAATGCTGTGGCTAATTTAAATCCTTCTAATGACTTGCAGGACTAGACAGCACCAGCAAACATTGGAATAATGAATCTTCCCGTTCCATTCCACTCTTACTTGTCCCATATTCCTGTGGGCACATCCAAGATGCAACAACAACTCCCCAGTGAATTTACAGCCAGCTTTAAAATGTTTTTATCAGTTGCACGACACCTAAGAGTCCTCCAGGAAAAAAGCATTATTGTTATTGGTATATAAAGAATTATAAACCAGAACTGTGGCAGCAGGGCCTGTTCTCACCCTAACACAACTATTTTAACCAATGCCCACAGCTTTTCTGATTTTCCCAGGGAGCAAAAAAGAGTTGGAAGCGGCAGTAATTCCTTCCAAAGGGTTCACTGCAGAACCCAATTATCAATTTTAATTCAAGGGACTAATTGGCAAGGCTGTTTAATGCTCCCAGTTAAAAAAGAGTTAAAGGTGAATATAAAGTACTGATTGAGTCATCTCAGAAGTATCTGCAGCACATTGCAATAAACTCAATTAAACAGCATCTTTTCCCCCCTCCCCAGAGATATTCCAGCACCACAAATTGCAGCCATCACCTCCCCTGTGCTGCAATGATCTTCCATCAGTACCTGGCAGTTAATCAGGTAGATTTTTAATTTAATTAGATCTATCCCTGCTTTGAAAATGCCATTCAGACATCTCTTCTAACTCAGCAGAGGACCAGGACAAAGACCTGTAAAAATTAAATTACCAAGACTTTCAGATAAGGCTAACACACTCTCTTATCTTCTGCTGTCTCTTATCTGCTGATGTGATTTTGCTCTGGGTTAATGGGCTTGGGTAGTGCTGGCTTTTTGCAGTGGGTGAGAAGGCATGTTCATGGAGACAGAATTCCTCATCCACAGAGTCCCACAGGCAGAGGATCCACTCGGGAACACTTTGTAACACCAAGCACTGGATCTTTCAAATATTTCCTCTTCACTTCGGGATGTCAGACAAATCACCCACTTGATCTCAAGCTTCTGACTCAACCACATTTTCTCTGAGTTCCAGGACAGAGGACAAAGGCTGGCAGGTGTTTTTTCCTCCACTGCTTTTGTCTTTTGAAGTGCTAGGGAATATTTCAATCCATGGGTGTCTCCAGCCTTTGACATACAGATTCCAAACCTTCCCACGTCCAACCTGCAAGTGTGCTGTACTTTAATAAAGATAACATTTTCCAAAATAACTATTAATTTTTAATAAGCCCTTGCTCCATAGTTCCAGCCAGCTTAGTAATCAGCATGAAAGCTCCAACCAGACATACTCCAGAAATCTGCAAGTCTCACTTGGCATAAGATGAAGAAAAAAAATTCAGCTCAGAGCAAAGCTGATACTGGTTGTGGGCAGAGGCTGCCTTTTCCCAGTAATCGTGTTGCAAGAATTTGGAATCATTTCCTCAACAGCAAGAGGGAAGCCAACCCGCCGCCTAAACTCCTCTTTTAAACAGGGATTAACATTTTCATTCCTGGTAAAAGAGCTGCTGTCACATTGAGGAGAAACTGCCGGCTCCAAATTCAGCATTACCGAGCCATCTACACAGGCTGCCTGAGGAAGAGAGGGATCGTGTGTTCTGCCAAGTTCCTCCAGGTTTTTTTTCCGATCAGCTCTGCAGATGATGTTGATCCACACCTCTGGTAATGGTTCCCGGTGTCATTCCCCCCTGGACATCCTCAGTTCTCCACAGGCAGAGCCACACTGGCTCCCCACGCTCCTCTCCAGCACTGGGGCAGCAATTTTGGGGTGCTCCCACACCCCCCTGGCTGTAAGTGCAGCCCAATTATCCAAATTATCAACGACAGGCGGATCTAGAGGAGCTCCTGTCTCAACATGTGAGCTCAGCCAGCCAAGCACCAAACCCCTCAACCTTTGAGGCATCTGAGCCGGTTTCTGGCACGGGCACTGAAGGCAAAACTGGAAAAATGAGGAGACCCTTCAGCCCTGACGGGAGAGAGGACGGTTCCCTCTTTATCCCAGAGAATCAGAGATGAATTCTAAAGGCTTTCCCTAAAAGCCTTTCCCTGGCCTTAAAGACTATAAAACACCGGGAAGAAAAGTACTGTATTTTGTAAAAAACCAAGCAGGCATTAATGAGGCTACCAGGAGCTCCAAAGCGAGCTGAAATAATTCCCCATTAGCACATAAACACCTTTTCCCTCTCCTACAAAGCAAAGCGGGGTTTGCAGGCAGCAGAGGAGCCGAGGTACCCCCAGAGCTCCTCAGAAAGCTCCTTCCAGCCAGGCAGGTGAGAACACATTCCCCTGCAATGCTGACAAATCGCTTCCCGGAGCCTTGCCCACACCCTCAGCCAAGTAGAACCTTCAAGGATAGCTGAGATTTTTGTCCGAAAGCCGCCAGAAGCAGCCGCATGCGGAACTCGGCAGCCCCGCCAGGACCGCGGCGAGCTCGGGGCTGCGGAACCGCGGGGCTGCGGAGCCGCCGCTCCTCCCGATCCCCCCCCGAATTCCCGGGATGCGAACGGGAGCGCTCACCCGAGGTGTCCCAGAGGCTGAGCTCGATGCGCTGCGTGTCGATCTCGAAGCTGGCCGTGTAGTTCTCGAACACGGTGGGGACGTAGCTCTGCCGGGAGACAGCGCACGGTCAGCCCGCGCCCATCGCCGCCGCCCGGCCCCGAGCCGACCCCGCTGCCGACCCCAGCCCATCCCCGGTGCCGTCCCTCTCACCTCGGGGAAGCAGTCCTTGGCAAAGACGTGGAGCAGCGCGGTCTTGCCGCACTGGCTGTCCCCCACCACCACGATCTTGCACTTCACGTTCTGGTTGGGATCCATCACCGCCTTGCTCGATAACTTCTGGCTCGCTCTTCTTTCCTTCATTGATCTCCCCTTAGTCCCTCCGGCCGGCCACAACAGAAGAGAAAAGAAAAAAAAAAAAAAAAAGGAAAAAAAAAAAAAAACACAACCAAAAACCAAACCACACCCGGTTTCCTCGCGAAAAGGCAAAAATAATTTGAAAAACACAATAAAACCCCTGCGGTGGAGGAGGCAGAGCCGCGGAGGCGCCGCCGCCCGCCGGTCCCGCGCTCACTGCTTTGTCCCCCCGCCGCCCGCCCCTATTTATAGCCTTGCGTCCGCCAATCACCGCCCGCCGCCGCGCGGGCCACGCCCCCTCGCCGCGCGCGGCCGGGGCAGTGCGCCCCCTAGGGGAGCCGCGGGGAGCCGGGAGCGCGGGGGGGGCGGTGAGGGGGGCCCGGGGCCCTCAGAGCGATGGGGGTGATAAAGGAGAGGGTTGTGGTGTTATTGATCAGATTTATCTGTAAGTGTCAGCGCTGTGGGACGGAACAGCGGCATGTGGGGCTGTGCGGCCTCCAGACGTGATCCAGGGTCCCTCAGGGGGTGCTCAGTGCCTCAGGCTGGGATGAGGGATGCTGGGGAGAGCTGAGGAGAGCAGGGTGCTGAGGGGAATGAGGAGGGATGAGGAGAGATAAGGAGGGATGAGACGACAAAGAAGGGCTGAAAAAGGATGAGGAGAGCTGAGAAGGGATGACGAGAGATGAGAAGGGATGGAGGCTTTGCCCCCTGATGCCGGGCAAAAGGGCTTTTCCCTCAAAATATGGTCACAAGGAACGTGTCGGGATCTCACAATAATAGGGAATCATGGAATATTCCATGTTGGAAGGGACCCACAAGGATGAGAGTCCAACCCCTGTCCCTGCACAGACCCCCCAACAACCCCACCCTGGGCACCCCTGGCAGCGCTGTCCAAGCGCTCCTGGAGCTCTGGCAGCCTCGGGGCCAGGACCATTCCCTGGGGAGCCTGGGCAGTGCCCAGCACCCTCCTGACACCCCCCCTAAACATGCCCGGACACAGCTCCAGCCATTCCCTCGGTGCTGTCCCTGTCACAGAGAGCAGAGATCGGTGCCTCCCCGCCATCAACATCCTCCTATTTTTTCGCTTCCTGGACACGACCCCAAGCGAAGCTGGCTGAGGTTCAGCAGAGGATTGAGCATCGCTCCTGAAAGGAGAGCCCTGAACAAGGGATGGTTTGTGAGCCGCTCGTAGCACTCATCTCCATCAAGTGCTGCTCTCATTTCCCGTATGGCTCCGTGTGGCAGCCGGATCCCTGGAAAAGGGGCTGCCAGCAGGCAGCGGGGCTGGAGCAGAGTCTGCCTCCCCTCCTGTCTCCAACCTCACGTTCTGGCTTTGCCTGGAACAGCCGGACACAGGGGTGGCCTTCCTGAAGGTGTGGCCTTGGCCTTATCTCTTGAGTCATCCAGGTCATGAACCGGCCCTGTGTCAGTTCTGGGCTGAAACGTGAGCAATTTGTCAAGATTTAAAACAACATCCTGAAAAAAAGATGTTGGCTCGTGCCTGTTTGACCATGGGGAGATGCTGCCCTGACTCACACAAGAGAATCCCAAACATGACATTTCAAAATTCAGCGCTGATATTCTTGGGGTTTGTTCTGACGTGTCACATCTTTCGCTGGTCAAATTACTCATTTCCAAAGAATTGGTTTCTGTTTGGAAACAGTGTGCAAAACAGTAAAATTTGCTGCGTGTGCCTTATTTGTAAGGCCTTGGAGCAGACAGTTTCCAACTCTTTCTTTTGTTTTTAAATTAAAAGCTGCTCCTTTGCAGTCTCCATCCATCCCTGCTGTCCATCAGCTCTTTGGAAAAATGGTGGAATGGGAGGAATAAGCAGTGAAGAAAATGAATGCTCACAGGAAGCTGAGTTTCTCCTTTTCCTCAATACTGGAACAAGAGATAAATCCGGAAAAACACAGCTGTGTAAATGCTCTCAGGTGTTCTCCAAAGGGTTCTCCAATCCTGGTTTTTCTGCCTTTCCCTCCACTCCACACCAGAACACATGGCAGCCTCCTGGCAGGTGGGATCGAGCTCTGGAATTTCAGCTCTGGCTCTTTGGGAGCCCAACACACCAACCAAGGAATATCTTGGATCTAAGGAGAGAAGAAGACAGGGCTGAAAGAGCTCTTTGTTCATCCCAAATGGGAGCTGGGTGGGAACATCTGTTCCTGATCCATCCATCGGGCACCTCTGCACAGATGGACACAAGATGGACCAAAGCCAGAGCTGATGCCGGCCGTTCCTTGGTACTTTGGCTTCCTCAGAGGAGGAATTGGTCTCCTCCGGGATCCTGGAGGAGACATCTCCTCACACAGCTCTCGTGGAAAATCCGCCTGCGTCCAGCTATGCTTGGAATGTGGAAACCTGAACGTACAAGGAACCCTTACTCATCGTGAGCAGAGAGCTTCCATCAGCAGCTCCTGGTGATATCATCTTTGCCTGATTTGTTTGCTGCCAACGTCACCCAGCCCATCCCCAGGGATTTTGGGCTGCTTTGGGGCACCGGGGACAATCCTTGGAAACTGCCAGCTCATTGGCGTTCCCTGGGGAAGCTGCTCCAGACCTGGTAATCCCCATAAACCCATTATTCATGTCAAACCCTTACGTTTCATGCCTTTTCCCATCTCTCGATAACTCCGGGGATAACGCAGTGGGGGTTGATGTTTCCATCAGGATTTTTCACACACAGTCTGGATTTTTGATTTATAGAGCTGAGTTTCGTGCTTTGCTCTGCTCAAATTCCCCATTTTTCTCCAGATCTGATCGTAGCCTTTCACAGTTTCTCCTCTTTCCGTCCCAGAAATCATGATGTGTATATTAATAACACACACACAATTTGGGATTGGCGTGGTAATGGCTCCTGATCCCATCTAAGATTTCATGGGAATATCAAAATACATTTTTCTCCCCTCACAAATAATTTGCCCGAGCACTTTCTATGACTGTAATAAACCAGCTGAGAACAAGTGCTTTTAGTTTCAGAATAACTGCTCAGTGATTTAAATCTAAAATTGCCCTCCAGATCTCTCTCCCTGCAATGCCAACTACTCAAGCATCCACGGAAAATATTGAACGATATACATAAAACATGGATCTTACACATCCCACCCCTCCTCCGCGCTGCTGGTGTGCAGCTAAACGCACATTAAAAGAACATTATCGGGGTTTAAGGTCAAACACTTGCGGATTAGGAAATGCACGTTTCCTGCGTGTCGGAAGCGTGGGCTCCCTCGGGAATGCGTGCGGATGGTCATTAACTCCACGGTCACGTCGGATTTTTTATTTTGTTCCAGAACTCGTGGAGCCCTCAGAGCGATTTTGTCGCCTTAAGGAGCAGCTCTTGAGGAACACCCTCACCTCTGCCAGGCCCGCGTGGAATCCCTGCCTCGTTTAGGGCCGCTGTTCTTCTGAGCGCTGACCCATTTGTTATCTCTTTGGCGGGTCTTATCAATGTCAAAGTCGACTTCTTGACAGATGAAAAGGGATTATTTCTCACCGCTGCCTTGTGACCGGGTGATGCCAGGAGCCGAGCTGGCCTGTGTGATAGGAGGGAAGCAATGACGTCACAAGTACCCGCTAATTCCCGCTGAGGAACCACCTCGGATCGTTCCCAATCCTTAATGTTATGCAGATGTTGGAAAAGGAGCTCCTGCTACTTTCCTGTTAGGACTTCAAATCCCAAACCGCACTGCATGCATAGGGAATTCTCTCCGCGGGAAAAATCAGGATCAAGGAGCTCGACTGCCACGTGTGGCTCAGAGATTGCCAAACCCAAACCCCAAAGTCCTTCTGTTCCAAGGAGGGTTTGAAATTGATGGTGGCAGGGTGAGAACGAGCCTCCTCCGTTTGGTGATGTCGGTGGAATACTATGCAGGAACAGCCGCATGAAAATCAATGCTAATTAGCTGTGAAGTGAAAACAAAATGGAGCTTGACACTCTCATAATCTCTATTTTGGCATTTTGAAATCCGGCTGTGACTCCAGTGCTGGGAGAGAACTGCATAAATCCATAAAATCAGCTCGAGACACCAGTGAGTCTCCCTCACCTGACTGACAGGTCCTTGGGTGCTAAGCCTTGGATGTGAATTAAGCTCAGCTAGTCCCGGCTTCAGGAGCTGAGGGCAACACTTTACCAAAGCTAAAATGCTTTTAAAAGCCCTTAATGAAGGCAGGGTATTAAGACAGAGGCCAAGGTGGTTAAAGATCCCGGCTGTGGTGTTATTACTCAGAGGCAGGATGGAATCTCATCCCTGCTGCCAGCCCTGGGAACCATCCTGCAGGGCCTGCTGCTCCTGGGCTGGATCCAGAGGCTGTCCCAAGGTGTTTATCCACATGGGGGATGGCAGGTGTGCGGTTCTTTCCCGTTTACAGAGGGATAAAGGGTGGAGAAATGATTTTTTGAGGAGCACATGTGGAGTCCGTGAGTAAGGACATGTGGGGGGTGGTCACTCCCTTCCCATCACACCGCCCAGCCAAGGAAGCCTTGTAGAAGCCACAAAAATTATGTGGATTATTCAGATATATCTGAATTCTGCCTCTGGAAAAGCTTCATGGTTTGGGAATGGGAAAATGTGTTTTAGGAGCCAGAGAAATGCTCGGAGGCCACTTCTTGGAATCAGAGAATCCCAGAATGGTTTGGGTTGGAAGGGACCTTAAAGCTCATCCCATTCCACCCCAGCCATGGGCAGGGACACCTCCCACTGTCCCAGGGTGAGCCAAGCTCCATCCAACCTGGCCTTGGACACTGCCAGGGATGGGACAAGGGGATTCTTGTGAGGGGTCAAGTTCAGACACACTGCCTTGAGCTGGCTGTTTGACTTTCTCATCCACCAGCTGGGGAATTGCCTCAGATCAAACCTTCCCTGCAGCAGAATTATTCCTTTTGGATAAATGCATCTAGACCAGGAAAACTCCTGGATAAACACAGCGCAAGGATCTCGTGCAGATCCGGCTCGGCTGTTCCATATTTGTGATTTGTTAGCGCTCCCAGGAAGAACAAATTGCACGTCGGGGGTGCTCTGCCATCCATGAAATCACATGGAGCTCAAGGACATTCCCTGCCTTGGGATGGTGGGGCAGGAACAGCCTCCAGTGAGCAGGAACGTGCGTGAGGAGCCAAAACTCCGCATTCCCAGCCCACAGCTGTAACTCCAGGGTTCTGTCTGAATTCCTGCTGCCGTTGTGCATTCCTGGCTTGTACGAAATCAGCACAAACATCTTAGGAAGGACTTGTATCCGCAGGGATCAAAGCCTGTGAGTCTGTAATCGGGATGATAACACAGGATTGGATTTCAACAAGGAAGAATTGTTTTGAGGGGTTTTTTTCCCAAAGCCCCGTTGGAATTTGAAGGAACGCCAGAGAGTTGCGTTACATTGATTTGGGTCTGGACTCCAATCTGAACTAGATCTGAAGATCCATAGAAATTTATGGAGAAAATCCTATTGAATTTCTTGGGCTTTGGCTTGGAGTGAAATGATTTCTAGGTGCTGTTGGAGAATATCCTGCAGACAAAAAGATTTCCTTCTCAGTTCCTGGAGGTTAATTATGGAGATTCCTTCTAGAGGATCAGCAGTGCTGGTTGCTGGGGAGACAGGAAAAGTATTGTTATAGGGAATTCTAGCCTGGAGCTGCATAAAAATGTTCTGACAGGATGGTTTTCCATTAGAAATATTGATATGCTGAAGGCAGCTTGTTTTGCAGAACTTCTTGGATTTCAGTGGAATTTGGTATTAGGAACTTGCTGAGATGAAATTCTCTGCTAAGGTTGCAACTTTCAGATTTAACCTTTTTTTTTTTTTTAATGAGATATTAAATTCCAAGATTTATTTATAATGTAGTTTCTGGAGATGGATAGGAAATGAGTAAACTTGGAACATTTTTAGTCAAAGTTCATTTCGCAAGGAATTTTGAAATCCTTTTGCTTGAATCCCATTTTGGGCTGGAAAAAACGAGTGCAATTGTGTAATCCCCACTCCTCACCCAGCTCTGAACGATCCCAGCGGGTGCTGGGGGCCAAAGGCAGACTCTGGGAACAGCTTCCAGGGAAAAGTGCAGCGGATTAGGTCAGTACTGCATGTCCTCACCCATTCCTCTGAATCCCTCCCACTTCCCTGAAGGCACGGCAGCTTGGAATTATTGCTGAAGAGCACAAAACTCAGCGAATGAGAAATGTCACTTTTTGGCTGTGGCACCACCAAGGTGGATTCGTTATCCCGAGGAAGTCTGGAAGGTTTCTCCCCCCCCCACCCCTTCATTCCACCCCAAGCCTCAAATATTCGGTGACCCAAAGCTTTCCTGGCTGCACACACATACTTGTAATTCCTGCCCATGTGAATGAGTAACAGCAGCACAGACCCTTGGAAGCATTGCAGGAATTTTTTGGGAGCCATTTGAAACTCTTCGCGCGCTGGGGTGTTGATTTTTATTGTTTTCTGTCCCTCAGGCACAACATTTCCCACCATAAAGTTGTGGGGACGAGTTTGGAGCTGGATTTCACAATTTGTGGGTCTGGGAGCTTTAGCTTGGAGGGTGCCAGGCTGGGATTAATCCAGCTCTGAGCTGCAGAAAAACCTCAGGAATTTCGGGGAGGAAAAGCAGGATGGCCACGGGCATCCATGAGGGGAAAGCTCCAAGCAGAGACAAGGAGAGAAATGAGGATTGGACAGAGCCTGGAGCTGCTGTAAAGCAAATACAGAGAGGAGAAATCCTCTGGGAGAAGCGTTTTCCCGGGATTTGGGAGATGCACGATCCATGGGAATGGGGCAGCTAAAAAATAAGAGCAGCAAATGTTCCACTTTAGGAAACTCCCAATTGCTGCAAAAGCAAAAGCTGCTCCAGCAAGTCCTTGCTCCCAGATTCCCAGATTTCTAATTAACTCAAACTGTGGAGGCAGCTCCTGCACAGCCCTGGCGAGGGATTGGCTTCGGGAGGAGCCGCTCTCCGGAGCTCTCAGAGGGAGGCTGCACAAAAATGAGATTTCAACCAAGGCCCCAGGTCAAACAGGACATTTCTGGGTCACGGGGGCCCTGGCCTGGATTTTCAGCAGCTCTGCCTGCAGCCAGCAGGATGAAATGCAGAGCTTTGCTCCCTTTCTCTGCTTCCTTTGTGGTGTGTGGAAAAAGGAGACGTTTCCAGGAGCTGGAGCTCAGAAAGGACAGATGGATGATGGTGGTGGTCAGCAATTTGGGCCTCTCCCACTCCAGCATCTCCTAAAGCACATTTTCCTGGAAAAGTGTGAACATCCCTGGATCACACACAGCCTTCTGAGTGAGGCTAATTAGGCAAGTGTTGGTTGCAGCAGCTTTCACACCCTTTCCAGCCTGAGATTTCCATAGGCAGGGAAAGTTCCTCGCTCTAATTAAATGACTCAGAAGAGCCCAACTGGTCTTCTAACACATTCTAGCTCTGCTTTTGTTGTCAGGTGTTTGCACAGGAATGATTCAAGGCTGGAAAATCTCTTCTTCCTCCCCCGCTGTTTACTGAATTAAGGAATTAAGGAATTATTGGAAAGCTGCAGAAAACGAGGGCTTCACTTTATTCCCAGCTTGGTGGGATGTGAATTGTTGGAAGGATTGGAGGGAGCATGCAGGATACTGCTGCTCCATCCCTTCACCTCCAAACCCTACAAAGCAGCCGGATCCAGGATTTCTGAGCTTTCAGGAACAGCCTGGCAGCAGGAGTGAGCATAAATCCCTCCAAAACTCTCATTGGATGCATTAAAAATTAATTCCTTGGCTCAGTTATTTCATCTGGAAGGCAAGGCAGAGCCATGAGAAGCTGTCCTCACATAAAACCCTGACATCAGCTCATGGGGCAATCTGGGAGCCCGGAGCTGAGCTTCCCAAACTTTTGCATATCCCGTGCTCAGCACATCCAGGTGAGCGGCTGCCGGCCGGGAGTTCACGCACAGCTTGGATTTCAGCTGGAACATGTATTTGCAAAGTCCAAGGAGAGCCTCATTTTTTCACCATAAAAGGTTGGGAGAGAAATTCCAGAGCTGAATTAACACGTCCTGCTGCTCCTCGACGTGGGAAAAGAATGCTGCATCCTCCCACGTCGCTGCTTCCCATCCCAGGGCTTCTTCCCTCTTTCCAACTTGTCCCTGCAAGTCCGACCTTTACTACCATGAGCCAACAATTAATTAGAAGGATTTAATTACCCCTCATCAAGAGAGATACCTGCAGAAGCCAGGTCTGGTTCTCTCCATGTTTACACGGCTTTTCTCCCACTGTATTTTCCAAATTAATTGGAGTCATCCAGAGTTTTCACAGTTCTGGGGGGGAAATCTGGCACAGGAATCTCTTCTGACCTCCTGCTAATAAATAACGATGGGAAGAGAGGATTATCCAGCAGCCAAATGCGTTCCTGAGGGGGCTTGAGGGGTTATTGCTGGTGGGAATGGGATGCCAGTGGAGGCCACCATCCCTGCTCGGTGCTCAGGGTCACAGCACTGCTCCATGTTTTCATCCTTGTGAAAATCAGCAGAGGACGGATGACAAATCTTTTGCAATCAAAGGAATTGGGAATTGAGCTTTGGAATTCTGTCACTTGGGGAATGAGAAGGATGGTCCTGCAACAGTTTTCCCCTGCGGAAGTGAGGATGACAGAGAGGGCTGACGATAACTAAACGCTAATTTTAGACGCTAAAATTGGTAGATTTTCATCTTTCTGGAATCTTCTGGTCCAAGAAGAAGAGAGCCTTGCTCTGTTCCTGGTTCTCATGCCAGTTTTCCAGCAGGATTGGGGCAAGCCAGTTCATGTCTCCGTGCCTTTCCTTATCTGAGGCTCACAGTAACTCCCAGGCTCGAAAGGGCACCGGGAGGGCGAATTCGTCACCACCACCTCCCCAAGATCTCTGGTGCCTCCTGGGAGCCTGGGATTCAGCTAGAAAATGTCCTTCCTGGTGGATCCCTGGGTGCTGCTGGCAGGAGATGGTGCTTTCCCATGCCCGCTGCCTGACATTCCACATTTGTTCCCAGGATCAGGAGACTCCAAACCCAAGCCAGCTGATCCCAACACCAGATCTTTTTAGCAGGGAACATCTGGGAAGCCAATCCGTGACCCCAGAGGGTCACGGTGCAAACCTAGGATGCTCCAGGAAAACCGGGGGCATTCTCCAGTGCTTTTCCAGAAGGAATGGCAGCTGGGAATGGGCAAGAGGTGGGAGCAGGGAGCACAGGCAGCCCCCTGGGCTTGGGCGAGGAGGGTGATGGCATTCACACGCTGGCATCCCTTCCCCACTGCCAGTTTGGCCACACCTGCAGCTTGTGGTTGCTCCAGACAAGCCGGCTCACATCCCTGACTTTCCAAAAGCCTCCGTGAATCCAGCCTGGAGGATTCCCTGTTCCTCGATGGAGGATTTACCGGCTGTGTGAATTTTGGGGATCCAATGCCTGGCCACCATGGAGAGCGAGGAGCTGCATCTTATGGGGGCAGCAGCTCCTTGCTTGACTCCGGGCTGTACCCTTAGGGTGGCAGTGCCAAAGGGCAGCACCACATCCAGAGCCTTTGAGCAGCACAGCACCAGCTCCTGATGGAGAAAACATCTCCAATTACTGGAAAACCAGGAGGATTTTGCTGGAGTTAAAGCCTGCCTGTGCCTGGAGCAGCTGTGAGGGGCTGCATGGGTGATAAAGGCACTCAGGAGATGGAGCTGCTCCCACGCTGCAGCTGAGGCCACTCGAGCTTAGCAGGGCCACAGGTGGAGAAATCAGCTTGGAGACTGTTCCAAGTGTTCCCAAAGGCATGAGGTTGCTTCAGCTCCTGGGTTAAGGCCTTGGTGTTCCAGCAGTGTGGGGCTGGCTGGATCCATGGGAGCCTTCCCAGACTGCCCATCCCTCCCCAACATTCCCTCCAGGAGCTGCTGATGGAGCCTGGTTAGGGTTGGCTCCTCTGGATCCATTCATGGAAGCTCAGGTCCTGGTTTTAGTGATGCTCCTGCAATGCCAAAAATGGAGGAGCAGCTCCTTTGGAGATATTTCCACCTGAAGGGATTTTTACTCCCTCACGCCTCAATCTTCCTCAGCCTTGCCAAACCACCATGAGTTTTCCACAGGGGATGAGAGAGGTGATCGACAGGGATGTGGAACCAAAGCTGAGCGAATCCCATCATCTCAGCCTGGTGGGGACAACAGAATCCAGGCGTTTCATCCTTAGAAATCCTTGGGATCCTGATACACCCCATCCCCTGTGCTGCTCACAGGGGGTATAAACCCAAGGGATTAGGGATAAGCCATGGAAAAAACGGGGTTTTCCCTAGGAAAAGCCCAGCTTTCAGTCAGCTGTGACAAGCACTGGGCAGAGGGACATCAGGGACATCCCACTGTCCCCGTGCCAGCAGGACACCAGACCTTGAGTACAAAACCATTTCTTGACGAGACTCTCCCCCAAGCACAGCGAGGAAAGTGCCCTGGGCTGAGAGCCAGGGCGCTGCCGAGGGGATCCCTACCCCTCCTCTTCCTTCCTCTCCAGCAGGTGGGAATCCCCCTCCCAGCCCCGGAGCCCTTGGCATGGGCACATTCCCGGCAGCGCTGCCGCGGGCACCTCGGGAGCTTTGTACTGAGTCACCCCTGAGCAGAGCAGAGATAAGGAAAGGACTGGCAGCCCTCCAGCCTGCGCAGATGCCGGCTTATTCTGAACTCCACAAATGATTTCTGTGCTCGAGGAAGGATCCCAACACCTCCTCTTCCTCTCCAAATCCTTTTAAAGTCCCCCATTTCCCCCTCTTTCTCCACATTCTCCCTGTGGCGTCAACACCTTCACTATGGGTACCCCCAAAAAAAGCCAGAAAAGCCAAACCAAATATTTGGTTGAGAACCAAACGGAGCCAAAGCTCCAGGGGGGCAAGAAGAGGTTTTGTTTTATCAGCAAACCAAACACCCTGGTCAGGGGCAAAGTGCTGTTTTCCCTCTTGGAACAGCCTCCTGGAAATGAGGCCAAGGCAAGTTTCTTTTTCAACACTCATTTGATGAGCTCCGGCGGGTTAATGATGTTGCTGGGTTTAATTAAAGCAGTTTTAGGCAGGCTCAGTCCCTCCTCCTTAGGAAGGGCCCTGTGCTTTGGAAGCGCTGTTGACATCCAGCACTGGAGCCCAGCTTCTGGCTGGAATCATGGAATCGTGACAATGGGTGAGACATGGGGTACAGCCCCAAATCCCCATTTCAGCCCCAAATTCCCATTTCAGCCCCAAATCCCTGATTCAGCCCCAAATTCCTGTTTCAGCCCCAAATTCCTGTTTCAGCCCCAAATTCCTGTTCCAGCCCCAAATCCCCATTTCAGCCCCAAATTCCTCTTTCAGCCCCAAATCCCTGTTCCAGCCCCATGTCTGAGGCAGGGGCCTGATTGCCCACAGGGTTTTCTCGGTGCCCTCAAGTCTGATTTGGGACACCAGTGCTTCCCTGTTCCGGTGAGACACAGCAGGGACACGGCCCCACTCCTGCAATTTCTCCTCATCTCTTCCCAAAATTTATGGATCCCAAAGCGTATCCTGAGAGCTTGGGAAGTATCCAAGCGTGAAAAGCCCTGGTGAGCCCTGAGGAGCTGTCCCAGGCTTCTCTCCAGCCTTAAAATAAACCAAACCCGGCAGTGGCCGCTGCTTTCCATGGAAAGCGTTTCCTGCAGGAAGATCCCGAGGTGACACGGCTCCAGTGAGTCCCTGCGGGGTTACCTGGCACCTCTGTCCCCGTGGTGACACCACACACCTCATTTCTGGGCTGGCTGTCACCTCCTCGGTGACTGGAACTTCCAGCCCAGCACTGGTCTCTGCCAGGGAAGCGGTGCTGGGAATGCTGAGTGATGGAAAATCCCAGCGGAGCAGCAAATATCCCTCTGTCAAATGTGGGAATGAAGGTTCTGGGTTTATTCTGCATCCTAAAAACTCTTGGCTTCCTGCTCAGACTCACCCTGGCCTCTCCATTGATGTTGGACTTGATCTTGGAGGTCTTTTCCAACCTTAATTTCCTGTGGGTGGGAATGTTTTGCTGGAGGACGCTCCGGATCATGGTGATCAATTTTCCAGCCCAATCCTGCATCCCTGCTTGTGGATCAAAGCCTTTTGCCAAACTGTTGTTTCTTTGCTTGGAAAACCCACAGAATGTGTTTGATTTCTCCAGGTGAATTAAAGTAGGAGAGGAATAATAATCTCCTAAAAATCAGTGGGATATCCCTGCGAGTTCCCCATCTCACATCCCGATTGCTGCAAGGCTAATTCCCAGCAGGATGCCTGCCAGGAAATCTTGGGGAATGAGTAGCCTTCCCTATCCAGGACATGGGGATCCTTCCTCAGGGACATAGGCAAGAGCAGGGCTTTAATTCCCATCCCTAAATTTCCCGTCATTAAGTTAATAACCCCAATGTTACAAGGGCACCTTCATTTTTGGAGGCACAACACCCCAGGCTTTCAACTTGGGGGAAGATTTAAATCCCTTTTAGTCCAGGATGAACCCTTGTTCCTTGTGGGACCACAGGAGATCGGGACAGGTGACAGAGAAAAGGGGTGACTTGTTCAGTACATGGAAGGTTTTTAGGAATAAAGGAATTTTTGGAGCGGTTCAACACAAATTCTTTGATAATTTAGATTCACAGCAGTGTGGGGTGACAGGACAAGGGGGAATGGCTCAGGACTGGAAGAGAGTGGATTATGGTTAGGAAAAATTGTTCCCTGTGAGGGCGGGGAGGTCTTGGAACAGGCTGTGGCTGCCCCTGGATCCCTGGAAGTGCTCAAGGCCAGGTTGGATGGGGCTTGGAGCCTCCCAGGATAGTGGAAGGTGTCCCTGCCCAAGTCAGGGGGTAAAATAGGATGGGCTTTAATATTGCAGCCCAAACCAGTCTGGGATTCCATGATTTACACCCACCCTCAGTGTGACCATTCCCTGTTTGGCTCAGCAGCCCCTGACACAGAGCACAGCCCATGTCACCCACCCCTGGGGACATCCTGGCTGCTCCCACCTGGCTCCACATGTCCCGATTCTCTGTCCCGACAGGATTTTCCCTCCCAG
The DNA here is from genome assembly GCF_000738735.6 of Corvus cornix cornix. NCBI lineage: Eukaryota > Metazoa > Chordata > Aves > Passeriformes > Corvidae > Corvus > Corvus cornix. The sequence goes on along the minus strand of NC_046337.1, from coordinate 1,687,513 downwards.
CCCTTTGCCCACACATGGAAGGAGGTTTCCCTTGTCACAGCCCAAGCCTGCATCTCACATTCATGCATTTAAAGCACAGACAGGCTCGTAATTAAATTCCGGAATATTTTAAGCCCTTGTAGTGATTTGAAGGTCTCGGAACTCAGCTCAGCATATGTTGCTCTCATAGTAAGCTCGAGTTCTGCCAGCTGCCTGCGTGGGCTCTCCCTACAATTCCCATTTTCCCATCAATGGGCCGCATCCAAGAGCAGGAATCATTCCCCAAGCTCAGCAAAACGTGGCCCCTTCTCTGCCCGGGAGCAAAACCCTGATGTTCTCCCAGCTAAGGAGACACTCACACAGATGGGAACGCTCCGAAGCTGGAGTGGTTTAATCGGAGCATGGCAGGAATTCTCCATCTCCCAGGCCAGCAAGGATCCTTTGCTATGGTTACACGAGCCAGGAAACGAAAACGAAAGGTGGGGGATTCTCAAGTGTTATTTTTTTTTCTTTTTGAAGCCCAGACAGTTCCCAAAGGCAGTTCCCGGAGCCGTGGCAGGAATGTCAACGGGCAGGAAGCGCTCGTGACTCTGAGTACCTGACCCAAACACGTGCCTCACCTTCCTCCTTCTTTTTTTTTTTTCCTGGAAAGGATCCCATCCTCGCCTACCAGCTGGTAAACACTGCTGCTTCCTCCGAGGCTGCAGAGCTCAGCTTCATCCTGGCTTGGGTTTATTCATGGAGGAGAACTCTCCTCCAGGAACAGGGGCAGGGATGCTCCTATGGGATAAGGAATCCTTGGAGTGGATCACTCAAATCCCCATCCAGGGGCAGAGATGTCGTTCCTCACGCCAATTCCCAACCCATCCATTGTGGAGAGATGATGGCATGTGAGGGCTGCAGTTTGGAATAATCCTACTCAGTAATATAATCGATAATCAGTAATCAATAAAAATCAGGTATCTACCCAGGTGATGCCCCCCTCACCCCAGTGTCTTCCCACAGCCTCTCCCACACGGACACGGAACAATTCTCTGGTGTTAAAGCCCGCTGGGAATTGTGAAGGCGCCTGGAGCCAGGGGCGAGCGCTTTAAACACATCCTCAAAATCAGGGACATTCCCGGAGTCATCCCAAAAGCCCAGAGAGCTGGGAACCCGCCTGGAGTCAGCCGGAGCATCCACACCCTCCCGGCCCAGCATCCCTCAGGCTTCAGGGCTTTTGTGACATCCCGAATCTTTTGTTGGGAAAAATCCCCGTTCTGCCCCTCCTGGCTGGAATTGGGGGCGGGGAGGTGGCGGTGTCCCGTTCCTGGGATGTGCCGGGATGGGCAGCGCAGCCCCCGCTGTTCCCGACGCCCTTGGGTGTGAAATTTTCCCAGAGTTTTTCAGGAAACTCCGTGGCCGCTTTTTTCTTGGAACAACTCATTAACGCCAAGCGGAAATCTGCAGGCTCCGGGCCAGCTTTCGTAATGCTCCAGGAACAACGTGGGGACGGGAGGTTTGCATGGAAAAAAACCCCAAAATTCCAGCAGAAACGATAAACTTCGAGCTCCCTGCGTGTGTCCTCGCTCCGCTCCGCACGCAGCAAAAGCGGTCTGGAGAAACCACGCGGCCACAGTTTGTCCCAAAATAACTTTTTTTTGCGGAATATCCACCACGTGGGATTGCTGGCGGTGTGGAAATCGCTGCTCTGGAGGGCTGGGGAAGGCTCTGGAAGCACAAAACGTTGGATAAATTCGGCCCTCGCCACGCCAGCCCCTCGGGCTACGGGCTCCCACACATCTCAGCTTTCCCTGGGAGCACGTCTGGGCGCTAAAAAGAGAGAAAGAGGGAAAAACCGGGAGGAATCTTAGCACATTTCAGGGCATAAAGTGAAAAACCCCTTCTTCTGTCAGAGTCAGATCCCATTCATGCTCTGCTGTGAATCCACGTGGGAGGAGGAAGCCCTGGAGCTCCTGGGGGCTGCCCGTGCCCAAGGCACGCAGGAAGAGCTGCCAAAATCCATGGAAGGAGCGTGTCCATACCCCACCCAGCGCTTCCAAAAGCTGCTCTTTTTGTTCGCCTCACCTTTCTATTCAAATTCAGCGGTGCTAAACCAATATTTATTCAGTTTTTTCCTGGTCAGGAACCACTCCCTGCGTGCTGATATTTAAAATACGTGTCTGTTACCCTGCGGAGTTGTGGCTGTGCGTGTGTCTGAGGAGGAGAAAAGCTGCCAGGGATATTTTTAGCCGCGTGTTTTTCTGCAGATCCGCGTCCCTGAAGAATTTTCGGTTCATCCCCGCCTGGGGACTGAATCAGTCTGGGTGAGATGCTGAGCTGAACGTTACCAGCCCGCGCAACACGTTTATAAAAGGAATGATCCAAGCACTAAAAATTCCAGTCCGGCGTGAAAATCCTTGGAAGCAGAGCTGAGGCTGGGCGGAGGGAGCGGGGAAGGTGGGAGGGCATTGGCTGGGGACAGGCGGGGGGGTGGGTGATGTCCCTGCTGTGCCTGCTCGGAGCTCCCGGGACTTTTCCGGGATAAAGCAGCCGTGAGGAATGTTGCACATCCATATTTCTGTGTGTGCTTCCAGCCTGGAGCGGGTTCTCCTCATTCTCTGCCCTCTTATCACCGCCCTTTGGCTGCCCTCTTATCACTTATCAGAGGAGCCTGTGCTCAGCACTGCCCGGTTGGGGACACCTGGGAAGCATCAAATCTCTTCCCCTGCCTGCTGGGGGGACGGAATTCGGGGGATTTGGCACCTGAATCCCCGAATCCACCACATTTCCGGCACTCCTCAGTCCCCAGCACTGCCCCGGGCAGCAGGGATGTGCTGCTTTCTCACTGGCCCGTTTTTGGGGGGTACCAAATGATTTCACTGATTTATTTTCCACCTTGCAGGACTGTGGGAGCCTGCCCTGCGCTGCTCCATGGGCCACCAGCTGATTTCAGTCGATTTGGAGCTGAAATTCATTTTAAACTGAGTTTCATGGGCACAGAACACGACCTGAGTGCTCTGCCCTGAGTACCCTCTTTAAATAACAAGAGGTGGAGAAGGAAAAATGCCTTTCCAAGTCTCTGCCCTTCCCCTCCCCTGCAGCCCGGGATGTTTTCTGCAGCCAGCACCAGATTATTCACGCCTTTGGTATCTTCACCACCTCGCCTTTAGGATAAATATTTTGTGCTCCAGAGGAACTTTTTTTATGGTTTCGGGGTATTCAGCAAGCAATTCATGTGGATTTCTCCCCAGGAAAGGGATGTGCAGGGAATGGGGACAAGGATGGGGACAGGGATGGGGTCCCTGCACTGCGGCATCACCACTGGGGCAACCTCTGGATCAATAATTCATGGGTTTGGCTTTTTATTCATTTACTAAGTGCCTCTTTTTTGGGGCAAATCATTTTTAATAGCCATTAAAACAGAATTACAGGACATTGAGGGGACAGGTCCCTTGGCCAGGACAGCCCCACAAGAGGAGAAGGAAAACATCTGGGAGGACAATATGGGGCAGAAAATGAGAATCGGTGACTTCAGGCAGGGCGTGCTCATGAAACGTGAGGGAGGAAACGCTGACGGAGCTTTTTAGCGTTGGAAACTCGGTTAAACACGAGCTCAGCGTTGCACAAAATGTGCATTCATGTCCATTGTGGGATGAGAAATATCCCAAGGATTGCCAGGAGAGGTGGGGCACAGAGGCCCAGGCGCTCCTGGGGGGTCTCAAGCTGCCGTGGGATGGGGAGGGAGTTTTGGTGAGGGAATCGCACTCAGGGCTCACTCAGGCTGCAGAGAACAGGGATGCAGGCATGGAAAACCTGCCCGTGGAGCTTCCTGTTCCCTGTAAAGGCCTCTGCCAGTGACAGCTGTGCAAAACCATTTCAACAACGTGCTCCAAACCACTTCCAAATGTTTTCCAGGCTGGAGCAGAGCTGCCCAGGCTGCCACAAATGCCACCGAGCCGGGGAGCTGCCCTCGCTCTGGGCACGCTGCCCAGCAAACCTGCTTCCTCTGCTGTCCCAGCAAATTCCTGCTGGGAAGAGGATGCTCCTAACTGGGACGGAGAGGCATCACCCCTGCTCCCCTGCAGCTGAGGGAATGCAGCATTTCTTGTGTTTTATTTTGTTGGAGTCATTTCCGTGGCTGCTGAGCCTCCCCGAGGCTGGCCACCCACTGGGGATGCAGCCACCTTTGGTCATTTGTCCCGTTTCCTCGGGAATCCGGGATGGGACACAGCCTGCTGTTCCTGGCAGCCTCTGCTGAAGGCTCGGATGTGTTCCTGGTGCCAGGGACACCTGGATGCACATTACAGAGCTATGGAAAAACATTCCTAATCCTGCCTCCACAGCATCGTCCTCCTAGAGCTAAAGGTGACTAAAGGTAAGTTTGGGATTGCTCCAAACTCCAGCTGGCTCCATCCTGGATCTCCCTTCCAGCTGCAGCGGCAGCAAATTCCCAGTTTTTGCAGCTCCGTGAGCCCCAAATCGCTGCCAGGGTGGGACATGGGGTCCCCCAGTGCTGCCGCTGCAGGGGGGATGGTTTGGGTCCTGCTCCCTGTGCCCTCCCGTTTGGCTTGTCTCAAATGATCCCAAATTCATTCCCACACAACTCCAGCGAGATGTGGAGTCTGGGAAGGGAGCCCACAGTGGGGTGGCCCTGCTGACGGTGAAAGTGCCAGCACCGTTCACTTCACTGAGGTTTTTTTTGGTGCAGGGATGAAAAATCCAGCTCCCTCCCAACTTCTGTTCATCTGCACTCCCCTGACCCGGAATTTCACTTTTAAAATAACTCCATTCTGCAGGAACAGCGTCCTAAAATACACACCTGACCTACTTTATCCAGCTTCCTGCCCAAAATGTCATCCTGCAGCTTGAGGAGCGGCATCTGCACAGCAGGACACGGCCGGGGGTCAAGCTGCTCCTGCAGCAGCCTGCGGGGAAGGTGAGGCAATGATTTCCTCTTCCCTAAGGATCAGCACGGGATTTGGAGCTTGGCAGGAAATCCAGAGTTTGGGTTGGGTTTGGGGACACACACGGGGGATTCGGGACTTGTCCAAACCACACAGGAATGCAAACTCGCTGCTTGTTAATCCCTTGGGAATGGCCTGCTGTGAAATTCCTGGGTTTTCTGCCTCCCAGCAAGGCGTCATCTCCCACAACTGGGAATGCCACATGGAAAGGGCTCTGGAAAGGGGGACAACAGCCCCCAAGCCAAGGTTTCAGTGCCAGGCACCTGGCCTGGGACATCTGACTGCTGTCACCTCCCTGGCACCTCTCAACGTCCCAGGAATCCGGTGCTGCTCATGATCCATCAGAAATCCAGAGCTCTTTCCCTGTGTCCCAACCAGCAGCACCACCCTGGATCCAGAATTGGAGCTTTACATCCCGTTTTTCCCTTCCATTTGACTCCCATTCCAGAGGTGAACCCCTCATTCCTGAGGGTTTTCAGGACATCTGACCAGTGTCACCTCCCTGGACACCTCTCAAGGTGTTCAGGACAATGTTTACATCCCATTTTTCCTTCCATTTGACTCCCATTCCAGAGATGAACCCCTCATTCCCGAGGATTTTAAGGCCCTGCTGAGGTTTATGGAGCGTTTTCCCCCAAGCCGCAGGGAGGAAATGCAGCACTGAGAGGAGCAGAAAAGACACCCAATCTCCAAGGATTGATGAGCACATCCAGGAAAATGATGGATTTATCCAGGCTGTCCCATTCATCCGCACCCAGGAAGGAAATTAATGAAGCTCCCAGAGTTATTCCCGCTAATTGATGACCTATTAATGGCAATAAAGCTTTAAGAAAGCACAAATGTGTTCTGTGGAAGGGCAGAATGAGTGGCTCTTGGTGGTTTATCCTGGTGATTTGGGAGGGGGGAATTACTGGGAATTTGATCCCTGCTCCAAGGCCTGCTCCGCATTTTAGCGGGGAATAGCATTAAAATGAATGCTGGCACTTACAGATGGTGATTGGGTAATTAAAGGCTGATTAATCCAATTTTATTTAAGAAAGTGGGTGAGGGAAGGAGCTGGGAAATGGGAAATGATGGAAAAGTGGAGCAAAGGTGAAACTAAGGATAATTGGGGCTGGCTTTGGAGGATAACAGGATTCTTAGGGAATTCAAAGGGAATGCAGGAGATTGGATCTGTCTGGATATCAGGAAAAGGAGGGCACAGGGCCGAGGAGGGGATGACAAATGCAGGTAAGAAATTGGGCAAGGGCAGGTGACAACCAGAGGAGCCAATTCCTTCCAGATCCACATGGAAAACAACATTGGATATTTCCATTAATGACCATAAAAAGAGAGAAAAGTCTGCGGAGGGGGTGTTTGCTGCTGAAATTTCCTGATAAATTCTGCTGGAGGCACCAATTTTAGGGGAAACATGGACCATTTAGAATATTAAGGACGGAAATAAAGCGCTCAGGATCTCACAGGGAGGATTTCAGCTGTGTGGGAAGAGTGGGAATCGCTTCAAAAGGATGGAGGGGGAGAGTTCTGCCTGGCCATGGGGATGAGGAGATCCCAGCAGGTGCACAGGGATCTCACTGACCTGAGATGCTGGATACAGCTCTGATCCAGAAAAAATGAGCTATCCAAGTGCAGGACAGATTCCAGGAACTCGGTGTGCTTAATCCACCAAAATCTCAGGAAAATCATGTGTGAGAAAATCTCTGAAGATGCTGAAGGGCCAGATGTGAGGCAGAGGTGAATTTGTCCCAGTGGGAACTGGAGGAACCCTTCAAGAACTGCAATCAAACCACCCCAGAGGTCCCAAAGGCCACAGCACTGCTTTGGTGGCCACTTGGGAAACCGAGGAGCCACCTCTGCTCAGGCCTGGGTGACTCCGTCCCCACGGGAAGGAGGAGAGGGTTTGATGTGGTGCCTGCAGGAGAAGAGCCCTGATAAAGCCGGGATCCTTCAAGTTGGACCAGAAAAACCTGAGGTGCTGCCACCCACCCTGCAGCTGATCTGATCCCTCTGGGATAACTGGGGCAGGAGGAGGGATGGGAGGGAGGGATGGTGGCCAGGATTTCTTTGTTCCCACGGGCAGCTGGGAGCAGATGAGATCAACACCGAGTAATTGGAATAATAATTGTGTCTGAGGCTCCTGAGCCAATTCCCTCCTTCTCCTGTAGCAGCATCCCAGGAGTTGGGTTTTAGGTGCTGCGGATTTCAGTAACTGGATGATTTTGGAGACTGGGAAAAACTGAGGAATGTGTTGGTGATAAATAATTTGCTTTTTTTCCACGTTTTTTCCACAGCCACAGATCAGAGCAGAGGAAAAGAGGGAGGATTCTCACCCTCTCCTGAGACCCCACCTGCACAGCTGCTGCCAGCTCTGGAAACCCCAAAATAAGGATGTGGAGCTGCTGGAGCAGATCCAGAGGAGGCCACGGAGCTGCTCCAATGCTCTGGAGCCAGGCTGGGAGAGCTGGGAATGTTCACCTGGAGAAGGGAAGGACACAGGGAGAGCTCCGAGCCCCTTGCAGGGCCTGAAGGGGCTCCAGGAGAGCTGGAGAGGGACTGGGGACAAGGCCTGGAGGGACAGGACACAGGGAATGGCTTCCCAGTGCCAGAGGGCAGGGATGGATGGGATATTGGGAGGGAATTCCTGGCTGGGAGAGAAGCTGTGGCTGCCCCTGGATCCCTGGAAGTGTCCAAGGCCAGGCTGGAGCAGCCTGGGATAGTGGGAGCTGTCCCTGCCCGTGGAACTGGATGAGCTTTAAGGCCCCTCCCAATCCAAACCATTCCAGCATTCCCTGAGTTTGGCACAACCCCCAAAACCTCCTCGCTGGGTCCCAGACAACCTCTCCGTGTTCTCTCTGCCCCAGACATCAAAGTGGCTGAGGGGGTGTTTTCCCACATCCCTCTGTCTCTCCACAGGGCCGGGGTGGAAAAACCAACCCCGGTGGCTGCATTAAAATGCAAAGCCCAATGAAATCTCTCAGCTTCGTTAGCAGGGCTAATTAAGAGGAGCCAATCAAAGTCCCCTTTGCAAAACACACATTAACGAATCAGGAAGTGTGAAAACAACCTCAAAACCAGCTGTGAGTGGTTCTGAACGAGAGCCGGGAATGCAGATCCCGCGGAGCCCGGCTGAGTTTGGGAACGAGCTGGAATTTCCGCGTGTTTGTGTCCCAACGGCTGAGTTGGAGCTTCCAATTTTGAAGCCTGTGGCTTTCGAGCCACGATAATTCCAGCTCTGAAACCCTTTGATTCCACCCAAAACAGCAGTGGGAAAAGCACTGGGAGAGGAGGAGTCTCAGGAGTTTTACCCAATACGCTGAAATCGCTGTGGGGATGGAAGAGATTGAGGGGCTGAAGGGGTCAGGCAGCAGCTCCAGGCTGGGAGATCCCGATTTTCCAGGCTCAGCTCTCCATCCCTTTGGAGACGGGTGGGATGAGGGGTCTGGTGACATGGAGAGACAGAGCTGCATGGGTGGGAATAAAAACTCCTGATCCAAACCCTGGAATCCAAACCCCCAGTTTGGGAGACACAGCAGCGATGCCACGGGCTGGAATCTGCTCCATGGGATGCTCATCCCAAAAGCAGTGGCAATGTGGAGTTTGGTTGGGATTTGGAGCCTCCTATTCCTGGTAGACTCCTGAAGCAGGATGAGAGGGAGGGTGGAGAGGAGGAAAAGCCATCCCAAAAACCCCGGCTGCAGCAAACACTGTGGGGCAGCAGGGAAGGGTTGGGAGCAGCTCCAGGCTGGGAGATCCCGATTTTCCTGGCTCAGCTCTGCTTCCCTTTGGACGTGGCTGGGATGAGGGCTCTGCCTGTGGTCAGGGTGACCTGGAGGGACAGAGCTGCGAAGGATCAGCTTCGGGTGGGAATAAAAGAGATCCAAATCCAAACCGTCAATTCCCTTCCCGGAGAGACAGAGCTGCAAAGGATCCTCTCTGGGTGGGAATAAAAACTGCTGACCCAAACCCCCAAATCCCATTCCCGATGAAAATACTGACTTCCTTTGAAACCATAAATATCAATATCAATATCCACTCTCATACATGCCACCAACATTCCTGAGCGGGCTTTTTCCAAGAGAGCTTTGGGAATGAGGAGGAATTTGGCCAGGCCAGGCCAAGCCATTCGTGCCCCAGGAGCTCATCTCCTGCTAGAGGGATTCAGGGGTTGGATTCCGTATCCATCCAGAGAATTCCAGAGGTGACAAACGAGGGGCCTCAAAGGGGGCAGGGGCAGACGGGATCCCATCGAATTCCCGCCCCTCGGCAGCTCTGGGCTCTTCACCTGCCAAGGACAGGGAGGTGCAAACTGGGAGAAGCAGCCTGGAACGTGAAATAGAAAATAGGGGAAATGGAGGATGTGAGGTGTAAAAGAGCAAAGTAAAAAATAAAATAGAAAATCTGACAATAAAATCGAAAAAATTAAAAATAAACTAGAAACTAGGAAATAGGAAATATAGAAAAGAGAAAATGTGAGGTGTAAAGCATTTAAAAAAATATATAAAAAAATCAAATATAAAATATAGAAAATAAAAAATAGAAAAACGAAAATGTGAGGTGTATAATATAAAAGTAAAAAATAAAAAATAAAAATAAAATATAAAATATAAAACATAAAATATATTAAAAATGTAAGGTCTAAAATACAAAGGTAAAAACGAAAATATCAAATATATCCAATATCAAATATAAAATATAGAAAATAGAAAATGTGAGGTGTAAAATATTAAAGTAAAAAATAAAATAGAAAATATAAAAATAAAATAGAAAATAGAAAATATAGAAAATGGAAAATAGAAAATGTAAGGTATAAAATATAAAGGTAAAAAATAAAAATAAAAAATAAAAGAGAAAATAGAAAAAATTAAATATAAAATATAGAAAATAGGAAATAGAAAATAGAAAATAGAAAACAGAAAATGTAAGGTATAAAACATAAAAATAAAAAATAAAACAGAAAATAGAAAATATCAAAAATAGAAAATGTGAGGTGTAAAATAGAAAAGTAAAAAATTTTAAAAATTAAAAAGAAAATAGAAAATAGAAGGTATAGAGAATAAAATAGAAAAACTAAAATAAATGTAAAATATAAAATATAAAATATATAAAATATAAAGTTCAAAAAATAAAATATAAAAAAAATACAAAATATAAAACATAAAGTATAAAATATAAACTAGAAAAATATAGAATATGGAATATAAAAAATATAAAAGCAAAATAGAAAATAGAAAATACAAAATATAAAGTATAAATACTAAAAAATATATAAAGTAATATAAAATATTGCATTCAAAGATTAAATATAAAATATAAAAGCCAAAATTTAAAATATAAAATAGAAAACAGAAAAGTGAAAATACAAAATATAAAATATAGAGTATAAAACACATTAAAAAATATAAAATAATATAAAGTATAAAGTTCAAAGAATAAAACATAAAAGAGAGCATATAAAAATAAAATAGAAAACAAAAATTACAAACGATAAAGTATAAAATATAAAATATAAAAATACAGAATATTAAAAATATCGAAATAAAATGTAAAATATTAAAAAGAAAATACAAAATATAAAAGAGGAAAATAGAAAATAGAAATTATGAAATATCAAAAAATATAAAAGCCATATTTTTGCGGTAGAACCTGGGAGAAATGGGAATAAAAGGAGTGGAAAAGCCGTGTTTTGGTGGTAAAAGCTGGGAGAAATGGGGATAAAAGGAGTGGAAAAGCCGTGTTTTGGTGGTAAAACACTCTCCAGCCGGAGAGTTGGGGTTATTTTTTGGGAATGAATCCGATTTTTCCCAGCACAGCTGCAGGGATGGGGGGAAAGGGGGATGTGGGTGATGAAAGGTTTGGCTGCAGGGTTTTGCTGCCGAGGATCCCTGCCCTGCTCATGGAATTTGGGCGAGAAGTGGGGAAAAAAGGGCCATAAATTTATATATTCCTGGGGCTGGAGGCAAATCCCACTCAGGTGGTGCAAGGGGAGGTTTTTAGGTGCTGCCTCTGGGATTCTGTGATAATAAAGCGAAATTAACCCGCGCCCTAATTGATTTCCCTTTATTATCTCGGAGCTGGGGGTGTTTGTGCACCCCAAATCGCATTAAGGGTACACGTGGTGGGATTTATTTCTGGTATTGATCAGAAGTTCTGGTCTTGATCAGAAGTTCAGGTACTGCTCACCCCACAAAGGTCAGCAGCCTTTGAAAGCAGAGCCTTTCCTCTTATCCTCCAGTGGGCATCCAGCTGAAATCCAGAGGAAAGCTTGGAATGATTGGAATGGGAGTTTGGATCAAGTCCTGCAGTGGATAAAAACCCTGAAGGAATATTTCTGAGCAGAAGGAAACGCCAACACCCAGAGGAGCCTCCAGCAGCACCGTCAGAGCCATCCCTGGCTCCCCGTGGGGCATGAGATATTCCCTGTAGGAAAAGCACAGCCCTCTCCTGTTCCCTGGGATAAATGGATGTGGGAAGTGCTGGAAGGAGTTGGGTTCAGGTGAGGGGGAAAGGTTCCAGTGGAAGTTTTTAATTAAAAAATGAACTTTTTTTTTGTTTCAAGCTTGAAAAGCCAAAAAATGTCCAAGTGCATTGTGTGAGGAAATGATTCTGGCCTCTAATATATGATTAAATAATAAATATTAAATCCTTCCCTTCACTAATATTTTTGTCCAAACCAGTGTTTTCTGGGAATTTCAACCAGGAGAATTTCCTCTGGAAAAGGGGAAGAATCTTGAGGTTTTTCCTCCATTTCCTTGAGAGAAACCAAGAGGTGTTCAGAGCTTTATCTACAATCTAATATCACCTAATAATATAAAATAATAGGGAATTGATCAGATTCCAGCCTTCAAATGTTTCTATTTCAGGGCTCAAAGCTCTGTAAAATTCTGAGCAGTGCCCAGAGATGGAAGGACAGGGATGAGGATGAGGAATGTGCCATGGGATGGAGGGACAGAGTGTCCTGCGTGCTGCTCTTCCAGGCTGGAGGGAGTGAGGAGGACAAGAGGAAGGAGAAGGCAGGGAAAAGGAAATCAAGGAATTAAGGAAATGGAAATAAAGGAAATAAAGGAAATAAATAAATAAATAAAAAGGAGGTGAAGGAAAAGCAAAATACAGAGGGACCTGCAGTGAGTGTTGTCCAAACAGCTGAGTTTTCCATTGATTGTGCTGGATTTGCCTCTTGGGCAGATCTGAGGGGAGAAATGTCCCTTTCCCAGCTTTTCAGAGCACAAGGAACATCCTTGGAGAGCAGATCCATGGAGAAGAGGTGAGGCAGGGCAGCAAAGTGCTCTGGGAGGGGCTGCCAAGCTCTTCCAGGGGTTTCTTTTTAAAAAGGAAGGAAATTGGTGTTTAAAACTCAAGTCCTCGTGGCCACGCTCAGGCTGGAGCGTCCATGCTCCAATCCAAGCAGCTCATTCGGATCTCCTGGCATCTGCCAAGCTTTTGGGAGCAGCTTGGAGAGGGCTGGAAGTTGGGAAAGGGCTGTCCCAGGGCACCTCTGTCCTGCTCTGATGGCAATTTATGCCCTGAGCCCTCTCGCACCAGAGCAAGGAGCCGGTAAAATCCGGCTCCAACCCAACCCTTCCCTTGGATCCCATCCAGGGAGAGGCAAAGAAGCTCCTCCATCCCATCTCAAAGTTCAGCCTCTTGGACAGTGACCTCCTCAAGCTTGATTATGTAAAAAATTCCGTGGAAAAACAATTGAAACTCTTCCAGGGAGAGCTGCTCCATTGATATGTAAGAATCCAGCGGAGGGAATGAGTGTTAACCTCGGGATAAAACTTTGGAAGTGCTGGGGCGCTGATAAACCCTACAATTCCTATAAACTCAACCCCAAAGGCAGCCTAAGGCTGTTGATAAGACAGAGCTTAGTGGTGCTGAGGGGAGAAGGGAAAAACCTGCATTAATTCCAGTTGCTTTTTAATTATCCACAACAAATCCTAAACGCCAGCTTCTTTCCTCAGCTTCTGTCCTCTCCTGGACTGAGGGATGAACAGGACAAACGGTTTAATCCAGAATATTTTGAGGAGTTCTGTAGTTGTTTGAGGTCTTTCGGGATAAATTCTCCTGCCCGACGTCGGAATGGGAGCGTTGAGGTTTTCCCAGCTTGAGGGTTAACATCCCATTCCAAGCATGCTGTAGGATGGTAATCCATAGGTTTCTGCCAGATCCTGAATTATTTGGGATCGGGCTTGCATGGAAAAGACCGTTAAAGTGTTTGGGAAGAACTTTGAGTCCCCATGGACTGTGGGATCTGTGAGAGATCCAAATTTGGGATTTCCTGGGGAGCTGTTGCATCCACGCCAAGGTGCCAAATCCATATTGAAAAAAGGAATGAATTTCTGGGAAAAAACAGGCGGAATTCGGTGTCTGTGGGGCATTTTGTGGTGCTGGAGGGCAGTGGGAGCCTGGTGGAAGGGAATTTTGGGGTTGGTGAGAAGCCAGGAATGGTTGGTAGGAAGCGATCCCAGGTGCGAGTTCCAGGAATTGGAGCCTCAGGTGCTCCCAACAGAGAGATTTGACTTTCCTGTGCCCATCCTGCCCATCCCAGCCCGTCGGTGGGAAGCTGCATGCTCCTGGAAAAGCAGAGCATGGAGCAGCCTGGGATTAATGCCCAGTGATCCCAAGACCTTGGCAAGGCAGCAGATGTGGGATCAGATCCCTCCATGGATTTTGGATCCAATCACTCCATGGGGCTGAGCTCCCTCTCCACCCCCAGGTGACTCTCAGGGATCTGTTTGGTTTTCCAATCCAACTTTCCCGAGCCAAATCCAGCAGTTCCAGGCTGCTCCAGGGCATTACCCAGCACTGACTGAATCCTGAGCCTCGGGATTATGGACTCGCACCCAAATTCTCCCACAAGCCCAACCCCAAAAGCCATTTCCAAGGTCCACAGAGTCCACTGGAATATTTTCTGGGATGCTGGATTTCTCTGCACCACATTTCATCTCCATGCTCCACAGAATTCCTTGATTTTTCCCATTGTTCCGGCACCATCCCTGTGTTCATTTGCTTTTGGCTCTGCCTCTAATCGCTCCCGTTGCTAATGAGTGACTCCTGGATGCTAATTAGCATCCAGTCCCATCCATGGATATTTTCCCATGCATCCCTAAACCCCTCATGCTGTTCACACATTCCATGGAGTGATATCCCCGGGAAGCATGTGGTGTGAGATGCCAGCCTGAATTCCACGTGGGAACGGGTCAGGAATGATTTATATCCCCCTCCATTCCTAAACGACCTTGCTGATGGCATCCATTCATTTTCCAGCGCTGAATTGCGGGAGACAAAACATTCCAGGCGGATCCAACGGGATGTGCTTCACGTGCTGAGCTAAACACGTGTTAAAAACCCAACTCCAAGACAATTTTCCAGTTAATAAATTCTGCGGATAGCTGGGAATGCGGCAGGAAAACGCAGCCGTGGCACAGAGCAGATGTTGGATGCTCAGGAAGAATTTCTGCAATATCTACTCTGCCACAAGATGAATTTCCAGAAGGATTTTGTGGATCCCAACCCACACATCCCTGGGGAGGAATCAGAGCCACTCTCCCCCAGAGTTTATCTTGGCTGTGCAAATGTTTCGGAGTGAGCTGGGGTTGGGTTTCCAGCGGGAGAGCCGCGGTGGTGGCACGGGGGTATTTATGGGGTGCAGCTGCCCCTCCCTCCCACAGGACCTTCACGAGTCTCCCACCATCGGATTTCCTCCTGGTTTTCCAAGGTCGGCTCGGAATCCAAAGGCTGGGAAGGATTTTTGAGGGTGGTTTGGGGGTTTTGTCGTGAAAACATTAAAATTTAACCTTTGCTTTCTGCATGACTCGTCCTTTCAGGGGCAGATTGAGCCAAGAATTATCATGGAATCATGGAATTGAGTTGGAAGTGACCCAAAGGATCATCAAGTCCTGCACAGGACAACCCCAAAATCCCACCATGTGCCTGAGGGCATTGTCCAAACGCTCCAAGGATATTCCTGGACCTTAGGAAGGTGGTGGGAGATCCAGAGCTGCTGCAGATGGCACCGGCCTCTCATCCCACTCCAATTCCTTCCCCTCGTCACTCATCACTCCCAACATCCGCGTTTCTCCCCGTGATCCGCATCCAAAGCTCTTCCTGATATTTCAAGCCACTTTCTCTCTACCTCCTCCTTGCTAATTCCCCATCTAATTTTAAACCTCATCCATAATGGGAGCTTTTCTCTGCTTCCTCCGTGTGTCGCCACATTTTTCTCTCCGTGTTTTCTCCATTTGCCACCAGCTCCTATTTACATCTGTGTTTGGAAGAGACATGAGGCAAAACTTATGGCCAACCCCAAACTATTCTATAGAATCCGGAGATGCTTCCCAGTGTGGAGAGTTGCCCGGGAAAGGAGCTTGAAATAAAATCCCGAAAAAAAGCAGAGGATGCACCCAACTGCTGCTCAAATCCATGAGCTGGGTGTTTTGGCAGGGCTGAAAGAGCTGACAGTCAGCAAGTGAGGAAAGGAATTAATTCTGGCTATTTAATTAGAAAAATACTAAAAACTAGGAGTACATGAAAAGATTAAATTCAATATTTAAATATTTTTTCATTCTTTACCGGACAGAAGAGCCCCAGACTGTGCTAGGGGCTGTGATAAAATAACATTTCTGAAGTTCAGGAAAATTAAGGGAGATGTTACACAACAGCATCTCCCGATGTCGCAATGGGATCCTCACCCAAGGCTGGGGGAAGTGGGCACCCAGCCAAGCCCGTGGGCTGCATTCCGTGCCCAGCTGGCTCCTTTTCCAGCAAACAAACGGAGTTCACTCGGCTTTGACCTTAACTCACTTCTTAATTTTTATTTTTTTTTAATAGGAAGTCGTCGGAATGGTCCAACTGGCAGGTCAGCGAAACATCCCCCAGCTGGAGGCTGCCCTGACAGAATTATGGATTGCAGATGTTGCCTGGGAGCTGTTGGGATTCTGAGCGGGGCCAGGAGTCCCCTGGGGTGGCTGTGGAGCTGCTTCCCAAGCCTTTGGGAAGAGGGGTTTGTTTTCCTCTTGAAATGAACTTTTAACCATTTGGGGTTTGCTCTGCATGCTGAAGACAAGTGACAGAAAGCAGGGGAAGATGAAGCAGAAGATCCAGATCCTGATTCCTCTCTTCCCAGGAGGAATTTCTTCCTGTCTTCTCATTGGAACTGCTCAGGGAGGTTTGGAGTCCCCATCCCTGGAGGTGTCCAAGGAAGGACTGGACGTGGCACTGGTGACAAGGATCAGGCACAGCTTGGACTCAGCGACCTTGGAGGGCTTTTCCAACCTCAGTGATCCTGGGATTCTTCCTGCACACTTGGGAAGTCCTACAGAAACGTGGCTTCAGGGCTTGGATGTCACCCCAGCAGTGGCGGCACCTCAGAACTTGGTGTCAACAGACGTTGTTGGCCATCAGGGACTGGAGAAAGCCCAAGGCTGGAAATTATTTAATTTATTTGGATTATTATAATTAACAACATTGCAGCTGCAAGGATAAAAAGGACAGTGTCAAATACTGACTTTGGGTCAAATAATCCTGCGATCAGTCAACTGAAAGGACAGAGATCCTTAAACCAGCTCCAGGAAACTGCTGGAGGTCCAGCCTTTGAGCCAAGCCTAGTTAACCTGAGCTCTGTAGGTTTTCCACTCCATGTTTATTCTCTGGAGAGCAGAGGTGCTCTTATCTCCATGGCCTTGTCCATAATTCAATAGAGAAAATGTTATATTTGAGGTTATACTTCTTCTTCCTCTTCTTCTCCTTCTTCTTCTCCTCCTTCTTCTCCTTCTCCTCCTATTACTATTATTATTACTATTGTTATTTTCATGGGAAATGCCATTTATTATTCTGCCCATTTTATCCCCAGAAGCCAACTTTGACTGCTGGAGATGAATTTGCTGTTGAGAAAGGCTCCAAGCACCTCCATGGACAAATCTCCCTGGATGCATTCGCTTCTCCTCCGTCTTTTGATGACACCCTTGGCTTTCACTGTGGCTTTTTTACCGGATTTAATTTGAAAAATGTGAGGATTCATTAATCATTTTTGGCAGATCTTTAGAGCCGGTGGACACAATGAACACGGGGACCTCAGCCTGAAGATGAGAAGGTCAAGAGGGGATGAAGATCCTCCTGCAGGGACATGGTGGAGCTGAGATCCCTGGATCTGTTCAGCCTGGCAGGAGCCCAGGATTGGTGGGAATGACTCTGGATGTTTTTCCGTGTCTGTGAGGGCTTTGGGACCATCCTGTGTCTCGTGTGCCCCCGGGATGGGGATGTGGAGCCAGGATGGGTGCATGGCATGAGGGACTGAATGTGCCAGGAATCCTCTTTTTCCAGGGAGTCCAGGAGCTCCACAACACTAAAGTTCTTTTATTTCCCTCCAGCCTCCCTCCCCAGACCTCACATCACTTCCCCCCTCACCAAACAGCCAAGAGAAGACCCAAAGTTTACATTTTTCAAGAGAGCACTAAAATCAACAATTTCCTGTGCTCTTCCTACCCAGAGACCCCGGCCAGGGAGTCAAGAAGATTTAGGGGTAGGAACTCCTGCCCATTCCCGCCTGCGTGGGCTAGGATCTGGGATAATGAGGTGTTCACACTTTAACAAAGCTGGGGGAAGGTGTCAGATCCCTCTCCCACAGCTGGGCTGGAGTAAGGGTGTGAGGGAACATTAAAGGCTCTGAGTGGAAAACAATAACAAACAGAAAAGGGGAGAAAAGGCACGTTGTAAAGAAAAAGGGGAATAAAAAAGAAAAGGGGTGGGTGGGACCCGTGTGATGCTGAGCTCAAAGGCTCAGGGTTGTGTTCAGGGGATGCTGATGACTGTCCCGAATAATCCCCATTCCATGGGGGTTTTTAGAAGCTGTGCACTCCAGGGAGGGGTTTCCCTCAATTTGTTTTGAAACCAAAACCCCCCCAAACCAGGCAGCTCCAAGGTGTGTGAATGAGGAACACAGAAATCTGGGATTAATTTTTCCAGAGATGTGGAGATGCTGCTCTGGGCACCCTGTGCCAGGGCCTGCCCACCCTCCCAGCCAGCAATTCCCAATTCCCAATCTCCCATCCATCCCTGCCCTCTGGCAGTGGGAAGCCATTCCCTGTGTCCTGTCCCTCCAGGCCTTGTCCCCAGTCCCTCTCCAGCTCTCCTGGAGCCCCTTTAGGCCCTGCAAGGGGGTCTGAGCTCTCCCTGTGTCCTTCCCTTCTCCAGGGGAACATTCCCAGCTCTCCCAGCCTGGCTCCAGAGGGGCTCCGTGGAGCAGCTCCGTGGCCTCCTCTGGACTCTCTCCAGCAGCTCCACGCTGTTCCTGTGCTGGGATCCCCGAGCTGGAGGAGGCTCTGCAGGTGGGGTCCCAGTGAGCAGGACAGAGGGGCAGAATTCCCCCTTTCCTGCTGCCCACACTGGGATCAGCCCAGGGTTCAGGGAGTTCTGGGTGCCAGAGGACATGGCTGGGACATGCCCAGCTCCTGAGACAGAGCCCTTGGATTAATGGAGGGAATGAGCAGGAATTCCCCCACCTGGACCCCAGCTCCTGGTGCTGGGCAGAGCCAGGACAGCCCCTGCCTGAAGTGACAGAGCTGGGGAAGAGCAGGGAAGGTGCAGCAGCACTGGGGAGTGCACCCTGGAGCAAAGAAAAACATTTATTAAGAAATATTATAACTGTAAATGACCCAGACACAGAGAAGGGACTTTTTTTTTCTTTTTTTTTTTTTTTGCTTGTTTTCCTTTCAGCTCTCTCCAGTTGGCCCGGAGACCCCTGGCAGCAGCTGGAAACCGAAGAGGTTTGGAGTCTGAGAGGCACATGAGCCCCAGACAGTTTGATTGCTCAAACATTTCTCAAAGATTAGCTTTGTCAAAGCAAGCACCAGGGAGGATAAATCACGTGGCTCAAGCTCAGCTCCATCCAGGCTGCTCCAGAGAAAGGCAGTCTCCAAAGGGGTGAGGAGATGGCAACGAGCTGGAGCTGCAATATCACACGGGAGAGCTTCCCACGTAAATGAGGAGTAAAATCCAGGCAGGCACTTGTCCCATCCAAAAAAACCCTGGCTCAAGGTGTCACAGAGATGATCCAGATGTTCCTCTGGTTCAAAAGGACATTAAACCACTATTTTTACCCTAAAAAAAAAAAAGAGGGGAGCTTAGAGGAGCCATCCATTTTGTCAGTGCTGCTTGCAGAACCCAGGGGTTAAAGTGAAGAGAAAAAAACCCCAAGTCTGACGGTGATCCTGAGTCCATCTGACTGTGCTGCTTGCTCCTCTCTGTTATTTTTAAATCCTGAGCTTGGAGCAGGGAGAAGCCCCTTGGAGCTGCTGCTTGTGCCCAGGGACTGCTGGAGGGTTCAGGGCCCTGTGTCCTGCTGCAGGCCCTGTTCCAGAGGGCCAGGGCTGGGTTGGACACATCCTGAGGGATCCATGAGGGATTCCCTGCTCCATTCCAGGCTGGTTGAGCATTACAAACAATCCCAGAATATCCTGAGCAAGGATCATAAATGCAACCCCTGGCTCTGCAGAGCCACCCCAACAATCCCGCCCTGTACATCCCTGGGAGAGTTGTCCAAACACTCCTGGAGCTCTGGCAGCTTTGGGAATGTGACCATTCCCTGGGGAGCCTGGGCAGTGCCCAGCACCCTCTGGGGCAAAAATCTTTCCCTAATCTCCCACCTAAACCTCCCCTGGCACAGCTGGAAACTGGTCCTTAAGGGAAAAACCATCACAAACTGGTTCGGATGAGCACCAGTAGGAAACCCCCCACAGCCAAGGGTTAAGGATCCACCCCAAACATCCATCCACCTTTCCCAGCACATTCCAAGCCCTCTGTTGTTGTTTTTGATGCACTTCAGTCTAATTAAGCACAGTTTAAATATAGCCCAGCTCGTCCTTTGCTCCTCCAGCCCCAGCCTGGGAGGGTTTTTTTCCAGGCCCACATGTAAGAACGATCTGCTTTGCCTCGCTTTTATTTATAGCTGCTCTTTGCAACTGGCTGCTTCTCAGTCCCAAGCAGAACCAGGAATTACCCTTAGGAAAGGGAAGAAAACACAGGGAGGGTGGGTTCAACCCAGTTGTTTCCCCAGCCAGCAGCATCAGAGGCAGAGGATGGATCCCGGCACGGACACGGAGCATAATCTGGGACACCATGCACTTATTTTCCAGCTCATTTTCTGCCCACACCTCACCAGAGGTGAAAATCTTCTAATTTCTCTAATTTCCCTAATTGTTCTGATTTTTCTTTTTCATTTTTTCCTGTTTTTTCCTGATTTTTCCCAAGTCAGGAGCACTGATACACACAAATGGGTCCGTGAGGTTTGACCGGGGTGAAGCAACCCCGGATTTTGTACAAATGCCTTTGAAAAGATCTTTGCCCACCTTCCATGTACACATTTATTTAAAACCAGTTTCTCTCTAAATATGAGCTGCTGCCTTTGGAAGAAAGATCAGTGATCCCAGGTGAAGAGGGGAGATGAAACAAGATTATTTTTGACACTGAAATGATCATTATTTTGGGGTTGACATGAAAGAAAAGAATTGATTTGCCCAAATTTTGGGTCTTTGGGAATCTTGTGGTGAGGGTGTTCACAGGGGGGTCCAAGACATTAATTTATTGCTGTTTTATTGATCTGCTCAATAAAAACCCCAGGAATTATTTGCTTTAATCCTACAGCTGTGGCCAGATGTGCTGGGAAGAGGAAGAGGAAGAGGCTCTTCTTTCCCCAGCCAGAGGTTTCATTCCATGTCTCATGGGACACCCAGGGATTCTTTCCTCCACTCTCACCCAAAATCATCCCCTGAACAGCCCCAAGTCTTTGATCCTATGGAGTGACCCCAAAAAAACCCCCAAATTCCTACTGGGACTTAATTTTCTGGGCAATTATATCAATAACTGGGTTATATCACCTCATGTCCCTGCTTAGCTAGAGAGAATTCCAGCAGAAAATGAAGTTAAATAGGTTAAGGATGCAGCTTTTCCTGGGATGGGATGTTGGGAAAAGCTGCCTCATGGGAAGCAGGACATGCAGGAAAGGGAAGGACAGGATTTGGGTGGGAAAACATGAATTAAACATGGAAGGATTCTTGCTGTTGTCTGTGCAGGGGCAGGAGTTGGACTCGATCCTTGTGGGATCCAATTCCAATCCAGGTTATTTCAGGATTCCGTGATTCAAAGAATACCTGAACAGCAAAATATGGAAAATAAAAATTATTGTCTGTCTTGAGGACTCCCCACTTAGAAAGGGAGTGATTATCCCACTTTCTGAAAGTGTGGGGCAGCCTTTCCTTGGGAAATATGGGATCATCACTCCTCAGGGCCTGCATCCCAGCACACAGAGGCAGCTCAGCCAAAAAATCCTTCCTGATGTTTAAGATATTGCAAAAATCAATGTTTTTCCTTGTGTTCAGACAAAAACCTGCCAGAAGTAACTCAAAGGCAACATCTGTCATTTTAAACAGAGAATTATTTAGGCCTCAGAGCTGACCTGAATAGGCAGAGCCCAGATCTGTATGTGGGACGGGAGTTTTTTCAAGGCCAGGCTGGGATTCGGGGCCGGCCCCCGGGAGAAGCTCCAGTTAATTCCAAGGGCTCCTCCCGGCCCTGCTCACACGTCATTCCCACGTTGGCTCTGCACAGATCTTTTCATCGAGGATGAAAAGAGAGCAAAGAGCTCTCTATTTACAGAGATGTTAGAAATGAGTGGTTTCACAGCTGCTGCAGAGACCTACATTCCCTCAGGCTGGGCATGGAGAGGACAAGAGCCTGAATCCCTGGGAAGGATTCATGGAATGGCCTCCTGAGATCCATCCTCACACCATCCTGAAATCCAGCTGAGGAATCTCCTGGGGAAATAGCACCAAACCCCACCAAAGCCACCCTGAGCCTGCCCTGGCCCAGCCTGAGGCCGTTCCCTCTCTCCTGTCCCTGTTCCCTTCGAGCAGAGCCCGACCCCCCCGGCTGCCCCCTCCTGTCAGGGAATTCCAGAAAGGAAAAAGATCCCTCTGGATCCTCCTTTGCTCCAGCCTGAGCCCCCTTCCAGCTCCCTCAGGAATTCTCCAGCCCCTTCCCAGCTCCATTCCCTTCCCTGGACTCCTCCAGCCCCTCAGGGTCTCCTTTGCTGTGAGGGGAAAATCAGAAAGTGGGAGAAAATGTGAGGGGAAAGGAAAATGAGGGAAGTTTGGGAAGGGCTCTGCTGCAGAGCTTTTCCTTCTGCATCCTCCTTTTCTCCAGGCTGAGCCCCTTTCCAGCTCCCTCAGCCAATCCTGGCATTCCAGACCCTTCCCAGCTCTGTTCCTTTCCCTGGACACGATCCAGCCCTTCAGTGTCTCTCTTGTCTTGTCTCCATATGTGAAAATCCTGTGAAGCACTGCTCTTTACAAGGTGCTTCATTCCTTCTGGGAATTAAATCCCAATTATTTTAGTTGCTCTTATCTGTCCCGCTCAGTGCTTGGCAAATCCCAGCCCAGTCCTGTGGCACTGGCAGGCAAAAAACAAAAGATGCTTTCATGATGATCCAGCCCAGTGTGAGGCATGGAGCAACAGGGAGCTGCAGGAATTGTTATTTGTGTAGGGAAGGTTGGAAAATAGTTGGAATTATCCGAATGCGAGGAATTCATGACTGGGATTTGCGTCTTTGGCTGGCAGAACCTCTCCCAAATATTCCAGCCTTGCTGTGTACAGGCTGTGATTCACCCTGGAGGAAACGATGGATTTCAGGCCGCCCTGCGCATTTCCCTTGATCCTTTTTGGATCATTTGGACAAAGCATTACTCCCTAGTCTTTGTTTTGGCCGGGATGAGAAAAAAAGCAGGTGATTGAATCATTTCCCCTTATCTCCAAGTTATCCTAGCCAAAGCTCGCCCAGCTGTCTCGGGAGTGACTTAGTGCATCCAGTTATTGTGCTCAGGGAGGCTGCGGGTGGCTATTTCAGTACATCCAGGGCTTTTTTCCCCCCTATAATTCTCCTTTTCAAACATTTTACAAGCGCTTCAGAGTGAGGAGGTTCCCAGCCTCCCACTGGTTTTGCAAGAGCCCAGCCAGAGCCAGAGGGTTTCTATTTGCAGGGACTCCAATAATACTTGATTTGAAGGAGTGTGAGGCTGCCTCGTTTTCTGGGAGATGAGAAAAGCTGGCAGAGAAAAGAGGAATAATGGGAAAGGTGGGAAGAGCTCACTGTTGTTGTACAGGCAGGCAAAGGTGATTCAGAGCTGTCAGAAAATCACTGCCTGCCCCTTGTCTTCGACCCCAGGGAGGAGGGAAATGTCACCCGGGGCATCAGGGGAGGGAAAACTCTTCTTTGATGATTCTTGCCTTCTTTTTCCGTGTATTTCTGAAGGGTTGGAGCATTTCCCTGCAAAGCAGCTCATGGCCTCTCCTGGTGAACCCCAGTGACACCCATGATGGGCAGTGTTTGTGGCTGTGATGGGGAGAAAACTGGGAAAATGAGAGGCTGGGATTTCCCCCTGGAGCAGCTGCTTGTTCTCTTCTCAATTCAATTTAAAATCTCCTTTTAGGGCCTGCCATTCCCTTTATTTTGCCTCCCTTTCTCCATCATTTGCTCCACGCTCCTCCCAGCTGATTTGTGCCATCCCTTCCACCAAGGCACTTCCCAAGCTTTGCAATTGTATCCCTCAACTTTTTGAATCCTTCCCGTGTCCCTTTTCCAACAGTTCCTCTGTGCATCCCTTTCCTGTCACCTGAAGCTTTCCCACCCTGCTCCAGTGAAAAATCCCATTACAATTCCCGCCTTCCTTGCTGGGCTTTAAGCTCAGAGTTTAAATTATTTTTCCACAATAATGGCCTAATCCTTTCTCTTATCAGCGTGGCAGATAATCCTCCCAAGCATGGTTGGTACCTTGTCTTCTCCCTAATTACACAGAGACAAATTTTGCTCCAGGATGAGCATGGGCTTGGAATTAACAGCAGGAAAAGCCCCAAAGTAAAGCCCTGCCTTGGAGAGCATCTTCCTCCCATCCCATCTGGCTCAGCCAAGGCAAACACAGAGCATATTGTGTGTCAACTCCAAATATACTCATCCTTCCAGCTGGGATGTAGGGACACTTCCCAAACATTCTCTAATAGCAACGGGATGTGTCAGCTGCAGCGAGGCGCTGTCAAAGCCTCCCTTCAACCGAGGGCCAACCTGCTTGGCCAGGGATGTTTCCAGGGCAGGAGGAGCAGAAATAATTTGCCAAATAATTAGAGGAGCACAAGAGCTGCCGTATTTCAGTTGCACGGTTGGATTGGGAGCTTGCAGTGTCCTCACAGTTTAATTACGAGCTGAAGGTGTTGTTTGTTCCAGTTGTCCTCACAGTTTTTCCATGAATTTGCCTTAATTGCCCTTATTTTCATTAACAGCTCAATGATCATTCTCATTATGCAGCTCCAGCCCCAAGGGATGGCACCAGCAGGGACAAACTTTGTGCCAACACAGCCCCAGGAGCTTGAAACACTTTGGAAAAGCAAACTCCTTGTATTTCCCTGGGATAATATCCCAGCACATAAAAGCATAAACACAGGACTCTCACTCCAGGAATTAATTCCTTTAAATCCTCATTCACCTGAAATCCCAGACCAATCCCTCTGGACTTGTTCTATTTTATCCAGTCTAGAACAGGAATGCCATTTAATTTTTAAATCCTGCCTTTGGATGAGACCAGAAACAATTCCAAAGCCTCTGGTGAATATTCCCCAGTGTCCTCCTGGGGAAAGACTGAGTGACCCCAAGGCTCTGCAGGCCAAATTCCTTCCTGCTTTATCCCTGTGGGTGCAGAGGGGTCCCAGCTCAGGCAGCTGCCTCAGAGAGTCCTCAGCTTAAATTTGTGCTCCCTGCTTTCCATGGGATCTGGTTGGGATCAGAGGGATAAGTCCATGTCCTGGAAGAGTGAGTTCACCTGCTGGGATGAGTTCTGGATTCCCCAGGTGATCAATGACCACTCTGTTTTAAGCCAATCAGGCACATCCTACAAATAGCCCCACTAATTAACATCCCAATTAACACCCTCCTCATTCTTAATGAGCACTCCACATGCAATAAATCCCTTTATCTCCTCTTTTTTTTCCCTCTTAAAATGACCCTGTGGATGGTGGATCACGCCCCAGTACACGCAGAGCATCACAAACCCACAGCCAGCAGTGTGGAGAAATTAATATCCTAATCTCATCAAGATTTTGAAATATTAACTTAAGCTGCTGAGGATGGATTATAGACTCAGAAACCAATCACCCTTTTCCCCTAAATAACTGTTAAAATAGGAGAAATATGTCTGGCGTGGGGGGGAATCGAAGTTCCATTGCCAAAAGGCCTGACTGCCATGGGAAGATTTCTTGGCTCCTGACACCTCGTTAAGTTATTTACCAACATCCCAATTTATTGTGCTGTCCAGCAACCACAGAAATTCTTAAAATTAAGTGGAGAAAGAGAAAAATAAAAATAGGCATTTATCAGCCTCCCTGCAGGAAAGGACACACCAAGGAAATGCGAAATATGGGGTAACAGAGGGCTGCGACACAGAGCAAATCCCAAATCTGTCTGGAAATTCCACAGGGAATAAACATGCAATTATCCCAGTCGGGATGGGCACAGAAAGTCTGCTATGGCCTGGTCTGGCTGCTTCACATTTTCTCTCCAGAGAGAGAATCTCCAGCCCTTGGAGCATCTCCGTGCCCTCCTCAGGACTCGCTCCAGCAGCTCCTCTGGGCACCCTGTGCCAGGGCCCCTCCCCACCCTCCCAGCCAGCAATTCCCAATTCCCAATCTCCCATCCAGCCCTGCCCTCTGGCACTGGGAAGCCATTCCCTGTGTCCTGTCCCTCCAGGCCTTGTCCCCAGTCCCTCTCCAGCTCTCCTGGAGCCCCTTTAGGCCCTGCCAGGGGCCCTGAACTCTCCCTGCAGCCTTCCCTTCTCCAGGCATCATCCACAATTCCATGTGCTGCTCTGCTCCAGCATCAGGATTTGGGAGACACCATGGGAAGAAGGCAGGGATGGGTAAGAAAATGAGATCTTTGGAACAATTCTTTCTGTGCACTGGTTTTTCAGCACTTTTGGGATCCATCCCTTCCATTAATGGTGCGTGATCAGCAGAATTACCACAGAGACCGCTGAGAAGCCCAAATTAACAATATCACGGCAATAATTGGGCACAAAAGGCTTCTTTTAGGGATCAAAACTTCTGCTGAGTGACCAGATCCTGCCACAATTATCCCAGGGGCATTCCCTGCCTGAGTATCCTGGGGCATTCCCCACCTGGGGCAGGATCCCACCTCTCCTCCTCCCACCACGCCCGAGGTCAGCCGAGGTTTTCCAGTCCACCACACGCCAGGATCTTCCTGGGGGGTGGAATTCCTTGCTCTGTGGGGCTGGAAATGAGCAGGGCTGGCAGGGGGCTGGGGCAGCTCCCGCCTCTGCTGACCCCGGGATGCTGCACTTCGAGCGCTGATGGATGGCCTCGCCTGACGGAGCCCCGGCCTGAGCTCAGCCAGATGTAAGATTAATTTATTGCACCTGTCCAAACAGAAAATATTCCTATTTTCTTGGGTTCCAGCTTCATGGAGAGGCCTGGGTGTGCCATGCTCAGGTGACCTTGGCCCAGCCTGGTGGGTCTGTCCCCTGCGGGGATGAGGGGACACCAAGCATCGCTTGTAATCCGAAGATGAAACGCAGCAGAAAATCCAGGTCCTTGGAGCAGGAGGCTGAGCTGGGATATGCAGGGGGAAAGAATCCAAGCTCTGCTTCAGCTGCACGAGGAGCAGCAGCAGAACAGTTTGTGTTTTAATTAATAAGGAAATAATTTGGCGTGGAGCATCTTAATGCGGCTGATTTCTCGCTGCGGCATCAAATCCTGCAGCGGGAGAGCAGCAGGGAGAGCTTCCAGCAGCACAGCACAGGCCAGGAGGGATCTGCAGCCACCAGCAAGTGCTGGGCCAAAGCTGAGGCTTCAAATTCCCAGCGAGTTCAGTGGAATTTTTGCCTGATTAAAGCTCGAGCCGCAGTCCAGGAATTTCTGTCTCTGTCGCAATCCAGCCAGGCTTTGCGCAGGAGCTTGGGAGCAATCTGTTCCCCTTGATGGAGGTTTTTCTTGGAGAGAATTCAGGTTTATTCCATTAGAAAGGGCTTTAGCCTTCCCTTTTTATGGTGGTGGGAAAGAAAAACCACTGGGTTGCCCCTGAGTTGGGACAGCTCAGATCTCACTTGGTTTTAACCTTCTGTCCTGAAGGGAAAAGTTGCTAAAGGACTTTAGACTTGAGAAAGGATTTTAGACCTGAGAAAGGAACTTTACAAATTGTTGTTCCTTGTAATGAGGGCCAAAGGATCTCTGGGAAGTGAAATAGGATCATAATGAGGTGAGCACCTTCCTATTGCTGGGTCAAGAAATTGGATAATTCGGCTGGAATTTCAAAGGGAGGAGCAATTGGAGGAAGATGAACTTCTGACCCTGTAATTACAAAGCAGAGCTCAGCAGAAGGTGGGTGGCATCCTGGCCAAAATGACATGACAAAAATAAGAATTAAAAGGGCTAAAAACCACTGAACGTGGCCTGAAATAGCTCAGTCTTGAGGAATTACAAAAAAAACCAAGGAAGAATTTCATCTGGGGAGATAGGGAGAATCCTAAGGAAAAGTGAAAACTGCCTGCCAGCAGAAGGAGAATAAAATCTTGGTGATCCCTGAGGGGATTTATCCTGGGATACTGCAGGCAGTGCTACATCCACACGCTTTTTGAGCAGTTCCAGGGATGGAGACTCCCTGTGCCAAAGCCCAGCCACCCTTCCAGTGAAGACATTTTTCCTGACTTCAAGGAAAATGTGGGAATGAGGGGAAAATGACAACGGACGTGATGTGCTTAAGCTGTCTGCCTGCTGGTTTGGGTGCTTTGCTGGATGCTGGGGACAGGGCTGGTTCTTTTTGTGGGTTTGGGGGGTGTTGTACAGACACCTCCAAGCTCCCCTCATCCCTGAGGACACGGGGACATCCCACCCTGTCCCACCAGCTGCTCTTCCAGCAGGAAAACCAAAAGCTGGAAGGGAAAAAACTGTCTCAGCCCCCGAAGTGAAGGCCCTGCCTTTGTCACCAGCTCTCCCTGCACAAAGCTCACTTTATTTTCTCCTCAGCATTCAGGTCTCTGACTAAAGAAAACACAGAAAAACCCCACGCTCAGAGACATTTTCTTTCCTCTGCTTTGTTTATCAGCAAGATTAAGATTCCTGGCTGTGGAAGAAAGGAATATCTCCATTTATTTCTTTCGGGGCATGTGGAGTGCATTTGTTTCCTAGGATGCAAATTCATTGTTCCTGCTCTGAATGAGAGCCCCGGTGCCAAGAGCTGCCATCGGATTGGGATCTCTTGGCATCATTTTTGCGGGGATTTGAGTCCTCCCAATAATTCTGCCCCTGGAAAAGCTTCCCTGTTTAATTCTTAAACTTTCTTTCAGATGATTTCCCTCTTTCTAAAGTCCCGCCGTGCCGCAGGGTGGGATTTTGGGATGTGGGTCACGCCACCAGCCCTGGGGTGCTGCACCAGCTGCCTGCACCACCAAAAAGGGCGAAATTGGGCGTTCAAATGCGATTGGCTGCGCTTCCTAATTCCATTTTTTATTTATGTCTCTCCCTCCCGATTGTTTTAATTGGGATTTACGCACACACACACACACACCCCCCAAATTGCAGCTGCAGCTCCAAGTGCCGCCAGGAAAAGCTGCTGTGTGCAGGGGCAGCGTGAAATTCCAGCCTTTCGCCATGGGATGAACCCCCCCGAGCTCCCTGTTTGTCCCCAAGGGTGGGCAGGGCCCTGTCCCCAGCCCGGCTCAGGGGCTGCCACCTCCCATTAGCTGCAGCAGGGGATGGCACGTTGTGACATGGCTGTGCCTGACATGCCATGTCACCTTGGGAGATAATGACTTGGAAATCTGTGCTAATAATTGTTTTGACTCTTCCCCTGGAATGAGTGGGTTTGGTTTGGGTTGGGGTTGTTGTTTTGGTTTTTTTTCCCCGGCAAAATGTCTTGCACTTGAAGTGATTTTATTAGGGAATTGTTGGTATTTTTTTACGTAGGAAAAATAGCAGTTGTGCCAGCTGGAGGTTGGGAGTTGGGATTGACATCCTTGCAGCCCCTGGGGATGGTGCTCCAGGGAAGATTTCATAGATTCCAGCTCCTTCTGTCCAAACCCTGCCGCCCCAGACACCCTCACCTTCCTCATGACCAGGATCCTGATGCCATCACTGCTGAACAAAGGATTTGTATCATAAATATCCATGGGAGGATCCGCATCCAGAGACGGACAATGGAGCTGGGGAAGGGTCTGGAGCACCAGATCAGCTGAGGGAGCTGGAAAGGGGCTCAGCCTGGAGAAAAGGAGGATGCAGAAGGAAAAGCTCTGCAGCAGAGCCCTCCCCAAACTTCCCTCACTTTCCTTTCCCCTCATGTTTTCTTCCACTTTTTGATTTTCCCCTCAAAGCAAAGGAGACCCTCAGGGGCTGGAACGTGTCCAGGGAGGGATAATGGAGCTGGGGAGGGTCTGGAGCACCTGGAGCAGCTGAGGGGTTTGGGGGGCTCAGCCTGGAGAAAAGGAGGATGCAGAAGGAAAAGCTCTGCCAGAGCCCTCCCCAAACTTCCCTCATTTTCCTTTCCCCTCACGTTTTCTCCCACTTTTTGATTTTCCCCTCACGGCAAGGGAGACCCTGAGGGGCTGGAGGAGTCCAGGGAAGGGAATGGAGCTGGGAAGGGGCTGGAGAATTCCTGAGGGAGCTGGAAGGGGGCTCAGGCTGGAGCAAAGGAGGATCCAGAGGGATCTTTTCTCTCTCTGGAATTCTGACAGGAGGGGGGGAGTCGGGCTCTGCTCGAAGGGAACAGGGACAGGAGAGAGGGAACAGCCTCAGGGGAGGGGAGGTTGGATATTGGGGAAAATTCCTTCATGGAAAGGGTTGTCCAGCCCTGGCACAGCTGCCCAGGGCAGTGGTGGAGTCCCAGATATATTGAGCAAGAAAGTGCTGGTTTTGTAGTCAAATATTTGGATGTGTTTTCTCCAGTTCCCTTGACCCGGGCTGAGCACTTGGGGCTGAGAACCCTCCCTGTGCTCCTGCAGTTCTGCTCCTGGGGGATTTAGGGGGTTCTCCATCCATCCAGACCACCTCACGTGGGCAATCCCCATCCCAAAAATCAGCAAATCTGGGATCATATCCCAGTTTGGCCAGGTTTTCCCAGCAGGACAGGAAAAGGCCTGCAAAAAGGTGCCTCCATTACAGAACCAGAGGATCCTTTAGGCTGGAAAAGGTCTTTAAGATTTGGGCTTGGGAAAGCCAAAAAAAAAAAAAAAAAAAAAAAAAACCAACCCAAAAAAACCCCAGAAAAAATAGAATTACTTGGAAACATTTTGGCAAAATCAGGCCAGAATGTTAAAAGGTTTGGTTTTCCTCCCTAGGAAACTCCAGCAGGAATTTCTGGCCACACTCCCCCTCACAGAGCATCTAAATATCTGGAAGTCCCCCTTCTGCAGGGGACAACACTCCAGAGCTTCATGGTCATGTTTCCTGGGAAAATCAATCCTCTCCTCCCAAAAAATCCTGGTTTCTGTTAAAGAAATAAATTAATTTAGCAGCATTGAAGCCCATTTCAATTTGACTTGTGAATTTAGTTCAGTACAGACTCTTATATTATTAAATAAGGTGCAAAGCCTTAATTAAATAAACTTTAGCTCTTGCTGCAGGATTTTATCAGGGAAACCCAAACAATCCCTTCTGACATCATTTAACTTCTCCCTCTTTCTTCCCCTTTTCCTTGTCAAAATATTCATCCCAACTGGCACGTTCTCCCCTAGTATTTAGATTTTTGCAGACATCTTTACAACCTATCTGCATTTTTGTGGAAAAACTCTCCCATCTGTTTATTTCCCTCTTGCAACTGGCTGGGATGACTGGAACTGGAGAGATCAGGGAAGAGCCGGCAGCGCCTGGAAAGAGCCTGGAATGGCTTTCCCTGGGCTCAGTCCTGGTGCTTTCCCCTCAGAGATATTTTCTTATCTTGGAGGCCCTGTCCTTGAAAATAAATCATCCAAGACATCCCTATTCCACAGGTTTCAGCCGTTAAAATTTGGGAAATTCCTTGCAAAGCTCCAAACAAAACCCTCGCTGACAAAGGCGCTGTCAGAATCTGAGCTGCAGATGCAGCCCGAGGTGAACAGCACATTTTGCAGGAATATTGTGAATCTTTTCATATCATATGTGTTGCTGTGACAAGCAGAGAGACTGTTTTCCCTTTTAAATGAAATAATAAATGAAGTCAGAGAAGTGGGGCTGCAGGAGAATGGGTTTAGATGGGATATTGGGAAGGAATTCCTGGCTGGGAGGGTGGGCAGGCCCTGGCACAGGGTGTCCAGAGCAGCTGTGGCTGCCCCTGGATCCCTGGAAGTGCCCAAGGCCAGCCTGGAGCAGCCTGGGATAGTGGAAGGTGTCCCTGCCCATGGTATGGGATGAGCTTTAGGATCCCTTCCAACCCAAACCAGGTTGCGATTCTCTGGTCCAGCATCCCAGTCCCTGCCTGCAACTGGTTCAGGCTCTGTGCCCATTGCTGGTTCCTTGTAGATAAATTCCTTGAGGTTATTCCCACCTTCTTCTGTAATTTATTTAGTGCCAAGCAGGGGGAATTCAGCCCCCAGAGTGCAGCTGGTGTCACTTTAATCCATAAATTCCAGACTATTTAAAATCCACGTGGATGTGGCACTTGGGGACATGGCTTAGTGGTGGCCTTGGCAGTGCTGAGGAGAAATTGGACTTGATAATCTTGGAGATCTTTTCCAGCCTAAACAATTCCCCACTTCTGAATTCCTTCTCTGGGCAGCTCCCTGGGTGAATGAGGCATTGCTGGAATTGCTGGATGTTGCCAGTGTTTCACAGGCAGCTCTTGGAATTTGCTGTTGGATCGTGCTCAGAACAGGAGAATTCTCCACTAATTAACGCAATAATAGAAAAAATAAATAGTGTGAGGTTTGTACACTCTGAAGGTGCTGAAAGTGGGGTCCACCCCCGAGTTCCCATTTTTCCCAGCACCAGGTTCCAGCGGGATGGGATGGGCTGGAAAAGCAGAGCCCCTGGGGAGCCCAAACTTCCTCCTCCCTGCCCGGAGCCCACAGGGTGATAGTGAGTCAATAACCTTTTCCTGAAACCACTTTATACTCAACCTTTATCTTTTTCCTCTGGCATTGTTCCTTCTTTCCCAAGGGAAATGCCCAAGCCCTTATTGCTTGTCAGGAGGTCAGTGGGAATGATGCTATCAATCCATGGGGTCCCAGCCCCGGCTGCAGGTGAGCACAGCACACCTGGGCCAGCACTTTAACACCTGCATCTGCTTCCAGACCCGTCGTGGGGCAGAGAAAAATAAAAGCACCAAAAAGCCCCTTGC
This sequence comes from Corvus cornix cornix, assembly GCF_000738735.6. Classification (NCBI taxonomy): domain Eukaryota; kingdom Metazoa; phylum Chordata; class Aves; order Passeriformes; family Corvidae; genus Corvus; species Corvus cornix. The sequence continues at coordinate 1,655,236 of NC_046337.1, read as the reverse complement.
AAGAGCTAATCCAGGGGAAAAAACATGGTAAAACAAGGTTTTTACAAGGGCATGGAGTGGCAGGACAAGGGGATGGATTCACACTGACAGGGCAGGATTAGATTTGGGATTAAGGAGGAATTCCTGGCTGGGAGGGTGGGGAGGCCCTGGCACAGGGTGCCCAGAGCAGCTGTGGCTGCCCCTGGATCCCTGGCAGTGTCCAAGGCCAGGCTGGAGCAGCCTGGGATAGTGAGTGGGAGGTGTCCCTGCCCATGGCAGGAGGTGGCACTGGATGGGCTTTAAGATCCAGTCCAACCCAAACCAGTCTGGAATTCCATGATCTCTCTGCCCTGTGCTTTGCAGAGCTCCTTGGACAAACACAACTGCTGCAGCATGGTTCAGGCCTGCTCCTGGCTGGGGAGAAGATTTTACAATCACAGAATCTTAAAATCCTTTAGGTTGGGAAGGGCCTTTAAGATGACCATGTCCAGTTGTTAAGATGTTACTTACAGACCTGATTTCTTCACCTCAGTCACTCCACTGCAGACAAAAGCTGCTGTTTATTTATTCAAAGATTAAATAGATCCAGCAGTGCCACAGTTTGTTCCCAGTTGTCTTTTCACATTATTATTCCTATATCCATGGCTTCTCCCCTACCATTTGCATCCACAAAATGCGAAGTGCTGTTGGCCCATCCCAATTTACAGGGGCTACAACCACTGGTTTCCACCTCTCTCTCATGGAAAGCCTGGCAGAGTTCCCCAGGAACATCTCAGCCCTCACCAACGTGCACCCAGCCCAGGTTCCATTTTAAACACGGATATTTTGAGTCTCCATGAGATTTTGAGCATCCCCAGTCCAGGGGGTTGTGCTGGAAAAGGCCCCCCACGGCTCAGGAGGCTCCTGGGATCACTCTGGGAAGTGCCAGGCTCTGTCCCCAGTGCCACTCTGAGCTCTGCTCACACCTGTGCCTCAGAAGGGATAGCTCTGCAGCCTGTGTCCCCTCTCCATGGGCTGTCCCATGCCCAGGAAGCTCCTGGGATCCGTGGGAAATGATCCCTCAGGGATCCCTCAGCCCTCAGTGGCGCTGTTTCCATAGATCCAGGCTTTGCTTGGGGCCGCACATGGAGCTCCAGTGTTTCCCACTGCCCACATCCCAAACCTGCCAGGCAGGGGCTCATCCCACGTGGCTGTCTCATGCCCTGCTCTCAGGCTAGAGCACGGGTGATATTTGGTGGGAAAACCTGAGCTTGGAAGCACAAGAGCTGATGGAGTTTCCCCTTTTTCATGGATAGAGCCACACAGCTCCAACAGCCGTATCCTTCTGCTCCCAGTTTGGCTCTCAGATCTTCTCCTGCATGCTGGAACAACCTGGAAGAGCCTCAAACCCTTCTTCCCTTCCACTTGTGACCATTGGCATGATGACAGCCAGTAGATAATAAAGGGCACAGCCCAAACCCTTGGGAAAGGCAGTGCCACTCCCGCTGGGAATCTTTCAGTCCACGGCTTTGTCTCCAGGAGAGCCCGGGGGCCTGGGAGCTGTTAGAAAAAGAGAATCCAAAACTCATCCTGGCAAACCAAATTGGCAGGAAAGGATCCACATTTTGGCTTACCCCTCATTTCCCATGGATGTGGAGAAAGTCCCCACACATCCCGTTTACGGCTTCGAGGAAATTTCTCCTGGCCCGATCCATGCGGGACATATGGAATCCATTTTCCCTCACACCTGGCCACATATATTTGTTATGAAAGGTTCATGACTCCACAGGCTGTGTGACCTATTCCCGGGATGATTGGAGTTAAATGTGTTTCCTGCTCTCCCAAATTCCATATAAAGCGAATAAACCAATCCATAGATCCCCAGTGTAATATCCTGAGCCTACAAACACACACAGGCAATAAGTCAGGGAGGAGGGGGAAATCCTATTGCTGCTTCCCATCAGTGAGCAGCTGCGAGGGGAAGGGAAAGAAAAACCCTGGAAATTCAGGGAACAACAGGAATTTTGTGGTGCTCAAGTCCTAAAACCAAGTTTCAAGCCCAAGTGGTGAAACTTCTGAACTCAGAGCTGATGCTCCATGTGAGAAAGGAGATGATTTTGGAGCCTCGGAATGGGAATGATGCTCCGTGCATTGGGGTGCTCAGGCATCATTTCACTACACTTGTAATAAATAAAGCAAGCTTCTAAAAAATATGGAGAGGAAGTTTGGTGACTGGGCAGGTGGTGACTGGACAAGGGGGAATGGTTTTAAACTGAAAGAGAGATTTAGATTAGGGATTGGGAAGGAATTCCTGGCTGTGAGGGTGGGGAGACCCTGGCACAGGTTCCCAGGGGAGCTGTGGCTGCCCCATCCCTGGAAGTGTCCAAAGCCAGGTTGGAGAAACCTGGGAAGGTGTTGGGGGTGGAACCAGATGAGTTTTAAGGTCCTTTCCAACCCAAGCCAGTCTGGAATTCCACGATTCCATGATTCTATCACTATCACGGCAGGGCCACAGGTTCAGAGGGTCGGGAAGGGTTGTTGGATGCTCTGGATAATTCCTCCCTCCTCCTGCATCCCTCAGCAGGGCACAGCCACACGCTGCATCCCCATGGTCCTGACCTTTCCAGGGAAGCCAAGTCAGCTCCTCTTAGGATCAGCAGCTGGCATTTATGGCCGTGGTCTCTACACCCCATAAATGCAGCACCCTGCTTTTCATCCCAACCCACCACCACCCCCCTCCTGCTCTGCTCATCCCAATCCCAGTGGACAAAAATCCAGCCCAATAAAACAAAAGAGTCACTTTAGGGAAGGAGGACAGAACAGGGATCAACCCCACACTTCCAACCCCACCCCTCCTTTCCCTGGGGAGAATTTTCCCTCAAGGAACCGAAGCGAGAGGTTGTGCAACAGCTCCGTGCTGATGCAGCAGCACGAAATACCAAGCGAATCCCTTCCAAAAGAGTCGAGTTGGATGTCATTATTTCCTGTTGGTAGACAGAAGGAGAGTGGGAAAAACTCCTGTTTCGGGAGCCAAGCGCTGCCGAGGAGAGCGATTAGCAGATGGCGTGGAAATTAGCTCATTATTATTAATTTGCCAGGCCTTTCCCAGTTCCTGAATTGCCCTTTGGAAGCTGCAAAGCAGCGTGTGCATATGGACAAAAGGAGGCTGCTTTTGGCAGAGCAGCTAATTAAGAGCTGTGCCACCCACTCCCTGAATGGGAGCCCTTCCCACCTGCCCCATCCCGGATTTGGGATGAGCGGCGCCGGGATAATGCTCAATAGGGAACCCCCACGCCTGGTGCTTATTAATGTGCTGCTGTTTTGTGTGAAGGAGTTAATGCTGCAAGAGGCCTTTTTTTTCTCTGTTTCTAAGGGGGTTTTGTGGAGGTGGTTACACGGACTGTTTAACAGCACTGAATATGTCTATTTATTGGGAAATTAATTTAGGGACAAACATGCTTCAGCACACCAAAACCTCTCCTCCGTCCTCTTTCAAACCAGATTTTTTGCCTAGATTGTTACACGTCCTTTTATTTCTTTCCAGGACATCACTGCCCTGTGGAGCTGAGAGAAGAATTTGGGCTGGTAGCCCAAAATTAGCTCAAAAAGAAAGGAGCTCGAAGCCTGAATTCACAGCGACTCCACAGCCTCGAGTGGAGCTGCAGTGGGACTTTTATCCCAGCTCCTTTGTATAAAAGCTGCTGCAAATAATGATAATAATGCTAATAATGATGATAATGATAATAATGATGATGATGACGATGATAATAATAATAAATAATCACAGAATAGTTTGGCTTGGAAGGAACCTTAAAGATAACCCAATCCTAACCCCTTGCCATGGGCAGGGACACCTTCCACTATCCCGGGTTGCTCCAAGCCCCATCATCATCATCATCATCATCATCATCATCATCACTATAATTTCCCACACTAATATAAAATATTATTATTATAAATTATTCAATATTAATTATACATTTGTAGATTTTAAAGGGATATCAAAAGGTTGCCTGGGACAACGCAAAACCATCCCTTTGGATGCCTTTTTCCATCCTTCCCAGGAGCTTTAAGCCCTTGGAAATGAAGCCCCGCAGCCCCACTCAGGCCTGATCGCTGCCAATTAAAGTCAGCACGGAGGAGATCCCACACTCGGCTGCTTTCCAGCGGCAGGAAAGCGGGAATTGTCATCCTCATCCAGAATGGCAGCGCTGCGAGCCAGGGGAGGGCTGCAAGTGACACCGACACCGTGTCCTCGCCGCGACAGCGCTAATTGCCCGCGTGGCACGGCTCCTAATTGATTTCCTCCTCATTAACTCCGCGATGCCGCTGCGGGGCTGGATCTGGGGTGAAGCGCTGCGGATGTGGAATACGGGGAGATGGGTGAGGGAAAGCTGGGCATGGAAAGCAGGGAAATGGAGAGGGAAAGTTAATTAGGGAGCTGGTGGTAATGCGGTGTCAGAGCAGAACATGCTGGGTTCAACTGGGGGACACCCCTTGAATCAGAGGAGGTTTGGGGTGGAAGGGACCTTACAGCTCATCCCATTCCACCCCTGCCATGGGCAGGGACACCTTCCACTATCCCAGGGTGCTCCAACCCAGCCTTGGACGTTTCCAGGGATGCGGCAGCCACACCTTCTCTGGGAAATCCGTTCCAGGGCCTCCCCACCCTCCCAGCCAGGAATTCCTTCCCAATATCCCATCTAATCCTGCCCTCCCTCAGTGGGATGCCACTCCCCCTTATCCTGTCACTCCATCCCTTGTCCAAAGTCCTTCTCCAGCTTTCAATATTTTCCCAATTTTCACTATTTTCTGCTCTTTTCTCTATTTGTTTGGGATCGGGAGTGTGCATGGAATCCTGAGGAAAAGCTGCTGTGACGTTTCCCTGGGCACGAGGGGCTGAGCAGTTCCATGTCATTCTCCAGACGGAAATCCTCGGAGCAGCTACAATGCGCTTTGTAATTAGAGTTAATTAACACTTCTGCAAATTGGTCTTTATTTAAGACCAGCTGCCGAGGCAAAAAAAAAAAAAAAGAAAAAAGTCTATCAGCCCATAAAATATTAATTAGCACAAGAGTCTCGTCTGCTACCACTGGGCTGTGTGGGGACAGGAGTTGGGCAAAGGGAGCTTTGTTTCCTTGGATAAAGAGTTTGGGAGCAGGAATTTGAAACAGATAAATTCAGATTTCCTCACGGAGCCCTCACACACGTCCCAGGTACAGGGACAAAGTCTCGTCCCCTAAAACACAACGCAGCAGCCTGGAAATGCATTTGGAAGTGCAAGGGAGAGGATGTGGGGAGGAATAAAGGTTAAATTTCATTCACACATCAACTGTGGGAGAGCCCAGTGGTTTAATCATGGAATCAGGGAATGGTTTGGGATGGAAGGGACCTTAAAGCTCAAAATTCCACCCCTGCCATGCCACTATCCCACGTTGCTCCAAGCCCCATCCAAGCTGGCCTTGGACACTTCCAGGGATGTGATGATGTGAAAAACTCTTCCAAATTAATCTCCCCTTTCCCTCCAGCACCCCCTTCCTCTGGGATTTTCCCTACTTCCTTCTGTCCGTTGTTTTGTCTGTATAAACACACCCGAGAACTTCATGACAAATACTCTTTCAAACAAGGATTTTGTTCCCAAACTTTCCTGCTTGTGGGATTTTGTGCCGAGGCCACAGCGGGGCCGGTTCCTGTGCGGCTCCGCTCTGCTCTGACTGAATTAGGTCAGGGGCTTCTCCAGGCTATAACCATCTTAAAACTATGTGACAGAAACAAATAGGAAATGTTTAAAGTTAAGGCTCTGCAAGTACTTTTATTCAACATAAAGATGGGATCACTCGGAGTTTATGTCTGCTTGCTAAAAATTCCTGTAAGGAGCTTGGTGAGGGATAAGAAAATCAGAAAAAATGTCCTTTTCTCCCTTTCTGTGGAACCTGGATTGGTGCTCACTCTCAGAAAAACCAGCCTGGAGTTTGGGGGGGGGGGCGGAAACCAACTCCAGAAACAAATAGCTGCAGGGAAGGCAAACTGAAATGTAAAAATATCCCCAATTTCAATGGAATTTTACAAACCGGCTTTGCAGTGAATTCCCTTGAAAATGTGTCAGCTCTGCATGGAGGCCATTAACCATTCCTGGGGGATCCAGTGAAGAGTTCCAGCAAGGAAACCATTTCTTTGCAAAAGGAAAAAAATGTTTCGTTCCAGTTTGAAGTCTGGATGTTGCTTGTGTTGTATTTTTATTTTGTTTTCCAGCATAAACTCAGGAAAGGTTTTAGAGGGTTAAAACCAAGCTCAGCTGAAACAGATTCCAGAGCAACACCAAGGTGGGGTTTCGTTTTGGGGTTTTTTTATCATTCCTGATAGTTTGACAAAGAATGAGCCATTTTTCTTCCATTTTACCCTCAATAATTACTATTAAATATTAAATAAATTTAAAATATTAAATATAAATATGAAATATGAAAGGTGAAATACGAGAGGAGCAGTTGTTTGCAGTGGTGTTCACCCCACAGGTCAGCCCACGCTGGGCTCTATTTTCCAGCACAAGATGCTCACCCTTGACCTTTTATGTCTCCTGCTCCCAATTTTCCATCCCGTTACAAACCCATTTGCCACGGAATATTTGGTTTCAGCAGCTCGCGGTGCTGCTCAGTGGAAGACAGGACTGGAGACACCTCCAAGCCCCTGAGAAAAGTTGGATGCACCCATGGTCAACCCAAAATGTTGGAATCGCCCACATGAGGGTGATCCTTCATCACCTGGAGGAAGGAAATGAAGCACAAGGAGTTTGGAATATGCATAGATACATTCCTGCTAAAATTCTAAGGATATCACGAGAAGGTTCTTCCCCCAGAGGGTGGTGGGCACTGAATTCCCTCAGGGAATGGTCACAGTCCCAAGGCTGCCAGAGCTCCAGGAGCGCTGGGACAATGCTCTCAGGGATGCACAGGGTGGGATTGTTGGGGTGTCCTGGGCTGGGCCAGGAGTTGGATCAGTGATCCTCATGTTCCTTTCCCCTGGGAAGGTGTGGGGAAGTGGTCAGTGGGAAAATGTGGTGTCTCATGGACTGGGAAACGTCCCGTGATCCACAGAGGGTGCAGCAGCTGCAACGGGCACAGAGCACTTCTGGGAGCCTCAGGATCAGCCTGATCCTGATGCCGTGATGATTTTTGTCTTTTCTTTTATACCCCTGTTACACCTTTTTACACCTTCTGTATTCTCAGTGCTTCTGCCTACATTCTTGGCCTTGTTTGTTCAGCTGGGAGACTCAACATCTCAGAAGCTTTGTAGCTGGGGGTCAGGGTGCCCCAGAGCCCAAGGTCCTCTCCAGAACACATTCTGTAAACTGAGATAGAACCATCCAGGGGAAGGTTCCTTGGGGAGAGGGGCTCACTCGAGCCTCTCCTTGGGGAATCTTTGATAGATCTGCTAATTAGTAACATCTCTAATGTGATACCAGATCTTTTGGGGGTGTGCATGGCAGGGTGCTTTGAGGTGCATTCGACCTGGATGTGTGCACCTAAGGATCCTTAAAATAAATACCAAGGTAAAATCCCTTTTCCCCTTCTAACCGTGTTTGACTTTTGATTTTAAGACCAGGAGAAAGCATCAATCCCAGCAGGAAAAGCTCCAGGTGCTCCCAGGACACGGCTCCGCCATCCCTCGGCAGAGAGAACTCCCTGTGAGTCCCGCAGGCCTCGTGCTCTCCTGGGCAGGTGACAGGATGGGAGGTGACGGCTGTGGGAGCACCAATCCCGCCAGGGGGGTCGTGCCAGGTGAGACAGAACGGGAGACGCCGGCACATTCCCAGGAAGGTGTCGGGAGCGGCGGGGACACCGCTCGTGTTTCCACAAGCCCCAGCACAATGTCACAACAGCTCCCACAGGCATTAATGTGATGGGAAAAGCGCAGCTCCGTGGCTGCTCCTGGCAGGGAGAACACTGGGCAAACTGGGAACTCCAAGATCTGCCTTTTCCAAGGGTGAAATCCAAGCCTGAGCCGCAGCAGAGCCCCATGGAAAGAGGAACGCCGTGGATCCTGTTCCCCTTTATGTGGCTGGGGGCTTGGCTCCATAATCCCAAGGAAAAAAAGGCTCTCGAAGATTTAAAGAGGCTTTGGCTCAGCCTTTGAATGCCTTTTCATTTTCCCCTATTCATGGATCAAATCGAGCTCCCTGCTCTCAATAATTGCATTTTACCTGCTGAAAACACGGTCTGCAGACCTCCGAGTGCTTTATTCCTCCTGATGGCGCATAAAGCATAAACATGAAGTTTGCTAAAAACAGGGAAAAATAGGACTCGCTTTTTTCTCTTCAATATAATTTCCAAGAGGAAGCATTAACTCGTAAATCATAGGCACAAATTCAGCGAGGATTGAAACGCTACACTCAGCAGCAGGCAAATTACAGCCACACCACTCCATCAGCCAGGGCTCCTTCCAAGGGCATTGTTGGGAATATGTTCCTCATAAGGAGAGTTAAGGGGGGGAAAAGCAAAAACAAAGAGCCCTAAAACCATGAGGAAGGAGAGTCCCAGCACCCCCAGCCAAGGCTGGTAAAGGAAGGCAGGGCTGGATTCAGCTCAGCCCATCCTGCCTGGACTCACCACCTTCACAGGGAAGGATTTATCCTGATATTCCATCTCTTCCCTGCCCTCTGGCACTGGGAAGCCATTCCCTGTGTCCTGTCCCTCCATCCCTTGTCCCCAGTCCCTCTCCAGCTCTCCTGGAGCCCCTTTAGGCCCTGCAAGGGGCTCTGAGCTCTCCCAGGAGCCTTCTCCTCTCCAGGTGAACATTCCCAGCTCTCCCAGCCTGGCTCCAGAGGGGCTCCACCCTCAGAGCAGCTCTGTGGTCTCCTCTGGATTTGCTCCAGCAGCTCCACATCCTTCTTGTGCTGGACCTCAGAGCTGGAAGCTCATGATTATACCTGGGATTGTACCTGGGATTATACCTGGGATTTTCCTTCTCATTGAGCAGTTTGTGACAAGGCCACCAAAATCTGGCTTTGAGGGGAAGAAAGATGAAAACACCAAAGTTTAGCACCCCTAAAAGCACCACTGGCACTTCCTGGACACTCAGACCTCACCCCGTGGAACAGGGCAGCTCCAGCTCTGCTTTGGCTCAGGAAAAGAGTCTCAGAAATAAGGATTTAACAGCTGTTCTTTGTACTTGCTTCCTCTCCAATTTAATGTTTCCTTTTAGAGCCTCCTCTCCCAGCAAGTGTTCAAAGCTGCCCTTTATGGTGCAGGGCATCTCTAAAATCTGCTTTATGCCCCAACCTCCAAAACTCCTGTTCTCAGATACAGATAATTATGGCCATGAGTGTTTTTTCCCTTTAAATCTTGCAGTGGGACTAATCCAGCAAAGAGGGAGCTTCTCCTCAGCTGCAGAAACCCAGCCCAGACGTGGCTCCAAGAGGGTGAAGGAGAACCTCTAAATAATTTCTGTCTGTTCAACACCCAGCTGTGCCCAACCCCAGCACCCAGAGATGGGGGTGGGCAAAACTGGGCAGGTTTGGGGAATATTTTTACAGCCCAAAGGTTGGAAAGTACCTCAGAGCTGGAGGTGGGAGACACCTGAGGTTTTGCCAAAAAATACTTGAGCAAACTGAGCAAAATGCATTGCCTGTTCCCCATTTCCTTTTGGTTTTTTGCATTTTTTGTGGCATTTCAGGTCTCCAGGGTGGGGGTTCCCCTTTCTGCTGCAGGCTGAGGCTCTGCAATGGGGAAGGAAGCTATTTCTGGGTGGTTTTAGCCACTGTTTGTGTTGCTAGGATGGGTGGCATCCCTTGCCCAGGCTGGAACAGGGAAGGGGCTGCTGCCACACAGGGCCCTGGCACAGCCTGAGGGTCACCAACAGCAACAAAAAACCTCATTAGAGCTGTGAAAAATTCCCAGGAATGTGTCCACCGACAACGTTTTCATTCTGGCAGGCAGCAGATGTGGTCTGGGTTAATTTTGGGGTGGAAAAGGCTGCCTGCTGTAACCACTGGGGATTTACAGCACGAGCAGATGGTGGGAATGATGGACAAAAGAGTGAGAATGGAGTAACTGGAGCCACTGGAGAAATGCTCATGGGCACCCCAAGGCCTGGGATCGGATGTGCAGGGCTTGCAATAACTTCAGCTCGGCAGAGCCGTGTCCATCTCCTGGAAATTCGTGAGCCACCATTCCCGCTGCAGCAGCCGCTGGGAATCCCAGGGCCCATTTATTAGACCCAAGGAAGAAGCTGCTCATCCCAATTTTACTGCAACAATTGATGAGAACGGGGATTAAACTGGCACCCAACAATAAAAACAACTCCTGAGGCAGCCAGAGCCCAGCAAGGCCGAGCACATCTTGGGGATGGGCCAAAATTGTGTTATCACATTAAACCTTGCCTTAGACAAGAGCTGAATTAGATCAGACTAAACAAAGCAGATCTTAGGAGAATTTCTCCTCCAGGCCTTCCAGCTCTGCCTGATGGTGGTGTAGACCCTAATCCTTTACACTCCTGCATGGGGTGAGACTTTGAATCTCTGTGGCAAGGATATCATGGAATAATTGAATGTTTTACGTTGGAAAAGCCCTTTAGGACCGTCAGGAGGAAGCAGCAGTGCTTGTGGGGCAGGCAAGGCTCCTGCACTGGGGGTTGGTGGTCAGCAAACTTCCCCATATTGCAGGAAACACCAGTTCATGTTCCCCCTCCACCCTCTGAACGTACCCTGGGTATTTTTAAATGATCCTAAAATCTGAACAAGCAGCGGAAATGTGTTGAGCTAGGGAGGGAGCTGGTGGGGAGCAGGCTCAGATAGCTGTAATGTCATTTTTCACCCCTCCTGCTGCTGCTTTTGAGGAAGGGAGGTGAATCCTGGGATGGGATATGATGGAAAAAAACCTCCCCAGGCTCCTCATCCTTGCAGAGTTCACCCCACACGAGCATTAGGTTGTCTGGAGTTTGAGCCTTGCAGAAACTTTTTAATCCTCATGTGTTTCTAGTGAACAACAGACCTCTGCCAGCAGTAATTGCATGCATTTCCGGAATTTATCTCCGTTGGATTGCCTTGGGCATCTAATCCCATAAAATTGCCTCTTTGCTGAAGGGATGTCGTACGTCTGGAGGCGCTGGAGGGGTTAATGTGATGTGTAACCAATGGAAGATATATTTAATGATCTCTGAAATTGCTTCTGTGAAGCATCCCCATAACTGCCACAACTCGATTTACTACAGATCCTGCAAATAACAAATGTAATTACTTGGGAATCAACATAATATTGGGTCAGACAGCCTGATATTCCCTCAGTTTGCTGGAAACTTAATATAAATCTGGAGCAAGTGTCTATGTCCAGTCATATTCCCCAGCTGTGCTCTCAGGAACAACATCCAGCATGGATTTCTGGAAAAATGCTTAAAAACGAGAGCGCTGTAATATTAATTTTTGCCTTTTTAAGGGCTGTAATATTAATTTTTGCCTGATTATTTTGCTCTATTACACCAGGACTTTGCACCTTTGCATCACCAGGTGAAAGCTTTTCACTGTCGGTGCTGGTTTTGCTGTGCTCATCATGTTCAGCAGCACAGCTGGAGGCTGTTCTGTGTTTCCCAGTCCTTGACATTCCCTACTGTGCCTCCTGAAGGACGAGCAGATGAGGGAGATAAAAACCACGGTGTGATGGGAATGCTGACATCCACAGCATCCCCAGTGCCCCCTGCAGAGGTGTTGTGCAATTCCAGCAAGGTTTGGGTCAGCAGTGCTCAGCGAGGCCACAGATGGGTGGGAAAACTTGGATTTGGGGGGGTCTCTCCTTCCCATTTCCCTTGGTGATCCAAGGTTTGAATTCCTTCCCAACTCCAAGGCTGGAGGTGCTGGAGGGTTTAACTGGAACTGGTCACCTCCTGTGTGCCTGTGGTGGTGGCAGCCGGGCCCTGGAGGGGAAGACCCTCTGGCCACTGGGAAGCTGGGTCTGGCAGGCAGAGGGATGATTGTTGGAAAATGTCTGACTCCCAAATCTCCCTGGGAAGATTCACCTTGCCAGGAGGCAGAGGATTTCTGCCAGCCAGGTGTTCCTAGGTCACACATTGTCCTCTCTTTGGAGGCTGTGCAGGAAAAACTCTCTTTGGACTTCCAGGAGGAGACAAGAGCTCCATTCCCTGGGTGCTGAGCTGCTCCAGAGGGAATCATGGAATCATTAAGGCTGGAAAAGCCATCGAGTCCAACCATTCCAAGGTCACCACCATGTCCCTGGGTGCCACATCCACACATTTGACGAACGCTTCCAGGGGTGGTGATTCCACAGCCTGACCACCCTTTCAGTGGTCAACAGAGCAGGATTCCCTGTGAGATTTGAGATTTTATGAGCACAGAGACACAGCAGTGGTGATGAGCTCTCCTTCCCAAGCTCCAGGTGTTGGATGCTCGGTTTGGATACAATCCCTCCACCTGCAGAGACGCCTCACCCCACAGGTGACACCGTGGTCCTCCTGCTGCCAGCATCACCCCCATCAATCCCCTAAAGACCCTCCTCCCCCCCCGGCAAACACCAGCACAGCTGATGCCTCCCATTTTTCAGGAAGAAAGGTTTTATGCCTGGATGATAAAACTCCCAAAATCTCGGCCCAGGGCCCGGAGCCGCGCGGTGACAAGCGAGATAAAGCAGACAAAGGCACGGGGAGGCTCTCGTGTTGCAGTGCTAATAAATAAGCTCTCCACAGTCTCTCCAGAGGAGAAACATTCCAGTTGGTTCAATAAAACAGGCTATAACAAGAGATTTATATGGAATATATTGGATTTATTCATCGAGGATTGCAGGGACATTTTTTTCCTGCTCCAGGTCCTTCCCTGGCAGCAGCTGCTTATCACTGGTGCCTTTGTGTAGGGGACAGGGGCTGGGGGGCTCAGATCCTGCTCACAGGGTATTGATTGCGGGCACATCACAGATGTGTGTGGCTTTTCTGCCTCCAGCAGCTCCAAAATCCCCAAGCCAGGTTGTCTTCGTGGGGGGAAAAAAAAAAAAAAGAAAGAATGGCAAACCAGCAATTTTTGGCAGTTCTCCCACCCTGACGACCACCTCCTACACCAAAATATTCCTGCAGTAGGCAAACAGGGAGGTTTAGATGGGTCAGAGTATGATTGAGGCTAAAAATGGCTTAAAACACAATTTTAGGATTTTGCTATAAGGTGAATTTGGGCTTTCTGAGGTTTGTTTTGTCACAGAGTCCATGAGCAGCCCTTACACAAAGGCTGAGACACACATATAGGTAAGACCATGGAGGTGTGTAATGTATACACCCAGCAGAGCTTAATAATGAGCCAAATTAGCCTAAATTCATTAAGTCCTCATTATAGACTGGGAAATTTAGTTACTTTCTTCTCTTCTCTAACTGTTGAGCAAATGCTTTGCAAGTACTGTGGTCTTTGCAGCCCCAAATTCCTCTTTGTGAGAGAACTTCCCAGTTATTATCATTATTATCTCAAAAGAATCTGACCAGAACCCCAAGCCCACACTCAGTGAATGCCTCACTGCCCATATCAAAGCATGGATAAGGTTAATCCACTCCATCCCAAGGCTTTTCCCACAATAATCCTGTAACCAGATGTCACACAAGGAGTTATCAGGAAAACCTGGCTTTGCTTGGGCGCTGCTCCTCCTTATCACCAGATTACACCCAGTGAAACCCTGACAGATTTGAGGCAACCAGGAGCTCATAAAGGAAAAGGGTCAGGAGGGCAAAGGGACAAGGTTTGGATGTCAAGCAAGGACTCGGGGAAGGAGACACAGCCCCGGATCGCTCGGCAGAAATCGGAGGATGCGGCGGCATCATAATGTAAAATGCATTAAGCTGTCAAAATGAAGATCCTGTCTTCAATCACGCCGAGTCCCTCAGGCCCCCATGTTAAATATTACATCAAGACATTTCCTGTCTGGCATTTAGGGGGAAAAAAAAAGGGAAAAAGTGAAGAGGAGAAAGGAGAAAGGAGAAGAAAGGTGCGTTCGACCTTGCAGCGCAGGGGTGGCCCTGGCATGAGCGTCACCTCCACAGTGACACAGGGCCTTGTTCTGTGGAAAATTTTGCTCCTTTTCCCCTATAAATGCAGTTGGTCAGTGAGAAGAGATCCCAGGGAAAGCTGCCATGCTGTTCTGAGTGGGTTTTGGCTTCTCTGAGGCCTGCGGGCAGCCCTGGTTTCACCTCTGACACCAAAACCTCTCACCTTAACCCAGCCCGTTGTGGAACGTCCTTGTCCTTCCTTCCTCCCAGCCTGGTACCTGGGGACGCTCAGAGAACTTCATCTGAATTAATTTCTAAAGTGGATTAGTTAAACTTCATTAAAGCCCGGTGTAGACAGCCTTTTTCAGGATTAAGGTGGCCTTAATTTAATTTCCTCAGGAGCTTAATTTACTTCAATCAGCTCCTGGTGCAGCTCACGGGGACAGCCCCAGGCGGCCTCGGTGACTGTCAGCATTGTCAGGACATTTGGGGACAGTCACTCTGCTCTTCCCTATATCACCACTGCCATCCCATCCCAAAAAGGGGAGCAGGAATGACAGAATTCATCCCAAAAAGGGGAGCAGGAATGACAGAATTCATCACCTGAGCCCAGCTGATGAGAGGAAGAACCACAAACCCCATTTCTGACCATGAAAGGCTCCATGAATAACTGAAGCTCTGCTTCTTAAAAACTTTACAGTTTCCCTCATAAAAAATGCCAATAAATCCTGCCCTGGAAGCAATTTCAAAGCATGGATTCCTGTCTTTCCTCTTCTGCTTTGATGGTTGCCTGTAAATTATCGTAGCATCACATCCAACCTGGAAAAGAGACCCCTGAATTTCAGCTCTGGTGTTTCCAGCTTGAATGCCTGTATGGAATTCTAGAATCCCAGAATGTTTTGGGATGGAAGGGACCTCACAGTCCATCTTGTTCTACCCCCTGCCACGGGCAGGGACACCTTGCACTATCCCAGGTTGCTCCAAGCCCTAACATTCCCAGGGAAGGGGCAGCCACAGCTTCTCTGGGCCACAAATGTCCTTTCTAGAAAGCAGTAAAATGTGTCACCCCCCTGTCCTCGAGGCCATAATTTCATTTAGCAACAACAGCTGGGAGAAAAACAGACACTTCCCAAAAATCCTGACCATCATCAAGTCCTTCTCTCCTGCCACAAGATTTGTAGGAAGCTGTAAAGCCCCTGATTAAGGTCTCCAGGAGCTCTGCCACCCCCAGGGACACTGCTTGCCATGGAACAGCAATTCCAGGGACCTGCCCGAGCAGCAGAGATTGGGGGCTGCATTTTGAGCAGTTTTACCTCGTTGTCACTGGGTTTGTTTTTAATGAAAGCTGGAGCCGTGCAGATTAAAGAATAATGTCACAGAAGGGGCTGATCAAATTGAAAAGATCCATCAGATTAATTACCAGCCTTAAAGGAGCTTGTCCATTTATTAGAAACAAAAGCCTTGGGCTTGCTGTTGAGATTATGATATCTCCCATTTTCCAATATTTCCGTTTGATCTTGTAAAACCAGTCATTGGACTGATGTAAAGGCAAAGAGAATTTGCATGGAGCCTTTCCTGGCTGCCTGCTGGGAATGCTCACTGGATACTCACTGGATATTCTGCTTGTGCTCACCATTCACCTTCACCCTCTGGAGCACTGGCTGCTTTTTATTGAAGTTTTCCAAGGCAGGCCTGGCTGCTTTCCAGTCTTCACCCAGACCTGCCTGAGCACAGCACGGCCTGTTTGAAATGCTGCATCAATATTTATCACAACTTTGGGGGATAAGGAATATTTTAATCTTAAAACACCTCCCTGGCTGGGGCGAGATTAAATAAATGCATAACTAAAAGATGTAGGCAGTGAACCTTTTACCCAGCACCGGTGATTGGGTAGAGGCACAGGGAGGCAATTTTGGGGCTCCAGACTCTAAAGCTGTAATTCTAAATTAAAATCATCTGTCAGCTCACCCAAAGCCTTTGAATTCACACATTGCAATTTCCTTTCTGACCGTAATAATGAGCACAGTGTTAATAAAGCAGCCTGAGCTTTGCTGTGTGATCTCCTAAAGCTTCCCAGACAACCAAAGGGGGCCAATTCTCTGTGCCTCCAGAGAATTTGGCATGATCCAGATGATTCCTGAGGGGAGCAGGGTGGTAGATTCCCATGGGATAACCTGGACCCTGCTCCAGGTCCCTGCTTGGAGCCAGGCAGGGGTTGGTCTCTTCTCCCAGGCAAAAGGGACAAAACAGCCTCAAGCTGTTGTGGCCCCAGAGAAGCTGTGGCTGCCCCGGGATCCCTGGAAGTGTCCAAGGCCAGGCTGGATGGGGCTTGGAGCAGCCTGGGATAGTGGGAGGTGTCCTTGCCCATGGCAGGGGGTGGAATGGGTTAATCAAGGTCTCTTCCCACCCAAACCAGTCTGGGATTCTGGGATTCTACCAAATGACCCATCCCAGTTTGAGAAACAGCCATTAGAAGCTGACAGAGCTCACAGGACCAACCACAGGAGGATGTTTTCCTAAGTTTCCTGTAGAATTCCCGTTCCCTCTGTGTGGTACCCCAGGAATGGTGTCTGCACCACTCGCTTCCCAAGGAGCTGTGCTTGGAATCGATTTCCACCATCCTGGAGATGCTCTGGAACTCCACCCCTTTCATCACCTGTCCTTCAAGCCCATTATTCCTCACGGAAGATCCCGGTTCAGGGAAAACACCATTACTTTATTGGGAAGGAAGCGTTTCCCCTTGCAGATGGTGCAGACGTGATTTAAAACATCGGGAAGTTTCCCCCACGCTCCTCCTGGGTGGGATTTCCGCAGGGACCAGTGGCAAGGCTTGGAATTGCCGTGGGTTTCATGCCTGGCTGAGATGATCTGCAGGAGGCTGCACACGGATGAGCATTTTGGGTGCTTTCCCTGCGGCTTGCAGACCTTGCCTGAACCCAGCAGACACAAATTCCGCTTCTCCTGCTTCCCAGCATCTCCCAAACCCGGAGCCAGCAGCTTTCCAACACACAGCAGTGCAAAAGAGACATCCTGAGCCCCTAGTCCTGGATGAGATCCCTAAATCTGAGTGTGGCTGGGGCTCCTGGGTGCACTCAATAAATTCCAGAGCTGTGTTTCTCAGGGCTGTTCACATTGATGCAAGCAGGGATCGTATTTTGAAGCTCCCACGAAGCAAAGCTTCCCTATAATTTGCTAAATTTATCCCAAACACAATAGCGTGTGTGTAAAGGGGGATCTAAGTATGGAAGCCACTGTTTTAATATAATTGGCCTTTTAGATTAAAAGGCTCTTGTAATAACCTTTCTCTAAGAAGCAGAAAAAGTCATAATTACAGAGCAGCCACACATGACAGATAGATGTTCCAAACTGAGGGAATTAACTCTTCCCTGCATTTCCAATGGAGAAATCCCTGCCAGCATCAGCCACCAGCATTGCAAAAATAAAAGGAAAGACAAACCCCCTCACTTACCTAAACTCATTTTTAGTAACTTAGGGTTTCTCCCCTTTGCCTGGGAAATCAGTGCGGAGTTTTCTGCTGGGTTGAGGAGAATCTGAACCTGGCTTAAGGAGAATCTGAACCTGGCTGTGTAAGCATTTATTATTTATCATTATTTTAATATCCTGCCTACTGCAATACAGCCATTAAATGGGATGGGGGCCACCCTGCTCTGAAGGTGGGAGCAGCCCAGCCAAGCCCTAAGGGGCAGATCCAGCTGTTCCTTCCCATGCTCCATGTCCTGCCCTGAACAAGGAGGAGGAGGTTTAGATTGGATATAGGGAAAATTTCTCCATTGAAAGGCTCGTCCAGCCCTGGCACAGTGGTGGAGTCCCCATTCCCAGAGGGATTGAAAAGCCCTGTGGATGTGGCACTTGGGGATGTGGTTAGAGATGGGATTGGCAGTGCTGGGGAATGGTTGGATGGTCTGGGAGGGCTTTTCCAACCTTAACAACTCTGTGATTCCATGTGCGAGGAATAAAACGAGCTGCTGCCAAGGAATTGCTGTGAGGAGAAGAATTCCTCATCGGGATTAGTTGGAAAATAAAGTCCATGAGATCTCATCCTAACGCTGAACAGAGATGGAAACGTTTGAGAGCTCCAGACGAGAAGCTGGTGATGCACAGAGGGTTCGGTGACCTCTTGTGACAGAGGTGTCACACCAGGAGCAGAGCAGGGCTGGCACCACCAAAGCAGCACCCAGCACCCCTCAGGATGCCCTCAGGATGTCTGCAAGGCCCAGCATTCCTATGCTGGGATGTTTCTGCTGCTTTGCCACCCGAATAAACACCCCAAAGGCAAATCCTGTGCCCTCCATCTTCCATCCCTCACGGAAACACTTTCCTGACTTTCCTGACTCACTTGTCATGGATGCTGTGCCAGCTGCTGTCACTCCACTCTGGGCTCAGAGGTGTTTTTCCATCATGGCCTGAAACCATTTCTGGCTGGTTAGAGAGGGAATTTTAACAGGAGCTGACTGGCTCGCATCGAGGACTCACATCCCTCAAACGTTTAACGCCGAGCGTGTCCACACCAGACACCGCTCCCACTTCTGCAGAAACAAATCAGAAAATTAGTATTTTAAAAATCTATCCATCACAAGATCATTTTCCTCTCCTCAGCAACACGAGAAAGGCATTTGTGGCCACCATTTCCACTACACTGCCTTTAATTTTTATACATCGGCTTCGGCATTAAAAAAAGAATGGGAGCAGTAAATCAGCCCATTAATCATTGCAGTCCGGGAAAGCTCCAGTAAATCACCCAAGTTTTATATCTCTATTTTTTTGAACTGAGGCCCGAGAACCCAGGGATTGAGGCCATGTGCTATTCATTTGCAAGCAGGCAGTTCACATTTTTGCGTGGTGACCTCAGCCCTGCAGCCCCAGGTGCGGCGCGGGGAGAGCGAAACCCGCGGCTGCGGCACACGAGGAGAGGATGTGTCAAAACAAATGTCAGGATTTGGGATTCATTTCGCGGGGCCCCAGCAGTGCCCAGGTCTGATTTATCCCCAGCCCGCTCCCATGATTCACAGGAGGCTCGAGCAGGGGTGTTAATAATGAAATAATCCACGGCATTATTTATTGCTGGTAATCAAAGTGAGAAATCTCGTCGCACATCCGGAGCTGGCGTTCCTGGTGTCTCTGGTTTTCCCTGGATGAGAGCTGGTGCCCTGCTGGGTGCTGGGGGATGTCTTTGGGCAGGAGGCAGCGTGGCCCAGGTGACATTAAAGCAGGACTTGTCCCCCAAGCCATGTCTGTCCCCAAAGCCGTGTCTGTCATCAGCAGCGCTCCAGCTGAGCCCGGCTCTGCCCTTTCGGCCCCTCCTGCCCAACGATCCGAGCAGAGAAATCTCATGAGGGAGGGGATGTGGAGCCACTGCCAGCGAAGCAGCTCCAGCCCTTCCCTCGCTGACCTCTGAATTCCCTGGAATAACAAAGAGCTCATTTCCAGCACTCCCTGCTCCGACTGCAGCCTGCTGCCCAGATTGGGATTGTGGGAACATCCAGGAGCATCCTCAGGCCAGAGCGCTGGTCAGTGGGAGCTGGAAGGTGCAGAAAATTCCCCTTCCCGAGCTTCCAGGAACAACTGCAGCCCCAGGAATGCCAGGCCACCATAAAATCCACGTGGCTTTGGCTTCATTGGAAAACCTCAAACAGCATTTGAAGGACTAAAGCCAATTAATGGGTAGAGCTGTGAAGTTCTTAATCCTAAAGGTTGGGAAAGCCCTGTGGGATCATAGAGTCTGACCATGAACCCAACACTGCCAGGTCCACCCTAAGCCATGTCCCCAGCATCTCATGGCTGGGGTACCCGTGCACCCATCCCACAGCACAGGGATTTCTCTGCCAAAATCACCAGCTGTTGCCCTGCAAGGATTAAACATCCTGAATCCTGGATTCCTGCAGGGAAAACCTGCAGTGCTGGAAGGAACTGGCAAGACAGAGCCCAGGACCCATCACAGGGATTTTTGGGGCTCCCTTCAAAGCTCTCCCAGCCTAAATGCTCAGGGAGCTGGAACAGATCTCAGATCACTAAAAGTTATCCTCTGCTACAGATTTTCATTGTTTCCCTGGCACAAATTTGGTGCAAAACAAGGGGGATATGAACAAGTGAGGATAAAATAGAAATAAAGTGTCTGGGTTTATTCCTAAATTATTAATTTTGGTATTTTTTTTTGTGCAACCACAAAAAAGCTTTCAAAGGTGCAGCTTGGGTGGTTCTGAAAGAGAAAACCAAATTATTTGTCCCACATCTGCACGTGGTACTTTGTGATATCAGTGAGGTGGGGCTGGGGGCAGCAGATGAAGGTTCCCATGTGCTGACCCCGAAAAAACACGGCCCCATCACCAGACATCAACCCCTTTCCTCAGCAAAAATCAGAGACCTCAGCTCCTTCCCCCTCTGGACATCTTCAGTGTGGGGTGAAGGATAAATCGAGGCTGGAGCTCAGGAGGAATCACGGAATCATAAAGGTTGGAAAAGAACCTCCAAGATCATCAAGTCCAACCTAAACCATGTCCCCAGGTGCCACATCTCCTTGTTTTTTAACCCCTCCAGGGATGGTGACTCCACCACTGCCCTGGGCAGCCTGGTCTGGTGTTTAATCACTCCTTCCTTAATATCCAGTCTGAACCTCCCCTGGTGGCCATTTCCCCTCATCCTATGACTGGTAAATGCTCCAGGAGCTCAGCAAGGAGCCCCTCGATGCTGAAAAACACCAAAACAAACCAAAACATTCTCTCTAAAGGCACCTGAGCCTGCAGCTGTGTGTGACAGCTTCATTTCAGCAACGGGAAATAGGTTATCCAGGGATTCCACCCAATTACGAGGCAGGGATGGGAATGATTGGATGGGGGAAAAAAAGGGATGCCTTAAAAACCAAGCACCAGGCGTCACTTCCCAATCCGGGTAATCGGAGCCAGTGTGGTGGAAAGCAGCACAGTGTGGGTCACTGGGCACATCCCGGGAATTGGGAAGGTGGGGATGCAGCCAGGCAGCCCAGCTGCAGCTCTGCCTTGCCTTCCCAATGCCTTCTGCTGGCTGGATTGGCAGGTGGATGCAGGGGAGGAGGGGGAAATGGGGTCAGGGTTTGCTGCGCACTGTTCCCAAAGGCTGGCGTGGCATGGGGGCAATTAAAGCAGGCAGGCCCCAGGAAAGTGAACAATGAGGAGAAATTGGGAAATCCATTCTTCCCGCCCCAGGCTGAGGGGGAAAACATGGATTTATAGCCAAGGCAGGACCAGAAGAGGAGGGTGGTGGTGTTTTCCTGGTTCCCCTTAATGCTGGATAAAGAGCAGGAGCTGCCATCACAACATTGGACCTGCTGTGCACCCTCTTTGGAGGCTGAGACAACAACTCCAGCACCCAAGGGTGCCCCAGGCCTCGCAGAGGATTCCCCACTGCATCTCCTTGAGGATATGAAAGCTCCAGCAGTGGGAGGAAAAACTGCTGGGAAAGTGCCTGGCAATTCCAGCACTCTGCCCCACGCTGAGCTCCCCCTCCAGCTCCAACACCTCTGCCTTGATCTTCCACTCCTGCTGAGCTTCCCAGACACGAGAGTGAGGAATGGCATGGAAAATCCAGCCTCCCACAAAGCTCCAGGGATGGAACACAGGACAAGGAGCACCCGAGGGTGTGGAAAGGGAGCTTGTGCTGGGGAGCTCACAGTTACTGCAGAGCTGGGGCTGGAAAAGCCAAGTGACAGCAATTCTGTAATTCTGTAATTCTGTAATTCTGCTCTGCCTGTACATCCCTGCCCATGGCACAGGTAACTGGCATTAAACCCTGACATTTTCCTGCCAGGCTTTTACAGCAGGAGGAGCTGGAGGAGGATTTTTTACACAGGCAGACGGTGACAGGACAGGGGGGATGGTTTTAAACTGCAAGAGAGGAGATTTAGATTAGAAATTGGGAGGAAATCCTTCCCTGGGAGGGTGGGCAGGCCCTGGCACAGGGTGTCCAGGGCAGCAGTGGCTGCCCCTGGATCCCTGGCAGTGCCCAAGGCCAGGTCAGATGGAGCTGGGGTTGCAGAAGGTGTCCCTGCCCATGCAGGGGTGGCACCGGATGGGATTTAAGGTCCCTTCCAACCCAAACCAGTCTGGGATTCTGTGAAACAGGAATTCTCTAAAGGAGAGAGGAAGAAATCAACCCCCCCCGGCTGCCCCCTCCTGTCAGGGACTTGTGCAGAGCCACAAGGTCCCCCCTGAGCTCCTTTGCTCCAGGCTGAGCCCCTTTCCCAGCTCCCTCAGGAATTCTCCAGCCCCTTCCCCAGCTCCAATACCCAATCAATAATTCCATGTTTATGATCCAGCCCTAGGGAAGGGCCCGGTCCTGATGTCCAGGGTGGGTCTGGTTCCAGCAGTGACCATCACCTGCAAACATCTGGATCTGACAGGGCTGGACCAGGGACCTTCCCACGCACTCCCCCCACCTTCTCTGAGCTCAATCCGTGGCTGCTCCATCCCTGGGAAGTTTCTTCTCCTCCAGGACCTGTCTGCTCCTCAAAGGATGAGTTTATAGGACCTGACAGAGTTGGCTTTTCCCACTGCAAAGGAAGGAAGTTGCTTTAAGCTCTAAAAAAAAATCAAAAAGCAGAACCATCTGGCAGAGCACAGCTGTGGAAATATTATCCATCTAATTATTTATAGAGGTACCTGTGCAGGGCCGGGATCAGTTCTCATAATTACATCAGGAAAACGCTCTTTTGATATAAAACCAACTCACGAAAATACGCTGGGGGCTTGGGCAGGGGGAAAAACCACCATTTTCTTTGCTTTTTGCAGCCTCAAAGCAGCAACAAGTTTGTTTTCTGCCGGTGGTCCGGGCTTCAAACGAGACCTTTGGCATCTGAAAGCCATTAAAGTGCACGGTCACAACAGCCCCAGCCATTAGAGAGACAAAACAAAGGTGAGCACAGCCACAGATAATGAACCGACTCTCGTTTCTCCTTCAATCGATAGCAGGAGCATTCCAGGAACAAACAGCCCCGGGTGTCCCCAGGGATGCTCCCAGGGAGGGGGCCGCAGCCGGCCACCCCCAGGAGCTGATTTCCAATGGAAACGGCACTCTCGGGCCCCGGGTTTATGATCACATTTCCCCTATTTGCTTCTCGGAGCTCTCTAAATCCATGGGGAAGACCTCAAGCGGAGCTGGCTGTGATTGGGAAGTGCTGGCTCTGGAATTTCGGGATGGGGAGGGAGGGATGCTGAGCGTTGTGGAGAGCACGGGAGCGAGGGAGGAAACTTTCCCGGAGGCTTTGAGGGCGAAAAGGTCGGGAATTTCTGCAGAAATCCCGGGTTGGGATGCCCCTGCCCCCTCAGCCACAGCGTCCATCGCCAGAGAATGCCGGCACAGGGAATCATTCCAAGGTTCAAAGGATTTAACCAGGCAGGAGGAGAGACCTCGGGGAGAGGCTGTAAATTTAGTAGGAGCTGGATAAATGCTCCCACTACCTTAATTATCCCAGGAGCTGGGATTTAGTGCCTGCCAGGGAAGTGTCTGCTGCTGGGTTTTGACAGTAAGTGCTTGTGCATCCCAAATTACCCATTATAAATTAATCAAGGAAATGGGAGTTAAATGAAAATCATCCCCCTACTGCACCTAAAGGGGCTCCAGGAGAGCTGGAGAGGGATTTTTGACAAGGCCCAGAGTGACAGGACACAGGGAATGGCTTCCCGCTGCCAGAGGGCAGGGATGGATGGGATACTGGGAAGGAATTCCTGGCTGGGAGGGTGGGGAGGGGCTGGTAAGGAATTTCCAGAGAAGCTGTGGCTGTTCCATTCCTGGAAGTGTCCAAGGCCAGGTTGGACGGGGCTTGGAGCAGCCTGGGATAGTGCAAGGTGTCCCTGCTCACAGCAGAAGGTGGAATTAGGTGGGTTTTAATGTCCCTTCCAACCCAAACCAGTCTGGAATTCCGTGATTTGCAGGTTCTGGAAGTGCAGAGATGATGAATTCATCCGTCAGCTGAGCCAATGTAGGAGGAAATGTTCCCATGTTTTATAGGAAAACGTCTGAGAAATGAAAACAGTCATTTTCACCCCTTTCCCTTTCTCATTTTGCACAAAGCAAACTTACAGCCAAGCCTCCTTTCCAAGAATAAATGTTATCTCAGTTTTTAAATTAGAAATTAAAGTCTTGTCAGCCCGGGGAGACTGGGAAGGAAACTTCGATTAGAATACCACAGGAGACTAAGGTTGGGAGAGAAGGGGCTTACTCAAATGGTTTAAAAACACAGTTTTAGGTACTGACAAGCTCTTACAAACACTGGGCCAACGTGATGTCTCATAAAAATGCAGCTTTCTTAGGCTAATGCATTGCAGCCAGCAGCAGGGATGGATTAAATCCCAACCAGGATTTGGGCAAAATGAGGGAAAACAGGAAAAGAGGTTTCTACTTTGTTTCAACACCCAAGTTTTTCTCATTCTGGGGCACACAAGAGAGCTCAGCCACAAAAAACCCTCTTTAATTATTAACACTATTAATAAATAGTGACCCAGCCCTGCCACGTGATGAAGTTTTCTCTTGATGCCTGTGGACCACGACCTGCAGCCTTTACTTTTTTCATACTTCCAGTCCCCAAAACATCCTGCAATCCCAAATTTCAGGGCTGTGCCTCAGCACGGCCTCGTGTGAAGGTGCGTGAGCAGCAGATGGAGGTTTGGGCTCCGCCACCGTGTCCTACCTGTCACCATTCCAACAGTTTAAAGGAATTCAATTCCTCCATCTGCTCGTGCAGCTTGTGCAGAGCCTGTGCTCTCCAGACTAGCAGGGATTATTGTTTCTAATAAGTGAATGAATGAAAAGTGGCTTTGGAAACCCAAAGCCAGAGCTGAGTCCTCATCTCTGCTGACAAATCTCTGCCAATATTTCCTGACAAACCCTGGGATCTGGGGTGTTTAAAGCAGCCGTTTTTATCAGACAGCTGCTCTCTGTGGAATGCACTTTCTCACAGTCTCTCCTTCATTCCTGCTTTCTTATCCTGATAATATCCATGTGGGATGTGCGTGAGAGTAAAAGGGAAATTAGGAGGTGCTTGAGAGGCAGGTGTGAAAAATCTTTCTGTGTGTGTAAACAGAGCAGGGCACTTTTTTGTGAGGGGGTGATTCCAGTGAATCTCTCCTGCTGAGGGATCACAGAATCCCAAAAGGGTTTGGGTTGGACAGGACCTTAAATCCCATCCACTCCACCCCTGCCATGGGCAGAGACACCTTCCACTATCCCAGGCTGCTCCAGCCTGGCCTTGGACATTTCCAGGGATCCAGGGGCAGCCACAGCTTCTCTGGGAAACCTTCCCACCCTCCCAGCCAGGAATTCCTTTCCAATATCCCACCTAGATCTCCCCTCCTTTAGCTCAAATCGATTCCCCCTTGTCCTACCACCAAAATCAACCCATATCAAAGCGCATCTTCCCTTCTTTTCCCACAGGAACCGCACTTTTCTGCCTCATAACCCACGTTTCCCATGGCAATCCCATAAAAAACATCATTCCCACGAGGTTCCCACCTGCCCTCCGCAGTTCCAAAGCAGGAATGGGCGAGCTGGATGCAAATATTCAGGATTTCCTTGGATTTATTGCCATCAAGCAGCACCAGAGTTTAGCATACATTACCAGCATGGGCTTTAAATCAAAGGAGCATTTCTGAATCCATTATTTATAATGAATCAATTATTAATGGAGATAGCTTTTTCTCCCCTAATAAATTATTATAAACTCTGCTGTAACACGCTGTACCAATATGTACCGTATAAATTATGGGATGTGGTTCAGGTTCCGAGGATTTTAAGCAGCTCACTGAGGCGTTTGCTGGCGCGGGGCTGGGAGCGTTGCATTTATTGCAACTTCAAGCAATCCAAGCTCCTCATTGCAGGTCCTTTATTTGCTGGGAGACAGATCCTGCAATAAATCACCTGGTAAAGATCTGTGATATTTACACAGCAGTGGGAATAAATGTGGGGTTTGTGTTACTGGAAAGAGGAAACCTTTTACTTGAAGCCTTTTCTGCTTGCTCTTCTTCAGTGCTGAATTTTTTCCTTCTCGTTTCTTGGTGCTTCTTCTGTCTTTTGATTTTTCTCTGTGGTTTTGGATCCAGCACCATGGGTGTGGCTTTGCTGTGGTTTCCCAACACAAACTTCTGGCTGCTCCTGGGGCTGTGGCTCTGGTTTTGGGGTCCTCCCCAGAGCCCTGCAGGTCCTGGGGGTCTCCTTGTGAGGAGGAGGAGAAGAATCTCCAGAACCACAATTCAGAAGGGTCAATGAATATCAAAGCTGCTGTGGGGAGACACAAAGTCTGGGGGCTCCACTTCCTCTTAGAATCATAAAATGGGTTGGGTTGGGAGGGACATTAAGGATTATCCCATTCCAACCTCCTGCCATGAGCAGGGACACCTTTCGCTATCCCAGGTGGCTCCAAGCTCCATCCAGCCTGGCCTTGGACATTCCAGAGATCCAGAGGCAGCCACAGCTTCTCTGGGCAATCCATTCCAGGGCCTCCCCACCCTCAAAGTAAATCATCATAATCACAGACAGTAATAATTATAGAAAAAATTCTCCAAAAACCACGCAACAATTCCCTGGTGGGGTCTGGATATAAGAATGGGGTGTCTGATATCCAGCACCTCAAATCCTGGATATATCAGGGATAAATCCTCTCTGCACCCCTCCCACAGCCCTCACTCAGCCCCATGACCCCCCGATTCCATTGGAAAACCGCGTGGATTCCTCCCTGAGCAGCTCCACAGGATGGCAAATTTACCTCTCCAACATCCTCATTAATTTCCCGAATAAACACAAAGGCCCAGCCTCTCCCTGGCCTGAATCCACACATTCCCAGTGTTCCCCGAGCAGTTCCAAAGGCTCCCAGTCCCCGAGGTTTCCGTGTTGGTGGCGGATACCGCTGGGAGAGCCGCAATCAAAATCCAGCTTTTATCATCGTATCAAAGTGCTCGCAGAGATTCGTTTCCATTTTAATGCCTCTCTTCTCCTACTTTCAGTCATTTTGGGTTTAATAACATCATCTGCATTTAAAGGGCAAGTGAATTCCCTGCTTTCAGCTCACTTCCTGTGTGGATCCTGATGTGCCATGGTGATCCATGGCATGAATTATGGAGCTATATCCCAGAGAAACTGGATCCCTGGAAGTGTCCAAGGCCAGGTTGGATGGGGCTTGGAGCAACCTGGGCTAGTGGAAGGTGTCCCTGCCCATGGCAGGGGTGGGACTGGATGGGATTTAAATTCCCTTCCATCCCAACCCATTCTGGGATTCAATGATCCATGTAAATCCCAGGGAGAGCTGCGATTCCAGGGTCTCTATGACAACGATGGCAAGCCCAGGCTGGCTGTCACTGCGCTTCCTCCGTGTGGGATGCAGAGTTTCCCATCAGACAGGAATATTCCCCCTCCACTACTTTGTGAATCCTGGTGCAACCACGAGTGATCCAGAGCTGGTAACTGGGAGGAAAACCTCCTCTTTTCCCAGTAATAACGACCTCATTCCTGGAGACCTGCAGAGGAGCTGTCTCTGTGCTCTTCAGGTGACAGCGATGGTGGCCCAGCTGTCCCCAGTGTGTGGCCTCCAGCCGGACATAACCAACCCTGTGATGGTCCTGCCTTCAGGAGGGCTCCAAGCCTTTCTTCCCTGGATTCATTCCCCCAGGGATTGCTGCCATTCCCCATGGAGCAGCCCATGGTCAAGGACCTGCCATGATGCCAAGGGGCACCAGAGCATTCCAGCTCCAAGAACGGCCTTCCAGGCTTCTGGCAAAGCTGCATTCACCAATTCAATCCATGCAGATTTTTCCACATGCTCCTACTTTGCCTTGACCTCCCGTGCCGGCCGTGCCCACGACAGGGGGTCAAACTTGGCGATTCTTAAGGTCCCTTCCAATCCCAACCATTCTGCGGTGTTTCTTTGTTTTCCACGGCTGATTTTTCCACGGCAGGACCCCCGGGATCCCATAGGTGGAAGGGGCCATCCCCCAGCAGCGCTGGAAATCATTAAATTGGAGCAGTTTCGGTGCAGAGCCGTGGGGATGACGGAGGAGCTCGGCCGATAATGAAAGACGCCGGGACCTCAATTTGTTTTCCTTAACGAACAGAAGGTTAAGAGAGGATCTGCTGGCAGCCTCTAATTACTTCTGGAATTTAAATGTGATAATGGAGGGCTCCCTGGCCAGGCAGATGAAAGTCCACCCAACCCCGTGCCTGCGAGATTAAAATTCAGCCTTGAATTAAAAGCACCTTTTTAGCAGTGCAGGTTATTAAGCACTGAAACAACCGTCGAGAGATCTTCTGATTTGAAGAGGGGTTTTTTTTCCCTTTCCAAACCTAAAGCTTTAATTCAAATAGAAAAGTCCCCAGGCATGTTTTACATGGGAGTTCAGGGCAGATAATCACAGTGGCTTTTTGCCAACCTCATAAAGTATTAATGTGCCATCACCCCGCTGCCCTCCTTCTGTGCTCTGCTCATCAAGCAATCATTTTGTCAGTAAACACAGGGAATTTCTCCAGCGTGTCGTCACCAGAGGTGGTCAGCAATGAGGAGACCACAACTGCGTCCGTAAAACACCCTGGATGTGGTAGGAACCACCTGAGAGTGACTGCTGAGTGTTGTCAGCAAATCCCTGAGGTCTTTTCCCACCTGGATATTGAAAGGAGATGCTGGGACAGTGAAAGGTTGGCGGCCATGGGGGCACCTTGGGGACAGGCTCAGCTGGAGCCAGGAGCAGGAGCTGGAGAACCACCAGGAGGCTGGAGAAGGTGCCACCACCACACAAGATGCCACTACGGTAGGAGACAGCAGCTCAGTGGAAGGTGGCACCACCACGCAAAGTGTCAGCATGATGGAAGGTGCTACTGTGAGAAGACGCCACCACCACTCAAGGTGCCAGCACCCCACAAGGTGCTACCACAGTGGAAGGTGCCATCACCATGTAAGGTGTCACCAGGACGGAAGATGCCGCCACCACACAAGGTGCCACCTCTGTGGAAGGTGCCACCAACACTCGATGTGTTCTCATGACGGAAAGTGCCACCATGATGGAAAGTGCCACCCTGATGGAAAGTGCCACCACCACTCCAGATGCCACCACCACTCGAGCTGCCCCCATAATGGAAGGTGCCAGCACCCACAAGCTGTCACTGTGACAGAAGGTGCTGCTGCCATGCAAGGTGCCACCGTGAGAAGATGCTACCACCACACAAGGTGCCACCACCATGGCAGGTGCCACCACCATGTGTCGTTTTGAAGCCCAGCTGGAGAAGAAACACCTCGGAGCTGCTCGCTCTTCTCCCTCATTCTGGTGGAATGGGGAGGAGAATCGAAGTCAAATTTGTATGTTGAGATAAGAACAGTTTAATAATAGAAAATAAAGGAAAATATTAAAATAATAATAATATTTAAAAGCGATTTCTCACCATCCACTGACTGATTCCAGAGCCCCCTTCCCAAATCCAGACCGGCCCTTCTGGGCTGCTGTTTCTCCCCTCTACGCCGGTCCCATGGGGCCGTTTTAAAAATGCACACGTGGAACATAAATCAAGCGCAATTTCCAGCCCTCTGGTTGTGGTTTGTGTTCCTCACACAGTGCAGCAGGTGGGATGGATGGTGGGATGCTCCGGGCTGTATTCCCCACTGGAATGTGCCCTTCACAGCGCTCTGGTGATTTGTCATCAGACAAGGACGTGGCTGAGGGACTGCTCTGCTTTTGGAGAAATTATATTCAAGGAGTGTTGGGTTAAAAGTGAAAGATGGGAAATTTAGGTTGGATATTGGGGAGGAATTCCTGGCTGGGAGGGTGGGGAGGCCCTGGCACAGGGTGCCCAGAGCAGCTGTGGCTGCCCCTGGACCCCTGGCAGTGTCCAAGGCCAGGTTGGAGCAGCCTGGGATAGTGGAAGTCGTTGGGGTTGGAATGGGGTGGGATTTAAGGTCCCTTCCAACCCAAACCAGTCTGGGATCTCAGGACCTGCACTAAACAAGCCCTGTGGTCAGAAGATGTCACTTCAGTGACAGCAAAAACACCAAACGGGTTTTCAGGAAGCTGTTGGGATCTGGGAATGAGGGCAGGGCCTTCAGACCTTGGTGCACCCACAGACAGGGCCAGGAAAAGGGTGAGGCAACTTATGGAGAGCAACTCATCCAAATGTAGGAACAATCCCGGGGAAGTCTCACTGCTGGCGGAGGCTGTGAAGGGAAGGAATGTTTATTTTGTGCCCTGGGCAGCAGGAACCTGAGCGAGTGCCCTCAGCACATCCCGATCCCGCTCCTCCAACCCTGCCTCCCTCTGCAGTTTCACAGCTGAGTTAGCTAAAAATACCCCTTTGTCCTGTACTTTCTAACTTCCTGCAGTTTCTCTGTAGACAAAAGTGGAGCTCGCTGCCAAAATCAGATACTCAAGGAGCTCTATTACTTATAAAATCAGCTGTACCACGTGACAGCTGCAAACATCTGGAATCCATCGCCCAGGCTCCGTGTGGGACTGGATCCTGCTCAAATATCAGCCTGGAGCTTGAGCTTCTGCGGCTTTCTCAACCCCAAAACAATTCCTGCAGAAAGGGGTTTGCAGATAATCAAAATTTTGGGGGGAAAAAGACCAGAAAAAAATTAACTTTGTCAAAACGAGCAGCGAACAGAGGGATCTTTAAAAGCTTTAATGATTTTTTTTTAGGTCAAGGGAAGTGTTTTCCTCCCTTTTTCCTCCAAGGGAGATGGGAAGTGTTTCTCATCTGTGGATGTGAGGGAAACGCTGCTCCCCAGCACTCCATGAGTTAATCCACACTTGGAGCTGCTCCCTTGGGCGGCACAGGCTGAGCAGGAAACCTTCCCAGCAGGATATGGGGTGTCCTGGGAGGCTGTGGGAGCACACCTGGATCCCTGGGAGGTGACAACCACTCCTCCAGCAGCACCTGGAGAGGTGCTGGGGCAGGACAGGCTCCTGAGCTGAGGACAAGGCCCTGAGCACCATCCTGTGGGATGCTGCTTCCCCACAAAGTGTGGGGTTTGGTCTGGGATGGAGATAACGTGGATCTGGGACAGGTGGGACAAAAACACCAGGAGCACGGGTTGTTCTGGGCTGAAGGGCTGCCCCAAATGGTGCCAACCGTTCCTGGCACACCCCTTTCCTGGCAGAAATGCCAACCTGTAATCCAAACATCAATGTCAGATGAATTTCTTATTTTCATTCAGTATTACAGGCAACAGCACTTGCTCCAATCCCACATTCCCAGGAGAGATTAATCCTAAAAAATCCTTCTATAATTTTATTGTGGGTGTAGGATCCATGCAGGGGGATTGGAAAGGATTCTCTGCTTTATGGAAAGGGTGGAAACAACTTTTTCACCCTCACATGCAGCCCTCAGGTTACAGCGGGCAGCACATCCCCTGCCGCTCCTGCTGCACTATCCCAGCTCCTAAAACTCCTGGGATTGGCCCTGTGTGGTCAGAAAGAGCAGAACAACGCAGTGATCAGTGTGTAATCTCTCCATCTAACTAATTAAAACAAATGTAAATAGTTTATAGAGAGGATCAACTCCGGTAGATGCAACAACGGCCTTCCCTTCTCCCTGCGGTCTCCAGGAGCATCCCAGGGCACGGCTCCAAATGCTCAGCCCCCTGCAGGGGTTCGAGAGCCAAACAGGACTTTGGAGCCAGCTCTTCCTCTTGCCTGGCTTTGGAGTTTTGCTTTATTTTCGGCACAGCTCCTCCCAGCTGCCTGTGCGCAGCTGAATCCCCGCGTGTGGAATATTCAGCAGGAAAACACGGGAAGAGCCAAGCAGCCTCACGAGGGAGGCCTGGGAAAAGAGAGGAGGAAAACACCTGCACTCCCAGCCCTATCCCAATTAATATTTGAACATTTTCCATGGAGCTGGAACCCTCTTAGCAGAGAGCTTTGGAAAAACTCAGGATGGTTTAATCCAGAGCTTCCCAAGTTCTCTGAGCAGGTTGGATGTGCACAAAGGTTCGGGCCCAGCTCTGTCCCCGTCCCCTGGCACAGCACTGAGCTCCTCCTCCTGAATGATTTTATTAATTAAATGCTTTTATTAATTAAACTCTGAGGTTTTATTAATTAAACTCTGAGGTTTTAGTAAGAAGACGATCAATGTGGAGTCCTGTGCCACTTCAGCTGGCAAGGAAAAGCCCAGGAGGACCCGGAATTCCCAGAAGGTTTCCAAAGGCAACTCCAAAATTGTAACTATTAATTCCTAAAAATCTCAGGGTTTAGCCACGTGCCAGTGGCACTGAAAACTATATGGGAATTCCAGGTTTCTTTTTTCCCAAGTCTTCCACCTATAGATGGCAAATGTCTGATGGCTGCAAGCTCTGCTGGCAAAACAAACATTCCTGCATTTAATCCCATCGGGAAGAGCTACAACTCCAGGGCTTTTCCCTTCCTCCGTGCTCCCTGGGCAATCCTTGTCCCCGGAGCTCCATATATCCTCCTCATAAATTATCCAGGGAATGCCAAAAACCCCCAAATTATTGCCGCAAGGTCCAGTCAATCTGTGCCTGCTGTCCCAGGAGGAGCCTCACCTAAAATAAAACTCTGCAGCACTTCATGCAGATCCCTAAATCTTTAGCCCCAAACACAGCGATCCCGAAAATTCATATTCCTACAGCACAGAGGGATCCGTATTTTTTTGTGCAGTGGTTTGTTTAAATTTCTTTTTTGTCATATCACACAATTTGTCACCGAGGGGAACTGCTCTGCTCCTTGTCTCATGTTCACAGGAGCAACACCCTCACAGCAATCCACGCTCCCAGCAGCCAAAACCTCGGGATTCGCTCCGGTTTCTGGAGCTTTTCCCAAAAGCTGTTTTGTGGTTGGCACATCTCTTCCCATGAAGTTTGACCCTTTTGGGAATTTACAGCTCAGCTGGAGCGAAGGCATCTAAAGTGCCACCAGCACTGGAGGGCATCGTGGCTTCCTGAGAATGGGAATTGGGACTTAATCCATATCCAAGGGGTTTCATCCCAGAGGGAACTGGGAGAAACATGGTCAAGCCCTGGGTTGGGCTCCCAGGGATGTAATGAGGATTTAATCCCTATTAAAGGGATATCATCCCAGAAGGAACTGGGAAGGACGTGGTCAAGCCTCAGGTTAGACTCCCAGGGATGTAATGAGGATTTAATCCCTATTAAAGGGATATCATCCCAGAAGGAACTGGGAAGAGCATGGTCAAGATTTGGGTTGGAATCCCAGAGATCTAATTAGGATCTAATTCCCATTCAAGGAAGATCATCCCATAAGGAACTGGGAAGAACATGGTCAGCCCTGGTTTGGACTCTCAGGGACCTAATTAGGACTTAATCCCCATTTAAGGGATATCATCCCATAAGGAACTGGGAAGAGCATGGTCAGCCCTGGTTTGGATTCCCAGGGACCTAATGAGGATTTAATGCCCATTCAAGGAATATCATTCCAGAAGGAACTTGGAAAAGCATGGTCAGTGCTGGGTTGGATTCCCAGGAACCTAACGAGGACCTAACCCCCATTCCAGGTGCATCATCCCATAAAGATCTGGGAAGAGCCCGGTCTGTTCTGGGTTGGACTCCCTGCCATCCACACCCTCCTGCCTCCTGGAGGTGCAAGGCAGCCAGGGAGAGGATATTTTGCCTTTCCAAAGCTGTCCCCATTTCACACAAATCCCAGATTTTGTGCCCAAACTGCTGCAGGGAGGTTCTCTGGTTGCTCAGCAACGACTTGAGTGCTGATCACAGCTTGGGATGGTGAGCAGCACCTGCAATTCCTGCTGGACAGGGAATGAGGCCGGGATTTGGAGAAAGATACGGAAAGGGAAGGGCAGGCACTGCTTCCCGAGAGCAGGGAAATCCAGTTTATGTGGGTTAATAACAATCAGCTGGAATTTGGGGTGGGAAAGTGTCATTTTTGGGTGGAAAGTGTCCTTTTTCACTGCTCTGATTATCTGTGGGAAGGAGGGGAATCCATGGCATGGGACAAGTGGCTGTCACTGGAGTGTTTGGCCCTGCCTGGGAAGTGTGAAATGTGGCACAGCCTGTGCTTCCCTAAGAGCTGTGACATCCCGAGGAGAGCTCCTGCTCCATCCCACAGGAAAAGTGACATTTCCACGACTGGAAAACCGCTGGGGCTGAGTCAGGAAGTCAGGAATTCAGCCTTGTTCTCACAGATCCATGGGAATGCCGAATTTGCGTTGGAAAGAACCTTAAAGCTCATCCAGTTCCACGCCTGACACCTTCCACTATCCCAGGCTGCTCCAAGCACCTGACCTGGGACACTTCCAGGGATCCAGGGGCAGCCACAGCTTCTCTGGGAAACCTTCCCACCCTCCCAGCCAGGAATTCCTTCCCAATATCCCACCTAAATCAATGTTCCTTCAGCTTGAAGCCATTCCCCTTGTATTTTCCACATTAGATAAACCAAAAGGCGTTGAGTGCCGGAAGATCTCTGCAGGAGTTGTTGGTTCTCCTTCCCCTTTCCAACCTTTCTCCTGGAATCCATGTCTCCTTCTCCCCACTGTTCCCCCTCCGGATCCCCGCTCTCCAAGTGGCAATTAGGTTGATCACGGCACCGCTTTGCAGCTTACAGAACGTTCTCCTTAATTATTAAACACGGTATTTACATCCCACCGCAGCAGATTCCCTTTGAAGCTCTGGCTGAGCTCGCAATTCCCTCCTGCTGCTGCCGATCCCAATCCCACCTCCCGCCACTTCCATCTGTGCACCTGGTTTTCCCCACTTTTCCAGCTTTCCAACCCTATCCTGGCCATTTTATGGCTCCCATTCGTTGCTTTTCCACAGAAATCAGGCACAGCCACTGTTGCTGTTGGATGTGCAAGAAAAATTATGGAAGTTCTCCTGAAACCTTGGGGGTTTTCCTCAAAAATCCCATTTTTGGAGGTCCTATTTCCAAGCACCTTTGGAATATGTTTGGAATGGGGGTAGAAACATTCTTGGAGTCTCCTGGAGAATGGGATTTCCCAGGAACTGGTGCTCACAGATACCTGTGCTGATCCCTGTCCTCCAGCCTCGTCCCATGTTTTATGGGAACAAGCTGAACTTCCCCTATAGATCTGATGTTTAAAATCCCAAAAATTCCTCATAAAATCTGATTCCCACACAGGCAGAAAGTTCCTAATTATCCATTCCACATTCCTCACGGAGCTCGGGTCGGGTGGGAGGCCGGATCTGCTGGATCTGGGCTATTCCCTGCCCAAAATTCCATCCTTCCAGTGTGGGTTTTCCCAGCTCCACCTGCTCCAAGCCTGTGGCAGGGAATGGGAATTATCCACTGGAAATTTAATTGGTTCATCCAAGACTTGGGGGTATTTTATTAGTAATTAATTCAACCTGAGCCGACGTAACTCAGGGTATTATCCCGTGAAATGGAGTTAATTTTTATGGGATAATAAAACACAGGGATGGGAAAGAATCTATTAAAGTACAAATGCCCCCATTCTCTGTGTGGATATAATAATATATGCAAATAGATGCAAATATTTATGCATATTTCCATATTTTTTCTATTTAATACCCATTTTCCAGCACCTTGGCTGGTTGTTATTCTTTATATGCTAATTTTGATGGGAATATTTTTAATTTTCCTTGCATAAATAATTTCTAGGGTTGGAATATCCGTGTTTTCCCCCATTAGGGAATCTTTAAGCTGAGTTTATTTCCAGGAGCTGCTTTCCAGCCTTTTTCTTCTCTCCAGAGCACCTGGAAGGAAATACTGGTGCAGGTTAATGTGATGCAGGCAATGGGAAAAGGGGAAAAAAGGGGGGAAAATGAAGGAAAAAGGGGGGGAAATAAAGGAAAAAAGGGGAGAAAAAGGGGGGGAGAGAAGGGGGGAAATGGGAAAAAAGATGGCTCAAGAAAAGGGGGGAAATGGGGAAAATAAGGACAGAAAAGGAGAAAAATGGGGAAAAAAGGGGAGGAAATGGGGGGGCGAAAGGGAGGGAAGGGAAAAAAGGGAAAAGGGAGGAAAAGGGGGGAAAATGGGAAAAAAGGTGGCAGAAAAAAGGGGGGAAAGCAAGAAAAGGGGGGGGAAGGAGGGAAACAAGGGAGGAAAAAAGGGGGGGGAAAGGGGGACAAAAAAAGGAGGGGAAAAGGGGGGAAAAGGGGGGAAAATGGGGGAAAAAAGGGGGGAAAGGGGAAAATGGGGGGAAGGGGAAAAATGGGGAAAAAGGGGGAAAAGGGGGAAAAATGGGGGGGGAAATGGGGAGAAAAGAGGGAAAATGGGGGAGAAAAGGGGGGGGAAGGAGGAAAAAGGGGAGAAAAGGGAATAAAGGAGAGAATAAAGGGGGGGGAAGGGGAAAAAAGGAGGGGAAAAGAGGGGGGGAAAGGGAGCAGAGGGAAGGGGAAAAAAGAGGGGAAAAAAAGGGCAGGGAAAGGGGAAAAAGCCATCCTAAGGAAATGAGGAAGTTCTGCATCGTCTCGTGATGGAAAATCCTCTCAGGAAACATTCCCAGACTCCCTGGTGCATCCTCAGCCGAGCTGCCCGTGCCCCTGGACACTTGCATGTCATTCCCCACCAGTTCCCAGGCCAGCAAAGCCCAGGGATGTCCTGGAGCCCCAACTTCCACGGATATTTATTTCCCCTCTCCCTCATCCTACAGGACCACACTGAACTGCCAGGCTTTGAATTCGGGCTGAGTTCTCTTTGTACTAAACGAGGGCCAGTTATCCGCAAAGGCGATTAACTGGTAATTTATTAGAAGAAACGAGAACAAAACAAACAGACGAGGTGGAAGAAGCAGGAGGGGGAGTAGCCCTCTCCTCTTAACCCAGAGGTGGGACGACCCCACCACGGCAGACGCGAAGCCACAGCAGGAGCAATTCCCCCGTGAACACCGCCTTTTATGCTCTCTTTCAGTGCTTCTGATTGGTCAGTTCACGGGGTTGCCGCTTAGCGGCTCATTTCATTGGCTTAGATTTCCCGCTTCTCGGGTGGTGATTGGCTCGCCGCTAGGTCCCGCCCCCTCCCCTCACGGTGCGTCGAGTGATTGGTGCAAGGTCCGGCTTGGAGGGAGCCTGGTGATTGGTGGGTGCAGCTGCTCCTCCCACGGCCGAGGTCATCCCGATGGGGCGTAGGGACCTTCAATACTCTACGTCAGCAGCTCCTGGCCTGCTTATATCAACTGCAGTGCTTTAAACAAAGGGCTTTTAACTCCATTCAACAGTTTAAACAGCATAACTTCACACAACCCAAACCATAACACTCAACCGTCCTACCTAACACCCGTACAACCCGAATTAGGACGCACAAAACCGCCTAAACTGGAATAGCTCCTGCAACATCTTCTGTTGAAATGAGTCTGTAACTCATCCCTGCTCCTGCTGCCCCTCGGGAAGCAGAGGAATTCCTTCCACCCCATCCAGGATTGCTCCCGAAAAATCCTCCAAGCCAATTATCTCCTGCTTGAACCTTGCCCAGCCTCGGGTCAGAGGTCAGGGCCCATTAAATGAGATTTCTGCTCAATTATCTAATCACCGTTAATCCCATCACAGTGATCCTGGCCTCCATCTGTCCTTCCATGGCTCTCACTTCCACTTTTCCAATTCCTTCCTCCTTTTCGTTTCCCAGGACTTCTCCAAGCACATTTCTGTTATATTTTCCCTTGGCTAAATATGGAATTCTCAACATTTTTATTTTTACACAAAACTATGTCTCAAGTCCTCCCAGTTTCTGAATTTCTCATTCCAGGGCCAACAAGACTTTACTGAAAATGCTATTTTTTTTTTCAAGTTCACTTCCTACATATCCCAAATTCCTGCTAAATTTCCAAAAGCTGCCTTTCCCTGGATCCTTTGAATAACTTTTATTTTCATCTCTAACCTAACAGAGCCTTGATACAGATATTTTCCACCCTTCCAAGACCTTTCCTCTCCATTTACTCCACTCCCATCATGTTTTGGCCACTTTTTTGATCTTAAATAGAAATAGAAATCTTAAATAGAAATAGAAATATTGAAAGTTTCTATACATGGTTTCTTTTTTTTAATTCATTTTTTACCTCCCCTGCTTCTTTGCTGGCACAAGCGTTTGGGAATGTCTCCTTAACAAAAAATAATTGCTCCAAAAATAAATAAAATAGGAGCAGAATTGTGCTGTGGAGACTTTTGGTTTCGCCACTGGTGATCAACCAATTGTGGGATTTTCTCCCCCACAGGAAGAAGAGATTCTTAAAAGGTGAGGAGGAAAAAAAATCCTTTAAAGCAGTGAGCAGAACAAAACTGGAAGTTTTGAATCCTCAGCTCTGTCATTTTTGTGTCAAGTCGTGAAAATCCCAGGCATTATCCACCTGACAGGATGGATGCCTGGGATTCTATTTTTAGGAGAAGAAATAATCTTAATAACTAGTTTGGCATCCCTAAGGCAGGTGTGTGTGCACGGGACAATGCTCCTGAGCTCCTGCTTCCCGCTCCGTTTGGTGGGGGAAAAAAAAGCAGGAAAAACAACCATAATTCCCATTTTCCCTCCTTCCTTCAAATGCCTCCCCTGCAAAGCGTTGGAATTAAAGACGTTCAGGGTGCCTGCCAGGAGGACCAGGTCTGGTTACCTTGAGATGGGCTGTAAAATATGGATAAAGAGCAATATCCCGCTGGCACAGAGGCACAGGTTCCTTGTTATCATGCTCAGTTCAGAGGATTCTGCTGAAATCAAATGTGAATTCCCTGGAATGCCTTTTCCTGGGCTTTTGGGCCCTCAATGGGAGCTTCTCCCTTCCAGTTTGGATCTTTCCAAGCAGCTCTTCCACTTCTGCTCCATCACTCAGCTAAACCTAGGGAGTTACAAAGCATGATCCCACAGAAATTTCCCTTCCCACACTCTCCCCTCCCTCTTCCTCCTGTTTGAATGCTTCTTTTCATCAAAACTTGAAATATATTTGTGTCTTTCCAGTCTTCTTCCACGAGGATTTTCTGAGGGAAAAAAAATCTCACCTGGACACTTCTTCCATTGAATTCCAGCCATTCCACCTTGCCATACAAATTCCTTCTCATTCCCGAGGAACTGGAGGAAGACCTTAATCAGGATCTCAGATTTCGGGATGATGCTGCAAATGCTGCTCAGCCTTGAGGTTTGGGTCTCTGCAGAGCCAAATGTCCCATCCTTTATGAGCTGGAATGATCCCAGAGGGGGGAATTTGAGCACCCAGGAGCTGCCTGAGAGTGCAAGACAAAATAAACAAAATAAACTAAATGAAAAGAAATGAAAAAAAATTTTTTAAAAATGACCAAAATAAAGCACCAAGGGCATAAAAGAAGGGGGTGAAGTTCTGGGCTGCTGCTGGCAGATGCGTCCCCAGCACAGTTTGGAGCGCAGTGGGTTCCGCTGGCATCGGATTCATCTAAATGGGAACAAAACCCTTTTAAAATCCCCAAAAGTTGTTCCTAGCATCGTTTGAAGGAGGATTCTTTGAGGTCCTTTTTTAGTAGGACACTCCAGAGAGGACTGATGATGGGAGCTGCTGAGGGAACCCCCCAGCAGAGGCTCCCACACAATTCCTGTCTCCTGAAGTGCCAGCTCCAACAAACCCTTATCAAATGGAGCTCTGCTTTCCTGGGAAAGCCTCTTTTGGCCAGAAAACCAAGGAAAAGCATTTTGTGAACTGTGTGGGGACCTTGTGTGCTTAGATGGAAGCACATCCGAGCCCTCGGACGCAGAAATTCAGGGCAACCTGGATTTCCTTGGAGCAAACCGTGAGGAAAACGCTGTTTGCTGTGATTATTTTTTTCTCTTTTTCCTCCATCACCAAACTCGAGGTCAGTTCATCCCCAGGTTTTTCCTTTCTTGCCTAATGTGCCATAAAACTTTGCATTTTGAAGAGTTTTCTGCTTCAGCCTTTTTGTTCAGAGGCCTCAGAAAGGGAACGAGGAGCAGCGACCTTTGCCGGAAGGAATTGTGCTCGTTCCCTTCTCCCTCCTGCTTTTAGAGTGCATTCTGCTCATGTTCACAACTATTTGGAGAGAATTGCTCCCTGTGCCCTCAGAGCAGGTTCTGGGCTTGCAATGTTGGAATAAAAACCAGAGGATTTCACGATTTCACCCTGGCTGCTGG
The DNA here is from genome assembly GCF_000738735.6 of Corvus cornix cornix. Classification (NCBI taxonomy): domain Eukaryota; kingdom Metazoa; phylum Chordata; class Aves; order Passeriformes; family Corvidae; genus Corvus; species Corvus cornix. Next base: position 1,615,289 of record NC_046337.1, on the reverse strand, counting down.
TGATGGGCTCAGCCAGGCAGGAAAAAGGTCCCCGAGGTGCTCCTGGGTTGTGCTGAGCTGCAAAACCAAAATGTGGCAGCAGCAGGGCTGGAGGACACGGTTAAGGAAGAGAAAAAGATCATTTCAAAAGGGATTCAGCACCTGGAGAAGCTTTGGAGAAGGGGGAGGTGGGAGAATCTCAGGTCAGGTCGAAGGTGCGGGAATTGTGGGTGGGGTCTGTCCCTGAGCAGAGGAGCAGCCCCTGTCCTGTGGGACTGAGAAAGGATAATTCCCACTCCTGGCAGTCCTGGTGTGAGGGGAAGGAACAGGGCAGGGAAAACCAGAGATAGTCCTGGGACAGATGGGATTACAGAGATTGCTGAGTTCCCTGAAAAACTGGGAAAATTTGGGGTCCAGAGCTGTCCCTGTCCCCAGGGATGTTCCAGCACCCCCTGATGCTCCAGGTCTCTGGGACAACCCAAACACAGCTTCTCCAGAGCTAAAACTACTCAACCCCCCCCAAAATTGACCCATCCCTTCTTTGAAAGTGAGACAAATGTTTTGGGGTGATGAAGCATCTTTGACCACGTTAGAAATGGAGTTTGGGGCTCAGCAGGTCCCACTCAGAGCCTGCAAGTGCAACAGGGGGACTTCTGACGAACATCAGCATCCCCAAAAGCCACCCCAGTGCCAAAGAAAGGCCTTCAGGAAGGGCACGGTGGCACTGAGGGCTCCCAAATGGGCTCCTCATTGTTTAAAAGTCAGTGCTGGTAAAGCCCAGGCCAGCAAAATGTTTAAGCTCAGGGTTAAGTACCCGTTTAGTCAGGGCTGAAGGAGCATCCCGGGCTCAATCCCGGCCTGTCCACATGGAAATGTCACTTTTCTGTCACCCTAAACCCACCCTAAGAACTTTTCCCCATGCCTGACTCTGCAATCCATAATAACCAAGAGCTGCAAGCACTGAAATTCAGATTTTTCTTCTTTAGATGCAGAGGGATTCAACCCTTCCTCCACCTGAGCAGGCGTGAGGGATTTCTGCCCTTTTTCCTTCAAAAGGCACCTTTGGGAGTGCTCCATGCACCCAGCCAGGACCATTCCAGGGATTTCAAAGAAATTTTGTGGCAATGTCCACTGCTGGGAATCTCATGTGGAATTACAGCATTGGTGAGGTTGGTAAATCCCTCTGGGATCGAGTCCAAATGTCCCCAGCCCTGCCGAGGCCACCAGTGCCCCTTGTCCCCAAGGGCCACATCCACAGGGCTTCAAAATCCCTTCAGGAATGGGGACTCCACCCCTGCCAACCTGGACAACCATTCTGGGGAAGAAATTTTCCTTAATATCCAACATGGCACAACCTGAGGCTGGTTTGCAAAAAAAAAAAAAAAAAGGATTTTTTTAGCATTTAACAGATTTATTTTTTGGTTTCAGCCTTCCTCGCTCCAGCCCCAGGAGCTCAGACCTGGAGATCAGATTGAAATCCACCCCAATTTGAATTTGAGGGACCATTTCCAGCAGCAGGGATGTGACAGAAGGACCAGAAAACACCTTGCCAGCAAAAGGTGAGGCTTCACCTCTCCCCAGCGATACCTGCACACAAAGAAATCAGCCCCGAAATGGAAAAGCACATTAGGAAAAACTCCCATTTCTAGGAGGGAAGGGAGAGGAAAAAAAAAAAAAAAGCCTTGACAGCTGTGTTGAAATTACCTCTGGTAATTTGAACTGAGTGGAAGCTTTTAGATTCGATTGCACCGAAAAAATGTAAAGCATGTCACTTATTAAGCTTTTACGGCTGACATTCAGCCCGGTACCTGACGGCATCTTCCCAGCAATCTGGAGATCAGGCAGCTAAATGTGCTTGGAAAATGGGAGGATTGGGGCTGCTGGAGAGTCATTACTCTGGGAATTAAATGGGCTCTCTTGTTCTTGAGGGTAATCTTACCAACAAAAAAAGTGTCTGCAGAAGTCAAAAAGCATCTCCCTCTTCGCTGTCTGAGCTTTGCTGCTCTTCCTTTAATAACAATAATTACTTGACTCGAGTGATTGGGGGTGGGGGGGACCTGCAGGCGCCCTGGAAAATGAAGCCTCGACTCCTCCTCTGCTGGCAGCAGGGCCCCTGTCTTAGTCTGAGCTTTGTTAGCCCCGTTTGGGAGGTTAAGAAAGGTGTCAGGCACGAGGTGTGATGCTCTGGCAAGCCGGACTCTTTTCCGCCGCAGGAATTTTAGTGAGAAGTGTCTGAGAGTGCCTCATAACGCTGCAGCTGCGGGCAGGGACAAAGATCTCGGCCCAGCCTATTAAAATCCACAGCAAAATGAAAATATAAAAATAGCTGGAGGGGGAAAAAACCCGCCTGTGAAGTGTTTAGGCCAAATTAACCAGCCCAGAAACGCCTAAAGGAGTTGTTGCCATGGTTTCGCGCACCGGCAGGATGCTCCGCCATCCACGCTCCGCGGTTCTTCCCCGGGATTTGGGAATTCCGGCCGCGTTGAAGGCGATGGGGTGACACGGAGGGCTCGTGGCTCTGCCCTGGCACACCTGGGTGTGGTTTTTGTGCGGGCAAAGCTGCCTGTGCCAGCTCCTCTGTGGGGTTACAGGTGTCCAGACCCCTCAGGTGCTCCCAGCTTTTCTGGGATCACAGCACCCGTGACTTGTGGAGTTCCTTGGAGCTCTCCCGGTTTCCCAGCTCCGGGCAGGGCTGAGCATCCCGTGATCCATTAACACCTTGAGGAGCTCCGGGTGGGCATTAATGGGTTTGGGGAGGGTGTGAAGTGAGGCAGCGCTGCCGAACCTCCGGCTCTGCCTTACAGGTGAGCACCGGAGGGAAACGGAAATGAATTCTTGAAAACCCCTCTGGAAATGAACCTCCCAGAGCAACAAAAACAAAGCAGCCGTGATCTAAAGACAGCCTCTGGTGCCTCTCTGCTGGAGCACAGCCAGCAGAACGCCTGGAATGTGGGATCACCCATGGATCAGCACTTGCTGGGATGGGGTAAAACGGGATGTGGTCACCCTCACCGAGGATCCCACTGGATTTCCTGGAACTCCGAGCCCGACAAGGAGGAATCTTAGAGGTATCCTAAGGCCTCAAAAGTTGTGCCAGAGAAGGTTGATGTCGGATATTATAGAAAATTTCTATTCCTGGAGGGATTTCCAAGCCCTGTGGATGCAGCCCTTGGGGACAAGGGGCAGTGGTGGCCTTGGCACTGCTGGGAATGGTTGGACTCGATCCCAGAGGGATTTACCAACCTCACCAACATTGTAATTCCACATGAGATTCCCACAGTGGATATTGCAACAATTTTCCATTGATTTAACTGTCAGGGGTTTTCATCTTTCCAGCTAGGAATATACTGGATTTTCGGTGTGTTTTGAATACATCCCAGAGAGGCAGAGAGCTCAACACGGGGACTTTAGGAACACAAACACGGTGTGGGGTCTGGTGTCCTGCACTTCCCAAATTCCCGAGGCTGACTGAGTGTTCATATTTCCCTGGCCTGACCTTACTGTGCTATTGTCAGGTTTTATTCTCCCACCAAATGCACAGCCCCGGGCAAGCGTTTGCCCTCTTTGCCTCCACTTCTCAATCCATAAAACAACAAAGAAATTCCAATACTTTGACAGTTCTGAAACCACAGAACATTTGTGCTCATTTTACAGAATGCTCGATTTTCCAAACAATTGAGGCATTGCCTCGAATTCCATGTTGAAGTGCTGGACCATCATGGGAAATAATTGCAGAAGAATGGGATAAAATCCAGGTGGAACCACAACTTCCCAGCACGAGGCTGCAGCAAACCCTTGGCATCCAAGGAAAACCAAATCCCGTTATTCCAGGAGCCCAAATTCCATGTTAATACGCTGGGCTATCATGGGAAATAACTCCAGAGGAATAGGATGGAATTCAGGTGAAGTCCAAACTTCCCAGCACAGGGCTGCAGCAAACCCCTGGCATCCCTGGAAAACCAAATCCCATTATTCCAGGAGCCCAAACCGAAGATCATCTCTGGAAAATTTCCCAAGGCTGAGGTGCCACAAACACGTTTGTGGGAATGATTTCAGGCTCCGGAGGTGTCTCAATATTGAGGATGTCAGAGGCATAATTGGTGCTGACACGGTGCCTTTCACTCAGGCTCTGTCAGGGTGCAGAGTGACGGCCCTGGGGACTGAAGGCTCTGTAGAAATCCTGAAAAATCTCATTTTCAACACAAAACCCAGCAAGTTTTCCCTGCCAGCCTTTCCCAAAAAACAGGAGGGATTTATCCAGCTGTGGCTCAGCCTCGCCCAGGACAATCCTGCCTTTTCGGCCTATGGAAATTTGTGAATTTATGGAGCATGTCCAGGTGGTTCTTGGAAGGGGTGAGTGGTGTGGAGCTCAGCTTTAGAGTGCTGCCCATGTGAAGAGAAGTTAATATCAATAATATATTTATAGTTCCATGATAAGATCATTAAATTTTCATGTATAATAACACAAATAGATAAACACAGCATATTCTGTATAAATATATATTTAAATACAGTTATTTATATCATATATACCACAGAAATCGATTAAATATAGAAATATACACATTCATGGACATAAAATATAAAATACATTAATTTTTTGGGCACCTCCTGGGGTTGCATCCCACGGGAGGGATTTCCAAGTGCTGCAGATGTGGCATTTCAGGACAGGGTTAGTGGTGGCCTCAGCAGTTCATGGTTGGATTTGATGATCCTAAAGGTCTTTTCCAACCTAAACAACTCCGATTTTGCGGCAGCACAGCCTGGACTGCCACAATCCTGAGGGAAGCTGCTTTTTCCAATCCATTTTCCCATTTTCCCTGTGTTTGATACATCCCCAAGGAGCTCCTGGTGTTGTCCTCAGCATCCACCCAACCCCACGCATCCCAAAAGGGCAGGAGATCCCTTGGAGGTGATGGGAAGCTGGGACTGACCTCAGCACCCACGTGGAGTTGGGAATTTTGCTCCTCATTTGCCCTGTCCATATTTATTTTTCATGTTTTTCCTGCTCACATAAAGCACAAATTCAGACACAAATTCAGGGCAGACCACAAGCCCTCGATGGATCACCAGGAATTTCACAGATTCCTGCAAACCAGGCTTGCACAGCCCAGGGGCTGGATTACTTCTGCTCACCAGTGCAACCATGAAGATAAACGACAACTCAGTTTTATTTATTCAGTGCTGAAGGATCTGCAAGAGCCACTCAGCAGCAATATTTAACAATTCTGCTTGATTTTGCCCAGCTTCCCACTAAGCAACGCCAGTGATTTGCAAAGTGATTTGTGAAAATCTGAACGTGCCACGTGAAGGGAGTGAAACCATTCCTCAAACTGCACCAGAGCTGCAAAAGTTCAATCCCACCCTAAATAAAAAGTACCTTTTATTGAATGGATTGATATAAAAATGTGGGTTTTTCCCAGAAATTTAGAATTGGTGCTGTTCCCCTCGCTGTTTGGGGTAATTTGCCCCAATTTGCCTTCTCCTGTCAGAGCCCATTCCGTGTGTCACCCTCACCTGATGAAACCAGCAACAAGGAATTTTTAAAAAAAATTTTTATTATAGCGTTTTTTAAACAGTATTTTAATGGGTATTCTTAAAATATTTCCCACAGGGAATACTTCAAAAGGAAAACTTCCCAGCGTGAGGAGCAGGCCTTTGCAAGTGGAATAAGGACAGCAGGAGGAACAAAACCCTCTAAAAACCACCAGGAATTATCAAAGGGGCTCGGGGCCTCCCCTGCCAGAGCTGCAGCTACAACCGAGCACGGGCATCTCGAGGCTCATTAGTGGGAACAGCTGGATTTTCCAGGAAATTGTCAGCCTCTCCAAGCAGCCCTGGCCTGGGGGGTGGGGGAGCTGCTTTAATTCCCACCTGGAATTAGACAGCGAAGTGTTTACAAATGGTAATGGGGGAAAACACGGAGCTGAACTCCTCAGTGCTGTGATGCCAGGGTTTGTTCCCCGCTGGGTGTGGGGTGGTGGTGGATGAGCCTTGGGAAGGGCTGATCCAGATAAGAGCTCGGGAGTGGAGGGGCTGAGCTCACTTTCGAGGCCTCTCACACTCATTTTTAGCGATGAGGCTCCCAGCAGGCAGCACAAATCCCTGAGGGAAACAGGGCAGGAGGGCTGGAAGAGCTGGGTCAGATCCCAGGGCACCTGAAATGTTTGGGAATCTCAGCCTCGGCCACAGTCAGACATCCTGGAGTACCTGTCCCAGGGATCCTCTCGATTGTGTCCTGTCCAAGTCCAGGGAAAATTGGTTTTTTTTATTTGAAGCGAGCACTTTATCCAGTCCATGATCCCAGGAAACACTTCAGGGAATGTGGAAGCACCAGGACAGTTTTGCAGCCTGTCCTCGCTCAGTGACACTTCACAAACAGCGCCAGGAAAGGCACTGCCAGCCCCTCCTTGGCATTCCCAGTAAAGCAGAGTCCAAGACAACAAATCACCTGCTCCAAAGGAGGATCAATTATCGTCCAGGGGAGGCTGGATATCCTCAATTAAATATAATTAGTTTAGGAAAATGGCTTAGGAAATTCTGGTAAGATAAGACAAGGCCAGGTTGGGCAGGACTTGGAGCAATTGGGGATAGTGGGAGGTGCCCCTGCCCACGGCAGGAGTTGGAACAAAATGGGCTTTAAGGTCCCTCCTAACCCAAATTTCTTCTCATTCGAAGACAAATATAATCCTCGAGGCTCTCTCATTTGATTAGGCATTCAATCTGTGATTCCCATGGCAGCACTGCAAGTCTGGAAGCTCTTCAAGGTTACTCACATTAAAAAACTGAGAACTTAACACCAAAAAAAAATAATTAAAAATTAAAAAAACCTCAAAATTTAACAAGCCCCAAATCAGCAAGACTTTAAATACCTCTGAGGCTGCTGACATTGCACACCGAGTTCATGTCTGGTACCCAAACAGCCGCAGCCCAGGGCAGGGAGGGGGTGTGAAAACTGGCCCCGTTCCTGCAGCATCAGTGCCGGGAGAGCCAAGCACAGCCCCGGGCGCTGCGTGCGCTTCCCAGGAATGCAAAACGGGCTGGGAAGAGGGGGAGCGAGCCAACAGCTGCCTCCAATTCCTCGGCAGCTCCAGGAGAGGATGACTCCGGGGTGCCGAGGAGCAGAGCAGGCTGGGGACAGGGACGGAGGGAGGCGGGTGGCACTTTGGGGACAGCGCTGCCAACAACGAAATAAAGGCAGTTATTTATTCTGGTCTGCCTTCAGGAGGGCTTAAATGCTGCTGTTTTGTGGCTTTTCCTCATCTTTCCATCTCCAGCTCTCTCCTTCGCAGCTGATTTACCCCGGTTTGATCTCGGGGTGGCTGATGGGGCTGAGCTCCAACAGCTCCACGTGTGGGGAAAATCCTGCAGCTGCTACAAAAACCATTTACAGCCGCGTTTTTAAGAGTGCTTTTGGAGGCACAGCTTAAGCCGTATCTCAGTAAGATTGTGCTCCCTCTTCCTGCCTTTTTTTTGCATCCAAACGAGGCCCCTCCCCTACAGGAATTTCTGTAAATCCCATCACAGCCCATCCAGGTCTGTCGCTGCCAGGCATTAACGAGCCTGCAAAATCCTCCCTCCTCTCATTTGGGCTGGCACAGCAGACGCTCGAGTCTCTCCATGCGTTGTTCAGAAAGTTTGGGAAGCACCAAGTGCTGCTGAGGGAAATGCCAAAGCCCTTCGCTCCTGGGGGAGACGTTCACAGAGCAGGGAAAAGCCTCTCAGGGGGGTTTACCGAGGGCATTAAAACTTCCCACTCGTTCGGGACTGGTTGTATCCACACAAAACCTCTTTGCTAAGAAATAAAAGCACCCAGGTGCTGGTGAAAGTGATGAGCTGATCAAAGCAAGTCCCCAGTGCAGGCCAGGCAGAGCACATTTATTCGTAGCATTAAGGAGAGAAGTGGCTTTTGGTGTAACGCCAGGAAAAAGTTGTCAAAATGGAAGAGAAGATTTTAAATTTTTTACTTAAGGGTGCCTAAACTGACAATCAAACCTGTGGTGCCAGTGCTGCTCACTGACTGCAGCCTGGAGGAGAAGGGAAGGGTTGAATTCCTCAGTGCAGTGGAGGCCGGGATCCTCCAAAATCCGTGTCCTTGGAGAGATCAGGAGCCCAGGTAAGCCGGGATCACAGCAGGGCCTCACCTCCGAGGGATGGGAGCTAAAGGGGGTATTACGCCCAGAGAGCAGCGTGGTTTGGGTTGGGAAGGGCCTTAAAGATCATCTCATTCCATGTTTTTCCAACTGGAAATTCCCTCCTCTCTCAGCACGGTGGTCACGGCGTGGTCACTCCCCACACCTGGGCACCGGGGTGACCTGCCCCGGGTGGAGCCTGGCTGAGCTCAGCTGGCTCCGCGGGGTAAATAATGGGGTTTAACACGGGATTCATTACAGCAGGGTTTAATTACACGATGTTCAACAAGGGGTTAATTACAGCCTTCTGGTCACCTCAGACAGCCACGATTTCAGCGTGAAATGCCGTTTCTGGCGAACCTTGAAAGAAGGCGCTGGGAGAGCATCCTGGGCAAGGAAAGATGGGAAGGAGCCGCTCCCAACATCTCCTGCAGGGAAACGGGAGCTGAGCTCAGCTTCCCGCAGCTCGGGGACAGAGCAGGACCCGATCCCAGCATCTCCTCCTGCCGCACCGGGGCAGGACCCCGGCGCAGACCTTGGAATTCCGGCTCCAAGGCATCTGGCTCCCTCTTGTGTTCCCGTGCTTACGGCAGGAGCAGGCGGACGGGACAGATCCGGCTGGTGGCACCTGCTCGTGTCCCCGTGTCCCGCCGGAGGAGCAGCAGAGGGGAGCCAAGAGCTGACCCCAAACGGACCAGCTCCGCACCTTTGGGCTTGCAGGGCTCATCCCACCTTTCCTGCCCGATCTCGATCCAGCGCTGCTATTTATTTGTCCGTCCCACACTCAGCAGCCCCGGCATTCCTTCCCCACCGTGGCAGCAATTTCAGGAGTATGAAACTATTCCAGCTGTACAAACACAACAGAACTTTGTTTTTCCAGTATTTTTTATCCCTTTTTTTTTTTCCTTTTGGTATTGTGGGGGGCAGGTGCTGATCCCCAGTGCTCCAATGCCAAAGGCAGGAGCAGAAAGGACAGGGAAAATCCACCTGGAAAAGTGCTTTTAATGCAACACCCCAGCGCTGCTGGCTGCTGCCTTTAGGGGTGAGGTTTTTCTTTGAGTGAGGTCCTTTTAGGAGATTTCTTCAAAGGTCATTAATGGGTGTCAGGAGACAGAGGAAAGCTGTGCTAGGAAAGTAGAAAAAGGGATTTGTTTTCCAGCAGATGTTCTACAACTCTCCAAACTAAGGAAAAAGTAAGTACAAGCAGACCAGGTGCTGTCAGTTCTGAGTTGTGCAGTCTTACTCGATTTTTTTGGGTTTGTTTTAGATCATAATTAAAATTAATGATTATTTTTTATTCCCTTGGCCAGGTTGTCTGGTTATCTTCAGGCAGCTGCTGCAGAAATCAGGGAAGACTCCCACCCTCTAATTTAGGTGAAGGTGGTGAAGTATCCACACGTGGTTTCTCTGTGCTCCTAATTTAAAAGAGAGGGGTGGAAAAGGTCTTTTCACTGGTAACTGCAGCAGTTGAAGGGAAGGAGCCCAAAGGAGTTATTTGGAATTAAACTGGATGGAAACCATGGATCCTGGAACCCCGGCCACCCTGGATATGAGGGAGAAGCTACCTCGGAAGGGTTGTGCAGTGGAGAAAGCGCTTCCAGCCCTCCCTGGGCAGGGTCACAGCTGCTTCTCTCTCTTGCACAAGACGTGCTCCAAAACAGGAACGAGGGTTTGTTCCAGGAGCCAAGGGAGATCCCTGCTAAATCCATCTCCTCTCTCTGGGTGGGATCCATCCCTGGATGGCTGCAGGGACTCACCCACCATCCTGAGCTGGTAAATATTCCCATTTTCATCTGGGTTTGATGCTTCTGAGTCTCCAGCGTGGCCTGATAAAGATGTAGGTGTGAAAGTTGTCTCAGATAATGAGTTAATTGTTACTAACGCTGTTTGGTTTTTTTTACACGTCGTTCTGGGGGTTATTTTTACGTAAAACACGTGGTTCTCAAAAGCAGGATATTCCTTCAGACTATCCCTCTGGGACTGCAATTTTTTCAGGAGATGTGACAGATCTTTTGTAGTTTGTGCGCATACAAGTTCCAGCGCAGCTCAAAAGTGGCAGGGGCAGCTTTGGGGACAAGAAACCTGCGGGAAGGAGGGTTTTCCATGAGGAAAAAAGCCCTTCCTGCAGGAATGGCATCCATCCTTCCCCCTGCATAACGAGAGGCACAGGTACAATGGGGAAGAGGGGAGGCTTTGTCCTCCCTCCGCTGCAGCAGCAGCCCTTTGTGTCAGGGATGCTGAAGGATTCCAGTCAATCATTCCTGCTGCATCACCTCCCCCAGCCCCTCCAGACAACCAGGAGATTGCCTAGGCCTCCAGATTCGGTAATATTTTCCTGCTGAGGGATATCCCTCAAATCCTCATGTTTTTAAGGTGTTTTCCCCACTGACTGTAGTGAACTGGGCTCACATTCTGCTGCTATTTCTGCCCCTTTTTAATTTACATTTTTTAGGCTTTTTCAGTAGGAGTTGTGCCTCAAATCACAATCAGGCTTTGTATTTTTACAACTCTTATTTATCCCCTTCTGGAGAAGGGCAGCGAGTGAGGGCACAAATATTTTGTTGAGGTCTCCCGAGCAGGTTCTTTATTCAAATTAAGGCGCAAACCTGAAAGTCCTGAGTGAAATCAGCAGATTCAGGAATAACAACTGTTTCCCCGGATATTATCCAACATCCACAAATGTTTTTCAAGTGGAATTTCATAGGGACAGCAGTGCTTTGCTTGCCATAAAAATAACTGTGAGAAGGAGAGAGCTGGCAAATCTCTGAGCAGCCCTAACACGGATTTGTTTGGTTGTGTTTGTTGGAGATTTCATGGCAATGACCAAATCGGAGGGGTTTTAGCTAAATATCCATTGGATTATTCCATGGATATTCCATCCAATATCTATGGAATCTGCATGCTGAGGGAAGGAATATGTGCTTCACTTGGTGACGTTATTCTGTTTGTGTTTTCCCAGCACACACTGGGCTGTGCTGGGTCACAGCTTTGTTCCTGCCACAGAAACCTCGACCCCTCTCCGCCTCCCTGCCCTGGATCCATCCCAGGTGCCAAAGGTGGGGCGTTCCCAGCCAAATCCAACCTGGAAAAGCAGCCCCGGAGCACAATAGCTCCTCTTTCCCCACCCACACCCCCCAGATGCCTCTTTACGAGGCACTCCACAAACAAAACAGCCGAGGCAAAGCTCTTTTTGTCTCCAGAAGCGACATCCTGGGAATGAGAGCGGCAGATGGGAGAGCCACAGGAACAATGGGATAATGCTGAAGGGGTGCCAAGGACATGGGGGCAGAGGGAATGCGAAGAGGAGCTGCTACAGCTGAGCCAGGATTCAACGAGAACATTTTATTCAGCTGTGATTTCAAGGTTGTGACTGCAAATCGTTGGGTAAGAAGGAGTTGTTTGGCAGCAAACCAGAGCTGAAGGACACCTGAAGTGCTGCTGCCAAAATTGCCTCAAAACCCAGCCTCAGCCAGCAGCAACCAGTCAGGGTTCACACAAACACCAGTGCCACTGGTTTGCCAGTCCAGCAAATAGGAAATACCAAAGCTCTGAATCAGAAAAAAAAATTAGGCTCTTTGGAAAAAAGATGAGCAGCGCAACGTGGACACCGGAAAACAGCACTAATTTCATTACAGGATTATCCCTCATAGAGGATTTTCTCTTTGACAAGGTTAAAAATCTTCCCATCTCTGCTTGAGTTCTGCGGGGATGACCCTAAACAGCTCCAGGGGGAGTTTTCCAGAGCATCCATCTTCTCCCCCCCCATCTCTGACCCCCTTGGAGAGCCTGCAGTGCACAGGGGAACTTGGAAAGGATGAAATCTTTAAATACTACTCCTCTCCTCCTGGTTCAGCAAAGCACTTAAGCTCATCAGCCTGCTGCTTTGACAGTCGTTTTTCATGCACTGCTTTAACATCTTTCATTGGCCTAATTGCAATGGATAATCAGTGGTGACAAGAAAATGCCTCAAGCATTTCTTGGGCTTCAGGTTTGGGCTTCCAACCAAAAACCTGGGATTTGGTTAGAACAGCACAAATGTTTTGTACAACTCCTTTCTTCAATGGCACAAACCCCTAAAACTTTCCCTGCACATCAGACAAAAGAGTCGGTGCTCTGTGTTTTGACAAATTATCCTAAACACACTGATACCACAAAATAAAAGCTATTTTCTAAATCGGTTTCAAAAAACCCCCTTTGTGCCCTTGTAGTGGATACAGAAACGGATTTGCATAAAAAGAATCTGATTGCAAAGTCTGAATGCCCCCAAATTTTCCTATCAAACTTCTGGATGTACCTTCATGTCTAAATAAAGTGCTGTCAAGAGATGCTGCAGAAGCCTTTCCAACTGGAAAAAAAACCCCATTATTGTTCCTATGCAAACAAACCTGCCTGTTTCCTACAGGGAAGAATTTCCAGTGCCATCTCCTTGGGGCTTTCCCAAGCCTGTCCATTTCGTGTGCAGTTTGTTGTGCCAAGTGTCACAGCTCTGCTCTCCTCTGTGCACCTCCAGGGTGAGAAGATCCCTGTGCAGATAAAGGCCACAGGAAAGGTCCCTGTTCCTGCCTGCTGTGGTCACCTCCTCACATAACTTCACACAGAACTTCCCTCCAGTGTTTCCTACAAGGTTGGCCCACCCAGCTGGAAAAAAAAAGTAATCTCTTTTCTCATCATGGTGGTGATGAGCAAGGTGGGATGAGAGTGCACTGAGGGATCAAAAGGAAAATGTGGTTGTTTCTGGACAGAAGAGGTTTAAATTCTTTGCTCCCTAAGTGCAGAGATCATTCTTTTCTTGTTCTGACCTTAATTTGGTGTTTGGGGGCCAGGCTTGGTCACCCTCCCGTGCAGAGTTCCCAGCCTGTGAGAGGGACAAGGTGACACCCCAGTGACAGAGAGGGAGAGCTGCAGGGCCACAGGGCCACAGGCACAGTCCGGGTGAGAAATCGAGAACACAAACCACAGGAACACTCTTTCCTACCTGGAGTGACTCCTCACTTGCTCTGTAAACTCGAAAATATCTGCAGAAGTTCCCACAACATCAATGTGGGTGTCATAAGGAATGATCAGAACTTTAGGGTAACGGGGTTTTAGTCTTTCACAGAGCCGTTTGTACCTCAGCTTCTCCCCTCTGCTGTGCTCCTTGAAGCAGAGCCTTTCCTTACGTAAAATCTCCTGGAGTTCTACGGAGTAGTTTTCAATTATTTTCTTGACCCTTAACCCGTGTGCAGCGCCAGCCTTCCTCCCAGCACTCTCAATGCACACTGTGGTGATGTCACCATCAGTGACACCAGAAATGACAACATCATTTGCCTGGAATGTTTTGGGAAGGAAGTGCCTCATGTAGTGATAGATATCCGTGTCCAGAACCACCACCTGTTTTTCCCTGTGTGCATCCTGAGCAGAGCTCCTTGTCTCTGTGGCACCTCTGTGCTCCTGCACCTTCCTCCTCAGTCTCTGACGGGATTTCCCCTCTCTTTTGTCCTCCTCTGAGAGGGATTCTGCCTTTAACAGGAGGAATTCTCTCAGCACTCGGAGGGCTGGGAAGGGTCCTTGCACAGCAATTTGCCCGTCGGGCTGCAAAGGCCCGAAGCTCAAAGCCGGGCTCTGCTTTTTCATTTCTTCCACCAGATCTTCTAAAACAAAGTGATCTCTGAAAACAGCCACGTTGAGGATGGATGTGACGGAGAGGAAGGCCTGGAATTTTGAATTGGAGAAGTTAAGGAGTGGTTAATTAGGCATTAAGCACAATTAGATGAATTAGGGAGGAGCTCACGTTGTTGCAGTAGCGGGTCACTGTCAGGGGGTAGTGCCTGGGCAGCCTCTTGTCCTGCAGGAGATGCTGATCCTTCTTCAGAACACTCTCCACAACTGAAAAACAAACCCAGATTCACTTGTTGAGCAGTGAAATAGTCACCTCCAGCCCGCTGGAACCCTTCATGCAACCAAACCCACAGGCAGGCCGCTCAATACTCTCAGCTAATATTTTATGTATTGCTCCAAATTGCTCGGAGAGACAGGAGCCTGTCTCCTCAGCACATTAATGGGCAGAGATTAATTCCCCAAAGCCTGGCTACAAAAAGAATACGTTATTCATGGTATAAATTTATTCCTGCAAAACAAACATAATGCTTTGCATGACGAGTGAGCCATTACTGCAACGAGCAGGAATAAAACCCTGAACCTCAGCCTGATTACCAGAGAGGCTTCAGTCTCCCAGTTCTATAAAATCCCAATTTAAAATCATTTGGCTTGGGATCAGCATTCTAGGGCTCATTCTTTGGGGGATGGCTGTGCTTTAATACATTACTTTAAATACCTTCTTGATCTTCAAAAGTTACGTAGGCAACTCCTTTGTTCCGTGTGGGATACGTGACCTCTTCCACGTCCCCGCCGTTATTCCTCGACATTTGGAAGTGGATGGTGAGGATGTCAGCCATGACATCATCCTGCAGGAGGCCAGCTGGGACACCAGCAATGACAATTGTCCTCGTGGATCTGGCAGCTTGGCCCGTGGCCTGTGCAGAGATGGCACATGGTAAATGCAGGGAGTCCGGGAGACCCCCGCAGGGATCTCCCAGATTCCCATCCCTGGAGAGACTCCCATTCCCTTTGCAATGTGCATTCAGGAGTTAATTAATCCTGCTGAATCAGATCTCAGTGCATGCCAGGCTGCCTCAGGCACCTACATTACCGTGCACTAAAAAAATGGCTTTAAATGCCATTTACGCCCTCTCAGTATCTTCTTAAAGCAATAAAAACGAGCACTGAATTTAAGTTTCTCAACTGGAAGGTCCAGCGTCCCACTGATAATTTAGAAGAGAATGAAAAATTGTAACTGCATGTGGTGCTCAGCAAGGACTCCTTGCAGAGTGGAAGGGGCAGATTCCTTGTTAAATCCAGGAGACCCAGGATCTCAGGCTGTGTTCTGACTCAGCTTTCTCCATTTATTACATGGATAACCTTGTTAAATTGGGAGAACATAATCCCAGCCAGCCCAGACTCGCAGTGCATGAAACAACCAACCACACACATGATTTCCATCAGAGCCAAAGCCCCAGCAGCAATCAGAAACCCCATCCCAAATAGGATTTGCATCCATGTCTTGTTAGGAAGAGCAGATTTTCCTTCCATTCTTATTACACGGACATGAACAGTAACATTTCACTGGGAATACCACAGCAAAATCACTGCAAATTGTGGAACATTGACTAAATTTAGTAACAGCTCGTTGACTTTTTGGAAGAAAGGAGATAAATTTGTTTGTCTGCATGGCAGCGTTCATGGGACTGTGCCTGAGGTCAGTCACTCCATCTGAATTCTTTAAACTTCTCTGAAGTTGTTTTTCTGGGCCTGGGCTGCCTAAAGCACAATCCCAGCTCCAGTTCCAAAGCAGAATGTGCTGCTGAGGGAGTGATGTCTGTCCAAAATCCTGGGGACCACCACGGCTCTGGAGACAAACCCAGCGAGGCTCTGCAACCTCCTTTTATCCCCCATCAAATTTCGAGAGCCAGGAGCTTTAATTAATTACACTAGCCAATTATCCTGGTGGCGAAGCTCGTGTGAGAGCAAGTCCCCGCTCTAATGAGGCAGCACGGAGGGAATACAAACAGGGCGCTTCCAAGATGCAGGCGGGATTTTCTCACGCCTGGCACAGCCGGAGCGCTCAGCTGCCAGACAGCCCTCACACCTTCCCAGCTGGTGTTTGGGAGCAACACTCGGGCCTGCTAGTGGGGTTAGGGAAAAAAAAAAAAAACCCCACAAACACACAGTTTGTGCTGAATCACTCCCGAGACGCGTCTGTGCCGAGCAGCTGTTCCCAGGCAGCGATGGGCGCTGCGGGAGGGGCCGCGGGGACGGGCGGCAGGGACGGACGGGGCAGCGGCTCTGTCTGCCCGTCACCGGTGGCAACGGGGTCCTGCTGGGGCTTCCCGGCAAATCCCACACTGGTTTCGCTTGGGAGGGATCTTAAAGCCCAACCAGTGCCACCCCTGCCACGGGCAGGGACACCTTCCACAATTCCAGGCTGCTCCAACCTGGCCTTGGACACTGCCAGGGATGGCACAGCCACTGCTGCTCTGGGAATTCCATTCCAGGGCCTGCCCACCCTCCCAGGCAGGAATTCCTTCCCAGTATCCCATCTAACACGGCCCTCTGGCAGTGGGAACCATTCGCTGTGTCCTGTCCCTCCAGCCCTTGTCCCAAGTCTCTCTCCAGCTCCCTTCCCACCTTTTCCCGGCGCTTTCCCCCCCAGCTCCTCCCGGCCCTGTCCCTCGCGGTGCGCGGCCCCCGCTCCCCCCGCGCCCCGGCACTTGCCATGGCCGCCGCTCCAACGGGACGGGATCCCGCTGGGAAGGGGATCCGGCTGGGATGGGGATCCCGCTGGGATGGGGATCCCGCTGGGACGGCGATCCCACCGGTCCGAGGATCCCACCGGGATGGGCCGAGAGCGGGCGGGAGCGGCGGGGAAACGAAAGTGAAAGAGCGGGGGAAGCGGCGGGACCGCCCCTCCGGGCGCCTCCAGCCCTGCAGGGACACGGGCCCGCCCTTCCCGCCGGGAACTGCGGCGGCCGGGAACGGACACGGGAACACGGAACATGCAGGGAACGGGTATACATGGAGAGGGAATTACATGGAGAGGGACACGCAGGGATAGGGACATGCATGGAGAGGGAATTACATGGACAGGGACACGCAGGGATAGGGACATGCATGGAGAGGGACACGCAGGGAACAGGGAACACTTCCAGGAATCCACGGGCAGCCACAGCTTCTCTGGGCACCCTGTGCCAGGGCCTCACCTCCCTCCCAGCGAGGAATTCCTTCCCAATATCCCCCACGGACGGGGACACGCATGGCAGAGCACACCCATGGCACCCCAGAGGCTGCGCTTGCACAGCTCCCGTGGCCCCAAACAGCCCCAGGTTTGATTCAACACCGATGTTCGGGTGAAAGCTGCAGCTGGGAAATGTCCATGTAATGTGTAACGTGGGTATAAAACCCTCCCAGCCCGAGAGAAAGTCAGCCCAGTGGGGAGGAAAAAGGATATTGACATTTATAGAAGCATCAGCGACACTGTATTCTTATTTTTCATCATTAAAACCAGTCTCCAGCCTTTAAAGCACCACTGCTGCTTTAAAATTTAACAGGGTAATCATCACAAGCCACAATTCATCAGGGATGAAAGCAAGACACCTACAGACATCGTCTTTAAAATGTAAAAATCTGATTTATTTTCTGTGCTTTAAAACTTGCAGCTTCTCACTGCTCCCATACACTGTGACACTTCATGAGAATTTTAAGCTTTTTCCTTTTTAAGGATTTACTTCTCAATATTTACCAGTGAGGTACAATTGAAGTTCATGACATTTTTTACCTTTTTCAGGTTTTCCCCCCTTTCTTTTTAGGCTGTCTGGTCTTACCAAGTTTCTGAGAGTGCAAAAGTGCACAATGTCCATAAATTCTTCAGTATTACTTTGTTTGAATTAATTATTATTATTCCACAATGGTCAGGTAATCAATCCATGCCTTTGCATGCCCTAAACAGTGAGAGGTGCTACAGTCACACAGATCTCACTCAGCAGCAAATTCCAAATAAACTGTGGTGTTTGCAGCATTTTAATTTTCCATATTCAACTTTTATCCATTGGCAATTACCAGTTTGTCTGGAAAAATAAACCCTGAGGTATTAGTGCAATGCTCTTCTCAGTGCACTGTCCTTTTTCTTCGTATCAAGATGTCAAATACCCTGAAAATAAATTATTTTCATTTCAGGCTCATGTTAGTTTGGAGTTAAAATTGTTGGGGCCAAACCACTTCAGCCCCCAAGGGTGGCAAAAGTGCAAAGTCAGCAAAGGATTTATTTTCCAAGGATGACAGCAGAAAGGGAAAAACATTTCTCCTTGGAAAGTAACTCTGTCAAAGCCCTCCCAGCAGCAGCCTGGGGATCACCAGATCCCTCAGGGCTGTTCCCCCAGCATTGTTACAAAACCAGATACAGCAGCAGCTCAATCCTTGACTGCAATAGTTTAAAATAACCAAAATCATGAACAAAAATGAGGAAAAATTTAATTGCAGAAACAAATATTAAAACCAAACAATAAAGCAGGCTATGAACAGGGAGAAGCTCAACAGCTAAAGGCAGCAAATGCCATGGCATCTCTTTAAGTGCAATTTCTTGGGTTTGCATCTCCCATTTTCTGTTTTAATTCTATCACTGATTTGATAATGTGGGGTTTATGAAATTACAGGATTCTTTCAGGTATTTGAGTTTGGTGGCACTCAGCAACCTCAGCAGGACTGGAGCTGTGTCAGAGCCACCTTCTGAAGCTCTGGCACTTCAACAAAGCAGGACTGTGAGGAGGCTTTGGATTGGGATTAGATGTGGCTTTTGTATCCAAAATGTAAGAAATAATACACTCATCCCACTCTGGAGTATTTAAAAATCTGCACGATATAAAATATGCAAAGTTGCAGAAAATCTTAGATGATGTTTCAAGGGCTGCTGAAGGCTTTGTCTGTGCCTTTAACCTGGAACACAAGTGGGGAGTTTTGCTGACTTTCCGTGCAAAGTCACTGCCATGAGACAAATCAAAGGCAGGAATTCCTCCTGTACACATAAATTTCAGAACGTTAGAGCACAATATCTACAGAAATTGCTGTGCCTCTGAGGAACAAAACCTCAGAACTTCACGAGTTCCCTGTGATTTCCACGGTGGCATTCCCAGTATCCTCCTCAAAACAAACATAGGCTGCTCCTTTGGAGATGTATTTGATTTTCTCTATCTCCCCCCCTCCGTTACTCGGCTTTTGGAAGTGGATTTCAATCATGTCCTGCACACTTTCTTCATCCTCTTCCACCTCTGGGATTCCTTTCAGCAGAATGGTCTTCTTGGAAACCCCACAGTACGGCTGTGGAGGAAAGAACACACTTGGATTATACAGCAGCTGTGCATTCAAAGGAACTGAGAGAGATGGGAATTCCTTGCTCAGGTATGGCTGGGATCTTTGATAAGGTTAAGGCTTTAGACAGTGGAAATTTCACTGGAAATAGCACTACTATGAAAGGTCTGGAGGGGCCATGGAGGAGCAGCTGAGGGCACTTGGTTTGTTGGAGGAGAGTGAGGGGAGACTCATCCCAAGGGACAGCTGCAATCTCTGCCTTCTGGGAGCAGAGGAAGAGCATCTGAAGCTGTCCCACGGCAGATTTAGGTTGGATTTCAGGGAAAGGTTCTTCCCCCAGAGGGTGCTGGGCACTGCCCAGGCTCCCCAGGGAATGGGCACGGCCCTGAGGCTGCCAGAGCTCCAGGAGCATTGGGACAACACTGCCAGGGATGCCCAGGGTGGGACTGTCGGGGTGTCTGTGCAGGGCCAGGAGCTGGACTGGATGATCCTGTAAATCCCTCCCAGCTCATGTGATTCCACGATTCTGAGCCCAGTGCATCTGGATTCCTTAACTGGTGCGTCCTGCACTCTTTAATGCACCCACACACTGAATGTGGGGATCTCCCATGGCTCCAGACAGCACCACTCCATAAAAATCCCTGCCAGGACACGCCCCACACCTGCAGGGACTCCTGCTGGGTGTCCTGCACACGCTCCAGCCCATGCCTTAATTACAAAGGCCTGATTATATACACAATACTGACTCGATTACCATCTGTTCATAAAGCAGCAGACAACTGGAGGCAGAATATGATGAGCAAGCTGTGTGTGACAGAGTCAGTATTTGGGCTGAACGAAGGAATGAAATCAATGAATGAATGAGCAAATGTTTCGTTTGCAGGGTCTCTGGGATCCTGCTTAGGGGTCAGCCTGACAGAGCTTTGTGACTTGGAGAACTCTGTGCTCAACCTCCTTCCCCAACAGCTCCCTCCTGTCCAACACAGGCACGTGGGGAGTGCTGAGGTAATTCCATCAAGGAAAGACAAGCACACCCTTGGAAAATAAATTACAGCTTTCACACTGCAGCACATGAGCTCATCAGCCTATTTCACACTCACACTTGCTGTTAAGTTCACACAAAAGCCTCTGCAGGGCTCAGGACTGAAAAGTCTGCCCATTCTCCTATTTCCCCCTTATCTGTGCTCTATCAGCCTGGAGTGGATTCTTTTACCTGAAAATTTCTGAAGTGAAAATCAAAATTTGGGGAGACAGAAAGCTTGAAGCACCTTCCCTCTGCATAGAAAGGGTATTTAGTACATCCCAAAAAGTTGTTACTTGCTGCAATGGAGAACGAGGAAAAAAAAAAAGAGTTAATTATTTTATATAATTTAAACAGTATTTGATGAACATTTCAAAGACCAGACTCATCTTTCTGGATGTAGAAGCTAACGTAGGATGGCACACTTGTAGATTCTTCATGTGCATTCTGCAAAAAATTTCTGTGGCACTCCCAGAAAAAAGAGCAAAATCATTAAATGCCCACAAAAGCTTCTGAAATAAATCGAAAGCAGCTGCTCTAAGTGGATGTGGCTCCACTGATCATGGAATTCCAGCCAGCTGGGCAACAGGAATGCCTGTCCAACTTCATTGTCGTGCAACAGGAGCTGAAATCAAACACATTTTCCTGATTTTCTCTTTCCAATACGAGTGTCTGGCAATGCAAAGGAAAAAAAAAACCAAGTTTTTTGAAAAAGTTCTGAAGGAAATAAAGCTCATGAACTGTGAGCAGGTTATGTTTGCTCAAAAAGGGATGTAATGAAAAGCTGCTGAGGGATCCATGAACTCCCCGTGGGAAGAGTTTGCAACACTCAGTGGTTACCCCAGAATGGAACCCTGGATGGACAATTTGGCCTGAATTTGGGTAAGAAAATATTCCAGACTCTACCTCCAGGTTTGAGGAATGTGATGACAGCTGTCCCAGACTCCTTGTTGTAGGTCACATTTTCTATTTCTCCTCCTCCTCCTTGCTCAGTTTTATAGAAATTCAGCTCAAGTTTGTCTCTCATCCAGTCTTTAGGAATGGGAAGCTCAGGTATTTTTGAAACATTGATCTTCTTTCCAGAGACAGTGACGTGGAGCTAAAAATACCAAATTTTTGTGCACTTTGTGACTGAAAATACCAAAAAAAAAAAAGAACCTAAAGCTTTTTAAGAACCTGTGTTTTTATATTTTAGGTGTTTACCTCAAACTGGAATCCCATTTCAAGTTCAAAAGGCCTCACTCCCACATTTGCTGTTCTGTTGTCCAGGTTCACAGAGTGCTTGCCCATCTTTGTCAGTCTCTGGGCAACTGAGGGAAATCAGATATGAAAAGCTTTGTTTAATCATTGTAAACCCAAAACTATTCCCCAATCTCTTAAAAAAATCTCTTTTTGCATCAGTAAAGGAGAAATAAATAATAATTAGGTCACCAGATCCCAAGCATCCATGTCTTCAGGCATGTCTAGTTCCATAAAATCTCAGTGGTTATAGGCAAAATATAATAACAGGCAAAATATCTTAGCATCTATAATAATAATAATGAACAATAAATATTAACAAAATAATAACTATAACAAATATATTATGAATAATATATATTGAAATAGATTTTGAGTGGGAATAGTAAAACTTCCATGCTGTCAAAAGATGCTTTTATTGTATAAAACATTAACACAAGATTTTTCCCATTCCTTTCAAAATACCCTTGGGTGAAAACCACACCACTACCAGGTGAAATACATCAGACATTAATTTTATCATTAAAATATACATCCTACCCTCTTCATCTTCAAAAGTCAGCAGAGCCTGGTTCTGATTGAGTCTGAAGGGGATTTTTGTAGCCGCCCCAAAAACACAGTGAGTGTCCATATCTGCCCAATCATCCTTCATGTCTTCCAGGTGAGTGAACTTCAGTTTCATTTCTGCCACCTTCTTTTTAATCTCAAACTTTAGAATTGACACAGGAAAAAGAAATCTTGAAAATTACCAATGCTATGAATATTTTTTATTCCAGTGTCTACCATTTAATAAATTTCTGCTTCTCTTCATTCCTCTCATGCTTTCAGTACCTCTTGTATTTATTTCCATATCCTCAGCCTGCTTCAAATTGTCTTGCCAGGGAAAATAAGAAACTGAAACTTTCAGGTTTATTTTATATTGAAATGAGCAGAAGTTCAAATGCTGAACAAGTGGCCCCAACAGTCTAGGAGGGACAAATTCAGTGGGGCTGAAACTCAGGCTGCCCAGAGAAGCTGTGGCTGCCCCATCCCTGGAAGTATCCAAGGCCAGGCTGGACAATTGGGATAGCGGAAGGTGTCCCTGGGGCTGGAATGAGATGAGATTTAAGGTCACTTCAAACCCAAAACATTCTCTGAAAATAAAAATCTGCCCTCCTAAAAGACAAATTTCCAAATATTTCACCTCCTTTACCAGATTATCCTGGGCATTGTATTCTTCCAGGTCTTCCTTGAGCTTTTCAATCTCTTCCTTCAGCTCAGCGTTTTCTCGGTTTAACAGAAAGAGTTCCCGCTACAGGGCAAAAACATTAAAGGCAAAATTAAACACTTAAATAAAGACAGAAATGTATTTCAGCAGAATCTGGGCAGTTTCTGCCATGCTGCTGCTCTTCCCTCTTCATGTTCTTCTCCTTCCTCCTGTCTGCTCCGGAACTCCTCCACAACAATGGATCCTGCTGGGACACAAAGCCCCTGTAACTAAATCCAGGGTTTCCTGGACAGGGAATGTGCCAGAATGAGAAGGAAACAGAGCAGATGTTGTCAGCTCCAGCCAGCCACAATTAGAAGGTGGCTCCTTTAAAGTCATCAACCACTGGAGCCTCTTAGACCAGTTCCCATCAGCCAAAGGCAAAAGCCTGATTTGATAATGACCTTTCCTGGGTATAAAATCCAAACATTTACGATTGAAGAACCAAAATCAGCTTTCAGAAAATCTCTCCCCAACCTGAGTGTATTTAAGCTGTTAATTATATTTTAATAGCTTGAGCCATAATTTCTCATCAGTGATTTACCAAACCTCACTGAAAGCACCTCCTTGGCAGCCCGTGGAACCTTCTCCTGTTACTGCACAGGGAATATTGAGGGAATGAACCAATGGGCTCTGGAACCAAGCACTTCTAGAAGGAAAACCCCTCTTCAAACAGGCCCTGGCTCTTGCCCAGCTCACTGGCACTTAAGAAACGCGGATCCCTTGGGTGCTGTGACCTCTCACAGAACAGGGAGTTGGCAAAGCAGTGGAATCAACCCACTGAGCTTTATCCACATGACACAGACCTGAACTCATCTGTAGGGGAGAATCTTGGAAGGGAAAGACTGATTTTGTCAGGTTTCATCCCCAAACAGACTTGGTTTAATTGCACTGTTTCTTTGCCTGCCCGTGAAACACTAAAGTGCAGAAAACAAAGTGTGGAACATTCTACCAGTACCGTCTGCACACTGGTGAAGCCATTGAAACTGGAAATATTCCTCCCTTTTTCCTAATCCACTCCTCCTTCCCAAGCTCCCAAACACCGCCAGCCTTCTCCATACCTCAAAGATGATAATGCTGTTCTTACGCTGCTCCTCTTGCTCCTTCAGCTCTGTCAGCTTCTTCTCTGCTCTAGCATCCTCCCTATCAGCACTTGCTTTGGAGACAAGAAGGTCAACTTCTACCTTTGCAGCCTCTTCAACTCTTTTCTGGATCACAAAAAGAAACAGCCTTTAAATTTTTTAAAAAATTTATTTCTACGGGAACAAACAAAACCTTGAGTAAGCCCTTCACATTTATTGGTTTTTAACGCTTTGGGTAAATATTAAACTTACAAGAGTGGTTCCCACTGAGAGCAACACAAGCACAAAGCATTGAAGAACAGAGAACAAGGGTTATGAATGTGGGGGAGTTGATCTGCTTTTAGAAGGATGGACTAATCCTTATCTTTCAGCAAGTGTCCATGGTTCCATGTGCTTTACAGAACTTGCCTTCCACATCTCTGGCTCTTCCTTGAGTCTTTCCATCTCTTCCTTGGATGTCCCAAGTGCATCAGTGGGTACCATAGTCTGCAGACAGAAGAGGAACACATTGGTTTTCTCCTCTCTTGGGCAACAACTGAGACACCCCAAACAATTCCAAAAAAAGTTTTTTAAAAATTAAAAAGTTAGAAAAAAATTTAAAAACTCATTCACTTAGGTGAAATCATTGAATTATTTTAATGGCTGGACAGGACAAAAATCCACAAAAATGTGAATTACTGACCAGCCATTATTATTTGCTAATTATCCAACTGCTAAAATCTACAGGCTAATATTTAGCTAAATAATAAATCAAGTTGTGCCCATGTTCTTCCACACAGAACTAAGCCCCTCAAACCCACAAATGTTTAGCTCTGTGCTTTCTCAGCAGTTCCTCCAGGACAAGGTGTCAACAAAAAAAAAAAGAAAGTGAAAATGGGATTTTGAGCTTCCAAGCTTGGGGAGATTGGATAATAAAAGGCAATATCAAGGAAGGTGATAAAAGAACCATTTCAGAGTTGAAATTCAGGGCAGAACTTCACAAGGGCAGGGAAACTACAACTGGACAAAGCCCAAGGAGGCAGAAAAATCTTTGTTCTGTTTTGTTTCTATGACTGCAATATTCTGCAGAAAATAAAAGAAAAAATCCAAAGACACTGAAACATTCCCTCCCTTTTACTCAAGATTACATAAAGCTTGAATGGGAACCATGAAACTTAGGCATGGAAAAGGTCTGAATGAGATAATCCATGGAAAAGGTCTGAATTAGATAATCTTGTCAATTCCCTTGGTAGTGGCTGGGTATTCCCTAAAAATAATAAAATATAAAGTATTTCTTTCAGTTTCAAATTAAGCAACAGGGAAATACCCATCTGTGTCTTAGTTAAAATGGGAAAAATATTCCTTCACTCCAGGGATTGAGTGCAGGAAAGCAGAAGGATGCACGTGCCAACAGCTGGAAGAAAAAGGATGCCTGTTTTTTACTAAAAAAATGGTCTCACACAACGGTTTCCAACCTGAAAAAAAGGGAAAAAATATCCAGGAAAACATAAGAAATGGGAAAGTCCCATCCAAACCATTTGTGCACTGCTGGAGCTGAATCCCAGGAAAAGAGAAATTCCCCTAAAAAAGCTCCACAAAGACAGATGAGCAAGAGAGGCAGGACAGGAAGCTCTAGGAGGATCTCTAATGCAGAGTGTTGGGAATGGGATTCTCCCTATGGAAACAGGAATGTCCCAAGTATTAAAGGGTGGAAGAAGGCGAGACAAGCAGAAGCAGTGCTAGCACAAATCTTCATTCAGAGGTACAACTGTCAAATACAGATTTTACTGCCAGGCAGCACATCAGGAAATGCTTACAAAACCATTGTCTTGTAGAGATGATGGGGGACCGTTAAAATCCATTGATGGGGGACTGTTAAAATCCATTGAAACCTGAGGAAACAGGAAAAAAAAAAAGACAATTGTGTGTATGGTTTGGGGAGTTTTTTATGTAACGCAGTATCAGGAATACCAGAAGCTGTGCTGAACTGCAAGAATTTTTAAACATAAATGTACAATTTTACAGGCAAAAGTGATAGATATTGGATATCTGAAGCCTCCTTCCTTACTAGGAAATAAAAGCTGGAGACAGATGTGAGGAATTCTGCTGTGCACAACTCAACTTTGCTGTTCTGATAGTTCTGTGTTTACCTTTATGCTACTTCTGTGCTGTTACACACATGGGAACAGCCTGTATGTTCTGTGCTGGAGAGCCTGGAGAAAAGGGGACCTCAGAGCCCCTTCCAGGGCCTAAAGGGGCTCCAGGAGAGCTGGAGAGGGACTGGGGACAAGGCATGGAGGGACAGGACACAGGGAATGGCTTCCCACTGGCAGAGGGCAGCGATGGATGGGAGATTGGGCAGGAATTGTTCCCTGGGAGGGCGGGCAGGCCCTGGCACAGGGTGCCCAGAGCAGCTGGGGCTGCCCCTGGATCCCTGGCAGTGCCCAAGGCCAGGCTGGGCATTGGGGCTTGGAACAACCTGGGATAGTGGGAGGTGTCCCTGCCCATGGCAGGGGTGGCACTGGATGAGTTTTAAGGTTCCTTCCAACCCAAATCATTCAGGGATTCTATGAAACCTGTTTAACGCAAATGAAAACACTTTTACACAGCAAATAATTTAAAATCCGGAATCTGCTGCCACAGCATTTTATGGAGGCAGATAAGAAGGAACAGGTCAGACACTCTCTGACCACGAGATCCCAGCAGGAGCAGCCCAAATTCCCGACCCTCTCACCTGGGAATCCTCACCTTGGTTCTGACCCGACTCACTCAGAGTCTTGAAACCGAGTTTACGGATCCCGGAATCCCTTTCTGGTTTGGATCAAGCAGCCAAAACTCTGAGACTTCTGTACAGTTTCCTGGGAAAAAAAAAAAAAAATGAAAGTGAAAGCATAAATGAACAATAGCCTCCCTTGGTTTATCCGCACCTCCTCCGCCGCGGGGGACCCGAGCGGGTCCCTCACCGCTCACCTCCCGGGCGGGACCGACGGACACGGCCGGCGACAGGCTGGGAACACGGCCGGCGACAGGCTGGGGACACGGCCCGGGGCTCCCGCAGCTCCCGGCGGCTCCTCAGACACCTCCAGAGCGCTCCCGGGCTCGCCTTCCGCTTTCGCTTTCCCGGCTGCGGAGGAGGGGCCGCAGCCCTGCCGGCCCCCTCACGCGCCCGGCGAGCCGCGGGGGGATCCGCCGTGGCAGCCAGGTGCTTCTCGCTGCATTCGTGCGCCGTGAGGGAGGAGGCGCCGGGCCTGCCACCCCTTAGCTAAGCCTTGATGAGGCTCACGGGCACCAGTGTGGAGGAAACTGTGAAATCCCAGGAAGAGGCGGGGAGCGGTGGGTCGGGAGAAGGCGCTGGAGCAGAGCCCTCAGGGCCGGCGTGAGGGCGGCTGTCGCCTCAGGGCGGAGCCGCTGCCCGCCCGTCCCGGCTGGGCTCGTCTGGGAAATCCAGTGACACAAACTTGGCGTCCTCAAGCGGATTCTGCTGAATTTGTGCGTGTATTTATTTGTTTGCAATTCCTTGGAATTATGTGTTTGTATTACAGGGAATATGGTTTCCTTCTGTGGCAAAAAGCATCCCCGATAGAAAGAGCCCTTGCGGGTGGAGATGCCGCATTCCAAGAAATAAATGTATAGAAGAATTCTGGAGAACCGAGTGTCAGCTTGTCACTGAAATGTGACCTCTAAAGAGGTGTCTGGAAAAAATAAACCCACTTTGGTTTCAGTGGTGATCATTTTGAGGAAGAGAAAGCACTGGGTTCTCATCCAAGGGAGAGTAAAAGGCTGGAAATGCGCTGTGGACAAGGATGGAGGGACAGTTCACAGGGAATGGCTTGCCACTGCCAGAGGGCAGGGAGAGATGGGATATTGGGAAGGAATTCCTGGCTGGAAGGGTGGGGAGGCCCTGGCACAGGGTGCCCAGAGCAGCTGTGGCTGCCCCTGGATCCCTGGCAGTGCCCAAGGCCAGGCTGGACATTGGGGCTTGGAGCAGCCTGGGACAGTGGGAGGTGTCCCTGCCCATGGCAGGGAGTGGAACGGCATCTTTGAGTCCCTTCCAACCCAAACCATTCCATGATTCCACATAGATAATTAAAGGAAAGAGTCTATATCCTACACTAAGAATAAAAATGAAGTATATGACTTTCAGGTTTCCTTTCAAACTAAGCTGACTGATCTTTTAAGTGTTCCCCTCAAAATTGCAAACAGACTTGTACTCATTGGCTAAAGGATTTTGTATGCGTTGCAGTCAAACAGCGCTGACTGTTCAAGAAATTAATCCTCAAAAATTCAAAATATGTCAAATAGTTGGGGAAGGAGTAAACGCTGACTTTGTCACTTAGCAGATGTGGACTCTGCTTTCGGAGAAGTAGCAAATGGAGCTGGATAACAACGAAGCGCTGCGGCGGAATTGCTTGGGGTCTGTGTGCACACTCGAGGAGGTCTGTGCTGGGGCAGCCAGATTAAGGGTTTCAGGATTTTTGTTTTCACTGGCTCCAGAGAGGGAATCTTGGATTGCCCCCTGCTTGGATAGCGATCACCTCGTGCCACCGAATTCACTGGGAGTTTTACCCACAGCGTGATTGTTACGGCAGCTTCAAAAGTCCGTGTCTGTTATTTCAGATAAGTGGATGAAACTCTGACCCTGCATTTGAGGGATTATTATTATTATTATTATTATTTTTGTTATCATTTTCTGCCTTGACAATGGCTAACAATGTTTACTATTGCTTTATAAACACAAAGTTGGTTACTAATGAGTAAAAGGGAGAGGTTTGCTGGAGTAGCCAGGGAGGAGGAGGTGGTTCTGTTATGACCTAAGTCCAGCAGATTTTCACATTCAAATGTCAGAGCGGTGGGCTCCTCTCCAGTGACCGTGGTCATGTTGGGATCTGAAGGATCTTTATTTCCCTGAACTCCGGGGAACAAGCAACGTCAGTCTGGTTACACGGCCTGCTTTGGGATTTGAGCTGAACAATGTGTTTGTGCTTGTTTGGTAAAGGAAATTTATTGGAGATGCTGACCTGAGCCAAGTTCCTTAAGTGAAATGGGGTTGCCTTGGAGTTGATATCTTAATGGATTTCTGGGTGTTGTGGATTTGTGGTGTTAACCACATGTGAAGCAGAGTAAAGGGAAAAACATGGATTTCGTAACTCTGCGGAGTTTAGCTAAAGGGGAAAATCGAGGAGTAAAATATAGCATGGAGTACAAGAAGCTTTATAACTCTCCAAGCAGCCTGCATTGATTCCAGACTTGCTCTTCAGGAGCCTGAAAAGCTCTGGATGAGCCCAGGAAGCTGAACTGGAAACTTGAAAAGAAAATCCTGATTAGGGCTCATCTACAGCAAGAAATATTCTGATAAAGCTGGAGGAAGTTTCACAGCCATAAAGTACCTTTTGTTGGTACCAAGACTATTTGAGAATAGCTCAATGCAATCTCATGGCACTACCTTCAGAGGGAGAAAATGTGAGTTCTTTTGAAGTTACAACAGATTCAAAGAGGGAAGCAAGTGGAAATTAAGTGCCTGGGACTTAGTGGTGTCTTCCCTGCTCATCTCCAGGATTTCCTGAGCCTGGAAAATGGTAGTTTATTAGTGCCTGGGAAAAAGGAGATTTCCAGGTTCTTGTTTAAGGACCTGCATGTTATCACACAAGCAGGACACAATCATGGTGACTGCTGTACCACCTCCCATCCTCAGGAATCCCTACTAAATTACTGAGGAAAAAAACTCTACAAACCTCAGGCAAATAAAGAAATCTTTCTGTCCTTGGTGCCGTGCCAGTGTTGAGGAGCAGATTGGGATCTTTCATTTATTGTGTTCTCAGGATCTGTAGGCGATACCTTCCAAAAGCAGCACCAAAACTCATCAGGATAAGAGTTCTGGATCTCACTGCTGAGGCACCAAAATCTGTAGTTATCAGATCTTGATGTCATTGAGACACCAAGAACACGTGGATCCCTCGAGAAGTTGTCCTGTCCTTCAGTTCCCTGTTTCTCCTGCCTCCTGAGTGCTCATGCAGCCATGTGCCAGTCCAGACTGGGAAATTAAGCAGCTTCAAAATGAACCCTGACTAAAGCTGGGTTTAGCTGGCTCATTTCTCCACTCCAGCTCATCCCATGCCATCCCAGGGGGGTGATGTGCGGCAGGGTCACCTCGGTGAGGGTGAAGAATAACTTAGTTCAGGGTGAAAGAGCTTCAGTCTTCTCTGATGAGGGGTAGGGGACCCCTACACAGGTTCCAGATCGTGTTTCAAGGGGCCAACATTGTAGGCAGCACAAACCCAATCCTTTCTCAGCCCTTCTTTTTCTAGCAAGGCAAAGGAGGAAAATAGACCTGACAAGGGATATCCAGCACCTTGATTTTAGGTGTCAAATACCTGCCTCACACAAACGTTCAATTCCCTTCCCAACACAGGCAGAAGGATGAAATGAATGCTCTCTACCAATCTCCATCCCTCACAGGACGGATTCTGAAGCGTGTCCAGCAGGAGTTGGGGATGTTCCAGCTTCCCTGGGCTGTGCGTCCCGGGAAGCAGCACTATGAGGCAATGCCCTGGGCCATGAATTAGTCCCAGCACGGCTGCTGAAAGCAAACAATGCAGAAGGAATCATCTGAGATGCACGTTGGCAGGCCTGAATCCCATTCCTGTTCTTTGGAAAATCACTGCATGTTAATGAAATAATGAAATGAAACTCATTGCAAATGGCACTGTTAGTGTTTCAGGGAGAATTACTGGTTTATTGAGGCAGAATAAATTCCAGGTGCAGCCCATTTTGTGCTGAGAAGATGTAAATGAGAGGGCAGGGAAAGCAGGAGAGCAGGTGTGGAGATGTGCCTGGAAAAAGTGGTGTTCTATGGGACAAGGGGGAATGGCTCCCCACTGCCAGAGGGCAGGGAGAGATGGGATATTGGGAGGGAATTCCTGGCTGGAAGGGTGGGGAGGCCCTGGCACAGGGTGCCCAGAGAAGCTGTGGCTGCCCCTGGATCCCTGGCAGTGTCCAAGGCCAGGTTGGAGCACCCTGGGATAGTGGGAGGTGTCCCTGCCCATGGTATGGGAGGAATGGGATGAGCTTTAAGGTTCCTTCCAACCCAAACCAGTCTGGGATTCCATGATCCCATGAGAAAAAAGATCTTTTCTGTTTCTTGCCAAACTTTGTAGCCAGCAGGATTTCTGAAGGAATATAATTCTAAGTGAAGGTTACCAAAATGATATTTTTTGGGAATATATAAGTGCCTTAGTCTCTAGATACGATTTTTTGAAAGCAATTGTGACATTTCCCCCCTTTTTTTTTTTTTTTGATTCTTGAAAATTATTTTCTACAATCCATTCTTCATGAAAGAAACACTTACTGAGAGTAAAGCAAATAGAAAGTCCTAGGTAGAAAGCCGTGGTGCAGCTGAGATAAATTAAAAAGTGAATATGTGTAAGTTAAAACGTGGAAATTGCTCATGTAGATATTTCTAGGAAGGAGAGTAATCCCAGTGTTATAGGGCTTTGGCCTGGACACATTCCTGGAAAAACTCCTGAGTGAGTGGTGAGGAAGGGTCATTTCTGAGAAGCTGTTAATGAGAACTGAATGTGTTGGGGTTGGTTCATTAACACCACTGCTTTTGTTCACCCCACTCCTTTTCCCTTTCCCTTTTCCTCTTCTCCTTTTCCCTTTTTTCTTTTCCTTTTAATCTTCCTTTTCCTTTCCCTTCTTTCCTTTCCCTTTTAATTTTTTCCATTTTTCTCCAAAATAACCCAGGCTTTAATTGTTTTGGATGCACTCATATCTCAATTTCTGCCTTCACTCTTGTGCATGAAGCACCTTCTGAGAATTAAGACACAACAACTCTTAGCCCAGCTCATTTCCAAGTGTTACCAACTCCTAAAAACTGTTTAGTTTGTAGAGGATTTTTTAAAACTGTTTTTTATGACACTGATTCTGGCTAGGTCTCTTTCCTGTGTCCAGCTCTAAAAGAACTGCCTCCTAATCCTTGACACTCTGGTTTAGATCTGACAGGTTTCATGTTAATTCAGCATTAAATATCTACTCTGATGTTAT
This sequence comes from Corvus cornix cornix, assembly GCF_000738735.6. NCBI lineage: Eukaryota > Metazoa > Chordata > Aves > Passeriformes > Corvidae > Corvus > Corvus cornix. The sequence continues at coordinate 1,583,672 of NC_046337.1, read as the reverse complement.
TCACAGCCTGAAAATTCAGTGAACAAATTTGTGTTTTTCTTACTTCACCACACAAAACCGAGTAAGTTTTAGGGAGGAGAAAACTTTTAAAAAGTTGGGTAAAAAGCAGTTATGGAAAGAAAGAAAAGATATTGAAATATATTCAATTTATTAGGAATTACCCTTCCCAGGATGAGTGTGCTGGCAGGAAGGGTCCTGCATCAAAGCCTAGGATATTCCACAGGCAGTAAATTTTGGTAAGTTTGTATCACCAGCTTTTGGGGAAAGATGATTCATTCCGCTTTCCAGCTTCATCACCCTGCTCTAGATTTGGGATATTGATTTATTTAATGGGATGCAGCTGTAACTATTCAGGGAGGAGAGAGAATGGAGTTTCTGCAATGACACTGCCAGCTTGAGAGCTTTGAAAACATGATTGAGTTGGGCAGGGATTCCTGGAACAGACCTGGATCTGGTCTGCAAACAACTGGATATCAAACCCTGCACGTGTTCCACCAGGATGGAAGCACGTACATGAAAAAAAAAATAGGAAAACTGGAGTAAAAAGGAAGGAAACAAAAACGAGCCTAATTTTCATTAGGGTAATCCATTGTGGCAATGATATCAAGGAAAGCCTTTGATTATCAGTTTTTTCTAAGGCTGAATTTGAATCTTTTGAGGTCATGGAATCATAGAAAGGCTTGGGTTGGAAGGGGCCTTAAAGATCCTCTCATTCCAAGATATGGAATTAAGGCTGAAGTTTCATCCTGCTTTTGGCCTGGATGCAGATCCCAGTTTTGTCACTTGAATCAGCCACACTGGGTTTGTGACAGAGCAAAGTTTGCCTAAAATTGTAAACTCATGAACACACATCTTTGAGTGCAGCAGTTCATACCCCACTGAGGCACTTTGGTGCTATTTAAAAACTCCTCACACTGAAAGAAGAAATTTTGTGAGAGCTGCAAGAATTCTTGTTTTACCTTTTCATCTTTGAGTGGCAAGAAATATAATTTTCCATTTATTATCCCACTGATATTTTTTCCACAGTGCCTGCAGTGGTGTTTAATAATATTTACTCTTGGGCAAGATAAATATCAGAGGAATATTAATCAATTCTATTGTAAATAACAGGGAATTGGTGTTTTACATTCACAAGGTGCTGAAGCCTCAGAATGACTGGGAATGTTTAAGAGCAATTAGCTGGGTTATTTTGATCCATTTTTGACACATTGGATATGGTGTTGATTTAAAAGAACTCGAGTTCATGGATGTATTTGTACGATGGAATTAATCCTGCTGAAGGGGATTGGTTTGCCTTTGGAATTGTTATTTAGGAGTGGAGTATTCTAATGGCTCTCAGGCTGGCAGATTAAGAGAAGCACAGGCAGAGCATGAAAAATAAAGACAAATTAATACTATAAAAATAAAATGTGATCAGTCACAACCTGCCAAGTGTGTGCACAAAGCAAAGGGGAATTTTAATAAATGTGTAAAGAGGAGGTTGAGGCCACAGTCACGTAAAAATGACTCTAATGGAGAGATGTTACCATGGGATAGGATATTGCATTTTATTTCATGATCAGAAAGATAAGTGAGAAAATAGACTTTAAAAAAGAAGTAAAGCAAGGAGAATTCCAGCTCCATAAAAAGCCACATACACCAGGATAATTTGGGAAGGAGACAGTGCCTCACAGGCACAGGAAATAAAGAAATATCTAAACCACAGGATGATTAGAAGAGGAAAGTGTGAGTTTCCCACAGGAAGTAGCTTACTCAGAATTTACATCAGGCTGAAAAGCTGGGATTGCCTCCGTTGGAAGCCCAGACCTCCAGCAGGTCATTCCTTAGGGAAGATGCTGATTGGGACCACCCAGAGGTAAAACTCCAAGCATCATTTCAGAAGAAGGTGGAATAATCCGTATCTTTATACATTTCCAGCCAAGTTGTGCAAGCAGGGATTTCCAGGATTAGGACGCAATGCCAAGAGCATGAGTTGGCACCACACTGGATGCTGCAATGATGGAATTCCATGTGTAAGGCCATGCCAGAGACAGCAGCTGGCTTCTCCAGAGCCCACAGGATGGGAACTATGCCCATGGATATAAGCAAATCCACAGCCCAACCCTTGACAGAAGTTAGGAAATGGGTGACAGAGATCTCACACATCACACTTAAATAAATACATTAGGAGTAACGAAAAAAGCTGATAAAATCTTGAGTCATTAGGAAAAGACAGAAAGTTGATTTCCTCAGTGGCTGCAGCAGACAGGGGGTGGAAAATGAGTGTTGCAGACATGAAGGGGCATCCTAAGCAATGCCTGCTGAGACTAATCCCAGTGTGTTGTCACTGAATCCAACTCTCTGGGGTTCAGATGACCTTGCTGGGAGACCAGGACATGGCACATGGAGAGGGTTGTCCTAGTAATCATCCTTTTCCAGATTTAGGTGACCATTGTCCAGTTGGGATTCACGGTGTGGGAGGACACCTTGCCCCATGGTGGGCACAGGAAGAGGAAAGCAGGTCTTAGCCTGGCTTTTGTGGAAGGAGCTGCTGGTAGTGCTGGAATTCTGCATCCCAAGGCATTTGAAGGCGTCAGGCTCAAGGAATCCCGATGAAAGAGTGGAAGAGAGAGCCTGAACAGGCAGCTCCTGGAGATTCAGGGATTGTCCCTTTTCCCTGCACTGCAGGGCCTGCCCCAGACCCTTTCTGTGTTTTTACAGGTGGAGTTGATGATCCCAAAGGTCTCTTCCAACCTTGGTGATTCTGGATTGCTAAAACCAGTGGAAAAAAACCCGAGGAGTTCAGTGCCCTCCAGCTTTTCTGAAGTGCAGAGTTTAGGGAGGAATGATGGAATGCTGGGCTATCCAATTCCATCCTGGGGCTAATAAATTCCTATTTCAATCCATCTGCCAGGAATATCGATCAGGAACAACACATCAAGAACACGGAGCAGGAGACATTTTGATGATGGCTAAAAAGACCAATTTTTCCAAAGTATTCAGGGACCTGTCCAAATCTTCTCAATTATTTGTGGACAAACTCATGGTAATATTTTTCTTCTGAAAACTCCCAACCTGCCTATGCACAGCTTAGGGGATGAAAGGAATTCTTATTCCTTTCTCAGAAGTAATTATTCCTTGCAGTTCATTAACTGACCTTTGTAGGCATAAATAATTATCTCTTCTATTTCACACATGGAAGGATTTCTTAGAATTCCCCATTTTTAAAGCATGGGAGCTTACAGGAATATTTATTCCCCCAAACTGCTTGAACAGAGAGTCTTTTCCCAAAAATTGTCTCCACGAGCTTGAGTGGTCACCAGTGATCCAACTCCAATCTTCCCTTCACCGCTGTGAAAACAGTTAATATAAAATGCTTTAAAAATTCCTGCAGTGCAAATTCCAGATGTTTCATGTGCATCTGCCAGGCAGTAATATTTTTATTTTTATATATATATATAAACATAGTATATGTTATATAAATACATATTGTATTAGGCCTGCCAAATCCCATTGGATGCTTTCATTTTGGATGCATTTTCCTGCTTCAGGCATCTTCTTGTCAAAGTCATTTTAAGTGAAAGAGCTCTTTTAAAAACCTGACTTATTTCTAAAGGAAATTTCACCAGCAGCAAATGCCAAAGATATAAAATATTGTATTTTTATAGATATATAATATATAAAGAAAGAAATAATATATATTATATGTTATGAAAGGACATCATTTTCAAACCTCTTATTATTTGGTTTCTATTTAAGACCCAAGGAACAAATCTCACTTCTCCTACCTGTTCTCCTACAGACCTAAATTCTGTACATCTGACCCTTTCCATACATTAATTCTTCACTTGAATCTTAATATTTTCATAACCCCCCCCTAAAATTGTTGCAGTTGGCTTTGCCCTGGCTGGAGCTGCAAGTTGTTTTTAATTTTCGGAGTGTCTCGGCAATCCTTGGAGCCTGTTTGTCTTGGCACCCCCCTACCCCATTACCTATTCCTCAGTATCACAGGCTGAACACTCTGTTTACTACATTTCGTGCTTTTTGACTGGATTTCTGTCGTTTTACAATGGAAACACAGGAGGACATCCACGAGACACTTGTTAATTTTATATCTATCCAATATATACATTTTAAAGGTTGATAGGTTCAACTTTTTTATTGAGAGCAACTGTCACTATAGGGCTTCAAATATTTGCACTTGGCAAACGTTCAGGTTTTTTATGAGTGAATCCATTCTACTCTGCTCACATCTGCTCTTAATAATCCCAAATGTTTGGGGTTTGTTCTGCTTTCACATGCAGGTTTTTGTTTGCTTCTTCTGAACCGAGGCGCCACTACACACAGTGGGTGATTCTTGTCTCTCATTGACGCTGCTGATAAAAGTGGGAATTGATTTCAAGGAGAATTCAACTACAAGACAAAGGAGAGAAGGTTTAAAAATATTTAGTTCTAAGAGAAAATATTCTCTGAAAGATTAGCTTAACCCTGGGACAATAAATGGTAACATCATTGGCCAAGAAGTTCTCACGTTATCAAATTCTTCTGAAATTGCATCATCTGAAGCCTATAAGGGACGGAAGAAGTTGGGAAATTTCATCAGAAATTCTTCCTGTCTTTCCTTAAGTACAACAAATGTGTGAAAAATTTAGAAATCTTGTTTCATAAACCCATAAATAGGGATTTTTCTTGTTAGTCTAAATCGTAAATGTAAAAATTTCATCAATTCTTCCCCCAAAGGCACCACTTCTGCATCACTTTTGGCCTTCATGGAAGCACAAGGCATCCAAGCAAAGAAAGCTTGGAAAAGCAGGTGGATAAATCCAGGTAGGCCTGCCAAATCCCATGGGATGCTTTCACTCTGGATGCATTTTCCTACTTAGAGCATCTTCTTATCCAAGCAACTCCAAGTGAAAAGGGTGTTTAAAAACCTGATTTGTTGTTTTTAGAGGGAATTTCACCAGCAGCAAACACCAAAACATCATCTGGAGCAGACATGACTCAGCCCTGCCCTGACAGGGCCCAGCCTTTTGTTGGAGCTCCACATTTTGTTCTTGGCATGGCCCTTCCGGAAGGTTGCAGGATACCTGGGAAGGGAGCAGGGAGAGGAGCAAGAATGATCCCAGAGTCTGGAAAATATGAGCTGCAGGAAGGATGGAAAGAGCAGCCTGGTCATTTTTAAGGAAACCTAAAACAAGAGACAATAAAAATTGCAACATAATTTTCCTGCTATGAAGAGGCACGAAAGAATTTGTTCTTTTGCTGAAGGAAAAAAAGAAGAAATAAGCTCAAGTTGCAGCAGGACAGATTGAGGTATTACAAGATAATTCTGGTGAAGGAAAGCTTGAGTATCCAGCAGGAATAATTCGGGTAATGATAATTATTTCTGCCATGTGGCATTTGGTTGGCATCTGATGGTTCTTAGGTTCTCCATGGAGGTCCTGGAGTGTGGGACAACCCTTCAACTTTTACTTTGTACCTCAGTTTGTGGAAAAAAAAGTTGAAAATGAAATCAAATTGGTTTAAAATGGGATAAAGATAAGATAGGTGGAAGTGGCCTTCTTTCAAAGCATATCAAGTCCAAGTTCCTCCTCCAATATCCAGAATAAATCAGGCGGTTTTGTTTGGCTATTCTAAAACTTATCTTGACTTCTGGTGTGGAATTATCTTCGGCTTTTCAGCCTACATTTAACTCTCAGTGGGATGGGATGGGATGGGATGGGATGGGATGATTTTATTGTTAGGCTTTTTCCTGTCTTTGGGTTAAATAGCTCTTCCTCCATTCCCAGGTTTCCCCCAATGTAAATTCACTCAACAAATTCAATTCACAGCAGCTATTTTTAGTTTTTTCTCATAAGAAACACTTAACCTTAATTCTCCCACTCCTTTTTTTCCCTGCACTCCTTTTCCTATGCTTCCCTCCAAGTATTTTTTTCTGAATGAGATTACAGCTTCTTGCAAAAAAAAAAAAATTCCCAGTGAAAGGCTTTTCACTGCATTCTTTCCATTGAAATCCATCATTTTTGGGATTGTTCTCAGGATCATTCTCAAAGCCATAAACTATATAATTGTAACATATTTTATACCACCGATAATAAGATACGAATACAAAATATAAAACTATAACTCATCTCTAAATATTCTCCCTGTGTATATAAATAGAAGAGGAAAGAAAAGTTTAGGTGCTTGATATTTAAATTAATGCAAAGAGATTCATGACCCACATACACATATTTTTAAACATTCCTTCATCCTCAGTGGTTCATTCATTAAGCTCCTGTGTGGTTTTTTCCTCTCTTTTGTCACTGTGGGTCTCACATCAGTTTGGGAATCACCAAGTTTAGGGTTTACTTCGAGTGCTGGTGAAACCCAGAGAAAAACTTTCAAACTATTTCTTAATGGGGGAAGAGTTAAGGAAGAGTTAACAAAGTCCGCTCTCCCCCTTCAATTTATATAAGATTTGTCTGGGATATATTTAAATGTGGGAAACTTGGAAGAAAGCTGAAGAATGTCAGCTGGATGCCTGTGTCCAACTGTGGAATGTCTTCCTGGTGCTGAGAGGTTCTGCTGGGCTTTGCAGGTGGAAACTTTCCTTTGCAGCTCCCTGGGGAGTGCAGGCCTGGAGGTGGGACTGTACTGACACTGCAAAACTCCCCTCATTCACAATAAAACATGTGCTGAACCCTGCAGGGCTTCTGATGGTGTCCCAGGATCAGTGAGGCTGGAAAAGCCCTCCAGGATCATCCAAAGCCTGATCTCCACCTTGTCCCCAGCCCAGAGCACTGAGTGCCACGTCCAGGAATTCCTTGGACACCTCCAGGGATGGGCACTCCAAACCTCCCTGGGCAGCCCCTGCCAGAGCCTGACTGCGCTTTCCATGGGGAAATTCCTGCTTCTGTCCAACCTGAGCCTCCCCTGGCCCAGCCTGAGGCCGTTCCCTCTCCTCCTGCCCCTTGTTCCAACCTCCTGTCAGGGAGTTGCTGAGAGATTTGTTCCAGTCTGACAGAGGTAAAGTTGATTCCCTTGATGGAGTGTTCAGAGGATGTGATCATGGACATCTGAATCCTGGCTCCAGGACTGGATGATCCTTCCTGCTGCCCCACAGCCTCAGTTATTCCCTGATTCTCTGATCCATAAGCCACTCTATTTCTTGGACTTCTTAACAGCCAGCCTTGTTCTTCCAGAGAGGCACAAGGTACCTGGAACAAGTGACAGGATGAGAGGAAATGGCCTCAGGTTGCACCAGGGGAGGTTCACATTGGATATTAGGGAAAATTTCTTCACAGAATGGGTTGGCAAGCACTGGAATGGGCTCCCAGGGAAGTGGTGGAGTCCCCATCCCTGGAAGTGTTCAAAAAAGCTGTGGATGTGGCACTTGAGGACGTGGGTTAGTGGGGACAATGGTGGTGCTGGGTTCAGGGTTGGCCTTGGTGACCTTGGAGGTCTCTTCCAACCTTAACAATTCCATGATTCTGTATTCATTCAGACACTGGACCTTGCATAAATCAAGGGATGCTGTCAAGAACTGTCATTATTAGAACTTTTTCCTACTTTACGTCCTTCATTTATTAAGTTGCTTTTTCCGACTGAGGCCTTTCACCATTAGCAGTTAAATTCAGTAAAGATTACTTTTAATTCATTATTGCAGGACGGTCTTTCTCAACAATTTCAGTGTGTCAGTGTGTGACAAATCATCTCCCAGCTGGTTTGCACTCCTTGCTCTCATGCCTTAGTCACTATCCCCACATTTTTGGGATCTGTTGGGACGGGCACCCGCCTACCCCAGGACAGAAAATTCCCTGTGGGGCAGACATCTGGCTCTGATAGGGGATCATTAAACTCTCAGTTCCCATTGCAGCATCAACATGGAATGGCAGAGAGAAGAGTGTCCTGTGCAGGGAAGGACACCTGCAGCCACATCATGCTTCTTTCTCTTCATCTGAATCCGGAATTTCTCTTTTTAAATTGCCAGTGGATTACATTGCTGTTGAATTTTCACTTTCCCTTGGTTTCCACTCCTGCCCTTATTCCTCTTTATGGTTTGTAGGTTCTCAGAAGATTCCATGAATATGTGACAGCTCCAAGTCAGCAAAGGCTGTGTGCCAGCTATTGAGAAATGAATGTTCCAGGGCAACCACCCCAAAAGTTTATGCTGCCACCTTCCCAGCTCATATCCCAGGTAACCTCAGGATTAATGTTCAGAAAGCAACAGATTTCTACCAATATCCTTCCACAGGATAAAGTTTAATTGGGTGCCATTCAAAAACCTGAATTCTTATCTATTGGGCATTAGTTCAGGAGGAATTTCCCCATGGAAAGGGTGCTCAGGCCTTGGCAGGGGCTGCCCAGGGAGGTTTGGAGTGCCCATCCCTGGAGGTGTCCAAGGAATTCCTGGAGGTGGCACTCAGTGCTCTGGGCTGGGGACAAGGTGGGCATCGGGCACAGCTGGGACTTGATAGGCTGGGAGGGCTTTTCCAGCCTCAGTAACTCTGGGATTCTGTAGAGCAGGAAACAATACAGATAAAGCACCAACCCTCCAATCTAGAAAGAAAAGCCAGAGTAGGGCTCCTGCCCTGGGATGGGACAGGTCTCTCTGGAGAGTTTTTCCTGTTTTGCTGACAGAGGAGCGTTAAAGTGTGCTGGGACAGGCAGTGTGGTGGGGACTGGGGAACAAAGTGGCAGCCAGGCAGCCCCTGGAGCAGTCCCTGGTGCCAGCATCCTGCTCTGTGAGGCTGCACCAGGTGACCCTGCTGTGACCGCTGCCAGCCTGGCCCATTCCGTGGCACCTCCCTGGCACAGCAGGACAGAGGACAATAACCCACTGTGTCCTGAGTGTGCCAGGCTGCTCAGAGGTTGCCAGGGGGTTGTCAGCAGCTCTCTGGGACACCTGAGGGGAAAGTCCTAGTGCCAGGCCTTGACTTCAGAGTGCACAGGAGCTTGGAGGAGCTAGAACACACCTGTCCTTGCACAGCTGCTGCTGCTGCACTCCGAAGGGTCAGCCTCCAAAGGACGCGCACACCAGGATGTACGTGGAGATGAAATCCGCTGGGAGAGCAGGGCTGCTCCCATCAGGGACTGCTGGACAGGCACTGGACACTGCTGTTGTGGTCCAGGTGCTTTCAGCTCTCCCAGCTCCTTCCCGACAGCTCTTCCCTTCAGCCTCTGCCCGAGCTGTAGGTGGGAGGAACACGAGGGTGGTTGTTCAGCATTCACCACATGAGGGCTGGAGTGATGAAGAACCTTCCTCAGTGGTACAGGTCATCTGTGCTAAAATATCTGTGGGTAGGCACAGACACCTCCACCCTTCCCTTCTCATTGATCTCATTCATTTGATTGTTTGCATGCTCATCTCTGTCCAAAGCTCCTGACTCAGAAGTTAACCATTGTTATCAGAGCAGGAGGGCACAGTTTTCCAAGGGCTGCTCGGGAGTGTGGCGCACCAGACCGTTTTTCCATCCCCTCATCTTTCCCCCTTTCTCCTCTCCCACTCATCCACGAGGAGCAGCTGCAGGATTCACTTGCAGCCAGAAGGGAAGACAGGCAGACAGCTGTCACGCTGTGAATCAGATCTTAAACTGTGGTTTGGAGGGGAAGTTTTGAGCTTGATTTCCCACTTGCAGAACAAAGAGCAGCTGCTTTTGACACTTGCGGCTTTGTGCTGATCTGGGAGTTCGATTTGCAGTTACAGGTCCCTTGCAGGGAAACAGAATTCAAATAACCAGTGCAAAATATTCTCCTGGCTTCTTTTCATTGATCAGGTCACTGTGAAAATAAACCCACTGTGAAAATGAATCCACTGTGAAAATAAACCCAAATTCTCTATAAAAGGAGAGAATGTCTAAATTAGAATGAGAGAGAGCAAGTGGGATCTCTTGGATCCTGTAAATGGTGTGACTGGAAACACTCTGAGCAGATAGGCTGGCTCCTACTTTTATTGTACGGAATTTGAAGGCAGCGAGTGCTGAAGAATGAACAGACCTTGGCTTGGGAAGTGTCCGTGTGTGCTGCAGTAGTGAGGGACAGGATGGATTCTTGGCCGGGCTGGGAATGAGGAGAGCCAGCAGTGAGTCACATGGGCCACTGCAGACACCCCAGTGAGTTGGGTAAGAGCTGCAGCAGCACAATTGGAGCAGGCTCGCTGACCTCACAGCTGAGCACACTATTTAAGATCTGGCTCCCAGATGTTGCAGCGGGATCGAGCCAGCTGCAGAGCCAGCCTGGAGTGTGAGAGCCGGGAATATTTACAGCCCCTCTCTGCCCGGGAGATGATTGCACTGCTTTTCTTCTCTGCCCTGCTGTGGGACAAGGCTCGAGCGTGGGGCTTCAAGGATGGGGTGCTGCACAACTCCATTTGGTTAGGTAAGAGCTAGCTTCATTGTCACCGATCGTTTGCTGCGGGGTCGCTGTGTTTGTCCAACAGGGGAAGGATGAGCACCCAGCACCACAAAACCGAGCTGTGCACTGATATCAGCCAAATCCTGCACTGAAATTCATTGAAATCACTTTACCTGAGCAGTGGCTGTCCCTTTTTACATGCTTAGCATTTTTAGTTTCACTGAACTGCTGGCAAAGGTAATGATAGAACATTTCATCCGAAAGTATTTTCCTGCAGCAGGAGGTAAAGTGAAAACTGCATTCATTAAATAACAGTTGCTTTGTTTTGAAGGAAAACGAGCCTGAAAAGAAACATTTGCCAAAGGAATGAATTACTTTCTGCATGAGCATACTTCCCATGCCTGGGGTCCTGCATATGAAACTAAATGATCTGGAAATAATAGTGATAATATTTCCTGGGTTTCTGGAAAAGTGCAGGAATGGGTATGTTTGGGCCATTGGTTTGTTCACATCATTAGCAGCACAGAGAAGATTTCAACAGGGCAAGACAAAAATGCTGTGGGAATAGTTTCTGGTACCTCAAGCGGGTTTCAGGAGCTCTGAGAGTTCTTTTATAGCTCTTTATAATTATCCAATACAACAGAGAACTTACTCAGGATAGAGCCTCATAAAGGATGCCAAAATAAAGGCAGGCACCGAATGCTCTGTTTTCCAGACAACTACTTAAAACTCCTTTATCCCCTATAGAATGTTGTGCATTTCCCTAAGGATTTCCAGGAGTCCCTGGAGCTGGCTGTGCTCAGGTGTCTCACGAGGGACTGGGGCCACGCTCTGCCAGCTGCTGCAGCCACCACGTGGCCCCAGCCCCTCTCAGAGGAGCCTGCAAAGCACCAGGAACACAAATGAGGCACGGAAATGATCTGTGGTGTTTTCCATTTGGCTGCACATTTTTAATGACTTCTCTCCCCCCCCCCACCCCGAACCTTGGGCCATGCCCGTTGTGCCTCCCAATTCCTGAGGGTGCTCAGGTGGGGAGAGCGCCAAGGAAGAGCAGCTTGGCAGCTCCAGGCTCCACCTCAAGCAGCTGCTGTTCAAGAATTTGGGATAACAGGGATCATTTGAGCAGTTTCATGAATTGAAGTCAAATGGGAGAAAAAGATTTTAAATGCTTTAAAATGGAGCAACTGTGTGCTAATTGGAATGCAGAATAAAATTCTGTTTGGCTACACCTCTCAGCATTTACCATGAGAGTAAATAAAAATAAACCAGGGGGTGAAAAACTGATGGCTTTCTCCAAATAAACAAACCAAAAGAGAAATGCACCATCTTGTGTAAGCACAGCAATAACATTATTGAAATGAACCTCAGAGTGCAGTTAATTGAATCACCAATGGAATTCAGTGACTCCATACATAAATGAAGATAGAATTGGCAAATTCACAGACATCCAGTTCATGCATCTTTGTATTTCAAATAAAGTAACTTGAATAGTGAAAGAAGTCACCCCAATCTCAGCCTCGCTGTGCATGAGCTCCCCTCCCTGGAATAAAACCTGGGGATGCACAGTGACATCTGAGCTTTGCTTATCTCCTCTTCTGATAAAGAACTTAACCCAAAAGTCAGGAAAATCTCCATTTTACCTTTTCCCTCCACAAACCTTTAGCATATATATATACTCTTGAATTCTTGTCACTCTGGAAACGCTCATGGCTTTTACCTTTTTCTTTGTCACAAACCCTCTCCTGTTCCTCAGCCAGTGCTGCTGCAGCTGCCTCTGTCACCTCCCTGGGAATGTATTCCTGGTGCCAATGGAATTTTAATGCTGCTCATTTTTGCCACCAGCACGTTGTGACCAAGGGTTTATTGTCAGCTGAGGGCAGGGTTCACACAGTCTTGCCCAGATTTGCTCATAGACTCATTCCAGTGCCAGTTCTTAGTGCCATGGGGTTTTCCAGGACAGCTGCTGCATCTGTTCACAATTCCATTCCCATTCCCACCCCATGTGTCAGGGGGGTTTAGGGGCTGCACTGACCCCGTTTGGTGGAGTTCTCTGAGTAGCAGAGGCCCCTGCCAGGAGCTCTACGTGGCCGCCCTCTGCTTAAAAGTGAAATATTGCTCGTTGTTTAGCATTCAGCATTGGTTTCATGCATATTGCAGGTACTTCATTAGGCCAAATTTCACGCTGCTTGTGTTTGTGCAGGAGAGATTGGCTGTGCTTCACCATCTCCTGCTGCTGAGGGTGAGCACAGGGTCACTGTCCTTGCAGGATCCCGCTGTCTCTGGGCTCCAGGGAGGCATTTTAGGAAGTGTGAGCTGGAAGAAACATGTCCTGTCAGGTGTGGAACCCATGGCCCTCTGGCACGTGCTTGTGCTTGCCAGAAAAATCAACATTTCCTGCAGGTCTATCTGCAGGGCCACGAGCTCACCTCCATAAATTGCAATTTGTGTGCATTTTCCTCTGAATATATGCATAGGAGTATATCCAGAGACATAAATATGTAAATGAAGAGTTAACACTGCTCTGACCTAGGTCTGTGTTTGATGATGAGTTTATCTGCCTGCACAGCCCCACATGGAATTAAGAGGGACCGGGGCGGGGGGAAATTTGCCAGTGCAAGATCCCATCAGTTAATTAGCATATTCCATTAGGGAATGCTGTGTCATTAAACTGGGACACAGGGAGGCAGCAGCAAATCTCAGAGCTGGGGGGAGTAGATGTGTGTGGTCTGTTTTTCCAAAGGCTACTTTTTCATGTTGCAGAGGAATAAGAGATGAAAGCTGGTTGCTCCTTGCAGGGTGGTGCTGCTGCTGATTTCAGCCTTGCAGACTCTTTGAAGAGCTGATCTTTCCAGCAATATTCTGGAAAATCTGGTGCCTGTCCATAGTGATATTTCAGCAGTAAGTAGAGGGAGGTATCTTTAGAGGGATAAGATTTGAAAACAATATGCCAGGTGAAAAAGCCAACTAAAAATGGTGAGATTTGAGTGGCAGCTCTGAGAGCTCAAGGAATACAATCGGTGTATGGGTGTTTTCCAATCACCTTCCAGTTCCCTTCCCTGTGCTCTGCAGGGATCAATAATGTGGATTCCAGGCTGTCCCCTGGGCTTGCAGCCAGGCCCAGCCCTGCACTGCTCACTGAGGGATCCAGCTTTACCAGCCCTGCATTCCCAATCCAACACAACATTCCCAATTCTGCACACACAGGGAGCTGATTTATCCTGATTTCTCATGAGCTTACACATGACAGACTACTGAGTGACCGAAAAGTAATACCTCCTATGAATAAATTCTTCATTAGAGTTTTTGTACCAGAACATGCCATTGCCCCCCAGCTGTGGCTTGTTATGGCTAATGGAACTGGCTCCTTCAGGAAGAGTTTTCTATGGAGGCTCTGTTATCCCGTGCCCATGGCAGTGATATTCCCAGTGATGTTGTGATGGAGGCTCTCACTCTCCTGAGACTGTTGTCAGCATTATAATTTATTTCTCTGGACACAAGGCCAGTGACTGCAGGTCCAGAAACCACCCTGGCAAACATCATCCTGTGTTTATTAAGGGCTCTCACCATTCCTAACCACAATCCAGCGCTGACCATGGCTTTCTTAAAAACTCCCCTAACCAGCCAAAAGCATGGACTCCAAGCATGTCCCTAGAAAATACATTCTTTATTTTTATGCTACAAATAACTTCTGTAAAAACGCTCCCTGCTTTCCATCTTTTCTCGGTCCCGTTGGCTGGGGAGAGCTGCAAGCAGCCATTCCTCTCAGATTATGCTAAATATAAGTGAGACCTAAACAAAAAGCCCGTTCAGATTAGATATGCAGATTGCTGCTGAGACAGATTTCCATACATATGGCATCAGACAAGTGCAACAGGCAAAGATTATAAAACTTGTAGCAGCACTGGCAGTTTCTAGGTTTCCTTGGAAAGCTGTTTTATCTCGGACTTGCCACGGCAAAGTGAAAAAAAAATAATGAAGAAAGTGCTTTAATTTTCCATGCAGCAGAAATGTCAGCCAGCAATTGTTCTGGTCCTGCCCTTTGTGACACACGCTCAGATATTTTTATTTCACATTTTTCCCCCCTTTAATTTCTGCCTCTCCTCTATCCAAGTAGCTGTGATTTCACTTCTCTGGAGATTCAAAACAAAGCTCTGATTCATCTTCCAAAGGCTCTTGGAGTTACAGCCAAAAGGATGCTGTGGTAGGGATCCAGAAGGAGCTTCCCCCGAGTCAGACAGGATACACAGAGCTCGGGATGCTGACTCCAGACTGTTCCCATAACTACTGCCCTCGGAGTCATCCCAGGGGAGGCCTTCCCAGCATTTGTTGACTTTCTGTTGTTCACAAACTCTCCAGGCACCGCCTCGCTCTGTTCGAAACTTGTCCCACACCAAATCCTACCATGGGGTTGTATGCACACACCCCCTTTGGGTCACACACAACCCTTTGGGATGAAAACACATCCCTTTGGGTCACACACATCCCTTTGGGATGAAAACACATCCCTTTGGGTCACACACATCCCTTTGGGTCACACACATCCCTTTGGGATGAAAACACATCCCTTTGGGTCACACACATCCCTTTGGGTCACACACATCCCTTTGGGTCACACACACATCCCTTTGGGTCACACACATCCCTTTGGGTCACACACATCCCTTTGGGTCACACACATCCCTTTGGGATGAAAACACATCCCTTTGGGTTGCACACATCCCTTTGGGTTACACACATCCCTTTGGGTCACACACATCCCTTTGGGTCACACACACATCCCTTTGGGTCACACACATCCCTTTGGGTCACACACACATCCCTTTGGGTTACACACATCCCTTTGGGTCACACACACATCCCTTTGGGTCACACACATCCATTTGGGATGAAAACACATCCCTTTGGGTTGCACACATCCCTTTGGGTTACACACATCCCCCTTTGGGTTGCACACATCACTTTGGGATGAAAACACATCCCTTTGGGTTACACACACATCCCTTTGGGTCACACACATCCCTTTGGGTCACACACACATCCCTTTGGGTTACACACACATCCCTTTGGGTCACACACATCCCTTTGGGTCACACACACATCCCTTTGGGTTACACACATCCCTTTGGGTCACACACACATCCCTTTGGGTCACACACATCCATTTGGGATGAAAACACATCCCTTTGGGTTGCACACATCCCTTTGGGTTACACACACATCCCTTTGGGTTACACACACATCCCTTTGGGTCACACACATCCCTTTGGGTCACACACATCCCTTTGGGTTACACACACATCCCTTTGGGTCACACATCCCTTTGGGTCACACACATCCCTTTGGGTTACACACACATCCCTTTGGGTTACACACACATCCCTTTGGGTCACACACATCCCTTTGGGTCACACACATCCCTTTGGGTTACACACACATCCCTTTGGGTCACACACACATCCCTTTGGGTCACACACACATCCCTTTGGGTCACACACATCCCTTTGGGTCACACACATCCCTTTGGGTTACACACATCCCTTTGGGTGGGGAGGGATGAGTTTTCCTGATGCTTCCCGCGTGGCACAGGTGAACGTTTCCTCTTCACCTGGAAGAGGAGCAGCCCGAGGTGCAGGGCTGGGGGAAGCAGCTGGGGCTGGGGAGAGCTGAGCTGCAGAGCCTGTCCCGGTTTGTGCCCACAGAGCGAGCAGCCGGCGTGTATCACCGGGAGGCGCGCGCCGGCAAGTACCGCCTCACCTACGCCGAGGCCAAGGCCGTGTGCGAGTACGAGGGAGGACACCTGGCCACGTACCAACAGCTGGAGGCCGCTCGGAAAATAGGTCTGGAAAAAGTCGTGGCACTTTGGGGGCTCACGGGGCTCCTGCAGAGGGGGGCCAGTGGTGTGTTGTCGTGTCTGTTGTGAGAGATGTGTAAACTCCATGGATTTTTGCCCAAGCCGCCTACCTGGTAACGGAGCCTGATGAGTGCCAGGGCCTCCCCACCCTCCCAGCCAGGAACTCCCAATTCCCAATATCCCATCCATCCCTGCCCTCTGGCACTGGGAAGCCATTCCCTGTGTCCTGTCCCTCCGTCCCTTGTCCCCAGTCCCTCTCCAGCTCTCCTGGAGCCCCTTCAGGCCCTGCCAGGGGCTCTGAGCTCTCCCTGTGTCCTTCCCTTCTCCAGGTGAACATTCCCAGCTCTCCCAGCCTGGCTCCAGAGGGGCTCCAGCCCTTGGAGCATCTCCCTGGCCTCCTCTGGACTCGCTCCACCACTCAACATCTTTTGTTTTCATCAAGATATTTTCTCTGCAAGGGAATGAGTGTTGCTGCCTCTGTGCTTGGAGTGAAAAGTGGAGCTGAGTGAGGGGTCCGTGGTATTTCCAGTTGATTCCTAATAAGTTCTTCATTCATTCAGAGCGCTGGGAAAACAATGGAAAATATCCTCCACTCCAGACATTTTTTCACTCTGCTGTTGAGTCAGAAGCTGGCTCCCAGCACCAGCACACATGTGAGAAGGGTACTTTCGTTTCTTCTGAGGAACTCAGAGCACTAGGATGCCACAAATACATTCCAGTTCCTCTCCATGAAAACATTGGATGGGTCTCTACCAGAGGGTGAACAACATTGCATTCTTTGGCTGTTGGTGTTAAGTTCTCAGCCACAAAATGCATTAACAGGACCTTTTTGCTTGGCAAGAAATACTTGAGGCATTTCAGGTATTTAAACTTAAATTGAAAGTGTTTTAAGCAAATACTTGGGGATTCTAACTGTCTGTAGTGTTTGCCTGTAGTATTTTATGTATTTTTAGAACTTAATGCTGAGAACTCTTGAGGTGTGATTGAGTAAATTTGTGTGACCTCAAAAGGGAAACAAAGAACACCCTTGGAAAACTCATCCAATGGATAATTTGATTACAAGTGCTGGTAGAGCACTTCAAACTGACTACCCGGGGAACTGTGCAGTCCATCTGCGTTTGATTTTGGCTTTCAGATGAAGAGCCAGTAATCACATTGTGGAGAACACAATTCAATTTTATCCTCTGTTTTTAAAATTATCCTCTCAACGTCCTGTTCTCCCGTGTAGCTCAATTTCTATCAGGCCAATTACACCCAGGTCATTGAGCCATCAGTTTGAGTAAGACTTTGTCGAATAAGAGCAGCCTAGGATTGACCAGATCCACGTCTCATTTTCCCTCTGCTGCAGGTTTCCACGTGTGTGCTGCTGGCTGGATGGCAAAGGGCAGAGTTGGTTATCCCATTGTAAAAGCTGGAGCCAACTGTGGCTTTGGCAAGACTGGAATTGTGGACTATGGAATTCGCCTCAACAGGAGCGAGAGGTGGGATGCCTACTGCTACAACCCCAACGGTGAGAACAGCAACCACTGGGCTTGTCCTCTTTTGTGCAAGGCTTTGCATTTAGCCTCCAATTTATCTGAATAGTCTGAGGAGTTTCTGCCCATAATCTGAGGGGGTTCTGCCTGTAACAGGCTAAATTTAGTGTTAACCCTTCTTTTTTGTGTCTGAAATAGAGCAACTCTGAAAATGAAGCCCTGTCTGGCAGTGGCATTCTTAGGAACTTTTCCTAGGGACAAACTCTTGGCTGAGAGGGTGGGCAGGCCCTGGCACAGGGTGCCCAGAGCAGCTGTGGCTGCCCCTGGATCCCTGGCAGTGCCCAAGGCCAGGCTGGACATTGGGGCTGGGAGCACCCTGGGACAGTGGAAGGTGTCCCTGCCCATGGCAGGGAATGGGGCTGGATGGGATTTAAGGTCCCTTCCTACCCAAACCATCCTGGGATTCTATGATTCTGTGACTGAAACTCCCACCAGCTCCCAGCAGTGCTCTGTGTGTAACTAGATGAGGAAAAGTGGATCTCCAGAGCAGATCAGCGTTCCAACATGACTGACAAGAAGCTCAGCAGAGACACCTCTCCAGTCCCTCCACACTGCCCTGCAGGTGACTGCAATACTCACATGGCCACTGGCACACTTCAGCTTGGTGTCACTTCGCTGAGCAGGGGAGATGGAGAACGTGGCACCAAGAAGGAAAGCACAGCTTAGCTTGGCTCTGCTGCTGCTCCCAGTGGCCTGGCAGAGCCTGTCCATGACGTCTGCACAGCTGTGCACATTTTGTTTGTGCTCCCAGGGCTGGAGCTTGTTTATGTGAATCGAATGGCTCTGTGGGGTGGGGGCCGTTCCCAGATGTTGCACACACAAAGAGCTGCGAGAGAGGCTCCTGCCCTCGGAATTACTGCATGTGACTTTGTCCTTTGTCAGCCCTCTCCTCCGGGCCGTGGGGAGCTGCTGTCCAAACACTGTTTGGTCAGAGCACAAAAGGAAACCAGAGCTGCCAGAACTGCGCAGACACAAGTCTCCAGCACTGCAGGGATTTGTAGTCGTGCTCTGTGGAGCCTGGCAGGGCTGTTGGCAGGTGGCACATGAGCAGCCTGGGGGAACAGAGACAAATCTCTGACAGAACTGAGCCTGTGCTCTGCTCCAGGAGGCCAAAGATGGCAAGTGGAACTTGTGGAAATGTTTGGCTGTTTGAAGTGTGCATCCCACCTAGCAGTGATCATGGAATGATGCAATCATGGAATGGGTTGGGAGGGACCTTATAGCCCATCCAGTGCCACCCCCTTCCATGGGCAGGGACACCTCCCACTGTCCCAGGTTATTCCACCCTGGCCTTGGACACTGCCAGGGATCCAGGAGCAGCCACAGCTGCTCTGGGCACCCTGTGCCAGGGCCTGCCCACCCTCCCAGCCAGGAACTCCCAATTCCCAATCTCCCATCCATCCCTGCCCTCTGGCACTGGGAAGCCATTCCCTGTGTCCTGTACCTCCATCCCTTGTCCCCAGTCCCTCTCCAGCTCTCCTGGAGCCCCTTTAGGCCCTGCAAGGGGCTCTGAGCTCTCCCTGGAGCCTTCTCTTCTCCAGGTGAACATTCCCAGCTCTCCCAGCCTGGCTCCACAGCAGAGGGGCTCCAGCCTTGCAACCAACTTAGTGGCCTCCTCTGGACTTGATCCACGTGTTTCTTGTGTGGCAGCCCCTGAGCTGGACCCAGCCCTCCAGGTACTGGAGTGTGAGCTGAGCTGGAAAGTTCTGGGCTCATGGACAATGTACAAACTCAGGGCTTAATCCGTCTTAGTGCTCCTAATTCCTGTGCCCTCAATGCCCTGACACAGCCCCTCCCTCTCCCCAGCTCTGAACTGCGACAAATCCTAAATTCAGGCAGGATGAGGTCCCCAGTTTGGTCAGCCCCGCTGTCAGGGAGCTGGCAAAGTCCAGATGGCCACTGAATCAAACCAGAAGTGTTTTTATCCCAAAGGGAGTAAAGAGCAGCAGGAACAACAGGAGTACAACACCAGGTGTGTGATCACAAGCCTGTTTTTGTAGAGGACACACTTACAAGAGGCTTTTGAAGAAGAAAGGATGAACCTGAGTGTCTGTGTGACTTGCAAGTACAGCTGTAAAGCAGAGCCAGAAATCCCAAGTGCCTTTTACATAAAACACACAGCTTTGGCCCCAAATCCACTGAAGTCAATGAAAGCTTTTCCTCTGAATTCAGTGAGTTTTGGATCATGCCTCTTGCTTCCAAAATATCTTCTTCCCAAAGCTAGGAATGACTGCCATTTACCAAGTGAATGCACGAGAAGCTTTATCACTCTGGATGTTCCTGTGTTATTTCCTACAGATCTCCGGGTCAAAGTGCCTGAAGATTCAAACCACAGCCAGAATTAATTCTTAAACTCTGCTGGTTTTATTTCTCTCTAAGGAAAAGAGTGTGGTGGAGTCTTCACGGATTCCAAACATGTTTTCAAGTCCCCAGGCTACCCAAACGAGTATGAAAATGATCAGATTTGCTACTGGCACATCCGAGTCAAGTACGGCCAGAGGATCCACCTGCAGTTCCTGGAGTTTGATGTGGAGGATGACACTGCCTGTCTGGCTGATTTCCTGGAAATCTATGACAGCTACGATGACATCAATGGATTTGTGGGCAGGTAAAGCCAAGCCAGCTTTAA
The DNA here is from genome assembly GCF_000738735.6 of Corvus cornix cornix. Classification (NCBI taxonomy): domain Eukaryota; kingdom Metazoa; phylum Chordata; class Aves; order Passeriformes; family Corvidae; genus Corvus; species Corvus cornix. The sequence goes on along the minus strand of NC_046337.1, from coordinate 1,563,343 downwards.
AATGCAAATGAATGTTTAATTTGTCATCCCCCCCCCCCTTCAGAAGAACACTGTTTATAAATGATAAATTATAAAATATACTTACATGAATAATAGAAAACTCTTTTTTGAGTACTGTAAAAATCTGAAGAATTCATTGCTACCAAAGACTTATAAAAATTATTTTTCTATATAAACTGTTCCTTCTCCTCATTTCTTGCACCATTTGAACAAATGTTTTGTGTGACTGTCCCAATTATTTTTAAATTTATCAGGCTCTCCTCTCCTTATTTCCCTTGATTTTCCCCCTCAGAAGAACCTTATCCAATTAACACTGCTGAGGTGCCCCCAATTCCTGTAGCAATATTCCCTGATTTATCTTTCCTGGTAATTTGCTTTAATGTCATTAACACAGACCTGTTCAGAGTTTCAGGGAATTGAGCTTTGCCTTTTTCTGCTTTGTTAAATTAGATGAAAGAAAACTGCAAGACTTTTTATTTATCTGCTTATCTTATTTCTCCAGGAAGAACCCCAGGCAATCTCAAACAGTATTTTGTGTTTGCTTTAATTGAAAGGAGGTGTTAAACTATTAACAAAAATATATTTAATTGAAGTTATTGTCTGCTACGGTTATTTTCTAACAATTCCAGAACAAGGGTTATATTTTGTCTCTCTTATTAGATTTAGTTCCTTCTTTGCTTAATTCTCACTTTCTTTTCTTCAGTGTTACAGTTTTACTTACTTTTTATCAGTCATATTTTGGCATGAAGTGTCTGTATTCTCCAGAACAGAAATTAAAGCAGAAAAAGTGATAAAAACCCAATTGCTGCCACTTTTCACATCCTCTCTGTGAATCATGTGCAGCAAAGCAAGGATACAGTCCGTTTGTTTTGCTTTTACAGATAATTTAAATGGACTTTTTTTTTGCAATGTTTTTCCTTTCTTAGCCTTGGGTCACTCTTCCTTCAGCCCTTGTGGAATTGCTCTTTTTCTTGTTTTGCATCATTTACTTCCTGCAGATATTGAAAACTGGTTCCTCCCCTAAATCTTACCATGGGACGATGACGAAAATTTCTTTAGGCAATCATTTTAACATAGAATTCCAAACACTGAAGACCTAAAGCCAGTTTATCCCCTTGAGCCCCAGCAGTGCAGGTCCCCATGGAGCAGGGCTGTGCCAGAGTTCCTGTGTCCTTTAATCATCACCATTTCCATGTTTTTCCAGGTTTTGTGGAGATGAGTTGCCAGATGACATCATTAGCACAGGTAATTTATTTGCACTCTTTGTGGAAAATCAAGCAGGCAATTAATTACTTCTAAATAAATGTAAATCAGCCTAATTAGAGGGCATTGTTCCCTGGGATTAGATTGTGTTCCCTGGGATAGTCTAGGGATAATCTGTGTGGAAACTCATGTTGCTGTCAGAAGGAGAACAGAAGAATTGAATTCATGGAATCATGGATTCACAGAACAATGGAAGGGGCTGGAAGGGACATTAAAGCAGAACTTTCTCCAAACTGAGACAACTGAAGAACATCTGCCTGGTTTTCCATGGAGCTGATGGATCTACAATCCTCCCAGCTCAGAAGCAGAGAGACCCAGTGGATTGCTGGAAAGATCTCAGCAGCTCAGCAAGAAAGAGCCAAAAAATATACCTGAAAAAACCTTAAACCCCAAAAAACCTACCTGAAATACCACGTTTTTATGCCCCCCCCCACCCATAACCTCTGTTTGTGCTTCCCTCGACCCAGGCAATGTCATGACCCTGAAGTTCCTGACGGATGCCTCGGTGACTGCTGGTGGCTTCCAGATCAGGTACACCACCGTGGACACGCCTTCCAAGGCAGGGGATGGCAAGAATGCAACGTCCCAAGGAAAAACAAACTTCTTATCTGGAAAATTTGGTATTATGTGAGCAGAGTAGCCAGACACAGAAACATGTTCTAGAGTGAACCCAATTCAGATATTTGTGTCTTCAGATGAGACTTTTTTTTTCATCTCTTTCTGAATTTTTCTCTTCGGCTTTTCAATAAGTTTTGTTAATAAACTACACTAGGGAATAAATTATAAAACGTGCTTACATGAATAATAGGAAACTATTTTTAGAATACCAGTACTGTAAAAATCTGAAGAATTCATTGCTACCAAAGACTTAAAAAAATTATTTTTCTATATAAACTGCTCCTTCTCCTCATTTCTTGCACCACTTGAACAAACTTTTTGTGTGACTGTTCCAATTGTTTTTAAACTTAACAGGCTCTTCTCTCCTTATTTCCCTTGAGTTCCACATATTTATTTTTTAGGCAGTTGCCTTTTTTCCTGTTCTCTACACATTATTATTTTTTTTTTTAATTAACTGATTTTCTTGAACTCTAAGGGTCTTTAGAGTCAGCTGATTTTTAAGACACATAAATTCATCTTGTGGATGGCCTGGGAGCCACCCACGTGAAGACTGGGAAGCAGCACGAAGAGCATGGGATCAATTGGATCCACACTTTAGTTTTATTGCCAGATCAATCAGAAACTGGCCGATGGATTCTGTCAGGGTTTCCTCATTCAGAGAAGAGTTGTTGAAGTCCTTTCACTTCTCTGAGTCCACTTAGTAAAGAATTAAACAGATGGCTTCGTAATGAGAATAAAACTGGTGAGATGAAGCATCAGGAGAAACTTCTCAGCGAGCACCAGCACGTTCAGAAGACACTGTCGAGGTGTTGCACGTTGTTTACACGGGTTTAAGACTGTTCTAGTTTAAATTGCTGAACTTAAGTCCTTCTCCATATGTTTTTAACTGAAGCAGCATTAAAGCTACCTCTGTTTTAATCACACCAAGTTTGCAGCGAATTATTTTTGTTTCTTGCCAACGTTCCAGACTTTGAGGCATTTTAGTTATTTAAATGAGTAAATAAGTTTTATGTTTGTTTCGGAGTGTTTTCTTGATTTCAGATCTGCTGAAATCTAATGCCCACTAAGAATTTTCATGTGAATCACATTTCATTTGGAGTGTTTGTGAACTCCTCAAAAAGCATTTCACACAAGAAAGATCTTAAGCTAACCAGCCCCATCTTTGCTTCATTTCTTCTAGTTCTCGATTGTTTAAATTTATTTAATTTCTGAGCTTTTATTGTAATTTCACTGGGAATATAATCCTGTTTTCTGGCTGTACTAGAAAAAAACATTGCAGCTCCTCTCCCGGTTATTTCCAACACTTTATTCATGCTCCACATGAGCAACACGAAACAAGTTTTCACTACATTTCACTACATTTATGGGTGGTAACCGTATCTAAAATGTGCTTTTTAATCCTGCCACCTTGTGTCCACAATGCCTGTTGTACAATGGCATTCCCATTTTCCAAGATCAACAACAGTGCTTGTTCACAGGGAAGAGAATAAGGAAAAGCACGAGGAGAGATGTTAATATTTTATTTATAACCTCGGGGCGAGGAAGATTTTTTGGTTTTTGTTGTTGTTCTTTCTTTAACTGAGAAGCAACAGGTCTTGGATTGGTATGGATGAGAACCAGGGATACCTGCCAGGAATCCCCATGGGTACTATTTTGGGAAGAGAGCCTTCCCAGGATACCCACGCCCGCTGGGCACCTCCAGCGGCACAGGGAAGCCGCGCCGGTGACAGACTCAGCCATGGACGTGATGCTCCGGCCTGGCTCCATCCCGGACATCCAGGGTTTTCCGCACACTTTGGATTCGCTGCCAGGGCCGCAATTTCCTATTTCACCGCTGTAGCCCGCAGCCGTCACCTCCATCGCGCCAGCCGGGACATCCCCTACGGGGGTTCAGGGAATTCCGGGCTGTGCCGGCACGTTCCTGTGGAGCTGGAGCGCAGCTTAAGGTTAATTCCCAGTCATTAATTAGGGATTTGACCTCACGTGAGCTGACCTGCAGCTTCCTCCCGAGGGGCAGCTCCCACCTCTGCTCGCTGTGACCAGGGACAGGACCCAGGGAACGGCTGCAGCTGTGTCAGAGCACGTTTAGTTGGAAATTAGGGAAAGTTTCTTCCAGCAGAGGGTGGTCTGGCACTGACTAGGCTCACCATGGAACGGCCACGGCTCCAAGGCTGCCAGAGCTCCAGGAGCGTTCGGACAACGCTCTGAGGGACGCACAGGGTGACACTGTTGTCTGTGCAGGACCAGGAGCCGGAGATGGATGATCCCGGGGGTCTCTTTCCCCGCTATTCCACGATTTGCGGGCCGGGAGCGCCGGCTCGGGCCGAGCACCCTCAGCGCCGAGGCGGCCCCGCCCCCCGCGCTCCCCCGCCCTTCCCGCCGCGCCTCCGCCAATCAGCGGCGGGGGGCGGGGCTGCCGCGGGGCGCGGGAATCTCCGGGCCGCGCTCCCATTGGCCCGGACCCGCGCGCCGCCGGGCCCGCGCGCGCCGCCATCTTAGCGCGGGAGGCGCGCGGCGCTGAGGGGCGGCCGCGCTGGGGGGAGGCGGCAGCGCCATGAGCGCTCCCGGCCCCGATCCCGCCGCGCCCGGCGCCGGCTCCAGCCTCGGCCCGCTGCTCCACACCCTGGGCGACCCCGCCGCCCCGCCGGGAGAGCTGACGGACGCGCACCTCACCATCGTCAGGTGAGCGCGGGGGGACGCGCACGCTGCCGGAGGGGAGGGGAGGGGAGCCGGCGGCCTGAGGGCTCGGGCCGGCCGGGCCGGGCCGGGCGTGGGAAGGGGGAGAGCCGGGAGGGCGATCGGAGCGGGGAGGTGCTGCCCCGGCTGGGATCAGGGAGGCAGGGCTGGGGACGGCGTGGCCGCGGGGGAGACCGCGGGAGACACGCGGGTCTGGGGGGAGGGAGAGGAGGAAGGAAGAGGGAAGGGAGGGAGGTGTGAGGGAAGGAGAGGAAGAGGAGGGAGGAAGGAGTGCATCGCTGTAGGGTCTGCGCATCCCAGAGCCTTTCTCCCCTCCTGGATTTCTTGGGGAATCATCAGAGGTGGCTGAAGGAATGTTGGGAAATAATAACTTTCTTTAGTTGTTATAGGAACTGCGTTGCAGCTTTATGTTTGGAAGAGTGAAGTTTTTAGTTGTGTTTCTCGGGTTTCGGAGCGATCGTGCCTTGTTTTAATAGCATTTCTTTCTGGAAGGTGCTTCTTGCCCATGAGGTTGTGCCTGTACGTGCATCGTTCCGATTTTATCATGTGCAAAGGCACGATCTCTTGCTTTCCGTGTCTCCCTTGAGTTCCTGCCCTTAGTTCTGCAGTGGCTTTTAAAGCTGTAGCTACTCAGATACCAGATTTTACAGGTTTCTAGAAATAACTGACAGCAAAAAAAGTCCTGATGTAAGTATTAAGCAGCAACAGGTTTCTCAGGTTGTCCTGGATGACTGAAGTTAGCACGGTTTGGGTTTTGCTGTAAGAAACTGATAATTTACGTTTTATGGGGTAATTACGGCTCTCCTGCAGGGATGTTCCTCACATATGTGCAAAGTCATCCTTGCTGGTTGTCAAACAAGGATTTTCCTGCAGTGGGGAGCCTGCATTCTGGAACTGCTTATAAGGAATGTGCTTTTTCAGCTCCTGTGTTTCTGTTTATCCGATTTTCAGCAGTCATTTAAAGCTTGCCTGTTAGCTGTTAATGTTTTCTAGAAGCTGACCAAAAAGTGAAAGCCCTTAATGTTTGTGTAGATGTTCTGTAAGCAGAAAACGAGTCATTGCTCACTTTGTGCTCTAACACAGGATTTTGCTGCTGGGTCAGACCATGTGGTGGCATTTTTGCTCTTTAGCTCCTTCAGTGTTGTGTCAATTTCTTTCAAGAAAGCTCACCGCTGTGTGTGAGAAATTGAATGTTAAGTCAGTTACAAAGTGTTTAACCTGTAAATATTGTTTGTTTTCCCTTCCTCTCCTTACAGTCGCTTGACTGGTGAAGGAGGCAAAGCATTCGCCGCAGATGTCAGGAAACACTTCCCTCAACTCTGCAAGGTGTTTAAGGTATGGTTTTTCCAGTCAGTTCTCTACACTTCAATGAACAAAGATGTATTTTGGTGGACAAGGTCAGTGGGCATTGAAAAACAGATTTGAATTCATTTGTAGAGTCACAGATTCATTAAGGTTGGGAAAGACATCCTAGATCATGGAGTCCAATTTTTAATAGGAATGCAGGGTAGTGATAGAGTAGGAAGGGGGTTTTTGGCAAAATAGATCTTCCCTGTGATGAGGAATTACTGCAAGAAAAAATAAAATGCAGGGTCTTGGGTGTGTTCAGGCAGTATTGCACAGTCAAATCTAATCTTCCAGCCAGAAGAGATAGCTGCCTTAGAAACACTTCAGAATTCAGAATATGCAGTAAGCATCAAGGTTTTTTTAAGGATTAATGTAAAGATTGTTTTTAGCCATTGTTCCCTTTTGTTTTAGAAGTTTAAAAACAATTGGAGGGTCAAGTGATAGAACATAACATACATAGCCAAGGTGGAGAACTTGGGATGTTTAGGATTTACTTCAGTAAAGATGTCTGAATTACTGAGAGCAAAAATGCTTTCAGCACCCCAGAGTGTTTTATTGATTTGCCGTGTATGGAATTCAGGGAGGATTTCCTACATGGGTGCATTTTTCACCAAGTGTTTGCTTTTGTCAGCTTCCCAGCAGTGTTGGTGTTCAGACAATAAACTCAGTATTTCTCAGGTACTTTTCTAACCTGAGATTCTGTGGGTTTGGTTTTTTTTTTTTTTTGCAGGCACACATTTCTAGTCCAAACTTGGAGCTCAGTAATGCAGCATTGCAGGCCTTGGGATTCTGCACTTTTAATTCAAATAACACAGCTGAATTATCTGGTAAGCAAAGCAACCTGTGAGTATAAATATATACATCAGAGTTCTTTCTTTATGCCTATCTTGGCATTTATTTTAATTTTGACCAGGTTTTGTCTTTTATATGAGCAGTATGATCAGTTCATTAATTACATCTTGTACACAAGTCTGGTGATACTTTTTCATGCTCTCACACTGATTCTGTTGTACTAACTCCTAGTTTCATTAAATGCTTTGGTAGCAATTAGTACAGTAATTAGTTGTGTGGAATTCGTGATCAAAAAGAAATGTTCACGTGGGAAAAGAGTGAAGAGCCTATTTTTAGGGTTTGGGGGTGCACAATAGTGCTTTTCCATGTGTTCCAGCTTTTACTTGGAGATTTCTGGTGGTTCCATCAAACCATTGAGTGGTTTGAGTTGGAAGAGACCATTAAAGGTCATCTAGTCCAGCCCAAAATATTTCAAATTAATCTGAAGTAATCCAAAATCTTATGACCTGCATTCCTAGAAAGTACTAAATCCCTTTCAACAAAGGTTTTGTTGCTAAAAACTTGAGGCTTTGTCTCAAGGTAAAACCACAGGGTTTTGGTAACAGGGGAGAGGGCATTTTTCCTGTTTGAAACTGGTTCTTTTGGTTCTCCTACTCAATTTTTTCAGTGTCTTCTGCTTTCCTATTATTCAAAATTTACCCTGATTTCCTGTGAGAATGAGGCATCTCTAATAATGTCTATGTGGTGTCTTTTTTTTCCTCCCATAACTCATTTTTTTAATCTGTTGATAAATTATAATTTTGTTAGAGAATGTCAGGCTCCAGGAACCACAAAGCCCTGAAAACAATGGGGAGGGAGGGAGGACAAGCAGCTCCTGTACCTTTGTGTGTACATTTGACTGGGGAGAAGAGTGAATGTGTCCTTACATTTCTCTGATTGTGAGATCGTTCACCCACAAAGTGCAGATTTGTAGTAAATCAGACTTTATTAGCCTTGAATTTTAAAGGAACTCATGATTTCTCCATCTGTGTTCCTAGCTGGATGTAAGTTCTATATTAACCTCGTTAATTTTTATGTAATAAGCTACAATTTTACCACCTTTAATAATAAAACCTCTTGTAGTCCCTAGTGTGAATTTATGTCAATGTAGCAGTGAGATTGACCAAAGTGCTGCTAAATTCACTTAAAATCCAAGAAGTTTTCAAGAATTAAATACTTATTCTGTAGTTCTGGTGTATTTAACTAAAGTTGTCTTCTAATTTTATGGATTCTTATAAAGGTAATCCAGATGTACAACAGTACTAGTATTTATATATTAATATATTTTCAGCTTTTTGGCTACTTAATTGGGAGAGAAAGTGCTCCAAAGTAATGTTGAAGACAATGGACCCTGGGCAATGTTAAGTGAGCAGAATGACCTGGCCTGTAATGAACAGGATTTGAGGGTTTGTGTGTTCTGCTTTCAGCCACTGAAATCCAGGACCTGCTGTCAGCAGTGAACAGCGTTGCTGTGAAATCCTCAGACAAAAACACTCGCACTCGGGCACTTTGGGTCATCTCTAAGCAGGCATTTCCTCCAGAAATTGTGAAAAAGGAGGTGAGTTTCTTCATTTTTCATTTTCTGGCGCCTCATTTCTCACAGAGAGGAGGCTTAAGAAATTGTTTAAAAAGAGGTGAGTTTCTTCTCTTTTTTTTTTGGTGGCCAAGGCAAATCCTTGGTCACTCTCCACTCAGTAGCTTTTGAATCTGAAGGCTATTTCCCATCAAATCTGACAGCCAAGTATGAATTCTTGGAAAACCTGAGCCAGTAATTGTTGCTTTCCTTGAGGGAGAAAGCTGCAGTGTGAGCAGTTGTATTAGAAAGCAGTGAAACAGCACAGGGGAGAAAGGTTATGAATATTGCAGTTTAAAACGAGACCTGGCATAATCCAAACACAATGAAAAATGAAATGCCCTAATTGCAGCTCCTCATGGAATTATTTGTATCTAGGTGCTCACTCTGCTCTTCTTTTGTTTCCTCAGGTGTCCAGTATCCTCTCGACCCTGGAAACAATCCTGACTAAAGGAGAAGTTCAGTCTGTTGTGGTTGAATATGAAGCACTTAATGTTGTTATACGGTGAGTGCTCTGCAGTATTCACTTGTCATCCTTAATTTGAGGGGGAAACTCTTCATACAAAACCTTAGTGGCACTAAATATGCTAAAGAAAAAAAATTTTAATGCTCCTTGAGTTGTTTAATATGTTAAAGATTGTTTTCCTCCAGTGTTGTCCTGGTTTTGACTGGGCTAGAGGTGATTGCTGAGTGCTGTGGTTTGGGTTTGGGATGGGAATAATGTTGATCACACAACATTAGTTTGTGTTTTAGTTACTGCTGAGCAGTGTTTGCTTTAAGTCAAGGTCTTGGCAGCTTCTCACCCCACCAGTGGGGACACAGGAGCTGGGAGGGGACACAGCTGGGACAGCTGATCCCAAGTGAGCAGGGGATATTCCATGGAATATGGCATCGTGCCCAGATGGGAACTGGGGAACTGCTGGGCAGTGCGTGGGAGCAGCTGCACTGTGCACCACTTGTGCATTATAACCGCAAAAGATCACCTTAATAATGACATAACCATTCTGATGCAGAAATCAGACAATATTCAGAGGAAAGCCTTGCTTTCATTTTTAATGGCTTTTTAGGAATTATTTCCCAAGTCTCACCTGTGCTTCCCAAGTCGTGTTCATTTTGTTTCCAGAACCTGCCTGGTTGAGAAATTCTCTGCCATTATTTGGGGGTTTATTTAAAAATATTCCCTTGGCAACAAATTTTAGTGCAATGTTTCCCATAACACTGTTGCGATTCCTGTCTAACTCCAAAGGTGACTTTTTAGGACTGTCACTGTGAGCACATTGTTTTGGTCAGCAGAACTAGAATATTCAAATTTTATCTTTGTAAATATGTTGAGCTTGTAGCTTTACTCTTGTTTAAGTATGCTCCTCAACTTCTGGCATCTGGTTTGAGCTGCAAATCTACGTGAAAGTGAAATAGTTCTTTTAAAGAGTGCTTTTAAAAAGTGCACTGGCTTTAATAAAATGACTTGAAAGGCAGCAATTTTCCTTAGTGTACAGCAAATTCTCCATAAACTGTAGGGATGGGGCTGTGACTTTGCTGGGTCAAAGGGGACACTTGACAAAGTTCCAGGATTTCTAGATACAGGCTGGTTTGAATATATGCCAGGTATTCCCATTTCTGCCAGGTTTTTTGGTGTGTGTGGGATGGTAAAAAAATCCGGAATTGTTTGTCATGGTGTGCTCCAACAGCTCAGGAATAGGAGGATAAAATCAGAGCTCTGACGAGGCCAGTGTTCATGGAGTCTGTGCAAACCTGGCTTGAGATGTTCCCAAAACAGGTGGGAGTTGTTCCCAGCTGTGGGGGAGCTGTCTGGGCTGCTGGGAACACCCAGGGATGGCTGCTGTGCAGACTTTCTGTGGGCATTCCTGTCAGGCTCTCAGCTCCGTTGCCCAAATTGTTGTGATGAAACAGAAAGGACAGCTCTAAAGTCAGTTTATTGTTCTTTTGGAGAGGTTTATCTGAAATAACACCTGAGCTTTGCAGTTTTTAATAAAATGTCAAAATACAGTTGATTTAAAAGTTTGGAATTGAATTAGAGGATTTATTAATGATAGAAAGATAATTTGAGTGCCTGAGCAGTCTTGCTGATCTGTAATCCCTATTTTTGGGGTTTGTTGGTTTTTTTTGGATCCAGCTTAATGGAGCAAACTCCAGCCCAGATGGGAGAAGAGGCTGTGAGGTGGGCAAAGCTGATCATCCCCCTGGTTGTCCACTCAGCTCACAAAGTGCAGTTAAGAGGTGCCACTGCCCTGGAGATGGGAATGCCACTGCTCCTGCAGAAGCAGCAGGAGGTGGCAGCTGTCACCGAGCACCTGATGACCACAGTGAGTGGCAATGCTGGGCCTTTGGGCCAGAGGCAGCAGCAGGAGGAACTGGGGGGTTGGGTGGGTGGGGGCATTGATTTGAGTTCCTGTGCATTGCCAGCAGCTTCTTGATGGCAGAGGTTTTAATGGAAAAATTCCTTTAATAGCAGTGTTAAGTACAGGACCACTGCAAAACGGTGGTGCCTGGGTAGGAGACAGAATTGGGAGGCCTGAGAGTGGAGATGGAGGCAAGAAAGCAAAGGATACTCAGCATTGTCCATGTCCATTCAGATTCCCCATCCTGTTCAGCAGCAGCCCCTTGGTGGTGTTGGTGAAGCTTTTCATGTTCCCCTGCACTTCCAGGACTATGGACTTGCTTGGCTTCTTTATTTTGCCTTTTTCCCTGCTGAAAAACCAGAAAACCCAAACAAGCAAGGTGGTGTTTGGGGTCAGAGTGTGTTTTGATTTTAGAGTTGGAGGAAATGCAAACATTTTAGGAAATGGATTTTGATTTGTTGGTTGCTACCATCAGAATAACAACCATAAATTTCAACTGAAAAGAGAATCAGGTGGTAGCAAATGCTCTGTGGTACAGAGTGAAATCCTTCTGATGTAGAAACAGGTTGGTTGTGTCCCTAGACATTGGTATGAGTGTGTAGTTTTTAGAATATTTTAAATATATTTCTTGTAGAAATTCTGTTTCTTTCTGTCTGCAGAAATTAATTTCCGAACTTCAGAAATTGTTTTCTACAAAAAATGAGACCTTTGTGTTAAAACTGTGGCCCCTGTTTGTGAGATTGCTTGGAAAGGTAAGCAGAAAGGCAGCCAAGAATCTGTAGAAAAGGAGTTTTTTACCAGCAGAAATCTCTTAATTCTCAATTTCTTCCTCCTCAGACTCTGCATCGCAGTGGCAGCTTCATCAACTCCCTGCTGCAGCTGGAGGAGCTGGGATTCCGCAGTGGCTCCCCAGTGGTGAAGAAAATTGCCTTCATTGCATGGAAGAGCCTCATTGATAATTTTGCTCTAAATCCAGGTAGATTTAAAAAAGAAATAAAAATTAACCTGAATTGTTTTGCCTGGTTTAATACATAGCTGGAAAAAAATACTCTGTTAGTGGTCAGTGCTCTGGTAGATACCACTGGGTGTGCACATAATGTTGGTGTGTACATACACATGGTGTGTAGAAACAGATAAAATTCAAGGTTTGGCTTTCTTCGTTGTTTTTTTTTCCTTGTTTTGTTTTCTTTTTAAGGCAAGGTGATAGTTGGATCATTTGTTCTATCCTAATTGTTCTGCTGAGGCTGGTAGAAATAGAATAAAATTAGTAAATCGTGTTTTGTAATGCTTTAATTGATCCAAACAGCAATGAAATGGAGAATAAAACATTCTGTATATTTTATTTCGGATGGTGTGGGTTAACTGGACAAGGGCAATGCTTCAGGATTCCAGAAGTGTTAAAAAAAGTTGTTTTAAAGGTCTAACCTAGATCTGGACAAGTTTTACATCTAGCTTGTGTCAGAGCAATATTTTTTACCTTGGTTGTGCTGCTCGGTGTTCTGAAAGGAAAACTGTTTGGTTTTCCTTTTCCTGGGGCAGATGGGAGCTAACAGAGCAAGCAGGAGGGAATTTCTTCCTGTTCATCACAGAATCCCAAAATGGGTCAGGTTGGGTCACCTGGCCTGACCTCCCTGCTCAAGCAGGCTCAGGTTGGAGTTCAGAAAATTTCATTTGAGTCTTGGTATTGAAAGACTTGATTTTTCCAGAGTTATTCTAGATAATAATTAGAGCAGTAAGACAGTCTGAAAGGCTGCTGTGTTTGAGTTTTGCAGATTGCCAGTAATTGAATTGGAAGCTAAAATATATTAGAAAAAAGCATAATGGTTTAATCAAATGTTGCTGTCCTGTGATTTAATTATTTATATTGCTTAAAATGCACCTCTTTGGTCTCCCAGACATCCTGTGCAGTGCTAAAAGGCTGAAACTGCTGATGCAGCCCCTGAGCTCCATCCATGTGAGGACAGAGGCTCTGGCACTGACCAAACTGGAGGTGTGGTGGTATTTACTGATGAGACTGGGACCTCATCTGCCTTCAAACTTTGAACAGGTAACAGCTGAGAGCAGCCCTGATCCCTCAGCCTGGGTAGGGGGTGCAGCTCAGTCCCTGCTTCATCCTCGTCTGGTTTGTTACTGAAATACAAACTGCCTCAGGGAACCAGTTTTCACTCATGTGACTTACAGATTGTGCAGAAGGAATATTTGGGATTTGCATTCCCAAAATATTGGAGAGCCTGTGGGAATGTCCTGTGAGCATCTCTGAAAATCTCCCCTGAGTGCCATCAGGGATTATCAACGTGTTAAATAAGGGCTGGTTTGTCCTTTCACCAAGAAAGGGTGTGCTTGGAAGAGGCTGCCGTAGGAAAACTGAGGAAAAGACCATAAATGCTGAGGAAGATAGAAAGAAAAATGACCCAGGTGTTTCATTTCTAGTCACATTGTAAGTGGAATGGACATGTTTCTATCCAACACCTGGATTTCATTAAATTAATCTTCAAGATAGGAGTAAAGGGAGGGAAAAGTATTTTCTTAGGATGATCCAACTGTACTGCATCTCACAGGAGTTTTTGTTTAATTAGACATTTCTAATTCATTCTAAATACCCAGAAACTCTTGATTTGTGAACAGCCCAGTCTGTGATATTTGAAATGTTTGGTTTATGGCTTGCATGTGTTGTAGCTGTTTGCCCTGAGCTGGGATCTCTCTGCAGGTTTGTATCCCATTAATCCAAAGCACCCTGAGTGTGGATCCTGCTGCTGCATTCCCAGGAACGCCCTCACGCCTGCCAAGCAACCCCAGCTTGGGCTCAGCAACCCCTGGGCAGAAATCAGGTATTGAAACATCAACCTGTTGGCATTTCCAGCTGCATTTCAGATGCAGAGACTTGTCTGTTCTGTTTATGGTGTTCATGCTTTTTCATTTATAATTACCATTCTTGAGAACAGTGCTTTTCCTGCATGGTTGCTGCAGGGCTCAGAGGTACTGATTTATACTGGGTAAAACGAGGCTGTTCCAGTCAGTATTTAAAGTTTAAAAAGTTGTGCCAATCACAGTGTGAGGACCAGTTTTAATGTCCTGAATTGTGTTCTCTGTTGCAAAGGAACTTTGGGTTGAAATTTATTTTTTCATATATGTGCTATTTTTATATATGTCCTTTTATTTCTGTAGCATTTTTAGTTTCGCCTGAATAGAATAAAATCTTGGAATGGTTTGGGGTGAAAGGGAGCTTAAAGCTCATCCCAATCCACCCCCTGCCCTGGGCAGGGACACCTCCCACTACCCCAGGGTGCTCCAAGCCCTGTCCAGCCTGGCCTTGGGCACTGCCAGGGATGGGGAACCTGTGCCGGGGCCTTCCCACCTTGACAGCCAGGAATTCCTTCCCAATACCCCATCTAAACCTACCCAGTGATGATGATCCATCAGTAATTTTAATACTTTAAATACACGTGAAACCACATCTATTTGAGCTTTATTTCTAAATAGCCAATGAGGGACTCCTGCTTTTTCTTCCCTTTCTGCAAGCTTGGCATCCATGACTTGTGCCACTCTAGACTACCTCCTAGTAGTTACTCCTAGTAATTAGGAGCCTCAGTGATGTCCTAGATGTGGGGAGTTTCCTGTGTTCCCTTCTTTAAAAGGTTCATCTTTGTCCTGTGAGATCACAACTGAATTGGTCAAAATGTTTTGCCAAGGCCTCTTCAATTTGTGCTCCAGGTGACAATTTCCAGTGGAAACTGTTCTGTAGCAGCAGAGTCACACAACAAGAGTTCAGTGACCACGTAACCACAGCTTCCATGGAGATCTGTGTGGCCAACATAAAGTTTGGTCTCCCAGAGTTTGCAGTTTTGGGCAGATAATTTATACTTTGAAAACACCTGGGTGTGGCTGTGATGGCAAACTCCACTTATCTGAGATACCTGGCTGCCAGAGGTGCCTTTCACGCAGCACTGCTCAATGACTTGTCCTTTTCCTGGGAGATTTGGGGCTGGTGGATGTTCCCTTTCTCTGGAATTGTGAGGAACTGTGACTTTTGTCCCTCCCTCAGGTCCTTTCCCGTTTGTGAGCCCAGGCACGCCCAGGATGGCCCTGAACACCAGCACAGCAGGAGTGGTGCTGTTCCCTTCCATCCAGCTCCTGGGAATTGAAATGCTGCTCCACTTCCTCATGGGACCACAAGTTGTGGATTTTGCTAAGCAAAACAAACTGGTTCTTAGTTTAGGTATATGAGGTTTATTTATTTATTTATTTATTTATATTAAAAAATATTTGCATTATCTCCCATTTTGTCTATTGAAATGATTTAAACATTTAAAACTGTTTAATAAAAATTAAAGATGGTTTAATAAATCCTCTTTAAGATAAGTTGTTTTCATGTTAAATGCTGTAAGTACACATACACTTGATTATTTTTTAGGCTTATTTTCCCAGTAAACAGCAAAGTAACAAGTTTATGGAATATGTTTTTTTGTTCTTGTAGAGCCTCTCCAGTACCCACTGATCAGTAGCCCTTCTTTTTTTTGTAAGCATGCCAGCACTCTGATAAATGCTGTTCAGGATGGCTTTATTGCAGTTGGAAAAGAAGTTCCTGGTAAGAACTCAGTGATGCAATTGAAATATTTCCTGGGAAATCAAGGGGGCAAGGGAAACGTGAGAAATCAGCACTTTGTGTAATGTCCTGATGTTACATGAAGTAGAACTGGTCTGACTTGCATTGCAAACTTGAGTTTGGCCTAAATCACAATCTGTCCTTTAACACAGTTTGGGTTTTAGCTGCAATTTTGTGGAATGTTTTTATTGCAAACTGAATAAATCCATTGTTACCTTGCAGATTGTTTGCTGAATGTTATCTGGAAGGACATAAATGGATATGTAAAAACAGCAATTGAAGCAGGTAAAAAGTGGCATTTTCTTTAATTTGTCATTGCTCACCAGTCAGAGGTGTTTTGGTTTTTTTTTTTAACTGGACCATAAATTGTTGATGCTTCATTGCTTGGATTTAGTCTGAATCAATAATTTTGTTTTATTTTAAAGCAATTTCAAAAGGAAAACAACCCCACCTCAGGTCTTTAGTATTGAGGAATGGAAACATTTAGTGGATTACTCAAAGTTTTTTACTCTGGCGCCTTTTTTTCTGCATCCTTCATTTTTCTTCTTAGTAAACTGTACTGTCTGCAGATGTGTAAAAGTTGTTTCCTATTTAAAAAATGTCCTTTATCCAAAAGGCTTTGAGAGTCCAGAATATTCTTAATAATGAAAACTTCTGTATTGAAAATCTAACTGCAAATGAAGAGGTGTTCTTGGGATGAATACAAAATTCCACAACTTGAAGTGTATCAAAATTTAAGTCCTTAATGAAACAAAGGTGTTTCCATTTACTAATTAAACTTGGAGGTTTTTATTTAAACTTCGGAATTTCAGTTATGTTATGAGCAGAATTGGCACCTGAATCTCTGAAGTATTTGGTAAATGTTTACAAATATACCCAGAATTTTTTTGCTCTTGCACTAGAAGTTCTAATGATGCTCAGTGGCCATTGCTTTGTTCTGCTCTGACTGGAAATGTTCTTTATTCCAGGAAACAAGAAAGAAAAGCAAGGCTCAGAAATACTGACCATGTTACTCCAGGCCTTAAAAAACACTGTGAGATCAAATTCTCTTCCTGTGCAGAAAATACTGGTAAGTTTTTCCTTAAAAACATTTTCAGATTTAGCAGCAGAATTGGGTACATGCTTCTCTTATGCTTCAAAAAACAGTTTGGAGACCTTCTTGATAGAATTTTTATTTGTTTTTACTGAAGGGAATTGTTTGAATTTTGCTTTTATTTGTGGTGTTGCTTAAAATATTTAAACCCTCAGAAAAAATGTATTTACATGTATTTTTTTTTTTCTTTTCCCCTACTTAGTCCCTCATTGACATCACTGTCAAGGAGTTGCCTCCAAAAGTATTGGGATCACCGGCTTATCAGGTTGCTGATATGGATCTTTTAAATGTAAGTCTGAATTAATTCTGGGACTTTATTTATGCTAAAAAATGTATTAGGAAGTGAAATTATTTCATGTTCCAGAATGCAGACTTTGTTTCCAGGCCTCACTTCTGAGGAGTAATTTAACTGTCTCTAATTAATGAACTGAACCCTGAAATTGCTGCAGAAAAAGGGCTGATACTCCTTTGTGAATATCATGTGCTGTGTTCCCTGTGCTGCATCAGAGGGGAGGAACAGATAATAAAATATTTAGAAAATAATCACAAAAATAACCCTGTGGAAAAAAGGCTGAAATGATGCTGAATTTGGGGGAATGTTTGTTTGGAGAGGAGCAGACTGAGTAGGAAGGAGTGTGCTCCTAGTTGGAAGTTTTAATTGGCAGATAATAAATACATTTTGTTAAATACTCTTAACACTAGCAAACATGAAATATTTGTGGTAGATTTGAGCAGAAGTCATCCAAAAGATCTCTTGCTGCAGCCTGGAAATCAGCAAATCCCAGGATCTGGCAGCAGCTTCAGGTTTCCAGCTTTCCCCTCTCATTTTGGTTTTGAATTGATAATTTTTGACA
Organism: Corvus cornix cornix; assembly: GCF_000738735.6. Lineage (NCBI taxonomy): Eukaryota > Metazoa > Chordata > Aves > Passeriformes > Corvidae > Corvus > Corvus cornix. The sequence goes on along the minus strand of NC_046337.1, from coordinate 1,546,104 downwards.
ACTTCTAATAATTGTGAATTTCTGACTCAGAGTTAAATAGCGTTTATACTTACTTGTGTAAGTGAGGCACCTATTTCATGTGATCAGTGCTGTTTGAACCTTTTAAATTTCTCTTCCAAGGGAACTCCAGCTTTGTTCTTAATCCAGCTGCCTTTCCATAATAACCTCTTGGAATGCTGTGTGACAGATGAGAGGTACGTGGAGCCTTGTGGATATTAAGCCTCCCTTAGAAAATACCACGCAAGTTGTTTTTTCCTCTGATTTCAGCTGGGGGGAAAAAAAAATCTCTTACCTGTGGAATTTCCTTCCCCAGATTCTTTGTGATTCTGGAAACTCTGGTGGGTTATGTCCTGTCTGGGCCCACCTCGGCCCTGGCTTTCAGTGAGTCTGTGATCTGTGTCATTGACCAGAGTGGAAAGCAGGTGGGGAACAAGGAGCACCTCTGGAGAATGTGGAGTATTGTTGTTAATCCTCTGACTGAGTGGATTAATCAGGTAATTAATTAATCAGTGGCTTTTGGTTCTCTTCCCCACCCCAGAAGCCCACAGGAGAACTTTGTGCTGAGCATTTATCTTAATGGTTTTTTAGGAATTATGTGTCTTGAAGTGATAGTGAAATCAGATAGCTTGGCATAATCCTGCTGTTAAAAAAACATGGAAAGCTTCCCTCCAGAAACTGTTAACTTTCAAATACCATGGGTTTGTTTGCTTGGTGTGAAAATAAAATAAATCCCAGATTGGGGTGTTCAGGATGTAATTAGACCAGAGTTTTACTCATGTTAGATGTCTTTAGTGTAATGAGAACCATATAAACTGTAATATTTAAGAGGTTTTGCAGCTTATTTACTAGAAATACGTTGGCTGTGATGTAGGAGTTGCTGAACTAATTAATCCTCATTAGTCATTAGACCTAAAATTCATAGAATTTATGAAGAACGTTTTAGGTGCTGTGGCTACAGTGTCATGTAGTGACAGACACAGGGAATGGCTTCCCACTGCCAGAGGGCAGGGATGGATGGGATATTGGGAAGGAATTCCTGCCTGGGAGGGTGGGGAGGGGCTGGGCTGGAATTCCCAGAGCAGCTGGGGCTGCCCCTGGATCCCTGGAAGTGTCCAAGGCCGGGTTGGACATTGGGGCTTGGAGCACCCTGGGGTAGTGGAAGGTGTGGAATGAGATGGGCAGGGGTTGGAATGGGATGGGCTTTAAGATCCCTTCCAGCCCAAGCCATTCCATGATTCTCTTAAGTGTTGTCATCACTGCAGCTGAAGGAAGTGGGAGTACCTGAGGCCTTTCCTAACAGATGGGTTTTATTCTTGGAATGAAGTTACTTTGGCATTTAGAAACAGAGCTTTTTATCCTTTGGTAGCAGGATCCTCTTGAACTCTTGAACAGAATACCTGATTTCAAGCTGTGCTTATTACAGTGAATCAGGAGCAGCCTTATTCGTCATCCCAATTTTGCAGCTTCATTAATCAGAAAACTCTTCTTGTTGCAGACTAACGAGGTGAACCAGGGGGATGCCTTGGAGCACAACTTCAGTGCTGTGTACAGTGCTTTGTTGCTGCCAGTATCCCACATCTTCCCTGCTCAGGGATTCCCACAGGTAATGCATAAAATTAATTTATATAAAATTAATCCCACCAAATGCATAAAATTAATTAAGAACAAGGTGGGATTTATAAAATCTCTGAACTCTCAGAGCTGACTTCGCTACCATGGCGTACGTACACTGCACCACAGATTTAAAACCCTAAACCTCCAACTTAAAACCCTAAAGAACGACCTGGCTTTTGACAGAAGAAGAAAAAATAAATCAACTTTTCTCTGTGCACAGATATTGATATCTATGAGCTTTTTCTCTCTTTCTCTGTGACAGCCAACTTTGAAATCCTTGTTGCGCACGTGGTCAGACCTGTACCGAGCTTTTGCTCGCTGTGCTGCTCTAGTTGCAACAGCAGAAGAAAACCTGTGCTGTGAAGAAATTTGTGCCAAAATAATATCTGGGCTAGAAGGTGAAACTCCAGTAGTGAGTATAAAACATACAATTTAGCAGATCTCTTCTAAATGATATATAAGAACGTGTTGTAAATTCTAACGGAGTGATTTCTGTAGCGTGGGGTGGTTTGGGTGAGACTTTAAGCTTTAAGAATTCTTTTTGCTGACAGGAGGTGGTAGAGAAATGAAAGAAGGGAGTAAAATTAATTATAAAGCTTTAAATATTCAAATAGTTAAGCAGACTTTAGATTTGTCTTCTGACTAATTAATAATAGTGATTAATGAGTGTCATCATGGTGGTAAATGGGATTTGTGCAGGTGAAATGTGTTTATAGGTGGGATTAACAAATACCACAAACCCAGGCACTGCAATTAGGAAGGAGGAGAAACATGGAACCATCAGCCTTGTACACTGAAATTCAAGGATTTTACTTCTAAAGCTGTATACAAGAGAGGGATTTTGAAAGAATCAGCCTCTTGTTACTGGAATTGCCTGTTCCCAGACCTACACCACAAGGGGAAGGGGTTTAACATTAACTTTGGGATATAAAATCCTTCATGCTTAAAGTTCATTCATGAAAAAACACTGTGAAAGAAACAAGAGAAAAAAAAGAGATTTGAAAACCTGGAATTAGAGGATTGCATCATTATAACTTACCTTGGATACTGCTGCTGATAAACATCACTTTCAAAAATCAGTAATTACTAAACAGGCAAAACTTGAACAGTTTAAGAGTTCAGTGTGAAGTTATATTGAAACTTCTTTTTAGGTCACAGTATCAGTGTTCCTTATAAAGCAAGTTTGGCCTTATTTAGGAGGATTTGGATGGATTGAGGGAGAAAAAAATTAATTTTGATCATCTTCATGCACTAAAAATTAATTGTGCTTTGACTGTAATGGCAACTTAATTGTTGTGCCTGTAAAGGCTTTTCTGGCAACCAGACTTTGTCTTTGAGTACACAGTGACCCTTGAACCTTAATTTAATTGATGTATCTTAAATCTGACCTCCCAGCTGCCTGTCACTGTTTGCTGCTTTAGACACTGTATTTATATCTTATTTATTAGAATGGGAAGCTCATCCTCAGCAGTTTAAATGTGTGTACTGAAAATGGAATTTTATCAGTCTGACCTGATCATGCAGAACAATTTCATCCACCTTTAATTAAAAATTATTTCTTTGCTGTCCTGAACATCCAATGTGGTTTTTTCTGTAGTTTTTCTCTTTTGAGCTCTGCTGAGGGTGGGTTTTTTGTTTCTGAGGGTTGGTTTTTTGTTTCTGCTGGTTGATTTCTGTTTCTGATGATCTCTGTTTCCTCCTCAGATGTTTTTCATGCTGGAAGGCCTCACTCACCTTGTGTCAGTCATGGTGGACTGCATCAACTTTGCACCCTATGGAACTAAATTCCAGCCAAAAACTAGATGTAAGGAAACACTTGGATTTGGGGGTTTCTGTGTGTGGCTTCAAGAGTTGCTTAAAAATTAGAGTATAGCAGAAGACAAAGGGTCATTGTGCATAAAATATTCTTTGTTTTGTTTCCTATTCCCACTTAAAACTGCTAAAGCTGAAGAAATAATTTCCAAAAAAGCATAATTCAGTAAAAAGGTAATTAAAATTTTTCTGCTTCATGGGAATTTGTTAAAGTAGTAAAATGTAGTGTTGGGCTACTGAAGGAATGAAATGCTTTAATTGGAAATGCTAATGAGGAAAAACATAATGTAAACTTCACTTCCAAATAAATAAACTAATAAAAATTTATATTTCTCCTTCCCTCCTGTTCAGTGTTCCAGAATTTGTGTATCAGGTGGTATCTGAGGAGTGGTTGCTGTTTCTTTTCAAGTAGGCATTAAAACCTTAAAAGCAGAGTCTGACCAGCCGTAAATATAAATGAGAAGAATAGAAATCAGATAAAATTACGCATTAAGAATGTCTTTAATTTGTTAAATAAATTCTTAAACTATTTATAGATAGATTTAGTTTGGGGATCGAAGTTCTGCTTCTCGTGCAGACTCAGTGTTCAGCTGTGTTTTATTGTCAGGCATGTTGGTTAAGGAAAAAATGGATTTTTTAACTGAATTTTTGAATATTAGCTCCCCAGACACCCACAGATTGGGCTAAGAAGAAAAAGGAGCCCCTTGGCAAGCTTGCCTCTCTCTTCAAGCTCCTGCTGATGCTCCTGAACTCTTTCCATGAGTTCAGCTCCAAAGAAACCCATTCAGAATCCCTGATTTCTGTGGGGCCTTCCCTCCTGGCTGCTCTCCACACCATCATCAGCCACATCTCGCTGCCTTCACTCATTGGCACCACATTTGCCATTTTTTCCAAGCCCTTGGCACTGTTCTATGAAAAAACCAAGTGAGTATTGGAAGGCTGGGTGGGATTTTGGCGTGGGGTGCTCTGTAGTTGTGTGGGATGGAGCTCGGGGGTTTGCAGGGCTTCAAAAAAGCTCCATATTTCACATTTTTATCTCTTCAGAGGGACTGTGTTGGCATCTCTGCAAGGCTGAAAGGTTTGGTTTCCACCTGCTGGGAATTTTCCTTGGAGGGAAGATACTTATTAATAGAAATTTATTTTCTAGTGGGCACTGCATAAAATTTTCTAGGAAATAAATGATAATTACTTGATGCACCCTCAAATCATAATTTTTCATTTTTAAGCAGAAGGAAATACTGAGAACAACTTGGCTTGGTGCTTTTTTCTTGAGCATAGTTTTCCTTGGATTTATTCATGAAAATGGAAAAGTTGTTGTTTTTTTTCTTCTCTGAGCATCATTTTTTTAAGATTTAGAAAAAGGAGAAGTTGGATAAATATTTTTGAAGGAACACATGTGAGAGCAAATAAAAATTTGGGAACCTGTTCAGCTTGGAGGACACAGGTGTATAAAATGAGTTACTGAATGCAGTTCCCTCACATTTTTCTGGATAATTGTACCTAAAGATTTATGTATATGGAATGTATTTATTTCTCTGGAATTGCTCAGTTTATGGAATTGCTTAGTGGTGCTTCAGTATTTTAAAGCAAATATTTCAGCTTTTTAATGCAAATATTTATGGGGCCTGGGAAATGTGTTTGGGGAGAGCATTAAGAAGGCAATTAAAAGTTAAAGCTTTAATTCTAAATTTGTACTAATTACTACTGACATTTGCTTTAATTTCTCCTAAAGTCAGCATATCCATGGAATTGATAGGATAATCTGGGAAACTCCGTCAGGAAATTGTTTAATCCCCCAACTGAGGCTCATTTCACAAAGTGATTCCATCAAGTTGCTCACTAAAACAAGTTTGCAGTGCTTGAATGGATGATGTGTGAAATTTTGGTGCTTGGGATAAATGAAATAGCAAAATAGGAATTCATTTCATTTGTTTTGGCAGGCTCCCTGAGGTACCCAAAGTCTACAGCAACCTTAACAGCAAGGTAAATTTGCTACAGAAATCACTGGGCTTGGGGAAAATGGGGGACACCAGAGTTCTGCCATTCCTCCTGTATTAAATACAAAATGTGATGAGGGTAGAGATTTAATTTTTAAATTCTTTATTTTTGAGGGGAGGAGCAATCAGCTCTTGGACTTTTATGTGCTGTGACATTCCAAGTTGTTTATAATAAAAAACTTTTAAATAAGCTTTAAATGCAAATATTGCAAACTTTATATGAAAAGTTAGATAAAAACCCCCTGTTTTTTGTTCTCCCTGAGCTTGAGAAGCTGCTGGCAGAGATCCTGCAGTGCCTGCAGTGTCACTGCCCGGGCTCCTGTGACACTGAGCTCCTGCAGCAGCTCTGCCCCGTGCTCTGCGTGGGCTTCCAGCACAGGAACAAACAGATCCGCCACCAGTGTGCCCAGCTCTGGAACTCCACCTTTGCCAAGACCTCCTCTCTGACTTACCCCGAGGAATTAAAGTAAGAAACAGGTTTTTATTATTTATATCTTTCCAGGAAGAGCTCTCAAGTTGTCTTGTATCATTCTGAGTCCTTGTGCAAGCTGGGGGATCTTTTTGTTCCAAGCTGCTGCTCTTTTTCTGCACCTTTTCCCCCTCCCATAAATATAATTTTTTGTTGTTGTTGTTGTTGTTGTTGAGCAGATCTGTGTTAAGCCAAGCCAAAAAGAAAATCCCTCTGCTGCTGCCTGGTTTTGAAAGCATTGAGATGTCTGAGGAGTGCAGTGGCCCCTTCTCTGACACGGTAAATATTCTGTTGACCCCAACAGGGATTTCATGGGAATTGCTCAGCAGGGAGTGAGTGAAAAGTCACTTGGGATTTTTAATATGATTGACCTGCACTGGCTTCATGTTTAGAATGATAAACTGTGCTGGGTTAGTCAGAAGACTCAGATGGTTCTTAGCACTTCCTGCATTGCAAATTTTGGGTTCTGTGAATTTATTTGAAATAATTAATTTTTTAAGTTGTCCTCTACATAATTTAGAGGAGATTTGGGAATGAGGGATGGTTTTATTCTAGAAATTAACACAGGGTGGGTTTTGTGAGCTTGGAGTTTCTTCACACAGTGCATTCGTTGTGTTTTTATTTGAATAGATGGAGAATTCCCAGCTGGATGCAAAGATCAGTGGAATGGAGGTGAAGGTGGGACAGAAACGAGATTCGATATTGGCACAGACGAGTGAACCAAAAAATGATGGCAAAGACAAGTCCAGCAACGTGCAAGCAACACCTGCAAAGGTAGAGTGTTCCCAGAGAGGTGCCCTGGAACCAAATCCAGGATCTTCAGGACAAAATCCTGAGTTTGGGGATGCTGAAATACTTCTTTTGCAACTTCAGCTGCCCAGCACACTCTGATTTAATATTCCAAGTTTTGGGGAGGGGTCAGGCTGGGTGGGAGGATGGGAGATAAAAACCTCAGCCCTCACTCTGGCTGGAGGTTGTGACAGATTCGGGTCTTGGTGGGTTCTGGGGTTGGCAAATCCCTCACAGGATCTGTTCCTTCAGGAATTCCTGATTTTCAGTTCCTCTCTTGTTCCTAACCCAGGGTTTGGGTTTTTTATCTTTCTGCAGTTGAAACTAGAATTTTCATCTCCTAAGACTACAAGTGAGACGCTTCTGGAAGAGGAGAAATCTGTTGATTTTGTGTTTATTCCTCCTGAAACAAAACCAAGAATATTGACAGAACATCAAAAAGAAGTGCTAAGGTCAAAGAGGTCTGTCTGTTACTGTTTTAAACTTAATGTGAAATGTCATTCATTGGGTAGCTGAGCTTGACTTAACTTCAGTGCCTGTTTCTCACAACTACCACAGGTAATTGAGTCTTGTTCTTCCGTAAGAGTTACTAAGTTTAAAGCTAAGAGAGTTCCTTGCTTTGCTGTTTTGAAGCAACCAAATTATTCTTGCAATTGTGTTTCCTATTTTGATTAAATACACTCTCTCTAGTCTGTTTGGAGTTTGAGAATTTGGGGTTTAGATTTTTACTTTGTGACTCACTTGCAGTGTGAAATAAAAGGTGTCATTTTTCATAAATCATGGAAATGAAGGGATTGGGTAAAACAATCTGAGGAAAGGACTCCTAAATGTAAAGAAAAATCTTGAGCCAGCAGCATGTCAGGAGTTAGGATATTCCCAGACTCATCTTAATTGCAAAGGGATCTTTAGAATGATCCTCTTTTTAATGTGAGAAAATAATATTGGAGTGGTTTTTGTGCTTAGGCATCAAAAGCAGTGTGAGCAGGACTTGTGTGGCTGGAACTCCTCTGGTTTGGGTAGTCAGGTGTTGATGAATTCTTTTTCAGTGGGATCCCAATCACAGCTTTTATTCCCCAAAAATAAAGATTTAATGCAGCTGAAAATAGTGGCCTTAAAATACAAAGATAATGAATTTCAAAGAAGAGTCTGACATCCCATTCCTGATTTTGTTCCAGAGTTGATATTCCTGCCATGTACAACAACTTGGATGCATCACAGGACACCACCTCATTTTCCCAGTACACTCAGAGCCAGGAAGATTCTTTGTAAGTAAAAGTGCCCAGTTCTGGTCCCTGCAGGTGTCTCCTTTTGCACCAACGCTGCTGATTCCTGTCATTCTCTTTTAGGGAAGTACCACCTTCAGTAGAAAATGCCAAAGAAGACACTGCAAACCAACCTCAGGTAATTTCCCATTGTCTGATGGTGATTAAGGTACCAGAGTTTCTACCACAACGTGACTTTTTTGTGACTTTTTTCCATTCTCAGCACCAGGTGAGAGGAAATTTCACACCATTGCAGTGCTGTGTTCTGCTTTCTATCATTTATACCTGGCAGGCCCAGTCACTGGGTATTTGATTTCAAAATGGGAGGATTTTTGTGAGCAGTTTCTGATCACTCATGTGCCTGTGCTGTCACAATATTTTATTGGTGTAAAAACCATTAAATCCTAAATTCGTTTTGGGGAGGAACTGGCTGAATAACTGCTGTGCTGACTGTAGTGCCAGTCAGACTGGGTAAAATACAAGCTTTTAATAAAAACTGGGTTAGTAGCAAGTTTATTCATATCTCTGGCAAAACTTAACACATTTTTTGGAGTTCTTTGTTTTGGGATTAAATGTTTTTTTAAAAAAAGTGTCTTTTATAACTACCAGCAGATAATAAATAATTTGAAGGAAGGGTGGTTAGAAAAACCTTGTGGGTGTGTTGTTTTTTGCTACACCAGAACTGTATTTGAATATTCTGTTCACAGGACAAGTACAACTATTTCATTATATTCCTAGGACAAATATTTTGCTGTTTATATTTTTGGGACAGGAGGAAAACGCAGGGAGTGAAGGATGTCAGTCAGAGGAGAGCCCAGCCTGCAACAACAAGGGGGAGTCCAAAAATGAGACAGCTGAGATGATCCCAGAGGAAACATCAGTTGGAGAGGGATTGGAGACAAGTGCTATGGAAGCAGCTTCCGAGGAGGCCTCAGCGCGGAAGGAGAGCACCTCAAATATCAGCAACAGCGAGGAGGAGTCCAAAAATGAGACAGCTGAGATGATTCCAGAGGAAACATCCATTGGAGAGGGCCTAGACACAAGTTCTGAGGAAGCAGCTTCTCAGGAGGCCTCGGCAGGGAAGGAGAACACCTCAAATGTCAGCAACAGCTCAGCTTCCAGCGACATCATCTCTGGCACCCCCCAGCCCGTGAGCCGGCGCCAGTCCTTCATCACCCTGGAGAAATTCGGGGCTGCAGAGAACAGGCCCTTCAGCCCAGCCCCACTGAACTCTGTGTTAGAGCTCTCTGGGAGTGCTGCTGGGGCACAGGAAAACACCAGTGGCAGCAAGGCCAGTGCTAAAGCAGAGAAATCTGGAGAGGAAAATAAAAACCCTCCAAATCCCGAGGCTGACGCGGGGGTTACGGCGATCCGCAGGGTGACGCGCCGGCAGAGCAGAATGGAGCTGCAAGGGAACAAATCCAAGCTCCTGAGCAGGTCAGAGGAGTCCCTGGCCTCTGACAGCCTGGAAAGCAGTGCTGAGCTGTGCTTTGCAGGGGAGGACGTGGAGCATGTCCTCCTGAGCCAGTCCCAGGCTCTGCACTCCGCGGAAGCAGACATCAAAAAAGCCGAGGATACAATCGCAGAAGTGGAAAAGGCCCAGGCACTGGACATGGACTCGAAGGAAAACACCCCCCCAGATACCACCAGCTGCTCTGAGCAGGCCCCAGGGGATGACAGCCAGGTGCCACAGGTGTCCCCTCACCAGAAGCAGCTCCGGCGTTCCTCCAGGAGACGCTCAGAGACTGTGGAGAGCTCCTCAGGGAGCCAGGAGAAGGAGGATGGGCTCCCAAAGAGAGACAGGAGGAAAGAGGAGGAGAAGGCTGGGCAGAAGAAGCTGTCACAGGGTAAAGGTGATGGATCCCAAAAGCAGAAAGGAATTCCTGGGAAAACAACAGAAATCACAAAAGAGGGCAGCCAGCCTGAGAGAGTGGCAGAGGACTGGAGCTCCAAGGACTCTCCTGCTTCCCGGGGCCTGGATGAGGATGGGAGCAGAGGTGGCAGGAGGGCAGAGGATTCCCCAAGGGCTGAGGGGGAAGCTCAGGCCAGCCTCAGCACAGCAGGGCAGAAGGTGGTGGAGCGCCCACGGTACCACACCAGGAGATCTTCCCAAGGTTTGCTCTCCAGCATAGAAAACTCCGAGGCTGACAGCTCTGAGGCCAAGGAGGGCAGCACGAAGAAGAAAAAACACATAAAAGTGAGGAGTAGAAGCAATTCTCTTGAGGGTAAAATGAAAGAGGGACAGCCAGGGAGCCAGAGCCTTGAGGTGTCTCCCCAAGGGAATGAAACTAAGAATTCACTGGAAGCCACTAAAGATGAACCTGAGGTCAGCACAGGTGCTGCAGTGACAGCTGAACCAGGTGGCCTGGAAATCCAGGTAATTCCTGCAGCTGCTGGAAAAGCTGTAGGGTCTGGCAGCTCTGAGAGTCCCGGTGCTCTGCAGGACACCAGCCTGGAGCAAAACAAGGGTGATGCTTCCATGGAGTCACTGAGCAGCTCCTGTGTGTCTGACCAGGATGGGAGAGCAGCAGAGGAAAACCAGCAGGAGGAGAAGCAAACCAGCACAGGGGACTGTGCACCAGCAGCAAATGTTTCAGGTGCTGAGCCCTCCTCTCTGCAAAGCCCTGAGTGTCCAAGCAAGAGAAGCAAAAGGGTGAAAAAAATCAAGAGCTGTGATTGCTGCTTTAAAAAGCCAAAGCAGCAGGTGACTGAATTCAAGTTCATGGAATTAAAAAAGGAGAAAACTGAGCTGGAGGAGCCCCAGACCACCCCAGTTGAGACACCTGTGAATGTTTCTGGTCACTCAGATTTGGAGGAGAGCTTGGCCCTGGCTCCTTGTGCAATGAGCACTCCATTGCACCCTCCCAAGGAACCCAGCACCTTCAGCATGGAAAGCCAGGGAATTTCTGTGGATAACCTGCAGGGCAGCAGTGTGGTGGTGGAGGAGAATCCAGAGGGTTCAGCAGGTGAAACCACCGAGTCCATAGAGGAAATAAAGGAACCTGCTGAGCTGAAGGAGGAAACAGAACAGGTTCTGCCTGAGAGTGCTCCAGGAGAGCCCAGGGAGAGCTGCCTGGACTCACGGGACCAAGGGGAAGAACCAGCAGCTGCAGAAAAGGAAGAAGTAAATGAAAATGGACAACTCGAAGAGGTGCCCCAGGAACTGAATGCTGACAGCAAACCTGAGGAAAAAGAGATGAAGGAGCTAGAGGGAAATCAGGAGGATAAAGGAGAAGCTGAGAACACTGCAGGAGAAACTTGTGGTGTTGCAGATGAAGAGGTGAAGGAGGAACCGTTGGAAACTGAAATAAAAGTGGCTGAAAACGTGGCCTTGGAAAATATGAGTGTGGATTCCCCTCTGAAGGTGGAAGGGGACCCCTCAGTGCAGGTGACTGAAAGCCCCACCAGCCTCCAGGCTCGCTGCACGTGGTCCCCCTCAGCCTCCCCATCCACCAGCATTCTGAAGAGAGGGGTCAAAAGGAACCAGGAGGATGACTCCCTGTCACCTGCTAATAAGGTATCCAGTGGGAATTGCATGATACTGGGTTCAGAACTGGGATGGGGTAACTGTAATAGTTCCAGATACATTGAGTTACTGGTTTCCACTGTGAGTAGCCTTAGAGAAAAGGGGATGTTTGGGTTTGGAATGTGCCAGCACTGACAGGTTTGCATTGTGAGGAGTTGGGTGAGGGGTTTTATTTTGAAACAGAACACCAGAGTCTGTTCTGCCTGGATCACTGCAAAGCCAGGATCAGCATCCTCAGGGTCATCCATGTGCATGTAGAGATTCCTTTGGGAGTCCTTCCAGTCTGTCCTTGGCTGAAATATTTCCTGTATCGTTCAAGAACTTCAGTGATTCCAAACTGAATTTTTTTGTCTCCTCAGACTTCACCAGGCTGTGCTGGGTTCAGTTCCCACTCTAAAACCTCCTTCTCTCCTCCTCAGATCCGCCGAGTCTCCTTTGCAAATCCCATTTTTCAGGAGGGCCTGGCAGATGACATCGACAGGAGGAGTCCTGTCATCAGATCCCATTCCTCACCCTCTTCCAGAAGTCTTAAAACCCTCTCTAACATGCAGGTCAGGGGAAATTCTGTTACAATATTATGTGTGGCCCAAGCATTCATGTATTTACACGAGTAGCATGGTTTTAGTGCATGTCTGTAGTCAGTTACACACAGTTGTAAGAGATGAGGATCAGAAGTGTAAAAATCAAAACTGCTTTAGCCTGACTCGTTCTGTTACTCTGAACTCAAGTGAACTCTGAGGTTTCAGGAGCTAAAATCTAACTATTAACTGAATTCCTACTTTTAACTGAATTCCTACCACCCTGAGATATTTTTTTCCTCTTTTTCTATCCAGCACATTACCACTCCAACCAAAGGATTTCTGTCCCCAGGATCTCGTACCCTTAAATTTAAGAGCTCAAAGAAGTGTTTAGTAAGAAGTGCTTTGGTTCATGTTTCTCTTCTATTTTTTTTCACTCTATTCAGTGTGTGACAGTTAATTTAATACTTCCCCTGTGTTATCCCAGATCACAGAAATGGCCAAGGAATCTCTGCCATGCCCTTCGGAATTTGTGTATCCTGCCTTGGCTGGCTGCAAAGCTCCCGTGGATGTCATTTTACCTCAGATCACATCCAACATCTGGTGAGTGGCTTGTTGCTTTTGAAGGTGGCATTTCAGTAGAAACAGAATTCTTACTGAACCTACAAAACCAGAATTTTAACCAGAATTCTTTAAAAAGAGTAGTGTTGGTTTGGTGAGGGAGAGACTTGACTCTTCTGGAATTCTTCAGGTACTTTTTTGAAGACTGAAAAGCTCCCCAGGGATGGAGACTTTGTGCAGGGCCAGGAGTTGGATTGATGATCCTGTGGGTCCCTTCCAGCTCGGGATATTCCCTGATTCTCTGCCAATAACCCATTTTCCCTCCCCTGCTGCAGTGCCAGGGGCCTGGGGCAGCTCATCCGAGCCAAGAACATCAAGACCGTGGGAGACCTGAGCACTCTGACAGCTTTGGAAATCAAAACTCTCCCCATCCGCTCTCCCAAAGTCTCCAATGTCAAAAGAGCTCTGAAAGGATACCACGAGCAACAGGTAAAATTGAATTTTAGCACCCACGAAGCCAATACTGATGTAATTAACTGCAGGAGGAACTATGTGTTTTTTCCGTCATGAAAAGTAACACTTTGAAACCTAATCCCTGCTTGTCTCAGTACCACAAATTCAAGATACAGATGAGCTGGTTAAATTATTATTATTAACAGGAATAGTGATTGGATTATGAGGCTAAAATATATCTCACCATGTAATTTAATGAGTTTTTTCACTTCGAAAATGTTTTCTCTCCCCAAAAAATGCCCAGGTGAAATCTCGAGTGTTGGAGGAAAGCACAGTGCCTGAAGATGCTGAAAAGCCTGGAAATAATGTGGAGGAGAAATCTCTCTGTGGAGATGAGGAAAAACTTGCAGCAGGTACCTGCTGGTGGCTTTTTGCTTGGGACTTGGAGGGTTCTTCTGTCTTGTCTTCATTCTCTCCTGGTGGGAACACCTCATCCTTTTATTTTTATTTTGAGTTTAGTTTTATTGTTACAATCATGATCAAACCCAGCAAAACTCACCCTAAGGAAGGGTAGCATGGACTGCCTTTGCTGGGTCCCGTGGAATAAATACTTTGTAGGCTGCTTGAGGATGTTACTTTGTACAAAAGCAGCTGGAATTCTGCTGGATTTTCCTCCACTTCTCTCCTTTCCCTCCTTACAGATTTGGTCGACGCAGCCACCACCAACAGCAGCGAGCAGCCCCCGGCAGCTCTCCTGGGGCAGATCCAGGCTCTGGCTGCTCAGCTGAGCTCTGAAGATCTCCATGGATATTCTGGCAGGCAGCTGTTTGAGATGCAGGAGAAGCTGGCAGGGATGGCCTCGTGCATCCTGAGGAACCTGCAGTCCCGCTGGCAGTCCCCTCCCCACGAGGGCCCCGAGTAGCTGCTGCCCACAGCTCAGTAAGGAGGAGTTTGTTCCAACACTTTTCCCCCCACTTGTTTTCCTTACTGCTCAGTTACTCCTTAAATTCTGCATTTTGTGCTATAGGAGATTTTTTTAAACACCTCCATAAAGTCATTCTTTTTTTTTTTTTTCTTTTTGGTTGTTTGCTTTTTCCCTTTTGGGGATTTTTTTTTTTTTTTTTTTGGTTGGTTGTTTTTCCCCCCTGATCTGTGGGACTGTTTCCTCCCTGGCAGAGGTGTTTGTATTGGATTGCTATGCATCTTTCTTTCAGGCAGTGAAAGAAAACCTGACAAAGCTGTGCAATAGCAAAGACTGTGAAAACCAAACCAACAGAGTAATTAAATTATTTTTTCAAATCCAAAGTGTTCTTACTGCTGCAAACTCTTGCTGTGGGGTAAGAGCTGGAGCTGGCAGCTCTGCTCCCCTCCTGCCCCAGCTGCTTCCTTTGGAGCTGCTGAGACTTTGACAGCACACGTGAGGTAAGCTGGGCTTAATTCCTTACAGCAGGAGCCTGGGATTTGTACTGGATCTATTTTTCCATGTATTTTTGTACGACTCAGACTAAGGAGTTCTAAGCAAATGTGCTTGTACAGGAGAAAGACTCTGCAAAGCCTCCCAGGCTTTGACCCATGTCCTTTGCTGGCAGCAGTTCTCCTTGTGGAAAGACTTTTTTCCATGAGGAAATGGATGGATTGGACAAGAGCTCTTTGTATATTGTGTACAGACTCACAGCAGATGTTGGGTAATAATTTATGGAGTTCTAATTGCATGGACTGCATTGCTGCTTCTTGGAGACCTTCAGCCAGAATTCCCAGGTTTTCCTCTGGAATTCTGATCTGTATATATTGTACTGTAGCTATCCAGATGGATGTTTATTGAAATGAACTGCTGCAGGTGGTTTTAGAACTTTTACATGGGCAAATAAAAGAGCAAATAGTTCCCAAACTTGTTCATGGCTTTGTGGTTTGGTGGTTCTGGCTTTTTTTCTCTCTTCAGCTTCCTCTCAAATGTGGATTCCCAAGACTGGGAGGGACCTTGGAATGTCATCACTGCTGCTGTAAGGTAGGAGCAGGTCCTTGAGGACAGGCTGGGATGTGGTGTTCAAACTCTGAGTATTTTTTGCTCTGTTTGTGTCTCATGGAGAAAGGGGACAAGACAAACAGCCTGGAGCTGTAACAGGAACAGTTCTCTGGGGCTTTTCTTGTTTTCCTGATAATGTTAATGTGGTTCCAGATCTGCCTCCTTAGGAGTGCTCAGCTTTACAGCCCCTGCCCTGCACAGGTAAGGATGTTCCTCACACATGGAAAGGGTTTTAATCCCAACTCCCAGTGCTGCCAGTCCCGAGTCCTGCCTTGGGAAGGACATTTCCCTTCCAGGCTGGCTGTGCTGGGAATTCCCTCTGAGCTATGAACTCCTCAGGGGTAATGCTACAGCTCCTGCTGTTAACTTGGATTTAGGCTTATCTTAGACACGGTATCCAAGGAATTTTATTCCCTTCTTTCCTGGGGAGTGGCTGGTACCAGGTGCTGGAGTAGATGAAGCAAAAAATGATGTTCAGGTGTGAAATAACCTGTCCAGATCCAAGTCCTTCCCTCCCTCAGCCAAGTTTCCTGAGCAAAGCCAGTTTTTGGGATCAGTCCCTGCTTCCAGCACCAGTGAATCCATCCATACTGCAGAAACCTCAGCTTTATTCATCACTAATTTACAAGAAATCACAGCTTTTGCCCCCAGAACAGTTGCAGGACAACACATTCATGAGAGCTCAGCAAGCAGGAGGGGGAGGGGTGGTTGCTTTTCCCTCCCCAAATTGGTTTGAAATACAAAGCTTAAACGTGGCTTATATGGAAAAGGAAGTGAAGAGATTCAAACGTTTTAGAACAGCCCAGAAAAATTCTCTCTTTGGGGGAGAATGAATAAAGCAAAGTGTGTGTTAGTCTTTAGTAACAGAATTTTGGAGATGCTGAGTTGTGTAGTGTCTCATTACAGAGTGTGATGAAATGTTTGAAATTCCAGACAATAGTTGGGAGTTTTTTGGACAGGGAGAAAGGCAGGATGTGCTTAGAGGTACTTCACCAAACCTTGTGAGATACTCCAGGTGGATCTTGCTCTGCAGTTATTCCTGTTGCGGTTCCCAGGGACAGGAGGCCCTGGGGGAGGTGTCCCAGCCCTGGGGCAGGCTGGGCTCACACGGCCTCCACATAGTTGGCCGGGAGCATCCCGGTCTTGCCAGTCCTCTGGACCGTGCCGTACATCCAGCCCTCGTCGATGGCCTGCACGTTGACGATGGTGTCCCCATCCTTGAAGGACACCTCGTCCGCGTCGGCCGCCGTGTAGTCGTACATGGCCCGGAACGTCTTCTGCAGGGACACAAGGGCCATGGTCAAAGCCTGACAGGACACACAATGGCTTCGGGGACACAAAGGGACCTGGTCAAAGCCTTACATGGCCCTGAGTGTCTTGGGACACAGAGGAGACAAAAGGGACACGGTCACACCCTGACATGGGACAAAAAGGACACGATCAAACCGGGACGTGGCTCTTAATGCCTTCTGCAGGGACACTGAGGACATGGTCAAACCCTGACAGGGGACAGAACCTCGTCTGCAGGACAGAGGGGACACCAAGGGATATGGTCAAACCCTGACATGACTTGGAATGTCTCCTGCCAGAGCCAGAGGGGACAGGGTCAAACACCGACAGCCAGGATTTGGAATTGGCGTCACAGCAGGGTCTGGCTGCTCCTTCAAATGTCCTGGCTGCTTCTCCCTCCCTGAGCACCTTGGTGCCTGAGTTCCACAACCCCTGGGGCTGCTGGTGATGCTGACTGAGGGTTGAGCAGCATCAGCTCCACCTGTAACTTTTGTTACCTCCCAGCAATTTTTGGAGGCAGTGCCATTCCCACTGTCCAGCACCTGCTCCCGAGGCAATCTCTGAATGAGCACTTCTTCCCACTCCTAAATTTTCAAGTGTGAAGTAGGAAGAAGAGCTCATTCAGAGTTTCCAACTGCTAATTCAGTGTTTCCAGGCACAGGGGAGGGTCTGTCCCCCTTCAGTCACTGTTACACCTTCACCTGTTTTCATACAGAGCTTCAGCCCCGTGGATTGGAATGTTACCAACTCAGTCTTGGATTAATGCTATTAATTAGTGCTCCCCGTGGGCTGTGACTCCTGCAGGCAGCCACATTCTCTCTGGGGCTGTCTCCTCACCGCAGGGAGCAATCAGGGTTACTCACCCCAGCAGTGGAAGGGTGGGAAGGCACCGAGGACACCGTGGTTTGCTGCGTGGCGACTGAGGACGAGCGTTGCTGTGGCAACTCAATGGTCTTCACCTGCTTGTAGCCCACTGCAAAGGGAGAAGAGAGTTCCTGGTGTTTTTTAAGGAATTGTGATAGAGCTGTTCTGGATACAGGCCGCTGGGCTGGGCCAAAGGCAGTTTAAAATGCACATTTACAGCTGTTGCTTGAGCGCAACCCAGCCCTTTGGAGATGAGGCTTTTCCCGGCTCTGGGAATTGCTGAGCGCAGTCCCACGAGCAGCTGGGGTCCCGTCTGTCCCCACAGGGTGTCCCCGTACCTGTGGCCGTGGCGCTGAAGAAGCCCCCGTTGCTGTAGTAGGACAGGCGCTGGTCGGTGCCGTCCGAGGGCTCGGATTTCTCGTCGGCGGCGCCGCTGATGCTCAGGGCGCTGGCGGAGCGCGAGTGCTCGCGGCTGCGGCGCTGCGCCTGGACTGCGGGCACAGGGGGACAGCAGGGACAGTCACCAGCCCCGGAGCTGAGAGCTCACAGAACCCAGCCCTGCTAAGCTCAACTTTCTCCATGATCCCAGTGTCGTTTCATGGTTCCCTAGTGGGATTTCCCAGCATTCCATGGATACCACACTGAAATTTTACTCTTCAATATCCACAATATTCTTATCCTTTCTCCAGCCTCTTTCCCCTTAGTCCTAGCTGCTTCCAAAATTTTTATTCTCACTATCCTGTGCTTTCCTTCCTGACACAGCTCTGAGCCATCCCCAAGACTTTTCTACCCTCCAGGTATTTTTCCTGTCAGGCAGGAGTTAAAAGAAAGGTAACTGAGAACAGCACTTTGAATAATCTCAAAAGGAAGCATATGTTGTATCCTGGCAGCTGTGGGTCATATAAACAATCCTCCTCCTGCCTCTGTTGGATCATTTTATGAGAGGAAGATTAATAATGTATTTTTTGAATATAAGTTATACTGGTGAGGAGCAGCTACAGCCAATTTCTCCTCTGTTCCCTGTGTCACTTGTAAAGTCTCAGCTCTGTTTGGCCCCCAAACCACACTTCTACAGGAGTTTAAATCCCACTGTGCCCCGGTGGAGCCTGACACACCTGAGATCATGTGCAGGCTCCGGGACTGGATGTTGTCCTCGGCAGGGTCGTAGTCAAAGACGGAGCCAGGGTTGGTTCTCCATACCCGGAGCCCTGCAGGAAAACAGCACTTCCTGAGGAGAGGCTGGAGCTTGGGCAGCTCTGGGAAAGCCTAAGCAGCACAGGCTGGCCTGGCCAGCAGAACAGGAGCTGTGTCCTCCCCTGCCCTGGGAGTGCCCAAGGCCAGGTTGGACACTGGGGCTTGGAGCACCCTGGGATAGTGGAAGGTGTCCCTGCCCATGGCAGGGTGGAACTGGGTGAGTTTTAAGGTCTCTCCACCCCAAACCAGTTAGGGATTGTTTGAAAAATCACCCTTATTTTATAAATTAGGGCTGCTCAATTCTATAGCACAGATTTGGCTTTTTGACAATCAATCTACAGCAAGGCATTTCTCTGTGAATTAGAGATGAAGTTAAAAATAGAAGTAAGGCCAGTGTGACATTTTAAGTGTGGGGACAGCAGGTCACAGGTGCTTTACAGCTGCTGTGAGAGAGTATTTTCCAAAAGGACGTGGATGAGAACATCTCCGAGTGATGATGAATTTGAGTTGATGTGGCTGAGCTGAAGTTACACCCCTCCTCCAGCTGTGCTTGTGTAACAGATGTGCCCAGGTCTCCTCACCGGTGATGTTCTCCTGGTCCTGGTCCACGCGTTTCCGCTCCATCTCCACCACCCTCCTCTGGATGCCCCTGTAGCTGATGTCACTGAAGTCCTGCATGTTCTTCTTCACACGCTCCGTGATGGGGTCGGTGACCACGGGCGTGAAGCTCCCTTTGCTCTTCTCAAAGTCCTCGTGGTACTTCACCTGCAATTCCAAATGATTGTGATTCCTGCATCCCTCGGGGGCATTTCCAACAGGGAGCTCCTGAACTTTGGCTTTCCCATTCTTGAGAGAGCCTAATCCCAAACTTGGGACTTGGATAACCGAACCTGGCAGGACACACTGTCCTTGCTGCCAGCCTGGGTTATTTTTCTATCTCACGCCCCTCCCAGGGTAAGGACACCTCTGGAAGTGCTCTTACAGTGGAGATGTGTTTCTGGGTCTCCCGCACGCGCCGCATCTCTGGGGTGTCCAGGACGTAGGCGGCTTTTCCTTGGACTTGCTTCCGGAAGCTGTCAGAGTAAAGAACCTGCCGGGGGAGGAGGACAGGATTTACCTGTGGAGCACCAGCTTGGCAAAGAAGGGCCAGTCCCAGATGATCTTACACATTTTTTTATGAGACTGTTACAGAAGAACCATCATTTTATACATCCCAGAGTATTATGGCAATAATTTGAAATTTAACTGTTTAAAAACCCCAAACTAACCCAGTTCACCATAGAAATACTTGATTGCACCAGGAAGTGTTAAAGAATTCCCTGTGGTTCCAATATCCTTCCAAATCTCTCCCATCTGAGTGAGGATTTCAGGGATGTAATGTTCTTTTCCTGTGTTTTCCCTCCCCGAGCAGCACCCACCGAGCTGATGTTCTCCTGGTTGCGCTTGGCTCTCTCCATCTCTGGGGT
This sequence comes from Corvus cornix cornix, assembly GCF_000738735.6. NCBI lineage: Eukaryota > Metazoa > Chordata > Aves > Passeriformes > Corvidae > Corvus > Corvus cornix. The sequence goes on along the minus strand of NC_046337.1, from coordinate 1,526,266 downwards.
CAGTGGGGTCGGAGTTCCCTTGGCCATTTGCTCCTTGTACAGCACCTGCAGGGCACAGACACGTGGACACAGCTCAGACTGGAAGAATTCCAGCTGTTCCTGGGAGTGGGGTTAGTGTTCAAGCAAACTCAGCCCTGCAGAGTGGGAAAGATCTCAGGAAACAAAGCAGCTGAAAAGTTATTGGCAAAAGGTAAAAAAAAAAAAAAAAAAAGTCAAAGGGAAAATAGGCAAAAATAAGGAAAACTGGGAAGATAAAGCTGAATTAGGTGGAGTTTGGCTCAGGATGGTTATTTTTGACACAAGGTGCTTGGCTGTGCTTTCAGTACCGAGCTGATTTGTTCCTGGTTCCGCTTGACTCTTTCCATCTCCGGAGTGAGCGGGCTGGGAGTGGCCTTCCCTAAACCTTCCCTGTATGCAACCTACAGACCACAAAAGAACCCAGTCACCAAGGCACAACTCCACAACTGGGATGTTACTGCTTTTAGACTCCACACCAGCCGTTAGGAAAGAAAAAAAAAAGTCAGGAGAAATCGTATTAACGAGTTAAATGACAAAAAACCCCTTTAAAGCCACAGTACTTCAGAGGTGACTTTTTAGAGAAAAAAAAATTAGAGGGTTAAATAAAACCAGGCAGAGTGAGGTTATTGAGAAGAGCTCTATGACATCCTCTGGTGTTAACCACTGCAGTGGGAGGTTTGGGAAGAGTTTTCCTGGGAAAATACCGAGCTAATCTGCTCCTGGGTGCGTTTGACTCGCTCCATCTCGGGAGTGACCGGCGTGGGGGTCGCCTGCCCCACGTTCTCTTTGTACAACACCTGCGGGACACAGAACAGGGACCCGGCGTCTTCAACAACCCCAAAGCACGAGGGGTGGAACCCAAATTATTACTTTGTTACCAGATTTCAAAACATCAAACATTTAGTGCTGCAGGAGGGGTGAGGAACAGGGAGTGGAGAGGAAAGCTGGCATTCGTGGTTAAGGGCTCTATCCAGGTGTAGGGTGGCTCCAGAGGCTCAGGAAGTGCCTCTGGCCCTACAAAGCTGGTCCAGAAATGTTTTATCTGCTTTTTTATCTATATTTGAAGCAACTCCTGATCTTTTTGGGAGGGAGGGGGAAGTTTTGTTGCCACACTGCCCCAATAATGGTGTCAGGGATGGGTGTTTTTCCCTGAAGTCAAATCCACCTGAAAATCCCATGAAAGGTGAAACACTGAACACAGAGAGAAACCTGAATATCCCTGGAAAGCCTGGGCTAGTGGAAGGTAAGGGAATGAAGTGAGCTTTATGTCCCTTCCAACCCAAACATTCCCTGATCCCCAGCAAGGGATCCAAGCTCTTGAGATGGTCTGGATAGAGCCCCCAAATTCACAAACCAAGTTGTAAAAAAGGCCTAAAATTCTGGATCACACCGTTAAGACTGAAGTAATTTGGGTTTAGAAGGAGCAATTAATGTGCAGAAAAAAAGAAATACATCTATTTTTAATTTAAAACCAGCTCTGGGTGGGAGTTAGGCTGTTACTTGATTAAGTTTAAGCACAAAGGAAGCCAGAAATCTCTGGGAAGGTACCGAGCTAATGATCTCTTGGTTGCGTTTGACTCTCTCCATCTCGGGGGTGATGGGGGTTGGGGTCACCTTCCCCACATTTTCCTTGTACAAAACCTACAGGATACAAGGGAATATCCAAAGGTCATTAAAGAGGAAAAGAAAAAACAAAAAAACACCAAAAAGCAGAACACACAAAACAGCTTTGGAGTCGTTACACGGAGTTAGAGCTGTGGCACAGGAGGAGGAATTGGAGCGTTGCCATTAATCTGGGATGCAGGAACCCGCCCTGGCTGCAATCATTGGCATCAAAGCACAGGTGGAGTGAGAAAGGGTTCAAAAATTCAGCAGGAGAACATCATCCATCCCCAAAGGGATCATTTCCTAGTCAGCGCCTGCCTGGGGCAGCGTTAAAGAGCAGCTGGTGCCGTTTGTGTGCGAGCGCGGGGCGGGGCCTCGGGGCACAGTCATTTAAGGGGTTAATAAGCACGGGGTGCTGATGCTCCAGCCGGGTTAAACACTTCACTCCGATCTTCAGGAACGTTTCCTGGTGGAAGTACCGAGCTGATGATCTCTTGATTGCGTTTGACTCTCTCCATCTCGGGAGTGACGGGGGTGGGGGTGGCTTTCCCTATGTTTTCCTTATACAACACCTGTGAGGCGAGAGAAAGGAGCCAGAGAAAGGGACAGTCAAGAAACAGCTCTCCCGACACGTTTCTTTTCCCTTGGATTTAGTTTCCCAGGTGTTTTTAAAGCGGATCCTGGGCACTGTTTTAGTAGAGAAGTAGTTTGGCAGGCTGGCTTGAACTACTGGTGATAAATGGTGTAAGTACTGCATCAAAGAGCACAAAATCCCACCGGAGGGGCTGAGCACGGCCAGAAAATTCAATTAACTGCTTTAAAATAAATGTCAGCACTGCAGAGGAAAGGAGAGGAGCTTGAGCGGGTTTAGGATTAGAACAGGACATTAAAATCGCTCTTAAAACCAAGATCAACTGAACCAAGTTAACATTTCAACCTGAGAAAGCCACGAGTGAGAAGTGAGCCCTGCTCTGCGCTGCTTTAGAGCAGGGCCAGCGTTACCTGGGGACAAAGCCACTTCTCCAAACGGTTAAAAAGTGCTTCGAAAGAGTTAAAAGGATTTAACTCCGCGTTTAAAGAGTTAAAGGGAAGTGTTGCTCTTGGCAAAGTACCGAGCTGCAAATCTCCTGGTTGCGTTTGACCCTCTCCATCTCGGGGGTGACAGGAGTGGGGGTCCCTGTCCCCACGCTCTCTTTGTACAACACCTGCACAACAAGAGACCGTCCAAAAGCATCAGCGACTCAAAAATCATTAAATCCAAAATTTCCTGGGCAATGGGAGCTTTCAGACCCCCACTGCAGCCTCCTGGGAAGTCACACCCTCCTCCCTCTTCCACGGTTGAAACAAGGCATCAAGATTTTATACATAAAAAACCCCCACATAGAAAGGAAAAAGGAAATTGGAACAGGGAACAAAAGAGTTAAAAATATTTAGAACAACGTAAATATTTGTAAATAATTGCATCAGTGAAGAAGTGGGAGGTCAGTAACGTTGGAAAACACAGTGAGGAAGAGAGGATGTGATTATCAGTTGATTATATGGAAAAAAAAGAGGAATTTTGGTGCCGTTTTAACAAAGGTTAAGGATTTTGGTTGAGTGGAGTTAAAGGGAAAACTCCTCCTCCACACAATACCGAGCTCAGGTGCTCCTGGTTGCGTTTGACCCTCTCCAGCTCGGGAGTGACCGGGATTGGGGTGCCCGTGCCCAGCTCCTCCCGGTACAGAACCTGCGGGATAACAAGGGCGAGGTCAGGGATGGGGAAAAAACCGGGACACGGAGCCTTCGCTTGGAGAGAAAGTTTGGGATGGAAGAGAGAAGTGAAATCCTGCTCCAAACCACCGACACTGCTCAGCACCTGGACACAAAACTGAGCAATGAAAGCTGTGAAAGCAGCAAAAAAGTACCAAATAAAGCAGTTGTGGTTCCTCTCCCAGCACAGCAGATCCCACTGAGCCCACCCCAGCCAGCCAAGGTTTAGTGCTCGTGTATAAAATGAGGAAAATCAGGGGGAAATTCACTGCATGGAACAACACTGAAGGTGGGACTAAACAAGGAAAATAGGGTGGATTTCTAAGAGTTAAAAAAAGAGAAAGGCTGAGACTAAATAAAGGAAACAAGGTGGATTTTTAAGAGTTAAAAAAAGGACCCTTGGGAATAATTAAGGAAAACGGGGTGGGTTTTTTAAGAGTTAAAAAAAAAAAAGTAATCACACTCTAAAAGGTGGAATTCAATTACTAAAATGATGTAATTAAAAAAAGGGAATAAGAACAATGTAAGTAATAATTATGGAGGAAAAAAAACCTGAGAGGGAGCAGGCTATTATTTTTTGGGTAAGTCGATTATAAGGAAACAAGAATATTGTTGTGTGGGTTAAGAAGTATTTTAAAATTGATTAAGAGGGATTTTTTTTTTTTTTTTTTTTGCTTTTGAAATGAAAAAAATACCGAGCTAAAGTTTTCTTGATTGCGTTTGACCCTCTCAATCTCAGGAGTGACAGGGGTGGGGGTTCCTGTCCCCAGCTCCTCCTTGTACAACACCTGTGGGGCAACGGGGAAAAAACAGAATCAAAGCAGCACCAAAAGCATCAGCCCAGCAGAGAGGGGCTCCTGACACATCCTGGGTTAAAAATCCCAGAAATAAAAACTAATTTAAAACTCTGATATGGCCGAGGCTGAAGGGAGGTGGATTTAGGTGGGATATTGGGAAAATGCACATATTTATATATTAATTATTTATGAAATATATATTCCTTATCATTATTATAGATATTATTATTTATTTTATGTATTTTATAATTATACAATACATAAAATATATCAATCTATATATATATATATCAATCTATAATTTTCTACCTTACACACATATAATTCCTAGTGCTCTCCTGTTTTCCAAGGCTCTTCCCTCACCTTTTCCACACATTCCAACCCTGCCAACACCCCCAGAGCACTGCCAGCGTCTCCCTGCAACAATTCCCAAGGGAAAAGGCACCAAATGCAACCCAGGAGGAATCCAGGCACCAAGTGCAGTTGGTTTCCCCATCCCACACCCAGCCCAGCAGGCTCAGGGATCAGAGCTCAGGGCACGGCCACGCAGTTGGGTCAGGCACTGAAGAGCTGACATTTTATACATGGGAAAACCAGGGGGGGAAAGAATCAAGGAGTGAAGTGATTAATAAAAGGAAAAACAGATCAGAAAAAATATGACAGGAAAAAGATGGGAGGAAGGAATCTAAACTCACCAGTGGGATGGATGGAATCAAAATAAGGCAGTGATTACAAAGGAAAAATGGCAAAACACAAGGAATGGGATGGTCTTGTGTCAGTCAATTATTCTGGGGTTAAGATTATTTTTAAAAAGATTAAAAGGGATTTTTTTGGCTTTTGAAATGAAAAAATACCGAGCTAAAGTTTTCTTGATTGCGTTTGACCCTCTCAATCTCAGGAGTGACAGGGGTGGGGGTTCCTGTCCCCAGCTCCTCCTTGTACAACACCTGTGGGGCAACGGGGAAAAAACAGAATCAAAGCAGCACCAAAAGCATCAGCCCAGCAGAGAGGGGCTCCTGACACATCCTGGGTTAAAAATCCCCAGAAATAAAAGCTAATTTAAAACTCTGATATGGCCGAGGCTGAAGGGAGGTGGATTTAGGTGGGATATTGGGAAAATGCACATATTTATATATTAATTATTTATGAAATATATATTCCTTATCATTATTATAGATATTATTATTTATTTTATGTATTATATAGTTGTATAATACATAAAATATATCGATCTATTTATCAATCAATCTATAATTTTCTACCTTACACACATATAATTCCTAGTGCTCTCCTGTTTTCCAAGGCTCTTCCCTCACCTTTTCCACACATTCCAACCCTGCCAACACCCCCAGAGCACTGCCAGCATCTCCCTGCAACAATTCCCAAGGGAAAAGGCACCAAATGCAACCCAGGAGGAATCCAGGCACCAAGTGCAGTTGGTTTCCCCATCCCACACCCAGCCCAGCAGGCTCAGGGATCAGAGCTCAGGGCACGGCCACGCAGTTGGGTCAGGCACTGAAGAGCTGACATTTTATACATGGGAAAACCAGGGGGGGAAAGAATCAAGGATTGAAGAGATCAATAAAAGGAAAAGCAGATCAGAAAAAATATGTCAGGAAAAAGATGGGAGGAAGGAATCTAAACTCACCAGTGGGATGGATGGAATCAAAATAAGGCAGTGATTACAAAGGAAAAATGGCAAAACACAAGGAATGGGATGGTCTTGTGTCAGTCAATTATTCTGGGGTTAAGATTATTTTTAAAAAGATGAAAAGGGATTTTTTTGGCCTTTAAAATGAAAAAATACCGAGCTAAAGTTTTCTTGATTGCGTTTGACCCTCTCAATCTCAGGAGTGACAGGGGTGGGGGTTCCTGTCCCCAGCTCCTCCTTGTACAACACCTGTGGGGCAACGGGGAAAAAACAGAATCAAAGCAGCACCAAAAGCATCAGCCCAGCAGAGAGGGGCTCCTGACACATCCTGGGTTAAAAATCCCCAGAAATAAAAACTAATTTAAAACTCTGATATGGCCGAGGCTGAAAGGAGGTGGATTTAGGTGGGATATTGGGAAAATGCACATATTTATATATTAATTATTTATGAAATATATATTCCTTATCATTATTATAGATATTATTATTTATTTTATGTATTATATAGTTGTATAATACATAAAATATATCAATCTATTTATCAATCAATCTATAATTTTCTACCTTACACACATATAATTCCTAGTGCTCTCCTGTTTTCCAAGGCTCTTCCCTCACCTTTTCCACACATTCCAACCCTGCCAACACCCCCAGAGCACTGCCAGCATCTCCCTGCAACAATTCCCAAGGGAAAAGGCACCAAATGCAACCCAGGAGGAATCCAGGCACCAAGTGCAGTTGGTTTCCCCATCCCACACCCAGCCCAGCAGGCTCAGGGATCAGAGCTCAGGGCACGGCCACGCAGTTGGGTCAGGCACTGAAGAGCTGACATTTTATACATGGGAAAACCAGGGGGGGAAAGAATCAAGGAGTGAAGAGATCAATAAAAGGAAAAGCAGATCAGAAAAAATATGTCAGGAAAAAGATGGGAGGAAGGAATCTAAACTCACCAGTGGGATGGATGGAATCAAAATAAGGCAGTGATTACAAAGGAAAAAGGGCAAAACACAAGGAATGGGATGGTCTTGTGTCAGTCAATTATTCTGGGGTTAAGATTATTTTTAAAAAGATTAAAAGGGATTTTTTTGGCTTTTGAAATGAAAAAATACCGAGCTAAAGTTTTCTTGATTGCGTTTGACCCTCTCAATCTCAGGAGTGACAGGGGTGGGGGTTCCTGTCCCCAGCTCCTCCTTGTACAACACCTGTGGGGCAACAGGGCAGTCAAAAAGAGGTAAAGTCAGAAAAAATCTGCACTTTATGAAGGGAATTCACAGAATTTTATGCCCACTAAATGTACTAGAAAGCAGAAAAAATTAGGGAGTGTAAATCAGTTATTAAATGTGATAAATTCAGAGGAAGGGACGTGTGGGAACACACATCCAACTGCTTGCAGAGGCTGCAGTGGAGGAACAAAGTATTACAGGATGGGAAGTCAGCAAATTTAAGAAAAAAAAGGTTTAAAAATACAAAATAGCTTAAACTTCAGGAAAAAAAATAATGCACATGAAGCAACAAGTGTTAAAATCATAAGAAAAATATTTTCAAACATAAGCATATAAAATATTGTACCTAAAAACATAACAGCAGAAAGGGGATTTTTTTATAAGTTAATTTGAGAGGATTTAAAGTTTGCAGGTGTTAAATAGCCACAGGGAACTGGGTTTTTTCTGAAAGGATAAAAAGATACCGAGCTAAAGTTCTCCTGGTTGCGTTTGACCCTCTCCATCTCAGGAGTGACAGGAACTGGGGTGCCAACCCCCAGCCCCTCCTTGTACAACACCTGTGGGCAGCAGGGAGTAATAAAATAAAAATAAAATAAAATGAAAGGGAAGGAAAGGAAAGGAAAGGGGAGGACAGGGAGGAGAGAGAGAAGAGAAATAATTGAATATCGTGAAACTGCAAAGTGTGAAAAATAAGAGTTTTTCTAGCCTTGGTCAAAACCCAGCAAAAAAAACCTTAATAAAAATAACCAGGTAATGTTGCTGTCATCCCACCCAGGCCAGAGCTGCTGGAATGTTCCCAGGCTCCTGAAAATTCCCTGGCAAAGGGTTTTCCCTACTCCAGCTCCAGATGTGGCAGCTTTGCCTCAGAGTTCCAGCCAGGCTGAGGGAGCTGCAGGGAGCCCAAGCCAGGGAAGTGCCTGTCACTGTCCCAGGGATTTCTGCCAGAACTGAATTCCTGGTGGGATTGGGGCAGAGTGAACCCAAATGGGTCACAAATGGAAACAGAAATAGAGAACGAAGTGGCAGCACAGTGCTCATCTGAGTGGATGTGCCAGGAGTAGGAATTCCACACAGGACTTCACTCCTACAGCAATTTTCCCATCTACACCGAATGTTCCTGATGCTCCCTCACTGCTGTGACCTGGGAATGCCACCCGGGCTCCTCACAAAGACCTTGGGACACAGGAGAGCCCCAGCACAGCAGGAACAGGCAGAGACATCTCAGTGCTTCCAACCCAAACCATTCCCTGATCCTGTGACTCGGGAAGGGTTGAGTCCATTTTCCATTGGCAGAGGTGAGCCTGGAGGTGCTGCAAGGGTGGACTCTGCTCCTGAGGAGCAGTGACACTGCTCCCACAATTAATATTTCCTTGGGAAGCAAAAGAAGGCCCCGCTCCAGTGCTTTAATTAGTGAGGTTAGAATCTCCCAGCTGGAACAACAGCATGGATGAAATTGAGGGGAAAATGCAAACATCAGGATCCTGACAGGGCTTTGGTGGTTTGATTAAGGAAGAGTTGCTCACAGCTCACCCAAGGATTGAAGGAATGTGACATGGAAGACTTAAAGGGGGTTGGGGTTGGGTTTGGAAGGGGAGGAAGGTGTGGTTTATCCCTCAGTACCGAGCTAATGTGCTCCTGGTTCCGTCGGACTCGCTCCATCTCCGGCGTCACCGGTGTCGCAGTGCCAGCCCCTAAACCCTCCTTGTACAACACCTGTGAGGGACAACAGCATTGCCACAAAAACCCCCACTCAGCACAGGCCAAACCCACCAAATCCCACCGTTTATGGGATTATGTTTAGTGTTAGGATCACTTGGGATTCATGGCACACTTGTTCCAGAGGCAAAGATTAAGGAAGAGGCTGTGGTGGATTATTCTGTCAATAGGTGACTGCAGAGAGGAGATAAAGGCCCAGGGTAAAACAGACATGGGGAGAAACACCACAGCTCCAAAGGGATGTTCTGCTGCCCAGCTTAGTTCAGGAAATGCCAGTATTATTATCAGGCAGGTTTGTTCTTAGAAGAAAAGCACATCAAGGTGTAAAACCCCCAAAAGCACAAACAGTGGAAGATCAATGAGTTAAAATCCTGCCAGGGCAAAGCCAGGACTAAACCCCTGAGGAAGAACAAGGTTAGGATGTTATGAGCACAGGATTATAACAACACAGATGTTGTTATAACTCCTCCAAGGTGTAAATACCGAGCTAATCTGCTCCTGGTTGCGTTTGACTCGCTCCATTTCTGGGGTCACAGGCGTGGGGGTGCCTGTGCCCAGCTCCTCCTTGTACAACACCTGTGGGACACAAGCACCAGCGGGGTGAGACCACCTTTGGAGACACCTCTGACCTGTTTACTGGGATTACAAACTGGGATTACACAGAAATAAGGGCACAATTCACATTACTCAGTGTCTTTATCAGCACAGCCACCAGCTCAGAGTAATTTGCCTTCAATGTGCCTTCATTTAAAGGACACAAATATTCCCCTGACCCAACCTGGAGAGGGGCATTTTATTTTTTATCTTAGTTTAGGAAATATAACAGAATTACTTTTCAGGCAGTCAGCATTTCTTTATGGGATTAATAAACAGTTTAACCTTTTCTGCAATTGTTCAACACACAAAGACTTCATTGTGGGCTTTATTCATTTTCATTTCTGTTTGTTTGCACCACTGCTTTACTTTGGGTTAAATGTCTAGGAAACAAAACCAACTGAGTATCAGCCCTCATGTTATGAGGTTTAATTCAACCTGTAATGATTTGATTTTTAAAAAATTGTATTTTTCATGCAAGCAGATGCTTATGGAATAACCCCAACCATGTGGGAACAGAACACCTGACAAGTGCACTCACAGCTCTTCTTGCAAATAGTAAAATCCTTGTACCAAAACAAACCAACAAAAACAATTTCACTGCTTGATGTCATTGAAACAAATACAAAAATAAAGCAATCACAGCAAGGGAAAAGAACCTATGGAAAAGGCCAGAAAAAATGAGGAATCATTTGGAAAAACAACTCAGTTGTGCAAAAGTGAGCTGTGAAACACAAGTAAAATCTACACTTGACTGGATAGGGGAAGGTTTTGTTTTCCCTTATAACTGTCACACAAAAAGGCTCCAATTGTTGTGGGTTTTTTCCACAAAGTTCTGTCTCCCTGATCCTTTCTTTCCCAGACAAACTTTAACACATAACCTGGGTAATTCTAGTTTCTAGCTCTGTGTCTAGAAACGGCCACAGAAGGAACACAGGCAGTGACCGATGTGGGATAATTCCTGTAAAATCCAGGTATTTCAATTTCCTGCTGCTGGCCACAGGGATTTGGGAGAGCTGGTGCCTTCCCAACAATAAAAGGCTGGAGCAGGGCTGTGGATGGGGCAGGAGCAGGGACATTACCGAGCTGATGTGCTTCTGGGTCTCCTTGACGCGCTTCACCTCCGGCAGGTCGGGAATGGGAGTTCCTTTCCCAATGCTCTCCTTGTACTTCACCTGCAAGGGCACAGGAATTAGGGAAAGGAAAGGATTGACAGGAAAGCATTCCATGGTGCATAAAGAGCTTTATCCTGATCTCGTGCAGAGGGGAAGTTTAAAGGATCTCATGGAATTCAACACCTTCCCCTCACCTTCCCAAGGAATCTGTGACAAGGCAACTTCAGCTGTTGAGTCACTGGGAATGGCACTGAAAGGGGTTTATAAAACCAGGTAAACTCCTTAGAACCTGATACTATTTGGCCTTTCTACCAACCAAAGGAGAATTTGGGATCTGTGAGAATCCCTCATATTTAACAAGGGTGAGAATCATCTCACAGCATTTCAGCAGTGACCAAAGCATTTCTGCTTTGGGTAACAACAAAAAAAGCCTTTCGCAAGAACATTTTTAACATACTGAACACATTCTGCATGAACAAACTGGCTGCAGAGTTAGTGCCTGACACTAAATGACAACAGCATTCAAAAAAAGCATGGAGGAGGTTTAGGAGCTTCAAAATAAAATTACTAAGTATAATTATTCCAATTTTAGAGTACTGTGACCTTTTAGATAACACCAAAGTTTGCCAGGACAAAACAAACTAGAAAACCATCACCAGAAAATTCAGTCTGAGCAGAGTAAAACACTTTTTCCTGGGAGATGGTCCCACCCTGGAACAGGTGGTGGAATCTTCATCATGTGGAATACTCAAAACTCAACTCATCCTAAAGCTGAGCCCCAGGGTTGAAATAGATATTTCAACACATCCCTCTCAACATAAATGGGTTTTTATCCTGTCCAAACTGTATCTGGGATGAGCTCAAAATGACAACAAGAGCTTCCATGGTTTAGAAATGGGTTGTAAGTAAGAAATGGGATGTTAATCATTAGAGAGGTTGCTGTTAAAGTAACGAGGATGGGCAAAAACTTTCAGGAAGTCACCCTTAACTGGGTGGGTTATTGCCAAACCACTGTTAGCAAGATGTAAAGAAAAGAAAAAAATATTAAAAAAAAGTATTATTTCAAGTTGAATTAGCAGTGGTAGAGTGAGTATCAAAAACCAATTCTTGTGTACCGAGCTGATATTATCCTGGGTTCGTTTAACCCTCTGCATCTCTGGGGTCTTTTCAATTGTAGTTCCAGTTCCAATATCTTCTTTATACAAAATCTTAACGTTTAGAATGAAGACAACAAGGTTAAGCATCCAAAACACAACATTCTTGCTCCCAGACACTGAATTTGGACACAACAGAGCAGCTGAGAGCCAGAGGATCCACTCTGGTCACTGCCTCTCTGAAGGTGTCCAAAGTGAGCACCATTTGTGGGAAAAAAAAAGCTGATTTTTTTATATTTAATGCATTTTAAGTAGAAAATTATTTCTACAATAAGTCAAATTATCAAATATATTTCAGTGGGATATTCCTGGGATAGTGGAAGGAGTCCCTGCCCATGGCAGGATGGAAGAAGACGAGCTTTAGGTCCCTTCCAACCATTCCATGATTCCATAATCAAAACACTTAGGGGCTAATTTTAGGATTGAAGGTTATTATTTGCTCTAATTTGATTTATACAAAGATTTTCCACTTTGTACTTTGCTAATGGTGCTGGAGGCAAAATGCCACAGGAGACCTGAGGCACTTTGTGGCAACAGGAACTGGGCAATGACTCAGGCACACAGAGCACGAGGAGGGACAGGGAGGGACTGGCATGGGAACAGCACAAAGGGACAATAATGATATTAATTTAATGACAGGAGGGATTAACTCTATCACAGCTGTGCCTGTGAAAGAAGCCAATCACCCCACAAAAACAGCAGGGAAAAGCACCTTGTAAAGCCCAACTAAATGTACTGTTATCTGTAGGAGAAGCACCAAAAAATTGTAATTTTATTAAAGATATTAAACTCTGTTTTTTGGGCTGAGAAGTGAAGACAGAGGTGACCATACCGAGCTGAAATTCTTCTGGTTCTCCTTCACCCTCAGAATTTCTGGGGTGTCCTGTACCACTGTGACCTTTCCTTTACTGTTCTGTAGGTCTGACTGATATTGAAGCTGTGAAAAGGGAAAATGTCAGATGTTAACTTTGTGCTGTACAAATTCACTCAGTTTCCTTTGAAGATAAGAAATATATCTATTTTTTTTTAAATTTCTGTACTTACCATGCTGAAGTTCTTCTGATTCTCTCGGACCCGCTGCATTTCTGGTGTGTCAGCCACAGGCACATAGTAGGGCATGTCCTTCTCTGCATCTTCCTTGTATTTTTTCTGATGGAAAAGCCCAAATGGATTAAAAATAGAAAACACAAAACCAGCAATAAACAAACTGGAGTTATTGCTTGTTGAACAGCGCCCATCTTTGTGGAGATGTGAGTTCTCTGTCTGATACAAACTGAGATTACGCCTGTGTGCAAGGTTTATTTTAGACAGCAGGTTATTTAGGAGTAGGAAATTAAGAAGAATCTGCTTAAAAAAGAATTAGCTTTGCAAAGCAAGAGAAATTATTGTGTCACTTGGTACAGTAGTAAAATTAATTTGATTATTGCCATAGAATTCCAGAGCTCTGGAGAGGTTTGTTCCCTGGTGCCTCCTGAACGTTGTGAGAGGTGGTTATTTGGGTGCTCAATTAGTATTTCCTGGATTCCCACAGGAGCAGGATTAATTGCTTCACTCAAGATACCTGGCTGGAAAGGTTCTTGACCTGCTGGGCATGAATAATCTCTGGAGTATCAACAACACTGGTGTAGTTGGCTTTCTCCATTTCTGCCAATTGTTTGTATTTGATCTGTCGGGCAAAGCTCACGTTTAGGTGCCTCGATCATCTCTGCACAACAACTTGCACTGGGTTGAACCAGAAAAATCTCCATTTTCCTTTAAAAAGAGCTCAGGGAGTCGGGGGGTGCCACAGACCTGGCTGGCAATGTCGGTGGCGTTCTTGGCCCTCACAAAATCCGGCGTCTCCAGGGCCAGCTCGCTCAGGCCCTTCCCGCGGATCTCCAGCTCCAAGGCTTTCTTGTACTCCTTCTGCAGGGGAACACAGCAATGGATCACAGCAAAGGGGTGCAACAGCTTCAGCAGCTCCAGATTCACAGCCACAAACCAGGAATTGTGCCAGTCCCAAAGCAGGAACAGCGCCAGTCCCAAAGCAGGGATAGTACCAACTCTAAACTAGGAATAGTGCCAGTCCCAAACCAGGAACAGTACAAATCCCAAACCAAGAATAGTGCCAATCCCAAAGCAGGACCAGTGCCAATCCCAAAGCAGGGATACCTCTAATATCAACTCATAATTATGCACACAGATTATATAATTCCAGATTATTTCAATGTGTGCTTCATGATTTAAATCTTGGTTTAGACCCTTGACTAATTAACTAATGAGTCCGCTGAGTGACTGTTGATCCCAGCTCCTGCTTTCCATCTGAATTCCTGACAGTGACTGTAAACACAGGAAAGAGCTCACTTCAAAGTCCACTTTGGTCCTTAGCCCCTCATCCGTGTTCTTTTCTTCCCTCTACTCAAGAATTTCTAGGGAATGATGAAGTTCACACCAGTGGAAGGGCAGGGATGGATGGAATACTGGGAAGGAATTCCTGTCTGGGAGGGTGGGGAGGCCCTGGCACAGGGTGCCCAGAGCAGCTGGGGCTGCCCCTGGATCCCTGGCAGTGTCCCAGGCCAGGTGGGACAGGGCATGGAGCAGCCTGGGACAGTGGGAGGTGTCCCTGCCCATGGCAGTTGGAGGCTGTTCCATCCACTCAGGCACTTCCCAAGCAGCTCTTCCATACCTCGTTCAGGATCTGAGTTGCATTCTTGGCTCTCAGCATGTCTGGAGTCTCCTCTAAGGCTGTCAGTCCCTTCCCTTTGACTCCTTCCTCCAGATCCTTCCTGTACTCTTTCTGCAGGAGAAGGAGAAAGAAAAACACTGCAAAGCAAGACCAGAGAGAGTTTTACACTCTACCAACTTTGTTGCAAAAAAATTAATGAAAAAAAAATTGCAAAATCTCCAAAAGAAAAAAAAAAAAAAAGAAAGACATTTGGAAAACAATTTGGAAAACAAGAAAGAATATTGTAGAGGGTTATAGAAGAACTACTCCAACAGAAGACAGGGATTATTGTGGAAGAGAAATTGGCAAGGCACACACATATGGACCAGTTAGGCTGAGGGAAGTCAGAGAGGGGCAGGAAATGGGAATACAGTTAAAGGACAAGGAAGAAATGTCCATGGCAAATTAGCTCACAGCACAAAATCCAAGTAAACATGCTCAGTGTGCATGGGGAGGAGAGTGGGGAAGAAGAACTGGTGCTGGGAATGCTGCAGGTGCTGAAGGAGGCAGAGGAAAGAAGCCCAGAGGAGCTGGTACCTCGCTCGCTATTTTGGTGGCATATTTGACATGTAAGAGGGATGGTGTGACCTCCAGGCCAGTGAGGTTCCTGCCCTTCATGGACTCTTCAAAGTCCTTCTTATATTCTTTCTAAACAGAGCAAGAAGAAGAAGAAAAAAAAGTAAACCAGCAAATATTTATTACAATATTTTCATTATGTGCAAAGTTGGAAGGGTATCAATGCCACTGGGTACAGCTGAGGCTAAATGGGCACCTAAACCCTGTTCCCACTAAAACTTGTGAAGCAGCTCAGTGCTTTCCATGGAAACAGGACCTGATCCTGCCTCTGGTTTTTATTTTTCTACTCATTTGTCTATGTAGAGAAAACATTCAAAAGGTACCACAAGGACCAACGGCCTTACACAGCTGCTTTGCAGCCTCCATCTGGGCCAGAGCAGGATTAAACTTCAAATAAACACAAAAAAACTGCTCATGAAAAGAGAATGACAGGTTGGGGAGAACCTGTGACAGCAGAGACATGCAGGGAATAAAAGAGTTTCCGAAAAATGGAGTTTTGAGGTGAAAAAAAAGAAGCAGGGCACTTTGTCTGTCCTGTGATATCACACAAACACTGTCACGTTGTAGAAGTTTAAGTGAAATGAGTTTTGTACCACATTTCTTATTCAAGGACTTGTTTAAGCTTCATTCACTGAGAGCTGATAAAAATTACAGATAATATCTGACTCATTTCTTGACAGGAAGGGGTCATGAATGTTCAATGTAGCATTTAACAACCATCATAAAGGAATCTGATCTATTTTTTCAGTCTATCAGCATACACAAGGTGCAAGTAGAATTGCCTGTTAAATCCCTATTACAGTTTAGGTATAAAAAAGACATTTTCAAGCTTTTCAGCTTATCAGTACTGATGTTACCTCGCTCTGCATGAGCTGAGACTCCTTTGCAGTCAGGTATGTGGGAGTTTCAAAGTCCAACATGGGTTTTCCTTTTTCCTTCTCATACTTTTCTCTGTATTTCACCTGAGAAGAAAAGATAAAAAGTCACGCTCCTAAATAATCAAAGACCTAATTAATTGAGCAGCATGTGCCTACTATCAACAGTTCTGTGGTAAAAGCTAATGTCTAATAGAGTTTGCCTTCCTGAAATTTGTATTATTGACCAGAAAATGTAAAATTTGGTGTCCAGGAAGTAAAATGTCCATGAAGATGAAGAGATTCCTGCTTCAAGTTCTATTATCCAGATTTTCAGAGTGCTGAATGAGGTAATGCTGTGGCTGTGGCCAAGTCAGAGCCTGATTCCAAACTGGAGCAACAAGGACTGACTTAAAAATTAATTACAACCTCATTAACAACAACCTGATTAACAACCATTTCCTTACAGTCCTTTGCTATGTGACCTTTTTGCCTTTCCATACCTTGAACATCCCTGGAAATGTCTAAGGCCAGGTTGGAGCAACCTGGGGTAGTGGGAGGTGTCCCTGCCCATGGCAGGGGTGGGACTGGATAATCCTTAGTGTCCCCAAACCATTCTGGAATTCCATGCCAACTACCAGAACAACCAGCCATAATTTCTAGCTGTGTTCTAGCCATAATTTCTCTCTTGCTTTACAGCCAGTAAACACTTGGAACAGAGAGGATCAGAGTCTAAATCACACTATGAATTTCTCTGGAGGGATTCACTGTTTTGTTCCAGAGGGAAAAACTCCAGGCATGTTTCAAAGCAGCAGGAGGTGCTGTTTTGGATAAAGCCTTTTTGGATGCAGGAAAGGACAGCAGAGCTCTTTTTTGGATCATTGGAATGGATGAAGCAGTTGGAAATACACTGTCAGCAACAACCTTAATTCCTTCACTTCCCATTTTCTGTGACTTCCAGGTCCTTTTTTCTCTAGACAAAAATCCCCCTGAGAAATGTATCATCCTGTGCAAAAAGATCCTTGTGCAGCAGAGGTGAGCAACAGGGATTGACTCTGGAATGAAGGAATCACACTGAGATCTTATCTGTGTATTTTATGTGTTCTGAACTTGGACATGTGCAGGTGTTTCTCCCTGGATCCTTACCCAGGTGTGCAGCGTTGGTGGGGCAGAGAAGCACAGGGACTGTCACAGCCTGGAGGATTTACTGGGAGGATTTTGATGGAATTTGGTGCTCAGTGAGTTGGGATAATGACAAACACACATCCAACTTACGTGGCTCTGGAGTTCTGAGGCCTCCCTGAAGTGAACCTGTTCAAGATTATCTGGCACCACATGGTAGTGACCCTTACTCTTCTCATATTGCTTCTTGTACTGGTACTGAAGGGAAGGTGTCAAAAATTATCTCAATCAAAAAAAAAATCCCTCAGCAAATTTACTTCTTAGGTCCAATCAAAGCAACATTTCAACGGAACATCAAAGAGAAATTAGAAATGCAAGAAGTAAAACAAAAACCAAGAAGTTTAGAACTGATAATGGGGGTTAAAGATGTGGAGGAATAGTTATCTTTTTTATGGTCATTTGGATTGCAAGAAAGGTTTTGTAAAAACCAGGATTAAAAGAAGAAAAAAAAAGAGAAGAGAGAAAACACAGTGGGTAATGAAAAGGCTGTACCAGGCAATAAAGGGTTTTGCCTTTTCTCATTATCAATTACTTTGTTAGGCACAATTATGTGGATTTACAATAGGGGAGTGTTAAGCACAAAATAAAAAAAAACAGATAAAAATAAAACATTTAAATACAGTAATCAGTAAAGAAAAAAGGAAAAAATAAAAAGAAGTATTTGTTAGTGTAGTGCAATCAGTTAAAATGGGATCAAGAATCAATCCGGTAAAAATGATCAGTGTTTAAAATATTAGCAGTTGTACAGGTGATGAAGATTTCCCTCCCCAGAGCACAAACATGGGGACACCGCTGGTTAAGGAGGAGTCATTAGGAAATGAAGGAAGAGGTCACTACCAGGTGATGCCCATGAAGGGAGCAGCTGTTACAGGAGGAGGAGTTAGCAGAGAATTCCCAAGGGAATTCCCACCCGTGGGAGCTGTGGGATCACTCTGAGCTTACAGCGCTGGCGAGCTGGCTCGTGCTCAGCACGTGGTTCATGAGCAGCGACTCCTTCATGTCCGTGACGGGCTTGTGCAGCTTCTTCAGGTCTGCCTTGTACTTCACCTGGGGACACAGGGAGCAAACCCCATCAGGAGAGGGCCCTGCTGGTCCAGCCTGGGCTGGGAGAGCTTCCAACAACACAAAGGAGGGATTTGGGAAGGCGGGTTGGAATTTCCCCCCAGGAAAAGCAACCGCGAACGTACCTCGCTGGCCATGTTGTGGGCATCCTTCAGGGTCTTGTAGATTTTGGCCTCCTTCAAATCATACTTTGGCTTTTTACCCATCTCTTTGGCAAAGTTCTCCTTGTATTTCACCTAAACAGAGAACAGCCAGGTGTCACAGCTGCTGTGCAGGACTCACCTGTTTGGCTGCAGCACCCCCTGTTCCACTGGGGCTGGTTAGGAGAAGAACAAAAGTGCAGGAACTCGAAGGTGTCCACTGGAATAAAGACTATTTAAAATAGACCTGACACAGAAAGAGAATCGACATCTGTTTGATATTTACAAGATGCCACTTGTGATTTTTCTTCCAGTTACATCTCCTCACTGTAAAAATAAAAGAGCCAGGAGAATCGTGTGGCCAAAATTGTGACCCTTGGAGGTGAAGAATTCTTCACTTGATGGGAACAGTCCATTGATTTAAGATGTTTCACAAAGAGATAAAAACAGTGACAGGTATAATAAGAGTAAAATACAAGAAAATTATATCTTATATAATTATAATATTATAGATAACATTAATATATAATATATTATATAAAATATAATATAAGAGCATATGAAAGAGTGTCTAAAAGAATTTTTTACATACTTCTTGGAGAAATAAGAGCTTTAAAAACCTCAAGACTTCAGAGCACTAAAGATTTCAGTACATTGTTATGCACACAGTGTGTTCTGACTGGATTAGGGATAAAGGAGGACAGTAATGATCACAAACAGAACAGTGACACAATTAATTACTAATGATAAATAATTAATTCGATTCTGCAAGAGGTTTAGTAACACTTCCAAACCACATCAGCTTCAGCCAGGTAAAACATAGCAGTGTGAGCCATCAGAATCCAGCAGATCCAGGCTGGAGGCACGGAAATGTTGAAAGGAATGAGATCCATGAAAAATTAAAAGCAAGCAAGCCAGACAGACAAAATCCAACTAAAAAACTCAACTGGATAAACAAAGTGGACGTGATGCTTTACAAAGTTTATGAGAAGAGATGTCCAAGAGAAAAAACCAACAGTTAAAGATGATGCTGACCATTCTTTGCTCCCTCAGTGCCCCTCCAGCAGTTCATTTCCTCTCAGAACCAAAATCATCTCAGCAAAGAATGTTTAAAAGACTCAAGAGTGGTAAAAGAATGGAAAACCAGGATCTCATCACTAAAGGGGAATAAACAGAATTTCTTCTTTTTCCTGTAGATCAGTTTAAGAATCCTTGGTTCCCCTGAGGAGATCCTTGGTTTTCCTGCAGACACCGTGGTGGACATTCAAACATTCAAACATGGCAGCAGACACAGCCAGACATGGAAAAACCAAAATCCTCCTTTTTTTCACTTGGAAATACATGTGTAAAACTGAAATGGCACAGACCTGTCTGCTGCCACTTCCAAATGGGCAATCCAGGCTCTGGTTTTCTGTTTTCCAAAGGTTTTGATGTGGGAAGAAGTCTAAGAACCAAGGAGCCCTCAAACCAGCCCAGGCTGCACTTCTCAGTGGGACTGATTCAGTCATAGTCTGCTCTTCCATTATGAAATTCCAGCCAATAAAATAGTTTCATTAAAGTTTAAATGAAGTTTTAATAGAATAGTTAGAAGAGTTAAAATGATGTTCTGGTGACTGTTTACTGAAAATTACCAGCACCATTGCTCAGGCTGGTCATACACATTTATTTATACATATATTTCCAGGGGTTTTTTGCATTTTTAGACAATAAATGCTCAAATTTGACGGGTTTTTGGGTGAAAAAGGTGAGTTTTCACATTAGGTGAGCGCACTAGAAACTTCCATTAAAAAACTTGGAAGCTCCAAAACCATTATGAAGGACAGAACAACATTTCAAGCTTCACATGGTGCTACAGAATTGCAAGATAATTATGCAAGCAAGAGACAGATGCACAACGATGGCATTAATGTCACTTAATAAAAATTCTCTTACATGACTACTAAGCATATTTGCTTTCTTAAAGGTTCTCATCCAGGGCGTGTCATAGGAAGCAGCTCCATGGCCTCTCATGTGGTGTTTGAGGTACTCTGCCTACAACCAGCAGCAAGAAAGCAAGGTCAGAAAGTCAAAAATCCAGAATTCAAACAGGAAGGGGAGACAAAGAACCAAGAGGGATTGAGGTCCTGCCACAAGATCCTTTTAACGACAAAGTAGAAAGAAAGTGGCTGAAAGAAACCGAGTGTCCGTTCAAAGGATGGAAAATAAGAGTCAGGTAAAGGCTGGTTCTGGTAAAGCCAGTACCCAAAAGGGCTAAAAAAGAGCAGGACAAACACTTCAGCATTTAAAAGATCTTGTCACAACATCATTTTAAGATGATTTTATACCTCCATTAATGACACTGGAAAAGTTTAACAAAGAAATACCTTGTACAGGTATTTAATTTTTATTTTAGCGCCTTCCTTTCCTTTCCCTTTTCCCCTACTCTGGCAATAATTTCAGTTATAACAGCAACATTATAAGTTAATTTTATTTCTCATTTCTCTCATTGCTTTGAAGTTTCACCAACTTTTCATTTTGCCCTTACCTGGCTGGTCAGTTTGGACACCTCCTTGGCCAGCTCAATGTCTGGACGTCCCAGCATGGTCACACCCACACCTGCTGCTCCACGCTTCTTATACTCAATCTAATAAAAGAAATAAATCCTTTGGCAGTGATGAAATCCTCTTTTAATTATTCTACTGGATTTTGTAGTGAAATTAATGCTAAAGGATTATCCAGAGGACTTGAAAACACTCACATTGCTGATTAACTTGGCAGCCTGAGTTGCTTTCTTAATATCTGGTCGATCTGCTATGGGTGTGTAGTGGAGCTTGGACTTGGCATCCTTCTTGTATTCAATCTAACCCATGGAAAAAGACAGAGGAAAGAAAATTAATGAGGTTTATTCATGGGGAATACACAGTAAAGGACACAGCAACGTTGCTGAGAAAGTGCATGGGTTTATTTGGGAAATAATTCACAAGGAATGGATCTGGAAATCTGGTTTTGCAAGTTGTCTACAAGTGAAGAAATAAATGTGGGAAATTCTGTCTGTGTCTGAAGGGATGAAAAAAATTATTAGATGTGATTTGCACCACATTACTTGAAATCCTACCATGGGATTGAAGCACAAATCCTTTATTTTAGTGCATTTTTATATTTGTAAATACTTGTACCTTCATCTTTCAAAATTACACCTGAACATGGAGGCTGGGAGGAAATTCAGAAATCCATAAAGTTGGGTTTTTCCAGCTGAATTTGCTTACATAACCTACGAAATTATTGGAAAAAGAAGGAGAACTTACTGTACTCTGGTTTTTAGCTACTTCCATGGCATGTTTCACCTCAGGAGGCTCCAGCATGACAGAATAATTGGATTTGCCTTTTTCCTTCACAAACTTCTTTTTGTAGTTTGTCTGTCAAGAGCAGAAAGGGCCACGTGTGAGTTTTTAATGTCACATGAAGGAAAATGCTACAGAAACTTGCAAAAAGCTCCCTGAGACTGCTGTAGCTGCATAAAGAGGAAACACCTCATTCCCAAAAGTGGCTGCAGTTTTTGGAGCTCAGGTTGCCAAAGCTTAGCTTATCTTTGGAGATAATGAGCTGGGTCTGAACTCACCTCGCTGACGTTCTTGGTCACCTCCTTCACGTGGACGGTGTCCCGCGTCTCGGGCAGGGTTGTGAAAGAGCCATGGGGCAGCTGCTTCTTGCTCTGCGCTTTGTACTTGTTCTGCAAGCACAGGGGAAAACCAGGTAAAACCCAGCAGTTCAAGGATGGAAGGAAATGAAATGAATAAATAATTGCTGATGTTTTACCTCAGACACCAGAGAGCTGACATTCTTAGCCAGCAGGATCTGAGGGGTGTCTGGAACAACGTGGTAGGTCCCTCGGGCTTTGTTGTGCTTCTCTTTGTATTTTATCTAGCAGGAAGGAAAGATCTCAGTTTAAATAATGAGCATTTTGTCTTCTGACAGGTCAAAAAATAATTACTACAGTTGTGTTTGGTTTTTAGTGCAAAATTTTGTAGAAAATCCCATATTTTGACATTTTACAGCCTAGTCCATATATTCCTATGGCTCTCACTCAGAATATTTTTAATATACTCAATATTAACATATTGTTAGTAATTATTAAAGATATTTTGTGTTATTATTAACAATCTTTTGGGTAGTTATCAAATATATTTTGTGCTATTCCCAATTTATACCTGCAGTGCTTTTGGCGGTTTTCTCCAGACATTTCCATTTCAATACCAGGAATGCAGAGATGCACCTGGGTGTAAGGTCTAGGGGTGTTCAGGCAATGTTAACTTTGAATATTAATTTAATCCATGAACTAGGCCTGTGGCATTTACAAGACCAAACTAATTGAAATTTATTCAGTCAATTTGTTAATTAAATAAATCAATTCAAATGAAGTGAGACTGAACATCTGTTCAAAGCTTCATGGTTCATACAATTGTATTTCCAATGCAACAGTTAAGTAGTGAGTAAAGTGGTAGCAGAGAACTTGGAGGGGAAAGGTGAGTTGAGTACTTACATCACTGGCCAGGATGGCATTATTTAGGGCCAACACTGTGTTTTTATCATCTGTGACAGAAAGTTTGCACCCCTTGAGGAACTCCCGGTCCAGTTTGTATTCGTACTGCAGGAAGAAAAAATAAGAGATAAAGTAAGAGAGTCTCAGATCTTCTCCAATTTTTTAAAAATTCTGAACAGGGGAGATGAGAAAAGGGAATATTCAGGGCATTCTGATTTTCTTACATCACTCTGCTGCAGAGAGGACTTGGCTGCTTGGACAAAGTCAGGCCTGTCAGCGATCAGGTGCCAGTGGGCCTTGGCTGCCTCGTATTTCTTCTTATAATCCAGCTGTTTACAGGGAAAACCAAACAGACAGAGTTGTCATTGGAAGTTGGGTACCTTGCACACAACATACAGAGGCCAATTCTCTTCTGGTCTGTGAGAAGAGGCAAGAAAATGCATCTACACCAGATTAGGGCTTTCCTCTGGGTCAGGCACACTGCAGCTTTTCCACTGCTGGGTGCAGAAAGGAAAATGAAGGCAGAGAAAGGAATATGAAGGACTGAAATGATGTCCTGACTTTGGAGAAGGGGAGAACTTTCAAATCCTTCCTACTGAAATGGGTCACCAATAACAAAAAACACAGGACAGCTTCCCATAAAGCTCTTGCTTTGTCTCCGTGAGCATCATTCCAGGGAATTCCTGGGACAGCTGTGTCTCTGCCAGGAAAGCAGAGGACAACAGGAAGAACAGGCTGTGTGACATACAAGGACCTCAAGGACAACTTGCCCGAGTGAACACTTTAGTATGAAATGAATTAAAATACACTTTATCCTAGCAGCAGATAGGATTAGAAACAATGCCCAAAAAATTCAGTGGAACTGGAAATAATTCCTTGTGGCTTCCACTGCCAGTTCCCAACACCCTCCAGAATAAAATTAAAACATGAGCAAGACAGAACTCACGTTGCTGTTCAGTTTGTAGGCGTGTCTGGGAGTTTTAATGTGAACTGAATCTGCCACGACGTTGCAGTGAGATTTACTCTTCTCATACATTTCCTTGTATTTCAGCTAAAGAAAGGCAAAGATGTAAAAAAGTTTACAAAGATCATATCAGCATCAACAAAAAAAGCATCAAAATGTGAAAAACTTAATTAAAATTGCTCCTGTCTGGATAAAATCTTAACAGGAGAAAATGACTGGAGAAGCATTCAGGGCTCTGGGCTGGTGACGAGGTGGGGATTGGGCACAGGTTGGATTTGATGGTCTTGGAGGGCTTTCCCAACCTCAATGATTCTGGGATTCCATGAAAAATAAATTCCATTGATGCAACTTGATATCAAGCACCTGCCTGAAGGAGGGTCCTCTCCAGTAGCACTTCTCTTTAAGCAGAAAATGTGGCAGTTCTAACTCACCACGAGGCACAGACTGAGGTGTAACAGGATCTATTCATGGGCAGTAATTCTGCCTGTTTCTAGATTTTTGCAGCTAAAAGAAATCTTTGAAAGAAATGTATTTTCTGATAGTTACACTAACTAAAAACTCCTTCAGAGAATCTCAGCATTCAGTTTGGAACTTAGAAAATGTCCTTCAATTCACATCTCTTTCTCTCAATGATCCACTTTAGCATCTGGATAAAATGGTTATTTTTAATTACTGGATTTACTAATTAGGTAGAAATTTATGGAGCATCTGAATGACATTCAGGCTACTTATTCTGCCAGTACCACACTGAGTTTCAGAAGTGCTAGTACCCTCATTTTATTTGTGGATACCTAAGGAACAACAATACAATGGACAGAGAGAAAGGGTGGGAGAAGGAATTAGGACCAGGACTCCTAAATCCCATATTATTCTATCCACTCCCTCTTCCTTTCTCTCTCATTTTTACTCTTCTATTGCCCCACAGTTAAAACATATTTCTTTTAGATCAGAATATTTACCTTACCTATTCACAATATCTATACAAGAAATTAATAAACACAGCAATGCATGAAATATTTTATTCAATCCTCAAAAAACAAAAAAAAAAAAAAAAAAGAAAACCCAGAAAAAAACTTCTCCAAATTAATGATTTAGATATCAGTTCCAGCTCATGGCTTTTATTTCCAGTGAGGGGTGGTTTGCCCCAGTAAAAAAAAGTTCCAAGAGCTCTAGGAGAAAATTATATGAAAAACTTCCTGAAAAACTGGGGGTTTTGAAAAAGCACTGAATGCAGATATCATTTTACAGGCCAATATGGTCTAAGTAGGTGATGATTTTCACTGACAGTGTTACATAGGAGTTAAAAACATCGGCTATCAAGTCAAAAAGTTAATTTTGTGTGGTTTTGATGCCACAGCCACAGAGGATTTACTCACATCACTGATCCTGTCCTTGACCTTGCGCACGTGCAGCAGCATCGGCGTGTCCTGGATGGTGGTGTAGCCCTTGGGCTTGGCTTTGTTGTATTCCAACTTGTAAATAATCTGAAGGGACAAATTTGGGGTTGGATTATTTCTTGGAATCCTTGGTGTCAGCTGGAAATTCCCTGGGGGTGATTATCCCACGCCAAAGGATCCACACTTACGTCACTGATCTGTTTGTTGACCTTTGAGGTCCGTAAATATTCTGGAGTATCCAGAACTGTGGTGTATTTGTCTTTCTTCTTCTCATAGTCCTTCTTGTACTGAATCTGGAGATGGAGGAAGGCTCCAAGTTAATCACACAGAGCAGGACAAAATCTCTTCCAGAAGTGGGATTATACCCACGGATAAAATTGCAAAACCCTCCCACAAAGCCAAAGAAAGCCGAACATGCACCGTGAGCTGAATTGCAAACTCCTTCCTTGCCTAAGAGGCTGCCTGTTTATTTGTCTGATTAATTTTATGGTTATTTCAAGCCAAAATCTCCATGACTGAGCCAAAAAATCAATCTTGGCAGAGCAGTGACTTTTAAACTTCATAATGGACAGTATCTCATTCTTAAATATTCATCATATTCAGTTGAAACTTGGACTTGGTGACCTTGAAGGTCTTTTCCAACCTTAATGATTCTGTGATCAGAATGAAATGTTCATCATCTTGCACAGCAGAAGATAAAAGCAATACCAAATATATCACAATGCCAGGATATTTTAAAGGCTTTGGCAGCAGGATTTGTGCTCGGTAATGATTTTCTTAAAGATCACCTTGCCCTGCTTGGGTTTCTAAACCTGTTTTCACAGAGTTCAGTGAGAACAGGCTGTTCACCAAGAACGGGAATTCATTGTAGACAGCCTGAAGGCAGCTGGAAAAGGTTAAAACACATTTTTTAAAAACAAATTTTCATGCTCTACCCTTTATCAGAAAATAAAACCACGCATTTGAAACGGGACTGTGACAGACAAAAAATGAAACATGATAAACAAATAATCGATGATAACACGAAGTGAACTCGGGGGGACATGCAGGTCAGACATTTCATTTTTTTTGAATTCAAACATACTCAAAGTTACCTGCAAGGAGTTTTTAATGAAAGAATAGAAATCCACAGAAAAATGAAAGAGAAATGTCTGAAAGACCTTCAGTAATTTATTACTGAAGAGTGTCACTACTGGCACAGGCAATAACAAAGAATTACAATTCCCTCGCACAGAATTGTTTCCTACTGTTGCATTTCCAGTCTATCATTTATATGCCAGTTCCTGATGAGGAATCATTTTTCCCACTGCAAGCAGCTGTGATTTCAGAGCAGAAATAACTGTTCGGTGTCTGATACCATTCTGGGCAGAGTGGGAGATAAATGTTGGAATCTCCTTGTCAAATCCATCATGTTCTTTCTGAATTAAGGAACTGAGGTTATGGAAAGGTGGCCAGGCCAAGAAGTGGTGTCAGAATGAGGATTGGGTTAGGGAAATACCAGGAAGAGCTAACATCCAGTATCTGAAATGTATGGAAAATTGCTGTTCTATACAAATATGTGCAATACATACCAATTTTTTTATAACGCAAGGAGAAAATGGGGACAAGCTCAGCTTGAGCTGAGCGACGTCCACGTGACAGCAAGTATTGTTTCAGATATTCTGTTTTATTTTATCACAGCCAGCATTAAGCACAGTGAGGAAGCTCTGGGGTCTGAACTCCATGGAAATCTAGGGAGCAGTAAATATGACAAGTCCAAGCAGCTAAAGTGGGTATCTAAGGTGTCCTAGAGCAGCAGCTCTGCAGATTACCTGGCTCCACAGGTATGTGTTGTAGAGTGCTGTCAGCATATCTGGCCTCAGAATTTCATTGCATCCGTGCTGCAGGAGCATCTTGGCAAAGGATTTATAGCTTTTCTGTCCATGCAAATGGCAACCAAGGACAAGAGAGACTCATGAACAACATGAACAACGACACAGCTCTAGATCCCAGGCACTTGGAGAGTGGAGAGATTTAGGCAAGCTGCTGTATGTATTCATCCACATGTGCATACAATTTACATCTGAATAATTAGCACTGTTGTCAAGAGTCAATACTAAAAAAATTGCCTACACTCACATTAGGGAGATTAATAATTTTTTGGGGGAGATGAAGGTAAATTAGAGATTAAGGCAAATATGTCCCTGTTGCTTCATCTAGAAATGATTTGAAAAGAGAGGTTTTAAAAAATAAATGCTTGATTCTGCATTTTTTAAAACCTCTCCAGTGGCTTCAAGAGGGACTGGATTCCTGATGTCCATTGATGCACAATCATGGGAGTACATACAGGACAGATGCACAGAGCAGCTCACACAAAAAGTGACTCCTTTTTGGGTGGCAGGATGGAGACTGTGTGAGCGAGTGAAGAACCATCACAGTATCACAGGGCTGTGATACTGCTGGGTGTGAACATGGCACACAGAGATTTTAGAGAGAGCTTCTGGGCTGCTCCAGGTGCTCCCACAGTACCTGACTGCTCAGAGTGCTGCCCCACTTGGCCAGCAGATTCCTGGGATCATCCACAATAACGCTGTACCTATCTTTGAGCTTCTCATAGGCAGCTTTATATAATTTCTGCTCAGAATAGCATAATACAGTGTAACAAGAGAGAGTTAAGATACAGAGAGATCACTGTTATCACCTCTTTACAGGCTGGGGTTGAAATTCACGTCCAAAAGAGAAAAAAATACATTAAGGATGGGAAGGGAAGGGAAGGGAAGGGAAGGGAAGGGAAGGGAAGGGAAGGGAAGGGAAGGGAAGGGAAGGGAAGGGAAGGGAAGGGAAGGGAAGGGAAGGGAAGGGAAGGGAAGGGAAGGGAAGGGAAGGGAAGGGAAGGGAAGGGAAGGGAAGGGAAGGGAAGGGAAGGGAAGGGAAGGGAAGGGAAGGGAAATTTCCAAATAGTAAATGCATTTCTAAATTGCCTCTGGAAGGCCTACAATTTAAGGATGTCTATATTCCATCCCTTCAATAAGCAATTTTACGGCTGACTTTCTTCATGAAAAGTAACTGCAGAAGCAACTCTGTATTGTAGATTCCTGAGTTGAGTCCAAAGAGAACACAATGAGATGTTACTAAAAACATCACTTAAATAACAAAAGATACTTAGGCAAGTTCAGTTTAATGTATGGAGCCCCCACTGGTAAACTCTTACCCATTTATGTTTGTGATATTAAATTTTTCCTTATTCGCTCTATGAACAATAAAAAGACTGAACAATTTTAATGAAAACTCTGGTATTTGTTGTGAAACAGTTTTCCCTACCTAGAACAGGTAATACAGTAATAAACTTACTGACAGGAAATGATACAACATAATGGCTGGTGAAATAGAAAGAAATATCAAGATATAAATCTAAATATCTGCTTCTTTGATGAAAAGCATCAGATTTTGATGTGCTTTTCCAACTCTAAGCTGACAGGAGTCACCCTGAACATGGTGTTTACCATGGAATTTGTCCTGGGGGTGTAGAACAGCAATCCTACAGTGGTGATTTGATTTTTAAACCCAGAGGTGTTCATTAACCCCCTTCACTATTAGGTTGTGTAAATTGTTTCTTTAGCACTACAGGAGAAAAACAAGAAAAAGTTGAGTAGTAGAGTGGAAAAATTCCTGAAAAATCACTGAAATTAAACAAGCTGTGGTAACTTCAAAAAGACAAAACTGTCTTCCTAATACCAATAAAGGTTTTGTCAATGTTTTAGGAAAGCAATTGGAATTCTCTCTATGCCTTTTTCAGATGGAAACCAACACAGTGTTACCACACCATCAGCATTATTTAAGTCAGCAAAGGAAAAGCTCCTTTGCCATGAAAAATTAATGAACAAGGGTGGGGATTTCACTTTCTAGGCTCTGCAAACCTTTTGTGTGCTAATACTCAGAAAAACAACAACCTTGTCTTTCATGACTTCAGGCTGATCTTAAGGCATCTTCAAGCCTGAATATAAAGAAGGACAACCTTCAACTCTGTATTTACTCACAGACTAACTACTTAAGCCTGAGATGAGAGAAATCTTTACTTACCCCATCCATCAGCTGAGTTGCATATTTAAAATGCTCATTGATTGGAGAGTCAGCCACGTACTTGAACTGGGACTTGGTCTTCTCAAAATTCTCCTTGTACTTACACTGGAGCAAAAGAAAATCAAACACACAAAACCCAGCCCATGTTAATCCGAAGAAGGATTAAGGCAATGAAAATGTGATTTTAGAGGTAACCTGTGGCAAAATCAAGGGGGAATTATTACATTTGTGAGTTCAACTTTTCTAACAGCAACAAATTGTTGTAAATGTACAGCAAATGTCAAAAGCCATTCAGCAACAATTCAGAGGGTTTCACTCACCCCACTATAGAGCACTTTATTCTTCTCTGCCAGGACAAAACTTGGAGTATCCCACACGTAACAGCCAGTGCCTTTGAGCCATGCCAGGTCTTCCTTGTATTTGATCTTTAGAAAAGAAGTAAAAAGACTCAGTTTTAAGCAGATAATCGGTGTTGAAATGAACCTCAACACAAGGTGTGGCAAACAGAGTTGCATCCATGATAAAATAAATTAGTTTCTCATATTTTTTTGATGGACTCAGTTTATTCACACACCTAATCTAACATTAGCTATTGGAGTTCCTGTGACATTACAAATAATCTTGTACAGTTAAGGGGTCATTGTGTATGACCAGAAATGTACAATTAAAGGTCATTACAGGGTTAAACAAACCTAAGCAAATACAACTGAAATTAATTAAGATGATTTGCTAATTTGACAAGGGGATGTGCTGCAATTTTAGCCATCAGATTCTCTCTGTCAGTTCCCAGATCTGCCAGGGCAGAGTGTAAATCACTGAAAAATGTCACCTCCTTTCCCTTTGTTGAGAAAGAAGGCTTGGGTTTCATTTTGGAAACCACTGGTAACTTTGAGCCTGTGCCATGCAGGAGCTGTTTGAACTCACATCACTGATGGCATCCGTGACCAGGCGGTGATGGGCGTGCTCTGGGCGGTCTGGGATGGATCTCCAGATTCCCAGCTGGCTCATGTAATTTTCCTTATATTTGATCTATAGAGAAAATGGAAGAATTAAGTAAAACAATTGAAGAGAACACTCCAATTCCCCTCTCTTTCTGAAACATCAGAACTAAAGGAGTGGAAAAGAGATTAATTTGTAACATCAACAGCAATCAATATTCCAGAGAAGGAAAGAAATCAACACTAATAATGCTGATATTTCTCTAATTATTTGTCATATTTAAATGGAACAGAAGGATAAATGGCCTATTTTAGGTTATTAAGTGGCAAACACTAATTAGGAATGAAGATGTTGTACATACACTGCTGATGTCATCAGTGACCTTCCTGTGATAGACAATGTCCAGAGCATCCTTCACTGTGTGGTACTTGCCCTTGGTGTTCTCAAAGGTTTCTTTGTAGCGCAGCTGGGAAGAAAAAAACACACAAAAGAAGGGATTAACGTGCCAGGAATTGTTTCAGTTAAATTCCTCACTTCTCAGGAATGATATCCAGGGATGTGTTGCTGCCTGACATCCCAAAGTAAGCCCTGAGGAATTTTAAGAGGCTGCAATTGCCTATAATCAGCTGTAATTTCACTGAGATTTATGGTGAAAAATAGAGAAAATTTCACCCAATTCATTTTCAGATTGAAGAAAAAACATCCCTGCATCACAGGACTGCTCTCTAGAATGGCACAAGTGCCACTTTCAGTATAAAAAATTACTTATCCCTTCTTCTGGCATAAAAAACTACTTATCCCTTCTTCCCTGTCCTCATCCAGAAGAAAGCAGGAAGATCATCCCAGTCTGTGGAGAAAGACTTTCTCAGAGGAGAAATTCCCATGTACAGAAGAGCTGGGATGTTCCTTGGCAGTATTCAAAAATCACTCTTAGAGCAGTAAGACTAAATAACCCTAGAACAAAACACCAGCCCTGCACATGTCCTTTCATATCCTGCTAGTTCTGAAATATATGGAAAAGCTCTCACAAATGAGCATTTTTTAATTGCCTTAAATCACAAATAACTATTCCACGCTTGAAAAAAATCCATTTCACCTTACCAACCTCCTGTGCAGCAGCTCAGGTAATTTTTCTCTCTAATCTACTTCTGAATTAAAAAATGAACACATTCTCAGTGGCAGGGCAGTTTACTTCTAACACAAAACTGAGATGAAAAAGCTGATAAAAGTTATTCTATCCTGGCCCCAGCATCAATCACTTCACTCCAGTCTGCTCTATTTGGAGACTTGATGCGTAAACAAATTATTTTAAGTCTATTTTTACTTTGTTGTAAGACCACACTTCAGTGCAATGGGAAATGAAAATGAATTCTAATAACTGGGGGGGAAAGGCCTTAAAGTGGAATCAAATCAAAACTTAACAACCCTAATTTCAAATGGAAATGGACATGCACATTTTTATGACCCACACTGAGATATTCTCTGCTTTGCATGTTTTTTCCCCAGTGATCTTTTTTCTGTTATTTCCATAAAGAATCCATGGAAAAGCAGCAGCAGGAGTGTTCCTGGAGTACTCACATCACTGGCATTCAGGTAGGCTCTCTTGGCTCTGATCAGCACTGGGGTGTCAGGGACAGGGGTATATTTGTCCTTCATCTTCTCATACTGGATTTTGTACTTTTTCTAAGAGACACAGCAAAAGTGAGGAGTGATAATTGCAATTTTAGAAGCATTTGCCAATCTGCAGAAAAGCTTATCTTACAAAATACTGAAACATATTTTCAGAACGTTTTATTTTATCAGAACTTACAAAGGAAACGTGGAATTTGAGTATAAGAGAGAAAAAAAGTAAGTGAAAGCTAAACAGATTTGAGCCTTGAAATTACCACTAAAATTATAAAAAAAACTTGTAGGAGTTCAGCATAATGGTACCAAATTTAAAAACCAAGACTTTACCTCACTAATCATGTCCTTGACATTCCTGGCATGTGTAAAGGCTGGAGTCTGACCATCAGCATGATGGTGGGGTCTCTCTTTTGTGGCAAGTTCCACGTACAAGTACTGCAGCAAGAAGAAAATAATCAAAAAAATACACACTTCAACTAAATTCTACTTTATGTCTCTGAAAAGCAGCTGCAAATTCACAATATACACATAGCCACTGCTTCTTTTAAGAATTTCAAGTCATTTTTAAAAGGTCTGAAAAGCTTTTGCTGTACTTTAACAACATATTAAGAAGTATCCCCTGTCTGGATTTATATCAGCACAAATTTTTCACCTGGCTCTGTATTTTCTGTCCTTTCTTGGCTCTTATGAAGTCAGGTGTATCAAGGACAGAAGTGTATTTTGTCTTCAGCTCGTTGCCTGCAGCTCTGTAAACCAGCTGGGAAAAGACAGGTCCAGGAATTATTTCTTCTGCTGTTATTTAGAAGCTGCACAATCACAGCTTTGCAATTATAACTTCTCATTTATTTCAGAAAAAAACCACAGGGAAGGGTTCATTACAGCTGCAAAATTGGGCAGAAATAACAGAATTTACCTCACTCAGATGGGTTTTCAGTTCCTGCACTGTTCTGTATCCAGGGGTATCCAACACCACGTTGACTTTAGGCCACATTTTCTTGGCAGTACTTGTGTAGATATAATTGGACTGGAAAGGAAAAGCAGTATTAATAAAGGAAATGTTATAGTGCTACCCAGCAGTGCTTCAAAACAACTAATTGGCTGCATGGCACAAAATCCTCTCATTCTTTGCTCGTTTTCATGTGTTTCACTTCCTGCATGCACAGAAACAAATCCATTGTTGTCATACTCGTTTCCCAGAGGAGAAGTCTTACCCAGAGCTTCCGGAGCTCGCGAGCACGGACCATGTCAGGAGTGTCATACAGGAAGCAACCCAGGCCCTTCAACCACCTCAGGTCCTCTTTGTATTTATTCTACGAGAGACACCACAATCAACAGTCAACTTTTGGGAGAATTTCAATCGTCAGTCCTTAAACACAGTTACAGAACATTTCTTTTGTTCCAGAATAGAATGGAAGGGAGAGAAACCCAATCCCACTCCCAGTAGAGAAGTTTTGGGCCTCACACCAGGTGTGTGAGCAGCAGCTGCTTACGTCACTGGTGATGTCCCCGACGTAGCGACAGTGCAGCACGTGAGGGGTGTAGGGCAGGGAGATCAGGTGTCCCTGCATCTTGAAGAAATCTGACTTGTAGATCAGCTGAAAAGAGAGAACAAAACAGCATTTCACATGTTTGCTCAGGGAATAATCCCAGTTTCTTCTGTTGTTCTGTTAGGAGGGCACCTACATCACTGACAGCCTCCTGGGTGGCTCTGACTTGGCGGATTTCGGGCGTGTCAGGGGTGGTGTGGATCTTGTCCTTGTTCTTGTGGTACGTTGCCCTGTACAGCCTCTGTCACAAGAGACAACATTCTGCACTTTAACATAGTTTAAAACATTGGAAAACCTTGAATGGCAAAGAAGCTCAGCACACCATAAGCACTTCTTAGACAAATTACTGTTTTCTACCCAGGTGGAGATTTTCCATAATTGTTTTCAGTAGGAGAATCTCAGACTCTAATCCTAAAAACATGTAAATACATATATTTAATTTTCATGCTGTTAAAGCCAATTATCAAAAAAGTGAAAAAATATATATAAAACTATTGCAACCCAATTTTACACAGATACAATAATTTCTATTCAACTTTAATCACAGCTAATAAACTTAGGTTGCAATTTTATATTATGGTAACAGTTTCAGCCTGGATCAATGATCCCTCACCATTCTTGATGGATACTTCTCTAAATAAAAGCCTAAAGGAAGAGGGATCCTACAACTTCCCAGTCAATGTACTCTCATTATGCATATTTTGGGCACTGCAAATACAACTGAAAGCAAATACATATATTTACTGTACCTCATTAATGACTTGATTGACCTTCCTCACGTTTTCAAAGCCAACATCTTTAGGTCCCAGAGTGTAGCCCTTGGCTTTCATGTGTTCATAGGCTTCTTTATATTTCAGCTATAAAAAGTACAACAAAAACAAGACAGAAACTAAATTTGACCATCATTCTACTTACACTGCACTTCTGACAGCAATTTATGCTCTATAAAGAGACATTTTTAGAGATAAACAAGTGAGATGTAGCTGTATCAGAGTTAAATAAATAAACACATCATAATTATTTCTCCCTCTATCATATGGCCCAAGGTTAATAATATATTCCATTTCTCTTGCTTCTAATAAGGTATTTGCATATTGCTGAGGAAATTTATATTTTGATAGCAAAGGTCCAAGCTGAGAGTCCCTTATCTGGGGCTGCTGATCATTCCCATGGTGTAGAAGGCTTTAGTCCCTGACTTACATCACTGCCGATGTGTTGGACGTGTTTGGCATGCTGGAAGTGTGGAGTGTCCGTGGGAAGGCTGTATCCAGTGGGCAGAGCATTCACACCAGCCCAGCGATACAAATTCTGCAAGAGGAGAGAGGAAAACTTTGTGCAACTGTGAGCCATATCTGAGAGGAAAATCCCTTCATCTCAGAAATCCCTCAATCAACTGGCAAAAGATTTCCCTCATGTCTGCATTAAAATGCATCCTTGTTGCTTAAATGAGGATATTTTCCCACTTTCATTTTAGAGCAGTGACATGCAGCTTCACCTGAAAAGCTAAAACCAGATACTGACATCCAAAGAATTTGGTGTTTCAGTATCAGAAACTCTGTGGAACCCAGTTTTGTAATTACCTCACTCTGTATTTTGTTTGCATTATATGCCCGCTCCAAATCCACTGTTTTATCAGTAGAGATCATCTTGCCTTTGACATTCTGCTTGTAATCACCACGATAGACAGCCTGGGAAAGAGAAAAAGTCGTAATTGCCAGGTTCTCTCACAGAATGTTTTGTTTGCACACAATGGGAATTGATCCTAAAGAAACTGGATGAAGGTTTTTTGGCTTCAGGCAACTAATGGTTTTAGTGATTGTGTCTACAATGAGGTGTAGATAACCAGCAATGAATAAATTATTAAAATTAAGTTATTAAAAAATATTAAAAGTCACATTTCTAAAGGTGGTGAGGTAACAGCACTTGGAATAGCGGCTGGCAGGTGAGACAAGCACTTACTTCACTTAAATTCAAGGCACTGAGCACATTCTGGACGTAGACAGGAGTGTCTGTGACCACAGTGAAGTCCTTCTTCATTTTTTCTGCCTTAGATTTGTACTTAATCTGCAGAGAGAAATAAAAGAGCTCTATTTACTATTTATTTTATCAAATAATTATTCTTTTAACAAAGCAGCACTGAAACAGAAAGTATATTGAAACTATGGCTGGTTATTTAATGAACCCTTCAACCAAGAAGGATAAATAACATTTTCCAGACTACACCTGGAGTAGAACAAAGCTACAGTGAAGTGAAAAAGAAGACTAAGAAGCAAACCCAGAGTTATGCACTCACATCATTGCGAAGGTCATAGGCGTGCTTGGCATGGAGGATTTCAGGAGTGTCCCAGACAAAGCAGCCAATGCCTTTCAGCCAGTTCAGATCATCCTTGTAGACCACCTAAGGAATCAGAGAAGGAACCTGTAAGAATCCCATTAGGATCTAACCCCTCATTTCTAAATCACTCTGAAATACCCTGTCAAATGATGGCAAGGGGAGTTTCTACCACTCTGATTTTTTTTTTTGTTTGAGAAAATCAAAACTATCCCTTTTGGAATTTAAATAATTTTTGTTCAATTTGCTTCAATTTGGGCAATAAATTAAAAATCCAATGAATTTTTTAAAAAACTACCTGCACATCCTACTGGGCACTGATTTACTGCCAGATCCTACTGCTGGGCTGACCTACCTAGGCAAGTGTGTAGAAGCTTTGCCCAACCAGGATTTTCTCAGACTTCCAAAGTTTCCACACCTCATGCAACCAAATAAAGGACAATTTAGAGACAGGGATGGCTGCATGGGTAGAAGGGTAATGTTATGACCCAAATGCCTACACTGATAGCATTGAAATTATTGAAATTGTTGCACAGAGAGGTTGTGGACTCCCCACACCCAGGAGTGGCCAAGGCCAGGTTGGACGGCTCTTGGAGCACTCTGGGACAGTGGGAGGTGTCCCTGCCCATGGCAAGGGGTGGAATAGATGAGCTTTAAGGTTCTTTCCAACCCAAACCATTCCAGGATTTTCTGATTCTATTCAACTAAGCCCCATCTCAACTACACATTCATTGCCAAGTGTTACAAAACCACAACACAACGAAGCGAAGTGACGACTTCAGAGCACTCCTGCGAAATTTTTGCTAAATTATTTCCTCTAACAGAGCATAAATGAAGGAACGATCTCAGCAGTGAGCCAGGAAGAGGTGATTTGTGGACTTACATCACTGACTTGGTCGGTGACTTTTCGCACGTGGGCGTTGACCTGCAGGTCTGGCAGGCAGATCCACTCGTGGAGCCGCGTGCGATAATCGACCTCGCTGATCTTCTTCTGGGCATCCTTGGCTGAAATGATGTCCACCATGTCTGGGATAATGTGGACCTTGGCTTTGGTCTTCTCATAGGTTTCTTTGTACAGACGCTGTGGAGTCAAAGCACAAACTGTCAGTAAATTTGGAGGAAATCATTGCTGTTTTCATGGTATGTCAGTGGGAGAGCGATCGCTTTGGCCATGACTAAAACTTGTATCTGGCCTGCTCTAAAAATAATTTGCAGAATCTCAGCAATGCAGCTGAAATATTATTTGTTCAATTTTCATTGTGCTGATGGGTTAAAAGGAGGCAGATGATGATTTTACCCACAATTACACTAAAGGTTTGGCCACGCAGGCAATGCAATAATTGAATTAAAACTGAAATTTATGGTTGTATCCTAGAATTTGGCAAATACTGAACACTGCCAAATGCACGTGGGAATGTAATGTCTGGATCACAGCACGTGGATTCTTTGAGGGGTGGCTTCTGAGATAAGCATGGCTTTATCAGGAAAACTCATGTCCAGAAGCAACACTTACGTCAATGTTGAACTTCCCAACTCTGAGGCACCTTGCTGTATTGGGATCATCCTCAACACCTCTGGGGAGGGTGTACAGGGCTTTGAACTTGTCATATTCCTCACGGTACTTGACCTGAGCAGAAGCAAAGAAATGCAACGATTAACTGGCTCTGATGGGTCAGTTGTGTTTTTGGAACAAAACTCATCATCATTAAGCAAGAAGTTGAGTCCAACAAGTAGAGAAAGGCTTTAAAGCAGGATTTTGGTTTTCTGTTTTGTCTGAAGTGGTAAAGAAAGCACATCATAAGAATGTAAGAATAACAGCTGACTAGAGCATTTTAAAAATCAATAGATGTAGTGTAAGGTACTTATTTATTGTTCCAGCTCTTTCATTTAGAGAGATCTGTGGAGTGGTCTCTCTTAATTCTAAGTTCAGTAAAGCCTAAGTTGTTTTCTATACTTAATAAGCATTATTTGAAGATTTTTGGTGTTTTTCTGACCTGGAGGCTCATGACATTTAGACTAGAAAAACCCTAACATTTTCAGTTTGGATTACTATAAAAAAATTACTTTTTTCTCCATGACAAGAAGCCACAAAGGACTGTTACCCAAACAATTATCAGAGAAAAATTATTATCTACAGATATATATTACGTCTCAGCAAAAAAGGGAAGCTAAATTAAAGTTTAAAAAATATTTATATCCATAGTAGATGCACGACATGAAGGATTTAATTGTTAGAATTCATGATCTGATTTAAAAAAATATTTAATTCACTTACAATGCTTGCATTGTGCTTCAGTTCTTTGGCACGTGCTAAGGCTACAGCATCTGAGGGCATTGCATAGCTGGTGGCCTTCACTTTTTCCCAGGCTTTCTTGTAGAGATTCTGTGGGGAAATAGAAAGTTTGTGTGAGTGGAAAAATAATTCTCATAAATAATAACCAACAACCAATAGAAATCAAAAGCCCTTTTGCTTTTATTTAGACACCACACAGTAAAATATTGTAAACAAGACATTAATACCTAATATGAAGTTTAATCTTGACAGTGCATGTAAAGGGTGATAAAAATGCTTTCTGACTATTCATGTCTGTTCTCATATGAGGGTTTTAGTTTTGTTCAGGTGTAATTTTGTTCAGGGAATCCATTTATTAATCCAGGTGTTTTGCCAAGACTGGCATTACATTTGGAAAATATGGCCCTTGCCTGAAATACAACATCTCCCCCGAGATCAGGTAGTGCAGAGGGCCAGCACTGGCTTTGATAAGCTCCTTGTTTGGATGTTTATCTTCAAACAGAGTGAGCAAACAAAATAAAACAAAAAACCCACATTAAAGGTCTGAAGAGAAAAAAAAATCCTGTAGAAACACTTACATCACTATAGAGATGTTTCAAACTATGAATTCTTTCTGAATCCACTGTGTCAGTCACAGTTGTGTACTTGTCCTTAGTTTTTTGGAATTCCTCCTTGTATTTCACCTAGAAGATGAAAGCTGGGTTTAGTGAATTGTTTCAATGCTCAGAAGGACAATCCTGAGTAGAAAAGGTGGGGATTCACCTCACTGGCATTGGCAGCACTTTGCAGAGCAGTCACATAGACAGGGGTGTCTGTAACCACACTGAAGTTCTGGAAGTTCTCCTTCCCTGCAGAGGTGTATTTTATCTAAGGAAACAAAACCAACAAAACACTCATTATAGTGCTGAAATATAGTACCTGGAAATCCCCTGCCTTCCTTTAAAAAAAACTTCCTTTAAAATCACATCTTTACAACTGAAATTGAGGATTACAGCTCACTTAAGACCAACTCTAAAAGTGACAGGTCATAAAATAGAAATACTCAATATACAGCCAGGATGAACCAAGGAAAAATGAAATTAAAAACCACAGTTGTCTTTCCATTCTCCTAAGTTTTCTCCTCCTCCAATAACACAAGTGATGTCTCTACAGAAGCAATTCAAAGATTGTACTATCACAGTTTGAACAAAATATTTCTGATGTAACAGGAGTCACTTCCTTCTGCTCTGGACTAGGACATGTCAACCTAAAAGGAAACATAAATGGAAAATATATATATATATATAAATATTTATTTATTTAAGGAAAACATACTTACCTGGCTCTGGAGGTCATAGGATTTCTTAGCCTGTAGGATTTGTGGAGTATCCCAGACATAACATCCAAGTCCCTTCAGCCAATTTAAGTCATCTTTATACACAGTCTACATGGAAGTGAACAGAACATTAAGTTAGGAAGAAATTTGCCTTCTGCCAATCAAACCAAGGAATTCTGCATACTAATTAGCCAGGCAATTAACACACCCTCCGATTTTATTGGGAAGGTTGGTTGGCCCAAGCTGAGACACCACTGACTGCAGAATATGAGCACCATTCTCTCAGCTGTGGGCTGATACAATCCCAACAAACAAGGGGAATTCTTTTCCAGACCCACTGGATCCAGAAGGATTCTTGATGCTGTACTGGCCCCTGTGCTAATTCCAGCATTCCCAATTACAATAAATAAGGATCACTGCAGTGATTGGTACTAAGAATCTAAAGCCATGGTTATTAATTTCATATTTAAATATCATGGAAGATATTCGAAAGTATTTTATATTTAAATAACTTGGAATAAATGATGGGAAAGGCTTCTATAATGTCAAACAAATGGGTTCAGTAAGTTCATGTAAGTTCTAGAAGGGTTTGGACAACACCCTCAGGCTCCTGGTGGGACTTTTAGGGCGTCCTGAGCAGGGCCAGGAGTTGGACTGGATGACCCTGATGGGTCCCTTCCAACTCAGCCTATTCTGTGATTCTAAATAAAAGATAAACATACATCACTCAGAATCTCCTGGGCTTTTCTGGCGTGGATAACATCATTTTCTTCCGGTGAACAATTCCACTGATGGAAGTAAGTGCGGTATTCCAGGTCACTGAGGATGTACTGGCACTTCTTGGCTAGGACGTGGTTCATCATGTCGGTTGGAATATGGACATTTTTCTTGGTGTCTTCATAATTCTTTCTGTAGGCCAGCTGAAAAGCAAAGATTGGGGAAAAGGTGAGAGAAAAGAAGAGTGATTTTCTGCATCATTTTGGATTTTGGACTAAAAGGTGACAGCACAATCTGAGATAAATTTCCTGGATTTAGTAGCTAAACTCCCATGGGATTCAACAGGATGAAATTTTAACTTGCATATTAATAACCCTTTATTCTGATGAGGTTCTAGAAGGACAAGAATTACCTCCACTTGCAGTTTTAACAGCGGATGAGAAAACTAACAAGTCTTCAGGATTAAAAAAGTCATGCTCCAAACATGGTTTTTATCTAATTAAAGACAGAATATTTGGGATTACACTGATTTTATGCCCTGCATGACATGCTGTATGTGCAGTGCTGAGAACAGCAACACACCAAATGTGCATTTACTTTTCCAGTTCTTAAATTCCTATTTCTACTCAAAATCTACACTTTTATTTGTAAAGGAAATGAAACACACATGGCATTTTTTACTGCTCAGATCCTTACACTGAAATAGAATAAGGGTTTTTTCCTCATTCTAATATTTCTAATAGCTAAAAAAATACCTTCTCAATCTCCTAAATCATTTAAAATTCAATTATTCAACCCACATATAAAATAAGCATTCAGGAAACATAAACACGTTGAAATAATTTTTACTGATATTATTGTGGATTGATGTTGAGGTTGGACTTAGTCTTGCAAATCTTTTCCAACCTTAATGATCCTGTGATTCCATAGTTCTATTAAGCTTTGCAATATTTATGCTTAAGTAATGAAATAGTGAATTTCATCACTGGAATAAATGGTGCAATAAAGCAAATGGAAAATATTCCAGTCAGACTCATTCGTTCCTTACCGCGCTCCTCATTTTCTGGAATTCCAGGGAGTGAATGACACCAGGGAAATCACCAATATCCTTCCCAGCCAGGTAATGGCCTTTCAGCTTCTCATATATTTCCTTATATTTAAGCTGAAAAATATTCACGTGGAAATTTTAAACATTCATTCTAACAACATATTGGGGGGGAAAAAGGGAAAGAATGGGAAATCCCTCCTGACCTCGCTGTTGATGTGGTTTGCATGTTTGGCTCCCACAAGTGGAATGTATTTCTCATCCAGAGTGTATCCAATGGGCTTGCTCAGTTCCCAAGCCTTCTTATAATGTTTCTAGACAAACAAAGCACATACAGGTTTTGATGAAAAAAATCAATTTTACTTCCCAAGAAGCCTGACTCTGCCATTCATACACACATGGGATATGACATGGAATACAGGATATTTTCACAGAGTGGGTCCCAATAAATTAAATGGAGAATGTTCATTTTGAAAAGTCATTCAATGTGAGGCACACAGAACAAGTGTTCACTTCAGAAAGCTACCTGAGCACAAATTTGAGCTGATTTCTTCTTTCTTTACTATATTTACACCAGAAGAGTAATAAAAATATCCAAAATATAGATATGAACTCTTGTTTAAAAGTGCAGTATAGAATTGAGATTGATAATTTTAAAGATGATCAAAATTGTGAAAATCTTCAAGAAATACTGGTGTTTATTAAAGAAACATTAGTGCCAGTGGCACTTTCCTAATACGTATTTTGTTAAATATTAAATATATTCACCTTCAGACAAAATTATGAAGTGCCTAGTCATATGAAGGAGTAATCACTTATATTTTCAAAAAATAGAGGTTTCTCATTAAAATTAGTGAGACAACTCAAAAGTAACTGCTTAATAATGTAAATCATCTACAGTTTTCCTTTCTTATGAAAAAAGTAAATTTAAAATTTATCAGTAGTCTCAGAAGGTATTATTGGATGGAATTATATTTGGTTTTGTCACACTATTATGACTTCCAAGCATCACACAGCTGTGCCTTAAGATCACTTCAATAAGGAAAGAAATTATCCTGGTTCCAATAATCCAAACTGGGAAAAGCTGAAATAAAAAGGGATTAAATAACTTTCCCAGTGCCTCTACTGAGAGTACAACAGTTCCTCGAGTCCACCACACATCCCTTTTAAAGCAAGGGAATCAGTGCTTAGGTTGATATTTATGGGATCTCACCTCACTGTGGAGCAAGGCCATGTCTTTGGCGTGGTGCAGAGCAGGAGTATCATCAGACCCAATATACTGACCTTTCTCCTGGTTAAATGTTTCTTTGTATTTTAGCTACAAAAGAAAACAAACACAGTGTTAATTCCACAGGAGAAATACATTATTATCATTATTATTACTACTACTCCATCTATTAGAAGGAGACATTAATTTTCTCTTAAGTTATCATGCAATAATGTTGTGTAGGACATTCCAGCCACTGTAGTACCCAGGCAAATGTCCCTGTGTCACCTCAAAATCCACATGGTATTCTTAAAAAATTTAAGATACTGCTCAGCAAATACAGTTTAGCAACATCAGGAACTCCACAAACTGTTCACCAAGAACAGGACTCAGTTTTCAACTACTATAAGAAAAATCTTTGCAAACTCTAAGTCAGGGACATGCTATATTCTTCTGTAGGAAAATGTTAAATTTTCCTATAGAAATATTAGAAATATCGAAATTATTGAATAATATAGAATACTATTCAATAATATAGGGAGATTAGAAATACAGAAATATTGAATAATATAGAATTATTATTGCTATAGAAATACAGCAAGATTGTGTTGTTCATTCATATCACTTCTTACTAAACTTATTTACCCCAGGAAAGCCCATTATTAATGAAGCAGCATGTGCTCACACATATGTATGGCTAAATATAGTATAGGCTAGCAAAAGCAATTAAATCACCTACTCATTGTTGTA
This sequence comes from Corvus cornix cornix, assembly GCF_000738735.6. Taxonomy (NCBI): domain Eukaryota; kingdom Metazoa; phylum Chordata; class Aves; order Passeriformes; family Corvidae; genus Corvus; species Corvus cornix. Next base: position 1,483,416 of record NC_046337.1, on the reverse strand, counting down.
AATAAGTTTATATTTTAAAAAAAAAAAAGTACATACATCACTCTGATTGACAGAGTTCATCTTTGCCAAAACGATGTCGGGAGTGTCAACCACGCTGGTGTAGTTAGAAAAGTTCTCAAGGGCTTCTTTTGTGTATGCTCTCTGCAAAGAGGTAGAAAAATGTCTTAGACACTGTGTATGAGAAAGAAGGGCTAATTGTGGAAATGCTGAAATATATGCTCTTACCTTGTTTATCAGTTCTTGTGCATTCTTAACTTTCTTATGCTCCACTGAATCGAGAGGGATCCAACCACAGCCACGAAGCCACTCCAAATCAGCTTTGTAAATGTTCTAAGTCAGAAAGAAAATGCAAAAGGACAGAAATTACTGAACTCAGGATGGATTGTGTACTGTGGGCAATATCCTTAGGCCAGACCACGTGGAAATGACCTCGTAGGGCTGTACCATCACTCACATCACTTTGCAGGTCGTAGGCCTTCCGTGCCTGGATGCAGTCATTCTGGTCAGGGTGGCAGGTCCACTCGTGCAGGTAGTGGCGATACTCAATGTCGCTGACCAAGTTCTGGCACTCCTTTGCTGCCACAACTGACATGGCATCCGAAGGCATGTGGATTTTGGACTTGGTTTTGTTGTAGTCTGATTTGTACAGCCTCTCGTTCTGGATCTCACCCGCGTGCTCGTACCACACCAGCTTGGGGTCATCCCTCATCTTGGCAACTCCCACATAGTGACCTCTCTGCTTGACATATTCAGCTTTGTATTTCAGCTGATGGAAGAGGGGAGAAATACGGATAAAATCAGCACTGGCTGTATCCACTCTGGTTCTAACCTGAGAACAGCTTCAGGTTTGTCAACACAAAGAGCAGATGAGACAGGGAGTTGTCAAACAGAGCCTTAGGTTATGGGTACACGACCAGATAAAAATCGTGTCACAAACAATAATACTACTTTGTATAGGCCTTCCAGTTCAAAATATAGCATTTTCTAATCTAATATACTCCCAATTTTCAGTAAATAGTATCGTCAACAGAAGAGGAAATACTTGTTAGAAAATGTTTTATAACAAGCGCATTTAGTCTCATTTTGGCAACAAATTACTTCAGATTGTCTGAAGAGTGGATGCTTATTTAAGGTATTTACATCACACTGTTTTGACAAAATGTTTATTGCAAATAAGAGTCATGTAATATTTTCAATATCCATTATACAAATGTTTAAAATGTATGGTGTGTACTGGCCTACAGGTTTGGATAGGCCAAAAGGTGAAACCAGAGCCATGTATGTTACAATCATAGTATCACTTCAATTATGTAACACAAAGTACAGAAGTCCAGCTCAGTTGATTTTGGAAGACTTGTTTCTGGAGAGAGTGAATGTGGAAGGGTCAAGCTGACCTTTCAGCACTGATATCTCCAAACGCCATAATCACAAAGATGGCTGAATTGTTTGGAGGACAGTGGAATTCATGAGTCATGAAAAGTCTGCGTGTTACCCCAAATGGAAAGCTTTTAAAGCCTGGCAGTGAATTTTGAAAGCCTTTAACATTTCAGGCTTCCAAGCAGTCATCTTCCTAAGGAGAAAAATCATTACCTCACTTTGGACATCACTCGAGTGTTTGGCATGAGAGATCTGCACCGTGTCAGGAGGCAAGAGGTAACCAGTGGCTTTTTCTTTCTCCCAACTTTCCTTGTATAAATTCTGTGGAAAACAAAAGTGATGAGGAATTCAACACTACTACAATGATAATGATTACTGAATATATGTAGTTTATATAGAAGTATGAGGATAACAAATCCTTCTTTCAGGTTGTTCTTAATAAGGCATGTTTTCTAAATACCTAAAAAATGTGAGTAGAAGCTGTCAAGGAGTGACCATGTACCTGATTTAGAATTCTGGCTGCCTCTCGGGCCATATCCAGCTGTGGTGTATCTGTGAGAGTGTAATTTGACTTGGCCTCATTCCATTCTTTGTGGTATTTAACCTAGGACACACAAAAAAATGACTGCCTTGGTAGCACCACCACAGAACTAGGAAAACACCATAATTTACACATGAAATAATGAACCAACCCCTGAATTTGCAAGGCCATTAGATCTTAAAAGCACATTAAATACAAATTCACAGAAGTCAAATGTAGCCCAAAACTGAGAGCAAACTTACATCACTGAGAATTTCAGTGCTGTTCTTTGCTGTGACATAATCAACTCTGTCAGCCACAGGAGTAAATGGGAGAGTTTCAACTTTTGTGCGGTACTTTCTCTGTACAAGGCAAAAGAAGAACAAATTACCCCGGAATATCTGACACTTAATACAGCAAGTCTGAATAGATACACATGACAAGGAAGTTCACATGAAGAAAAACTTCTCCATACACAATGAATGTTGTGAAAACACTACAGCTGTATTTTCCATTTGAAAAAAAAAAAAACATGATGTGTTTAACCACTTAAAATACTTTGAGTGAAAAATATCCCTGAAGAAAATTGATATACTGAAAAACATTTGCTTACCTCACTCAGGAGATCTCCAGCATGTTTGGCATGCTTGACTCCAACAGAATCATTTGGCAACCATCCAATTCCCCGCAGCCATTCCAGATCAGCTTTATAAACAGCCTGGGAAAACAAAATAGGGTCCATGCTGTTAGCTACAGTTCCCAGTGCAATCCAGCAAGATTAATAAAGGCAGGCATTTACTTCCAGTGGTTAAAAGGGATCAGTAATTCCAACATGAGCACTACATCTGAATTTATCACCCTTCAATCGTGGCAATTTATACTTGACCTATACTTTGCAACTCTGACAAAGAGCATGGTGGGTTCCCTGAATTCAGACAATTCCACTCCTCAGAGCTGAAGCAGAATAAGAAGAGGTAATACAGGATTAAGTTAAGGGGTGTTCTCAGGTGAACTTACATCACTCTGGAGGTCGTAGGCTTGCCTGGCGTGAATGATATCGTTCTGGTCGGGGAGGCAGATCCACTGGTGCAGGTAATGCCGGTAATCGGTGTCGCTCACCAGGCTCTGCCCATGCTTGGCTGACACAATGGACATCATGTCCACTGGCAAGTGGCACTGGGTCTTCAGCTTGGCAAAGTACTTCTTGTACTCTCGTTCGCTCTGAACTTTGCCTATGTCCAGGGCAAACTGGATTCTGGAATCTCCCCTTGCGTTCGGTACTCCCACATAGTGTCCTTTCTGCTTCTCGTGGTCCAGCTTGTATTTGTACTGGGTGAAGAGCAGAGGTCACCATTAGTAACAGTTAACATGCAAGAGCTCTTGGAGCATGTGACACGCCTCTTTTGGCACTTACATCACTGGCAATCTCTCTAGAAGCCTTGGCTGCCTTGATTGGAATTGCATCTGCTCTCAAATCGTAGCTCACCTTCAGCTCATCCCAAGCACCTTTATAATGTTTCTGAAAAGACAGAGAAAACATCACACACATGCTGAATGCTCTGGCATCTGCCATCATAGAAACACAGTTTCCAGCCATTTATTTGCTGGATGTTTTTGAGCATTACTCCTGCTCCTAACCATAAATGCAGCTGCCTCTGAAACATGCAAGACTGGTTGTGCAACCTATAAAGCACAGAAGGGTGTTTGTAAAACTGGAGAAAATATTTATATGCCTTGGATTCTCATTCATTTTAATAAAATATTCCCTCAGTGGGGCATGATATTAATAATTTTTAAATAGCTGTATGTAAGTATTTACTTTTAAATGGCTAAATACTTTAAGGATCTTCAGTACAGGGAAGGGAAATGTTGCAAGCCCTGTATGAGGACAGATTTCACTGAGATTCAAAGAGATTCAACATGTTAGAATGATATAATTCACAGACTATTTTAGAGAAAACAGAATGATAAACATACCTGGCTGTAATTAACAGCATTAGCCTTGGCTAGATTGATTTCAGGTGTGTCTGGCATAATGTGGATCATAGTCTTGTCCTTTTCCCAGGCTTCTTTGTATTTTGGCTGTTAAAACAGCAATTTAATAATATCATCAGAATTGTGGAATTTTACTTATCAATAACATAAAATCCCGTAAATCTCTCCTGACTTATCATCTCTAAAGAATAAAATGTTTGGAAAAGCATTACACTTAAAACACCATCAGTTTTATATTTTAGCAGTGAGATTTCTCTTCAGCTTTAGTTTCTAGTCTGGAAGCTGCTTTGAGGAGGTTGGAACGTACAATGCTGATCTGTTCAGCGTTGGTTTTGGCCAGAACAACATCTGGGGAATCCACAACACTGGTGTATTTCAGGCTGTCAATGGGGGTCCGATACACGTTGTCACTCAGGAGATCCTGGGCATTCTTCACCCTCTTAATTTCTGGAGAGTCGTTGGGTAACCAGCCAATTCCACGGAGCCACTCTAGGTCTGACTTATACACAGCCTGTGTGAGATGGTCAGAAAAGGAAAACATTGTTCAAAATGATTGTCTTAATTATTTTAAGCTATGCAAAGCAGATTATGTTTTATAAACCTAGCTAGAGTCAGATTAATCCTTTTTACATAAAGGAGATGTTCGGTGTCATAAGTAAAATTAAATCTGGCACCAAGGTTTTAAGTAGTTCATTTCTTAAACAACACATTCTAAACATTGTAAGGGGAAACAATTGGAAGGAGTTGCAGTTGAAGATGATAAATATTAAGAGCTTAGAAGAGTCTTCCTGTCATCTCCAAAATACTTATTTCTAGTCATTTCAACAATTCACAAGTCCTAACAAAACCCCAAGCTACCTACCAGGAAAATTGGCAAAAAGTAAGGAACAGGAACCTCATGTCCAAAGCTTGTAATTGAAACAGTGGAAGAGGGACTGATGTTGACTGTTAAGTAGCAAAGCCAGGTCAGGAAATCAGCTGCACTGACTCCTTCTGCTTTGCAATCAGCCACTAAAACCTCTCATTGGCTACCTCACAGAGCTTTCTTCCAATTAAATAAATTTCCCAGCTGACTCAAGCAAACAGAAATAACAAGAGCCACCTGATTCCAAGGCAGCAAACAGCTGTTATTCCTAAGTCCCATCAAAGCAGGAAAGGCAAATCCTTCATCCTCTCCAGACAACACCACTTCAAAAAATCCAAATCCACCACAAAAGTATGATGTAACACAGCAGCTATCAACTGAAGTTTCAGAACATTTAGAGGTAAAAGCAATCTTTTTAAGGGTGTAGAGGAGCAGATAATAGCAGTAGCAAAAAATTGAAGAAAACAATGTAAATAGAAATCTGTTGTGACTGTATAGCATTGAACAATCAGAGTAAGGCTATAATATATTAAATAATAGGAGTAGTAACCACACATCTCTATGCATACTCACGTCGCTCTGGAGGTCATAGGCCCGCCGTGCGTGGATCACGTCGTTCTGGTCAGGAAGACAGGTCCACTGGTGCAGGTACTGCCTGTAGTCAACGTCACTGACCAGGGTCTGACACTCCTTGGCTGCCTGCACCGACAGGGCATCCACAGGGATGTGGATATGGGTCTTGGAATCATTGTAGGCCTTCTTGTAGAGGCGGTCGTTCTGCAGGGCCATGGCGCGCGCGGCCTGCACCAGCTTGGGGTCCTCCTTGGCACTGGGGCACCCAATGTAGTGGCCTTTTTGCTTCTCGTGGGTTTCTTTGTACTTGTACTGGAAATACAGAGAGAACAAAAGGCGTGTTGCTCACCTGGACACAGCCACCAGACAAAAGGCTTCCAGCTCCCCAGGCTGTCAGCCTGAGCTTCACTCAGTTCTACTGAGACACAAGCACCACATGAAGAGAAGGCTGTACCTCACTGGCAATGTCTCTGGAGGCCTTGGCTTGCTTGATGGGAATGGCATCAGCTCTTAGGTCATAGCTTTTCGCCTTGGCCTCATCCCAGGCCTTCTGATAATGTTTCTGCAAGGAAAATTAATCACCTTTGTTAAACATAGTGAAATGCCTTCTCTAAAAATCTACTTCCTTGGAATGACCAGCTTGGGAGCCCTGTTTGCCACCTGTAACTGGCAGAGTTACAATAATGATCCTGGCAAGTGTCTTAACAGAAAACTCATGACTTAAAATAGGTGTGAGATCCAAAAGACAAAGAGGCAGCAGAAATATTCCTGAAGACAGACTACTATGTCTGCAGACTCCAACAACTCCTCCATGGAAATTACTTGGCAGGTTTTGCCAAAGGGAGCAGGAGTTGTGTGGGATTGCACACTGAGCTTGGGTGTTTGCTCATGAACACACCACCTGTTGATAGGCTGAAAGGTGATAAAGAGCCCCTTCCTGTTTACAAGCACATTAGAAGGTGGATTTGTACACCACAATTTACAGCAAAAACTGAAAGAACAATTGCCAGTCTTCACTTTCTAACGCTTCACAAGGATTTCATTTTGTTTTCTTACATTGCTGATGTTGATAGCGTTGACTTTGGACTGCAGCATGACAGGAGTGTCCGAAGGGAGGGAAATCTGGGTCTTGTCTTTATCCCAGGCCTCACGATACAGACGCTGAGGAGAAAAGAAAGGAAGAATAATGGCATTTCAATAGGGTGAGAAAAAAGCACCAACAGGAATTCTTTGGTAATTCCAATTTGCAAAACTTTCAACTCGACATTCCTGTGGTAGACCACAAAGAAAAGAAATGAATCCCGTAAGTGAAAGGGGAGTGCAAGGTGAGCTTACATCACTGAGCTGCATGGCATTAGTCTTGGCCAGGACAACATCTGGGGAGTCAGTGATGCTGGTGAACTTCAGCTGCTCCGGCCGCGTGCGGTACAAGCGCTCATTGAGGAGCTCCTGGGCTTTCTTGGCTTTGACCACATCCACAGAACCTTCTGTTAGCCAGCCAATGCCTCGCAGCCATTCCAGGTCGGACTTGTACACGTTCTACAAACAAATCAAGGTTACTGGCATTGCAGAGACGACTTTTTTGCCCAGAGAGCTTGTGGACTCTCAGTCCATGAGGACATTCAAGACCAGTCTGGATGAGGCTCTGAATAACCAGGTCTAGTGCAAGGAGTCCTTGCCCATGGCAGGGGGTTGGAATAAGATGATCTTTTCCAATCCAAACCATTTTGGGATTCTGTAGTTCTAACTAAGTGCAAGAAGGTTTTTTTCCCCAACTTCTCCTCATACTCTTACACAACAAGCAAGCCAATGAGACTGTGGTGGAGAAGGTCCTTTCTAGACACAGAACCCCTGATTTGCACAGCAACAACAATACTCTTAAGATGCTGCATTCAAACCAGGGGCATCATATGCAAGTACTCTGCAAGCAAACATTCTACAGTAGACCAAGAACACGTGGCTTCCCTATGAACTGCCCCGAATATTTCTGGCCTCCAGGCTGAAATCCTTTGGAAAGGATAACATACCAGGACAGACCGTAGGCTCATGAACATGCATTTAGAAATGCATTTGCCAGTCACTAACAAACAGAGCCTCACACAGCCGCACTAAAGCTTTCCTCCAGTTATTGTCACTCACGTCGCTCTGGAGGTCGTAGGCCCGCCGTGCGTGGATCACGTCGTTCTGGTCAGGAAGACAGGTCCACTGGTGCAGGTACTGCCTGTAGTCAACGTCACTGACCAGGGTCTGACACTCCTTGGCTGCCTGCACCGACAGGGCATCCACAGGGATGTGGATATGGGTCTTGGAATCATTGTAGGCCTTCTTGTAGAGGCGGTCGTTCTGCAGGGCCATGGCGCGCGCGGCCTGCACCAGCTTGGGGTCCTCCTTGGCACTGGGGCACCCAATGTAGTGGCCTTTTTGCTTCTCGTGGGTTTCTTTGTACTTGTACTGGAAATACAGAGAGAACAAAAGGCGTGTTGCTCACCTGGACACAGCCACCAGACAAAAGGCTTCCAGCTCCCCAGGCTGTCAGCCTGAGCTTCACTCAGTTCTGCTGAGACACAAGCACCACATGAAGAGAAGGCTGTACCTCACTGGCAATGTCTCTGGAGGCCTTGGCTTGTTTGATGGGAATGGCATCAGCTCTTAGGTCATAGCTTTTCGCCTTGGCCTCATCCCAGGCCTTCTGATAATGTTTCTGCAAGGAAAATTAATCACCTTTGTTAAACATAGTGAAATGCCTTCTCTAAAAATCTACTTCCTTGGAATGACCAGCTTGGGAGCCCTGTTTGCCACCTGTAACTGGCAGAGTTACAATAATGATCCTGGCAAGTGTCTTAACAGAAAACTCATGACTTAAAATAGGTGTGAGATCCAAAAGACAAAGAGGCAGCAGAAATATTCCTGAAGACAGACTACTATGTCTGCAGACTCCAACAACTCCTCCATGGAAATTACTTGGCAGGTTTTGCCAAAGGGAGCAGGAGTTGTGTGGGATTGCGCACTGAGCTTGGGTGTTTGCTCATGAACACACCACCTGTTGATAGGCTGAAAGGTGATAAAGAGCCCCTTCCTGTTTACAAGCACATTAGAAGGTGGATTTGTACACCACAATTTACAGCAAAAACTGAAAGAACAATTGCCAGTCTTCACTTTCTAACGCTTCACAAGGATTTCATTTTGTTTTTCTTACATTGCTGATGTTGATAGCGTTGACTTTGGACTGCAGCATGACAGGAGTGTCCGAAGGGAGGGAAATCTGGGTCTTGTCTTTATCCCAGGCCTCACGATACAGACGCTGAGGAGAAAAGAAAGGAAGAATAATGGCATTTCAATAGGGTGAGAAAAAAGCACCAACAGGAATTCTTTGGTAATTCCAATTTGCAAAACTTTCAACTCGACATTCCTGTGGTAGACCACAAAGAAAAGAAATGAATCCCGTAAGTGAAAGGGGAGTGCAAGGTGAGCTTACATCACTGAGCTGCATGGCATTAGTCTTGGCCAGGACAACATCTGGGGAGTCAGTGATGCTGGTGAACTTCAGCTGCTCCGGCCGCGTGCGGTACAAGCGCTCATTGAGGAGCTCCTGGGCTTTCTTGGCTTTGACCACATCCACAGAACCTTCTGTTAGCCAGCCAATGCCTCGCAGCCATTCCAGGTCGGACTTGTACACGTTCTACAAACAAATCAAGGGTTACTGGCATTGCAGAGACGACTTTTTTGCCCAGAGAGCTTGTGGACTCTCAGTCCATGAGGACATTCAAGACCAGTCTGGATGAGGCTCTGAATAACCAGGTCTAGTGCAAGGAGTCCTTGCCCATGGCAGGGGGTTGGAATAAGATGATCTTTTCCAATCCAAACCATTTTGGGATTCTGTAGTTCTAACTAAGTGCAAGAAGGTTTTTTTCCCCAACTTCTCCTCATACTCTTACACAACAAGCAGCCAATGAGACTGTGGTGGAGAAGGTCCTTTCTAGACACAGAACCCCTGATTTGCACAGCAACAACAATACTCTTAAGATGCTGCATTCAAACCAGGGGCATCATATGCAAGTACTCTGCAAGCAAACATTCTACAGTAGACCAAGAACACATGGCTTCCCTATGAACTGCCCCGAATATTTCTGGCCTCCAGGCTGAAATCCTTTGGAAAGGATAACATACCAGGACAGACCGTAGGCTCATGAACATGCATTTAGAAATGCATTTGCCAGTCACTAACAAACAGAGCCTCACACAGCCGCACTAAAGCTTTCCTCCAGTTATTGTCACTCACGTCGCTCTGGAGGTCATAGGCCTGCCGTGCGTGGATCACGTCGTTCTGGTCAGGAAGACAGGTCCACTGGTGCAGGTACTGCCTGTAGTCAACGTCACTGACCAGGGTCTGACATTCCTTGGCTGCCTGCACCGACAGGGCATCCACAGGGATGTGGATATGGGTCTTGGAATCATTGTAGGCCTTCTTGTAGAGGCGGTCGTTCTGCAGGGCCATGGCGCGTGCGGCCTGCACCAGCTTGGGGTCCTCCTTGGCACTGGGGCACCCAATGTAGTGGCCTTTTTGCTTCTCGTGGGTTTCTTTGTACTTGTACTGGAAATACAAAAAGAAGTGAATCTGGGATGAAGGTGCCATAATTTCCTATTGCTACTGATCACAAAAATATATATTCTTGTTTTTAAGATAATTGAAAATAAATGTAAAGGATGAACATACGTCACTCGCAATATCTCTTGATGCTTTGGCGGCTTTGATTGGAATTGCATCAGCTCTCAGGTCATAACCTTTCTTTTTGGCCTCTTCCCAGGCTTGTACATAAAGTTTCTACACAAAAGAAGACAGAAAATGACTTATCAATATTTTGAAAGATGGGATTTCTGCATTTCATCATTTTTTCTCAAAGTTTTCATGAATGCGTATTTTAGAACATCTTTATGATTAAAGAAATTCTGACTTAACTCTAAATTTCTACTAGTTTAGTGAATGTTTAAATGTCCTTACATGGCTAACATTGGCTGCATTGGCCTTTGCTAACAGGATGTCTGGTGTGTCAGGCATGACATGGATGGACTTCTTGTCTGCATCCCAGGCTTCTGTGTACAAGCGCTACGAGAGAGGAAAACAGCCCTTTACAAACAGTTCTTTATGAAATTATTTTTAAATTATTTTACAATTATTTTACAAACTGCTATGGGTAGCTCAAGTCAGCTCTGAATACCCTGACTCAGCAAAGCTTCTCTCTGAAACAGCTCAAGAAGGAAACTTTGTCCCTCCTGATTATTTCTCAGGCTAAGCTGGTGCAGCAATTGATTGATTTTGGATTGTGGAGAAACAGCCATAGGAGGAAAACTATTAATTATTCTGTGTAAGTTGTTTGATTATGTTACTTATAAAGGAGGAGGTACTTAGTGACTTTCACCCTCCAGATCTGAGATACATTGCAGGAGTTTCACATTCAGAGAACTTACAATATTTCCTCATAACTTGTTCATCATGCAGTATTATTCTTGGAAAATCTGTGATTTAAGGGAGTTTTTTCTGGAGATTTTTACCAACTGCTCACGGCAGATTGAGCCGTGAAGGAACAGCTTTCCTGTATAATGGCTGAATCTGGACATTGATTTTCTCTTAAATCCACAAGTCTTTAGCTTTACTTTGTATTTTGTACTTTTCACCTCATGAACAAGTTCTATTAACTGTCAATACCACCCTCACCTTGTTCATGATCTCAGCATTCTGCTTGGCTAAGACCATGGCCAAGGAATCGGTCACGCTGGTAAATTTGATTTTGTCGGCAGGTTGGCGATACTTCCTCTCACTGAGGATTTCTCCAGCTTTCTTGGCTTTCTCAACTTCCAAGGAACCAATAGGAACCCATCCAATGCCTCTCAGCCATTCCAGGTCTGATTTGTAAACAGCCTGAAAAAATTTGAAAGTTTGTTACATATATGCAAGTGTGATCAAATATTAAAATTAATATAAATGAGCACATCCTATATGAACAACTGGGTATGTTTCTGAGGATATGGTTCTGAAAACAGTTGTTATTTTTGAAGATTAAATAAAATAGTTAATAAATATACCTCAGGTTAAGGACTGAAAAAATAGAATTAAACATAAATTTGATGAAAGAATAATAAACATTTCAGCAAGTCTGATGCAAGTGACTAAGGTGTATAATCCATACTTTAAAACTTAGATTTACAAGACACAGAGTATTTAATTATGTATGACAAATGTAAGGATTTGCTCACATCACTCTGGAGGTCGTAGGCTCGCTTGGCGTGGATCACGTCGTTCTGGTCGGGCAGACAGATCCACTGGTGCAGGTAGTGCCTGTAGTCAACGTCACTGACCAGCTCCTGGCACCTCTTGGCCAACACAATTCCCAGCATGTCCACAGGGCTGCTGAAGCGTGTCTTGGACTTCTCAAAGTCTTTCTTGTACTCTCTGTCACTCTGGATCTTGGCCACGTGCATCGACCACATCATCTTGGGGTCATCCTCGATGTTCCTGGCCCCGATGTGGTGGCCCAGCTGCTTCCGATACCCCTCCTTGTACTTGTACTGCAGGGAAAAAAAATACACATATATATTTATATATTTTATCTTTTTTTAACACAAAGCATTTAAATAGATTTCTTGGTAGAAAAACAAGGAGCATAAAAATCTGTTATCCTCTGTCTCTTAGTGATGTTGACTCATGCCAGAAGCAAAACCTGTCTCAGTCACTGCAGAGTTTTTTCCTGGTTTTGTATTCCAACATTTTGAATTTCAATGTGACACTGAAACAAATTTCTTTCCTCCAGAAAAGACAAGCATATAGACTTTTAGAATTTATTTACTTACATATCTCTTTTGGGGACATATTTTAAAGTACTTCCTATTTTGAACCAAAAATTAACTTGACAAACTCTAGCATGGACTCCTACATCTTTTTGATCATCCATGGATGGCAATGGGGGCCATAGAAACAATTTTCATGTTATTATATTTATTTGTTACTGTGATACATAACTCATGCAAAAATAGTAGCTATCCATTCCTTTTGTGCACTAAGGCATGAGCTAGAATCACCATAAAAATAGATTTCAATATTATCTATTTTGTGAAATATGACATTAACAAACAATGGAACAACCATTCTGATTCTTTCCCATTACCAAATCCTTACAGAAATAAAAACAAAGCCTTTTCCCATTACCAAATCCTCACAGAAATGAGAACAAAGCCTGCTTACCTCACTGGCAATCTCTCTGGAGGCTTTGGCAGATTGAATGGGAATGGCATCATAACGCAAATCATGGCCCTTCTTCTTCGACTCCTCTAAGGCCAGTTTGTACATTTTCTGTGAGAAAAAATTCACATTTTAGTTTAAAAAACAAAATACCAAATTGCATTTCAGTTAAGCACAATTGTGCAGTAAAACAAATGAAGTCCCTAAACAATATTGTTAATCTTCAGACAAATTTAATACTGTTCTCTAGAAAAGAAAAAAAAAAAAAAGCGGATTTCAAAGACCTTGTAATTTTATTTTAGATGTTTGGAAAATGGAAATCATTTAGGGAAGGCAAAGACTCGAACATTTAAAAAGTTAAATTACCTATTTCCACAAATTGCTGTAGAAATAGTTTCTCATTTATGTCAGATAATATATTTTAAAAGACCCATTAGATATCCAAGAGGTAAATTCCAATGAAAGAACAGCTTTGATTTCATCACTGGAAGTGGCAATTTGTGAAACTAAACAACCTGACAATATTTTAATATTAATAAATAATCAAAGGTGAATATAGTGTACTTATCAGAAACCCTTTAATTGTCTCAACTCTTCAGTTGCACTCACCTCACTGTAGTTCAATCTGTTCTGTTTGGCCAGCAGGATTTCTGGGGTGTCAGGCATGACATGAATCGTGGTCTTGTCTTTGTTCCACGCTTCAGTGTACAAACGCTATGAAGGAAAACAGGAAGAGATTTATAGGACATTCCAAACCAGGTTCATGTCTCAATAACCATGGAAAACCCATTAATTAAAATGATAGGAACCTGGTCTAGTAAAAATTGCCCTTTCCCATGGCAGGGAGTTGGAACAAAATGATCTTTAATGTCCCTTCTAACCCAAACCGTTCTATGATACTATGAAATATAAGATGGATAGACAGTTATGTGTTAACCTGGTAGAAATAACATCAACAAAAGGAGAATTTATCTGAGGGAGTTTAAAAACATTAAGGAAACTGCCACATTGCTTCAGAATAATGAATAATCCAAAGCATCATTAGTGCACACTGCACACACAAGTCAAGGAAAAGATTTAAATGTAAAATGCTGAATATCACACAAATTTGAGTCTTCCACTACCTGGCCCAAGAGTTTTGAGTGAAATAACAAGAGCACACTGATTGAAAATACATCATGTCTGAACTGCAGCATTGCTTGTGCTCAGTTGATTCCCAGTCCTGTCTCCAGGGATGAGGTACAGACCTCTGATGTGTCACCCAGTGGCTTCAGGACTCACCTTGTTCATGGTGTCTGCGTTCTGCTTGGCCAACACCATCTCCAGGGAATCCGTGACACTCGTGAACTTGATGGTGTCTGGACGCTGGCGGTAAATTTTATCACTCAGGATCTCCCCTGCTCTCTTGGCTTTCTCAACTTCCAAGGAACCAATTGGGACCCAACCAATGCCCCGCAGCCATTCAAGGTCAGACTTGTAGCAGTTCTGTTACAAGAAAACGTTACACAAGTTATTTTAATAAAACAGTCATAATTATAATAATGTATGTTACACCGTGCAACTTTCCAAAGGAAAATAACCTTCCTATCAGCTCTTCATTCAAATAAATGCAAAGCTGTAGAGAAAACTGTAGAAAAACTGACTGCATTTTCACCTACATTAAGGGTGAAACCATTATCCAAGTTTCACAGAATTGTAAATGATAAATAGTCCAAATCCTGGAATTACAGGATTTCATTTAAATATCAGTTAGTTAATATAACACGTAGGAGATATGAATGTCAATTAACCATGAAACATAATAATAAATCTCAAGAAGTTGGTTCTACCACATCAGAACATGATGGCCTGATCCAATTATGTAAAATAAACTCATTCCTCAGCAAAAATTAAATGCCAGAGAACTCACATCACTCTGGAGGTCGTAGGCTCGCTTGGCGTGGATCACGTCGTTCTGGTCGGGCAGACAGATCCACTGGTGCAGGTAGTGCCTGTAGTCAACGTCACTGACCAGCTCCTGGCACCTCTTGGCCAACACAATTCCCAGCATGTCCACAGGGCTGCTGAAGCGTGTCTTGGTCTTCTCAAAGGCTTTCTTGTATTCTCTGTCACTCTGGATCTTGGCCACGTGCATCGACCACATCATCTTGGGGTCATCCTCGATGTTCCTGGCCCCGATGTGGTGGCCCAGCTGCTTCCGATACCCCTCCTTGTACTTGTACTGAAACACAAACCAAGATATTACATTTCTGTATCACCTCTAAATATCAGTTAGTAATATTAAATATTTCTGCCAATAACCTTTCCAAACTTATTTATAGCCTGCCTTTAAAAAAAACCTAAATAGTCAGATCAATTCTCATGCTAATAACACGGATTCTGGCACTAAAGTTTTTTGCTGCTTGAGTTAGAACTCTAAACAGAAATTTTTTATCATTTTGTATTTTGAAGAAATATGCTTCACTAATATTAGTGAGAAATAATCCTGGTCTTACTAAATGCATTTAATCCTTATTACATATAATGTAAATACTTATTTACACATATGGGGTTACGAGTTATACAATTATCATGATAGCAGAATTATATTGTTCTTATAATTATCAACATCTATTTTTTTAAACATACATGATAATTTGCTTGCAAAAAATCTATTACTTAAGGTCATAGTTTAGCTGCAGCATCTTTTACAGAATTCAGCTGATAATTTTCAGGTTGCAGAGGAGAGAGGTCAACATAGAAAGAAAAGTAGATTCTTACATCACTGGCAATTTCCCTGGATGCTTTGGCTGCTTGGATGGGGATGGCATCAGCTCTCAAATCATAGCCTTCCTTCTTGGCATCTTCCATGGCCTGTCTGTATTGTTTCTAGATGAAGAATTAAACAATGGGACTCATATAAGTTTCATATATTATATTCTATGCAAAACAAATTGCTTGGAAGTAGATCTAAACATTGTGTTTAGATTTATTACACCCAGTTTTATCCACCTTTAACTCAAAGCCTCAGATCAGTAGCAGATACAAATTCATATCAAAGGAATACCTTTGCTAAATACATTTGTAAATTAATTTTTCTTTTACTGCTTTAAATAATGTAACACTGACTACAATTTAGAGCTAACTTTTTCTTCTATACAAGTGGAGAAAACCTACTTTTTAAAGCCACCAATGTGCCTTACCATTGTGAACTTGTTTGCCTAAAATAACTTTGAACACTGGCATCACAGCATTTCAGAATTGTGCTGGTAATTGCCTTTTTGGTATTAATTTTTGCCTTCCCAACATTATGCACACTGGCAGAAATGACTCCCAAAAATTCAGTGGAAACACACAACTTGTGTGGAATTTATGGAATTTCTTCTCACCATTGCTCACTGCTCTATGTACACACTACTACAAATATCCAAACAATACTTTTGAAGTCACAATTTTGTGGATAAATATGGGAGTTACTTAAGGAAGTTGATGGTGATATCTACAGAAGGTTTCCCAGAACATTGCTGACCCAGCCATGACCCAGAGCAGTGACATTTGGAGAGCTCCCACACTCACCAGACTGTAGTTTTTCTTGTTCTCTCTTGCCAGTGTGATTTCAGGCGTGTCAGGCATTATGTGGATTTGTGTCTTGTCTTTATCCCAGGCCTCAGTATACAGACGCTGCAGGAGAAACACAGCAGAGTATTTGGAGACCTTCACAATTGATAATTGTGACAAATTAACTTAGTAATTATCTTAGGAAGACATTATTAAATCAACTCTTGATAAAAGTAAGTTTCCCATTGATTACCAAGAATGGAACTTACAATTTACAGCCTTACTGTGCTGAAATCTCACAGCACAAGCACAGGTCTGTGGTCCTAGTCCTGTCTCAAGGGTTTAAGCAGAAACTGTTAATGTGTTACCTGATCAAATCTGCCTCACCTTATTCATGTTGTCTGCATTCTGCTTGGCCAACACCATTGGGAGGGAATCGGGGATGCTGGTGAACTTGATGGTGTCCGGATGCTGGCGGTAAATTTTATCACTCAGGATCTCCCCTGCCTTTTTGGCCTTCTCAACTTCCAAGGAACCAATCGGGACCCAACCAATGCCCCGCAGCCATTCCAGGTCAGACTTGTAGCAGTTCTGTTACAAAATATAAAGGCAGCAGTTAAAAATTTCCCCTTTATATGTTAATTAGCATTTAAATGTATTACAATTACCAATTAGGAAGGATTATACGGAGATAATACTGCTGTTTGGCCATATATAAACTTTTGTAATGTCCTTACACACAGATTCATTCACTACACAAAATCTAATGACATTGCTTGGAACAGGGGAAGAAAAATACATTGTGAAAAAACACAAGAGCAACTTGTCTAGTTCATATTCCAAGGAAATTACGAACATTTCAGTAACCCAGGGTTTATCAGCAAGTACTAACATCACTCTGGAGGTCATAGGCTTGCTTGGCGTGGATCACATCGTTCTGGTCCGGCAGACAAGTCCATTGGTGCAGATAGTGCCGGTAGTCGACATCACTGACCAGCTCCTGGCATTTCTTGGCCAGCACCAATCCCAGCATGTCCACAGGGCTGCTGAAGCGTGTCTTGGACTTCTCAAAGTCTTTCTTGTACTCTCTGTCACTCTGGATCTTGGCCACGTGCATCGACCACATCATCTTGGGGTCGTCCTCGATGTTGCGGGCCCCAATGTGGTGGCCCAGCTGTTGGCGATACCCTTCCTTGTACTTGTACTATGGACAAAAAAATGTTCAGTGAGTGTCAGTTTAGGGGTTTTTTGTGTCCCCAAGAGTCCCTGTGGTACCACCTCCAGAAAACATAGCAGCTGGAACCACAGAGACTTTAGAGTGAGAAAAGACTCAGCCCCAGCGTGGACCACAAGGGCTGCTGTGCACTCACATCACTGGCGATGTCCCGGGAAGCTTTGGCAGACTTGATGGGAATGGCATCTGCCCGCATGTCGTAGCCCTTCTTCTTCTCCTCCTCCATCGCCTGCTTGTACAGTTTCTGAAACAGACACCACCGTGCCCTCAGACAACGCTGCGTCCCGGGACACGGCAGCACCCAGGGACGGACACTGCACCCACAGCACCCACCCACCTCGCTCAAGTTCACTTGGTTCTGCTGCGCCAGCAGGATCCCAGGGGTGTCCGGCATGATGTGAACACTGGTTTTGTCCTTCTCCCAGGCTGAGATGTAGGAGCGCTGGAAAATGAGGAGGACAGAGGGAGATCAGATCACACAGGCTCAGGAACAAACTCAACAAGAAGGTCAGCTCCATGAACCAAAGCAAGGGGCCTCTACTTTTGCACTGACTAAGGAACTCCCGCCCTTTCCCAGAACTTTCTAATGCTTCACCCTTTTCCACCCTGTACCCCATTACTGCTCCAACCACACAAAACTGAATCTTGTCTCAAACAAGGAACACAAATCCCTGAGGCAAGAGGAGTCAACATTCCCCTTGCACAACTCAGGCCATGGAAGGACCAACATCTTGAGAAAGAAGGCATCTGTTTCCTTCAGGGTGCAAACATGAGGAAATCTCACTTGGTCCATGATTTTGGAGTTGTGCTTTGCCAGCTCCATGGGCATTGAGTCAGGAAGGCTCGTGAATTTGATGGTGTCTGGGTGCTGACGATACTTCTTGTCACTCAGGATCTCGCTTGCCCTCTTGTTCTTCTCAACGTCCAGTGATCCAAGTGGGGACCAGCCAATGCCCCTCAGCCACTGCAGGTCAGACTTGTACACGTTCTGCAAGATAGGTAAGGATATAAAGCAACTCAGCAACTTCCTCACTCCAAGCAATCCCATCTCCTACCAACAAATGCTCTGCTTACTCCAGCATGTTCTCCTGGGTCAACCAACAGGGTGACCCAACCCCTGGGTCAGCCTGTGCCACAAAAGCGACTCCAAGTAAGCTCAGCACCCCACAACCTGGCTCCCCACTCTTGGAACACCACAAGCGACTGTCAAGTAATCCACAAACCGTCCTCACTCTTTCTTCCCATTATTCCCAGCAAAGACTTGACCCATTTGGCAATCTGCAACTGGCAGAGACACGGGGTGAGCCTTTTATCCAGTCTCCTGAGGCTCTTCATACCATTGTCAGCTGCATGATTTTTTGCCTTTGCCAACTCTTGATTCTCCAGAAAAAAAAGGATTTGAATTTGAATTCCCTTGCCCTTCCCTTGCCACACAGACCCCTTCTCCAACGGTAGAACAGACAACACAAGGTTGTCACAAAGCCAGTAAAGAACAACTCACATCACTCTGCAGGTCGTACACTGTCTTGGCATGGACAACATCGTTCTGGTCAGGCAGACAAGTCCATTGGTGCAGATAGTGCCGGTAGTCGACATCACTGACCAGCTCCTGGCATTTCTTGGCCAGCACCACTCCCAGCATGTCCACAGGGCTGCTGAAGCGTGTCTTGGACTTCTCAAAGTCTTTCTTGTACTCTCTGTCACTCTGGATCTTGGCCACGTGCATCGACCACATCATCTTGGGGTCGTCCTCGATGTTGCGGGCCCCAATGTGGTGGCCCAGCTGTTGGCGATACCCTTCCTTGTACTTGTACTATGGACAAAAAAATGTTCAGTGAATGTTATGCTTGAATTTTTATAAGGCCCCAGCAACCCCTGAGGCACCGCCTCCAGAAAACATAGCAGCTGGAACCACAGAGACTTTAGAGTGAGAAAAGACTCAAGCCCCAGCGTGGGCCACAAGGGCTGCTGTGCACTCACATCACTGGCGATGTCCCGGGAAGCTTTGGCAGACTTGATGGGAATGGCATCTGCCCGCATGTCGTAGCCCTTCTTCTTCTCCTCCTCCATCGCCTGCTTGTACAGTTTCTGAAACAGACACCACCGTGCCCTCAGACAACGCTGCTTCCCGGGACACGGCAGCGCCCAGGGACGGACACTGCACCCACAGCACCCACCCACCTCGCTCAAGTTCACTTGGTTCTGCTGCGCCAGCAGGATCCCAGGGGTGTCCGGCATGATGTGAACACTGGTTTTGTCCTTCTCCCAGGCTGAGATGTAGGAGCGCTGGAAAACGAGGAGGACAGAGGGAGATCAGATCACACAGGCTCAGGAACAAACTCAACAAGAAGGTCAGCTCCATGAACCAAAGCAAGGGGCCTCTATTTTTGCACTGACTAAGGAACTCCCGCCCTTTCCCAGAACTTTCTAATGCTTCACCCTTTTCCACCCTGTACCCCATTACTGCTCCAACCACACAAAACTGAATCTTGTCTCAAACAAGGAACACAAATCCCTGAGGCAAGAGGAGTCAACATTCCCCTTGCACAACTCAGGCCATGGAAGGACCAACATCTTGAGAAAGAAGGCATCTGTTTCCTTCAGGGTGCAAACATGAGGAAATCTCACTTGGTCCATGATTTTGGAGTTGTGCTTTGCCAGCTCCATGGGCATTGAGTCAGGAAGGCTCGTGAATTTGATGGTGTCTGGGTGCTGACGATACTTCTTGTCACTCAGGATCTCGCTTGCCCTCTTGTTCTTCTCAACGTCCAGTGATCCAAGTGGGGACCAGCCAATGCCCCTCAGCCACTGCAGGTCGGACTTGTACACGTTCTGGAAGGACAGGAAAGGACACGATCAGCTTAGCAGCTTCCTCACTCCAAGCAACCTCACCTCCCTTCCACGGGAAACTTTGCTGAACAGAACATGTTCCTCTGAGTTAACCAACCAGCCTGTGTCAGATAAGAGACTCCCGTTATGTTCAACTCTCCACAGCCTGTGTCCCCACTACTTCAACAGCACAAGGAGCTATCATGCAGTTCACAAAGCCTCACTCTCCATCTTCTTAGTATCTCCAGCAAAGACCTGCCCCATTTGGCAACCTCTAGCTGGCAGAGGCATGGGAGAAACCTTATAGCACAATTCAGAACACCCTTTGTACCATGTACCACTGCACCCAAGGCTTGACATTGCCAGTATTGGTCCTCCAAAAGCAAATATTCGACTCTTTTGCTCTTCCCTTGTACTGTAGACCCTGTCCACAACTCTCCCAGCAAAGTGTTAGTGGCAAGACAGGACTCTTCCATGCCCATAAAGTATGAGCCCACACAAAATGTCATCCCTGACTGTCCACGAAAAGAAGCGCCACAACACAACCTCAGTCCCTCAGAATCAGCCAAGAATTATTATCCCCACATGGACCTTGTCCAGCAGTGGAACAGAACACAAGAGAGACCAGTGGTGGTAATGCAGCCAGTACAGAACAACTCACATCACTCTGCAGGTCGTACACTGTCTGGCATGGACAACATCATTCTGGTCCGGCAGGCAGGTCCAGCGGTGCAGAGGGGTGCCGGTAATCGACATCACTGACCAGCTCCTGGCATTTCTTGGCCAACACCAATCCCAGCATGTCCACAGGGCTGCTGAAGCGTGTCTTGGTCTTCTCAAAGGCTTTCTTGTACTCTCTGTCACTCTGGATCTTGGCCACGTGCATCGACCACATCATCTTGGGGTCGTCCTCGATGTTGCGGGCCCCAATGTGATGGCCCAGCTGTTGGCGATACCCTTCCTTGTACTTGTACTATGGACAAAAAAATGTTCAGTGAGTGTCAGTTTAGGGGTTTTTTGTGTCCCCAAGAGTCCCTGTGGTACCACCTCCAGAAAACATAGCAGCTGGAACCACAGAGACTTTAGAGTGAGAAAAGACTCAGCCCCAGCGTGGGCCACAAGGGCTGCTGTGCACTCACATCACTTGGCGATGTCCCGGGAAGCTTTGGCAGACTTGATGGGAATGGCATCTGCCCGCATGTCGTAGCCCTTCTTCTTCTCCTCCTCCATCGCCTGCTTGTACAGTTTCTGAAACAGACACCACCGTGCCCTCAGACAACGCTGCTTCCCGGGACACGGCAGCACCCAGGGACGGACACTGCACCCACAGCACCCACCCACCTCGCTCAAGTTCACTTGGTTCTGCTGCGCCAGCAGGATCCCAGGGGTGTCCGGCATGATGTGAACACTGGTTTTGTCCTTCTCCCAGGCTGAGATGTAGGAGCGCTGGAAAATTGAGGAGGACAGAGGGAGATCAGATCACACAGGCTCAGGAACAAACTCAACAAGAAGGTCAGCTCCATGAACCAAAGCAAGGGGCCTCTATTTTTGCACTGACTAAGGAACTCCCGCCCTTTCCCAGAACTTTCTAATGCTTCACCCTTTTCCACCCTGTGCTCCATTACTGCTCCAACCACACAAAATTGAATCTTGTCTCAAACAAGGAACACAAATCCCTGAGGCAAGAGGAGTCAACATTCCCCTTGCACAACTCAGGCCATGGAAGGACCAACATCTTGAGAAAGAAGGCATCTGTTTCCTTCAGGGTGCAAACATGAGGAAATCTCACTTGGTCCATGATTTTGGAGTTGTGCTTTGCCAGCTCCATGGGCATTGAGTCAGGAAGGCTCGTGAATTTGATGGTGTCTGGGTGCTGACGATACTTCTTGTCACTCAGGATCTCGCTTGCCCTCTTGTTCTTCTCAACGTCCAGTGATCCAAGTGGGGACCAGCCAATGCCCCTCAGCCACTGCAGGTCGGACTTGTACACGTTCTGCAAGATAGGTAAGGATATAAAGCAACTCAGCAACTTCCTCACTCCAAGCAATCCCATCTCCTACCAACAAATGCTCTGCTTACTCCAGCATGTTCTCCTGGGTCAACCAACAGGGTGACCCAACCCCTGGGTCAGCCTGTGCCACAAAAGCGACTCCAAGTAAGCTCAGCACCCCACAACCTGGCTCCCCACTCTTGGAACACCACAAGCGACTGTCAAGTAATCCACAAACCGTCCTCACTCTTTCTTCCCATTATTCCCAGCAAAGACTTGACCCATTTGGCAATCTGCAACTGGCAGAGACATGGGGTGAGCCTTTTATCCAATCTCCTGAGGCTCTTCATACCATTGTCAGCTGCATGATTTTTTGCCTTTGCCAACTCTTGATTCTCCAGAAAAAAAAGGATTTGAATTCCCTTGCCCTTCCCTTGCCACACAGACCCCTTCCCCAACGGTAGAACAGACAACACAAGGTTGTCACAAAGCCAGTAAAGAACAACTCACATCACTCTGCAGGTCGTACACTGTCTTGGCATGGACAACATCGTTCTGGTCCGGCAGGCAGGTCCAGTGGTGCAGAGGGTGCCGGTAATCGACATCACTGACCAGCTCCTGGCATTTCTTGGCCAGCACCAATCCCAGCATGTCCACAGGGCTGCTGAAGCGTGTCTTGGACTTCTCAAAGTCTTTCTTGTACTCTCTGTCACTCTGGATCTTGGCCACGTGCATCGACCACATCATCTTGGGGTCGTCCTCGATGTTGCGGGCCCCAATGTGGTGGCCCAGCTGTTGGCGATACCCTTCCTTGTACTTGTACTATGGACAAAAAAATGTTCAGTGAGTGTCAGTTTAGGGGTTTTTTGTGTCCCCAAGAGTCCCTGTAGTACCACCTCCAGAAAACATAGCAGCTGGAACCACAGAGACTTTAGAGTGAGAAAAGTCTCAGCCCCAGCGTGGGCCACAAGGGCTGCTGTGCACTCACATCACTGGCGATGTCCCGGGAAGCTTTGGCAGACTTGATGGGAATGGCATCTGCCCGCATGTCGTAGCCCTTCTTCTTCTCCTCCTCCATCGCCTGCTTGTACAGTTTCTGAAACAGACACCACCGTGCCCTCAGACAACGCTGCTTCCCGGGACACGGCAGCGCCCAGGGACGGACACTGCACCCACAGCACCCACCCACCTCGCTCAAGTTCACTTGGTTCTGCTGCGCCAGCAGGATCCCAGGGGTGTCCGGCATGATGTGAACACTGGTTTTGTCCTTCTCCCAGGCTGAGATGTAGGAGCGCTGGAAAACGAGGAGGACAGAGGGAGATCAGATCACACAGGCTCAGGAACAAACTCAACAAGAAGGTCAGCTCCATGAACCAAAGCAAGGGGCCTCTATTTTTGCACTGACTAAGGAACTCCCGCCCTTTCCCAGAACTTTCTAATGCTTCACCCTTTTCCACCCTGTACCCCATTACTGCTCCAACCACACAAAACTGAATCTTGTCTCAAACAAGGAACACAAATCCCTGAGGCAAGAGGAGTCAACATTCCCCTTGCACAACTCAGGCCATGGAAGGACCAACATCTTGAGAAAGAAGGCATCTGTTTCCTTCAGGGTGCAAACATGAGGAAATCTCACTTGGTCCATGATTTTGGAGTTGTGCTTTGCCAGCTCCATGGGCATTGAGTCAGGAAGGCTCGTGAATTTGATGGTGTCTGGGTGCTGACGATACTTCTTGTCACTCAGGATCTCGCTTGCCCTCTTGTTCTTCTCAACGTCCAGTGATCCAAGTGGGGACCAGCCAATGCCCCTCAGCCACTGCAGGTCAGACTTGTACACGTTCTGGAAGGACAGGAAAGGACACGATCAGCTTAGCAGCTTCCTCACTCCAAGCAACCTCACCTCCCTTCCACGGGAAACTTTGCTGAACAGAACATGTTCCTCTGAGTTAACCAACCAGCCTGTGTCAGATAAGAGACTCCCGTTATGTTCAACTCTCCACAGCCTGTGTCCCCACTACTTCAACAGCACAAGGAGCTATCATGCAGTTCACAAAGCCTCACCCTCCATCTTCTTAGTATCTCCAGCAAAGACCTGCCCCATTTGGCAACCTCTAGCTGGCAGAGGCATGGGAGAAACCTTATAGCACAATTCAGAACACCCTTTGTACCATGTACCACTGCACCCAAGGCTTGACATTGCCAGTATTGGTCCTCCAAAAGCAAATATTCGACTCTTTTGCTCTTCCCTTGTACTGTAGACCCTGTCCACAACTCTCCCAGCAAAGTGTTAGTGGCAAGACAGGACTCTTCCATGCCCATAAAGTATGAGCCCACACAAATGTCATCCCTGACTGTCCACGAAAAGAAGCGCCACAACACAACCTCAGTCCCTCAGAATCAGCCAAGAATTATTATCCCCACATGGACCTTGTCCAGCAGTGGAACAGAACACAAGAGAGACCAGTGGTGGTAATGCAGCCAGTACAGAACAACTCACATCACTCTGCAGGTCGTACACTGTCTTGGCATGGACAACATCATTCTGGTCCGGCAGGCAGGTCCAGCGGTGCAGAGGGTGCCGGTAATCGACATCACTGACCAGCTCCTGGCATTTCTTGGCCAACACCAATCCCAGCATGTCCACAGGGCTGCTGAAGCGTGTCTTGGTCTTCTCAAAGGCTTTCTTGTACTCTCTGTCACTCTGGATCTTGGCCACGTGCATCGACCACATCATCTTGGGGTCGTCCTCGATGTTGCGGGCCCCAATGTGGTGGCCCAGCTGTTGGCGATACCCTTCCTTGTACTTGTACTATGGACAAAAAAATGTTCAGTGAATGTTATGCTTGAATTTTTATAAGGCCCCAGCAACCCCTGCGGCACCGCCTCCAGAAAACATAGCAGCTGGAACCACAGAGACTTTAGAGTGAGAAAAGACTCAGCCCCAGCGTGGGCCACAAGGGCTGCTGTGCACTCACATCACTGGCGATGTCCCGGGAAGCTTTGGCAGACTTGATGGGAATGGCATCTGCCCGCATGTCGTAGCCCTTCTTCTTCTCCTCCTCCATCGCCTGCTTGTACAGTTTCTGAAACAGACACCACCGTGCCCTCAGACAACGCTGCTTCCCGGGACACGGCAGCGCCCAGGGACGGACACTGCACCCACAGCACCCACCCACCTCGCTCAAGTTCACTTGGTTCTGCTGCGCCAGCAGGATCCCAGGGGTGTCCGGCATGATGTGAACACTGGTTTTGTCCTTCTCCCAGGCTGAGATGTAGGAGCGCTGGAAAATGAGGAGGACAGAGGGAGATCAGATCACACAGGCTCAGGAACAAACTCAACAAGAAGGTCAGCTCCATGAACCAAAGCAAGGGGCCTCTATTTTTGCACTGACTAAGGAACACCTTTCCTTTCCGCAAGGTTTCCAATGCTTCACTCTTTTCTTTTCCACCCTGTACCCCATTACTGCTCCAACCACACAAAACTGAATCTTGTCTCAAACAAGGAACACAAATCCCTGAGGCAAGAGGAGTCAACATTCCCCTTGCACAACTCAGGCCGTGGAAGGACATAGAACAACATCCTGGAAAAGGTGCTCATTTCCTTCAGGGTGCAAACATGAGGAAATCTCACTTGGTCCATGATTTTGGAGTTGTGCTTTGCCAGCTCCATGGGCATCGAGTCAGGAAGGCTCGTGAATTTGATGGTGTCTGGGTGCTGACGATACTTCTTGTCACTCAGGATCTCGCTTGCCCTCTTGTTCTTCTCAACGTCCAATGATCCAAGTGGGGACCAGCCAATGCCCCTCAGCCACTGCAGGTCGGACTTGTACACGTTCTGGAAGGACAGGAAAGACAGAAACAGCTCAGTAACCTCCTCATTCCAAGCAACTCCAACTCCTATCAAGGGGACCTATTCAGAATGGAGCACGTTCTTCTGGGTCAACCCACCAGCCACCCAGCCAACGGTTATACCCATCCCCTAAGGCTCTTCATATCATTCTCCACTGCACCCAGGCCTTGCCTTTCCCAGCTGCTGGTTCACCATAAAAAAAACTTGTCTCCCTTGCCCTTCCCCTGCCACACAGACCCCTCCTTCAAAACTAGAACAGAACACAGGACAGACAACACAAGGTTATCACAAAGCCAGTACAGATCAACTCACATCACTCTGCAGGTCGTACACTGTCTTGGCATGGACAACATCGTTCTGGTCTGGCAGGCAGGTCCAGTGGTGCAGAGGGTGCCGGTAATCGACATCACTGACCAGCTCCTGGCATTTCTTGGCCAACACCACTCCCAGCATGTCCACAGGGCTGCTGAAGTGCGTCTTGGACTTCTCAAAGGCTTTCTTGTACTCTCTGTCACTCTGGATCTTGGCCACGTGCATCGACCACATCATCTTGGGGTCGTCCTCGATGTTGCGGGCCCCAATGTGGTGGCCCAGCTGTTTGCGATACCCTTCCTTGTACTTGTACTGTAGGAAAAAGAAGTATCTACTGAGTTTTATTTTAGTTTTTTTTACAATCCTACCAACCCCTGTGGCACCACCTCCAGCCAATTTTTCAGCTGAAACCACGGAGAGTTTACAGTGAGAAAGTGTTCAGCTGATGACTTGCAGTCCACAGCTACAAAAGAATCCACATAACATCCTTCTGACAAAACTCACATCTTCCAAGACTCTCCCTGGCCTATATATTAAGAGCAACTGTTCAATAACTGAGAGGAAGAAAGTCTCCAAATCATGGAAGCTACACCAAAGACCTGAAGTTCAATAAATACTCCCTACATAAAGAATCATTTACTGAACTTCAAGAGAGATGGCCAAATCAACTCCTACTCAAACTACTGAGGCAATAAAATATAACAACATAGAGACTGACTGGGAGAATTAAATAAAGACAGCTAACACATACAGGAATGCAATTTTGTATTAATACCTAAGACTAAAAAAAAATAATGTCCTTTTATATAGCTTTAATTTTTACATGAAAACTTAGTTTGGGTTTTCCTTCCTCATGCCCAGCTCAGCTGTGTAGCTGCAGATCCAGGGCCATGCAGACTGGCAGTGCTGAGGGCAGCCCAACACCTCAGAGCCCCAGGCTGTTGCATGAGGAGACACTGCCACAAGCCCAGGAGGGACCATGCTTTGGATTATGGCCATCGTCCTGCTCACATAGCTACACTTCCACATCACCCAGGAATTCCCTTGCAACAGTGCACACCTATAACTTGTAGGGACAGCTACAGGTGGACAGTGTAGAACAAAAATTTTGATGGGCAACTAAACGGCAGTGACAGGTAATGGATTTGTTGCCTCCATTTGGCACAGTTGCAAACCCTGAGTTCAACTGCCAGCATGTGGCACCCATGTGACAGCATGGGCCACAAGGGCTGCTGTGCACTCACATCACTGGCGATGTCCCGGGAAGCTTTGGCAGACTTGATGGGAATGGCATCTGCCCGCATGTCATAGCCCTTCTTCTTCTCCTCCTCCATCGCCTGCTTGTACAGTTTCTGAAACAGACACCACCGTGCCCTCAGACAACGCTGCTTCCCGGGACACGGCAGCGCCCAGGGACGGACACTGCACCCACAGCACCCACCCACCTCGCTCAAGTTCACTTGGTTCTGCTGCGCCAGCAGGATCCCAGGGGTGTCCGGCATGATGTGAACACTGGTTTTGTCCTTCTCCCAGGCTGAGATGTAGGAGCGCTGGAAAATGAGGAGGACAGAGGGAGATCAGATCACACAGGCTCAGGAACAAACTCAACAAGAAGGTCAGCTCCATGAACCAAAGCAAGGGGCCTCTACTTTTGCACTGACTAAGGAACTCCCGCCCTTTCCCAGAACTTTCTAATGCTTCACCCTTTTCCACCCTGTACCCCATTACTGCTCCAACCACACAAAACTGAATCTTGTCTCAAACAAGGAACACAAATCCCTGAGGCAAGAGGAGTCAACATTCCCCTTGCACAACTCAGGCCATGGAAGGACCAACATCTTGAGAAAGAAGGCATCTGTTTCCTTCAGGGTGCAAACATGAGGAAATCTCACTTGGTCCATGATTTTGGAGTTGTGCTTTGCCAGCTCCATGGGCATTGAGTCAGGAAGGCTCGTGAATTTGATGGTGTCTGGGTGCTGACGATACTTCTTGTCACTCAGGATCTCGCTTGCCCTCTTGTTCTTCTCAACGTCCAGTGATCCAAGTGGGGACCAGCCAATGCCCCTCAGCCACTGCAGGTCGGACTTGTACACGTTCTGGAAGGACAGGAAAGACAGAAACAGCTCAGTAACCTCCTCATTCCAAGCAATTCCAACTCCTATCAAGGGGACCTATTCAGAATGGAGCACGTTCTTCTGGGTCAACCCACCAGCCACCCAGCCAACGGTTATACCCATCCCCTAAGGCTCTTCATATCATTCTCCACTGCACCCAGGCCTTGCCTTTCCCAGCTGCTGGTTCACCATAAAAAAAACTTGTCTCCCTTGCCCTTCCCCTGCCACACAGACCCCTCCTTCAAAACTAGAACAGAACACAGGACAGACAACACAAGGTTGTCACAAAGCCAGTAAAGAACAACTCACATCACTCTGCAGGTCGTACACTGTCTTGGCATGGACAACATCATTCTGGTCCGGCAGGCAGGTCCAGCGGTGCAGAGGGTGCCGGTAATCGACATCACTGACCAGCTCCTGGCATTTCTTGGCCAACACCACTCCCAGCATGTCCACAGGGCTGCTGAAGTGCGTCTTGGACTTCTCAAAGGCTTTCTTGTACTCTCTGTCACTCTGGATCTTGGCCACGTGCATCGACCACATCATCTTGGGGTCATCCTCGATGTTGCGGGCCCCAATGTGGTGGCCCAGCTGCTTTCTGTACGCAGTTTTGTATTTATACTAATTGAACACAGAAGAAACAATTACTACCTATTTCCAAGCTGCCATTTCAGTTTCCCTCTTGTTAATATATTGGTTAATCATCTTGCATCTAACATATTTTGTTTGTTTGTTTTCACAATATTTTTATCATTTCATTTAATGTCCAGGAAATATTACGGTATTTCTTATATATTATCATCTTTAAATTATTGTATTTATTTAATTAACTTTACACCATTAAGAACTATACAACCTTTGAGGTGGGCAGCAATGTAACAATGATAAAATTTTACATATCTACTCCTGTTCAATATATTTCTATCCAAGATTATGTGCCTCCTCTGCACCCCACTCTCATTTTCCCTCTGCAAGACCCACCTCACTGGCTATGTCTCGGGATGCCTTGGCTGCCTGGAGGGGGATGGCATCAGGAGGAAGGTCATAACCTTTCTTCTTCAGCTCTTCATATCCTACCTTGTAACGTTTCTGTTGGAGAAGCATTCAAAAGAATTAATGTAAATAAAACTCTCTAGAGAGTTTTTCAATGTTACAACTCTCCACCTCCGACTATTGAAAAGAAAGAATGAGTTTCCAAACACAATTTAATTAATCAAATTCAACTCCATACCCTGCTATTAATGACATGTATTTTGTAACCTTGGATGTAAAATATTTAAAAACTACAGTCTGAATATTTTCTGATTATTTCATTGAAGATCAAAATTTTCTTTTAGCAAATATAGTAAACTGAGTGATTCCCAGAGCCTTCTACAGAGGCGAGTAATACAATCCCGTGATTCTCTATACCCAGTTTCAAATGCAAACTTACATCACTTGTGTTAATCAAGTTTGATTTAGCCAGCAAAATTTCAGGAGTATCAGGCATGATGTGAACCTGAGTCTTGTCCTTGTTCCAAGCTTGCCGGTAGAGTATCTAAAGGAGACACAAATAAAGACCTGGTCTGACCGGAGATTCACCTGCACAGCAATAATTTCAGTTCACCTTTTCTCTGCATTAGCAAAGCAAAGATGCACTAAGCAAGCAAGAGGAATGTTAACAACAAAAGAGACTGAAATAAAAAAATACAATGACTTCTTACTGAAATACAGCCTTTCTTCTTTCTTTACATCCATGTAATGCCAGGGAAACAGCATTAAGGCAATATATTTACATACTACCTATTAAAGGTCTGATTTGTAGCTATTACTGAATAAGTTAGCAGCACTCAAGTTCTTCATCTTCTGAACAAGGCACAAAGAGCAGTGAGGCCCTGACTATAAACACCTGCTATTTGTATATTTTAAGCACATGTTCTGATAGAGAGATCCTTTTAAAAATGTGTATTAATGTATTCACATATTTAATCCCACATTCTGTCTCTAGAGGCAACTTACATCACTCCTATTTTTGGCATTAGATTTTGCCAAAACGATATCCATGGCATCTGGGATACTTGTGAACTTAATAGTGTCTGGGTGCTGCCTGTACTTCTTCTCACTCAGTATTTCAGAAGCTTTCTTGTTCTTTTCAGACTCCAGAGATCCCAAAGGACTCCATCCAATGCCTCTGAGCCACTGCAGATCTGACTTATACAGGTTCTGTTAAGGATGAAAATCAATCAAAACCATAGTAGATTATTTCACTGTTCATTGATTAAACCCTATGAAAAGTCTAACTGGCAGTTTAGCTCCAATCTGATCTATATTGGTATCAAAAGTGAGTTATCAAAGATACTTTCCAATAAGCAGTAATTATTTCACATGAAAATAAGTGAATTAAACCCAGAGGGAGCTTACATCACTCTGCAGTTCGTTGACCCTCTTTGCCTCCGTGACATCGACCTGGTCTGGCAGACAAGTCCAGTGGTGCAGTATCCGTTTGTAGTCCACATCACTGACCAGCTCCTGACACTTCTTAGCCAGAAGGAAGCCCAACATATCCACAGGCATATTGAACTTGGTCTTCCACTTTTCAAAGTCCTTCTTGTACTCCCTCTCACTCTGCATTTTAGCTACTTGCATGGACCACAACATCTTGGGATCATCCTGCAAGCTGCGGAACCCGATGTGATGTCCCTGCTGCTTGCGGTATCCTTCTTTGTACTTGAACTGGAATGGCAAAGATGGCACAACTCAAATCACAGTAACAAACATACAAGGGTAAAATACACAAGCAAAATATCAATATGATTTCTCATCTTAATGTTCCTTATGAAATTATCCCTGGAAGTGTCCCAGGCCAGGTTGGACAGGGCTTGGAGCAACCCGGGATAGTGGAGGGTGGTCCTGCCCACAGCAAGGGTGGAACTGAACAATCCTTAACGTCCCTTCCAACCCAAATCCTTTTGTGATTCTATGATTCTATAAATAAGCAACTTGTTATGGCATCTCATGAAAAGTTTTAGCAGCCCCTTGATTAAATAGCATGCATCACTCGGTGTCAGTGAATGCTCTCCCTGAAAAAGAAAGAATCCTTGGGAAGGAAGAGAGCATGGCAATAGGAAGGGTCTCCTGTGCCATCTGATTCAAACACTCACACTGCTCAGAACTCCCTGACACTGACACACTGAAATATTTTGATGAATAACATCATCAACAATGAATAACGATGAAATACGAAGATACTTAAGCACAGAAAACATTTCTTAATGATTAATAAAATCTCTTGCACAAATGCAGGAGTTGTATTTGTACCAAGTTACGGTAACAGCAGTGCATGTGTCACCACATCTCTTTCAGGGCTGTGATGAGGATTTCTCTGCATAGGCACTGGGCTCAGCTAATTGGACCAAATTTGGTGCTGCTCTGAAAATGAAGCATCCAAATGAGCAGAAAACTCCTCCCTTTGTGTGACCAGCCATGTTATGGATGGACCAAACTTCAGACTTGTTAAGATGCCAAAGAAACCCTTGTTAAATTTGACAAAAACAGCTCAGGAAGGAGATTTGTCAGCAATGCTGGTTTTGACTCCAAGCCACACCTTAGCAGAGAGGTGTATTTCAATTTAGTGTGAATCTGTAGGTTGTAACAACCAGATCAATGCTTGTCACATTGAGTTAAAATGCTGCTTACATCACTGGCAATGTCCCTTGAAGCTTTGGCAGCTTTCACTGACATGGCTTCAGGTGTGAGGTCATAGCCTTTCTTTATCATTTCCTCCCAGCCAAGCTTGTAGAGTTTCTAAAATTGAAAACAGTATTAATTAAAACCAGTAATATGTACCTCACCTGCTGTTTAGATACACTAATGATCCCTATCACCAAATTCTGGTCATCTCACAGGCTTCAGTTATGAGACAAGGGCTACAAGAATGGGAACTGAGAAATGGGAAAGTGATAAACAAGAAATGCTGGTCTTCCAAGGCTTAGGAGAGGGACTAAATAGTTTTTTTTAGCAGCTTCCTACTATAGCCTATCTTGAGGATTTGAAACATATCTGGAGAAGCTGAAATATATCCATCTGAGATAACTGAACACTTTTTGATTGGCTTAACAAAATTTTAATTAATAAGGCTTTCATGAAGCCATTTAACAGTCAAGTCAGTTTGTGCACAGTTGATTTTCAGTACAGGCATTCTTAAGTCAAAGATCTGCCTCTAAGCAATTATGCAAAGCAAAACCTGAGTATTTTTTACTGGCACAATGGTCACTTTCTCCTATCTGAAAGCTGCGAGAAAAGCTGGAATCACTGCGTCTACTTTTTCCCATAGGCTAAGTTAAAAATATACACACTTAACTTGTAATTTTATAGTAAGGAATTTTTAACATGACTGATTTCTATGCTAAGCATAGAGTACAGACTATGCACTTCCAGATTTCAAAAGCAGGACTTATATTTCCCATACCTTATAATGCAATTCAGTCTGTTAGTTTGCTAGCCTGAAGCTGGTACTTATTTTACTCTGAAAATACTACCCACATGAAATTCTTGCCTGTGTTCTAAATCCCCAGTAGATATTAATTTAAAATACTGGTAGGATTATCAAAATACTCTACCTGACTGTAGTTTGTCTTGTTCTGTTTGGCCTGTAGAATATCTGGTGTGTCTGGCATCACATGGACCTGAGTTTTATCCTTCTCCCAGGCTTGAGTATAAGCATGCTATGGACAGAAAGTTACATAAGATGTGTTAATAGAAATGACAAAAGATGATTCTTTCAGGGTTTTCACCTTTCCATTTGGATATGGATGGGTAAAAAGGTGAAGGTGCTGACTCTGATTTATTTTACTATGTAATGACCTAATCCAGAATCAGCTGAATTGTTGTCTGGTCTTGCTTCTAATGAAACCCAGCTATCAAGATTTTCAGGACCAGTCATTTCTATATAAGAATGGGAAGAACATATGTTGGAGAAAAATGAGAAAATATTTCTTTAACCAATGCTGTTTATCGGTAACTGTTTCACTGAGGAAAAAAATGAAAAAAAGAGGAGCCTGTGACAGTTGTTTTTCACATGGAAATGCTGCTACATAAAGGTGTGACAGAGATTTCCAAACTGGTTATTGGAAAGGATTATATGTGAATGCCTGCCTGGCTTTTCCCCTAAATACTCACTTTGTTCATGATATTTGCGTTCTGCTTTGCAAGGACCAGGTCCATGGCATCATTCTGTTTGGTGAAGGGCAATATGCTGGGGTGCTGGCGGTACTTCCGATCACTCGCAATCTCTGTGGCTTTCTTTGACTTCTCCACATCCAGAGAACCAATGGGATTCCAACCAATCCCTCTGAACCACTCCTTGTAATCCTGCTTGTACTCATTCTGCCAAACAGGACACAAAAGCAAAGTTCACAATGTACAAACATCTCAAACAAAATAATCCTGTTCTTTCCAAAATGCAGCCATGATGCAAAAACAAAAGTCACAAAAAGAAAACTTACATCACTTTGGATCTGATTCATGTTTCTGTACAGCTCCAAACTCATTGCATCTGGCAGGAGCACGTACTGGTGGATCAGGCGTTTGTAGTTGGCGTTGGTCACACGGTCCTGGGCCTCCTTGGCTGCCACCACGCTGAGGGCATCAGAAGGTGTCTGGTAATTAGTCTTGCTCTGCTCATAGGCCTTCTTGTACTCCCTGTCTGACTGCATCTTGGCCACTTGCATGCAATGGACAAGTTTGGGATCATCCTGGAGGCTGCGGAAGCCGACGAGTTTCCCCTTGTCTTGTTCGTACCCTAATTTGTATTTATACTGGAAGAGAACAGAAAGAGAGAGTTTAATCAATTTAGATTTGAAAATAAGGAAAAAATTCCTGGCTGTGAGGGTGGGGAGGCCCTGGCACAGGTTGGCCAGAGAAGCTGTGGCTGCCTCTGGATCCCTGGAAGTGTCCAAGGCCAGGCTGGAGCAACCTGGGATAGTGGAAGGTGTCCCTGCCCCTTTTTTCTCCCAAGAACTTACATCACTGGCAATATCCCTGGAAGCTTTGGCAGCTTTGACAGGAATAGCATCTGCCCTGAGATCATATCCTTTCTTCCTGGTTTCTTCAAATGAAGATCTGTACATTTTCTGTAAAAAGGAAAAACAACATCTTTAAATAAAGCAAAAATTTGCATATTTTCCACACGCACAAATAATGGTGAAAAGTTACATCTATAAGGATGCCAGCTTAAAAAATAAAAAGAGATAAAAATATCTATTTCTGTCCATGTTGAAGATGTGCACAATTACAAGCAGTCCTTTATTTAGCATATGCAGATTTAACAACTGGCTACCAAAACCTGTCTATAATGTCATCTTTTTCCCAAAAGAACAGGTGCTACCTACAAACATTTTGAATCCTGTACAAAACTTTGTGCGTGGGGAAATAAAATAATCAATAATAAAATAACAAATACAGTAAAAGAACATGAATAGTACTCAAAGTCTACTATTTTGTTAGCAGCTGTTGTATTTTAATGACCTCCATGAACATTTCACAACCTGACTATAACATGGCTTTGTCTTGGAAATTTTGGGTATTTAATTTTGGGGAAGGAAGCAGGGAAAAGGAAAATTAATAGGTTTTGTGAAATTACTGCAGGCTTGCAAGGTGAGACTTCTGCATGCTCTCATCTCACTTATTCCTAATCAAAAAACAAGAGCAAGGTCATGGCCTTACAAACAATACTCACGTCACTTAAATTGAGTGCATTTGCTTTTGCTAAAGCAATCTGTGGAATATCTGGAGTGATGTGAACCTTCTTTTTGTCTTCTTCCCAGGCTTGTTTGTATTTGTGCTGGAAGAATTTAAACAATAGAGATCTCAACATCTCTTATTATTAAATAAAACAATTTAAAAGACTATTTCCTACTTGAAATCCAAACTGCCTTGACAATGATGTGTTACTACCATGGGAGGCACACTTAGCTTTTTATTTTAGCACTTAAAGCACATTAGCTACGAAAGAAAATCACGCTTTCTAAAGCTCTGCATACAATAGGATTGACTATTCAATATGATGTACATTGTTTCCTACTTCTGCAAGCTTAAATGAATTTTGATGAGTACTTTCTTACCTCATCCATGATTTTGGCATTATTTAAAGCTAAGACCATGTTCATGGAATCCATAGGAACAGAGTACTTCAACTTGTCTGGATGCTGGCGATATTTCTTCTCACTAACAATTTCCATGGCTTTTTTGTTCTTCTCAGCTTCCAGGGAGCCCAGTGGGAGCCACCCAACACCTTTCATAGTTTCATCATACTCTGCTTTGTATTGATTCTGGAGGCAGAAAGTAGATAAAAATCAATATGAAACATAAAATAGTTGATAAATTTGGAAGTACAAGATAAAATGTATTAAGGGAAATGAAGCTTTTCCTGTCTTGGTCTGCACATGACTATTGCTCCTGAAGAGCCTGATGGGACACGTAAGGAGTAAATATCCATAAAATGACTTATTTCTAAGCTCAAATTCTTTAGTATTTCAGAGGAAAAACAAAATGGCTGTAATTGTTGAAAAACTTGTTTAATTTACTACATTTTAGTATATACGTGACCTAATTTCATTCAGAAAATAACACTATTTATCTTACAGTGTTTTTTCATAAACCAAGCAGCTTTGTATTCACAGTGCAAAGGATGAAGAACCTCTTACTTACATCACTTTGTAACTGCATCATGTTTTTGGCCAATTCAATGCTCATAGCATCAGGCAGGACGTTGTAGGTATGGATCAAGTTCTTGTAGTTTGCATTTGTAGCCACTTCCTGAGCTTTCTTGGCTGCCACCACACTGACCATGTCAACTGGAGTGTGGAAATTAGTCTTGGCCGCCTCATAACCTTTTTTGTACTCTCTGTCAGATTGCATCTTGGCCACCTGCATGAAGTGCACCAGCTTGGGGTCGTCCTCCAGGCTGCGGAAGCCAATGTGCTTCCCTTTGCTCTTCTCGTAGGCCAGTTTGTATTTATACTGAGAGCAGGAAAGAGAAAACAGCAAAAACCTCAATTTAAACATGCAATATTAAGCTCTGTTTTATCACTGGAAAAACAGATCACAAGATCTCAGGTTTAGTCATTCAATTTAAATAAAGTCCCGGAATGGTATCACCCAACCAAACTCACATCACTCGCGATGTCTCTGGAACTTTTGGCTGCTTTTATTGGAATTGCATCTGGCTGCAAGTCATAACCCTTCTTCTTGTCCTCCTCCCATTCAGCTTTGTAAAGTTTCTAAGTTCAGATGTGAAAGAGAACAGGTGTCATGAAGGCAGAACTCTGAAGTTAAATGTTTTCAAACAAGGCATTAAAATGACAGCGACTTTTGCTCTGTGCAGGAGGCACTGAACGCCCACCACGAGCACAGTAACTCACATCACTCATTGTCATCTGGTTCACTTTGCACTGCAGAATTTCTGGGGTGTCTGGCATAACATGAATGCTGGTCTTCTCTTTGTTCCATTTATCTGTGTACAGCCTCTGCAATTATGAAGAAATTTTTAGCATTGAAAAGGTATTGAACTCATAAAATAAGAGTTTGCTTCTGTTCTGCTCATTTGCAATAAGCAATATTTCATAGAAATATTATCAGCACCAGAAATAACCTTCACAAATAGAGCTGCTGAGGAGCAACCTTAGCTCCCTCCTTTATTTAGTATTTTGAGAAATTTGCAAAGTATGTTTTGATAATTAAGAAATATTGAGGCTGGAAGTTTTCAGTCTGTGTTCTTCCCAGCTTTAATGGGAAGCGTATTTTTATTTTCACACTCTTTCCATGGAAAACATGGAATAAGGATCAGGGGTGTCCTGGATAACTGGGGACAAGTGTGAAGAACTCCAGTTTTAAGGAAACTTGTACAAAACTGACAGAATTCCAGGTTTTTTGCAGTTCATTGATTGTGAGTACTTCCTACAGAAAAAAGGTTACTAAAGCACTACAAATGTGGAGAAGAAATCTTCAATCTTCAGAAACAGAAAATGAAACTCCCTTAATTATGAGCAGTCTGAGGCTTCCATGATCTCTCAGTGTCCAGTCTTAACCAAGGAACCACTACACCCACTGGAAATTTTAATAATTTCAGTGGGAATGCACCTTGCCCCACAGTTTTGCAAGACAAAGACCCAAACTCTGGGTCAATCCAACAATTCCCACCTTGTTCATGGTCTTGGCATTTTGCTTGGCCAGGACTTGTTCCATGGCATCCATGGGGATGGAGAACTTCAGCTGGTCGGGATGTTGGCGATATTTCTTCTCACTGAGAATTTCTGTGGCTTTCTTGGCCTTTTCTACATCCAGTGACTGAATTGGTACCCAGCCAACTCCTCTCAGCCAGTTATTGAAGTCAGATTTGTACAGATTCTTTTCAACAATAAACAAGAAAAACACAGTGAGGCAAGAAAAAAGACATAAATTTATATACATAAAACAGGTAAAGCCTTAAAACTTCTCCTCATGGTTCATTTTAGAGGGGAAATTTAGATTTAGTTAAAATTTAACTATGATAGAGTCAGTATTTAGACCTAGTACATAACCTACAATTTCTGACAGGAGAAATAAAATCACGGTAATTAAAAACTGACTACAAAAATACATCAATTAGTAAAGCATGCTCATTTCCTGGGAATAAGCCAAAATATGAAGAGATATAAAAAAAGTTGTTCCTTGCTAGACAAGTTTCCTAGAACTTAATAGCTACACATAATTCTCGTAATGTTTGGAAAATACATGGCTCCAGACCAGTCATTTACATCCCAATCTACTGCTAATTCAGTATAAAATATATTGGATTATATAAATACATTTTTTAGCCTTAAAAGGTTAATGATGTCACACAGTCATTATGAGAATTAAACATGGAGCTGATTATTGATGACATACATCACTCTGAAGCTGCATCACGTTTCTGGACAGCTCCAGGTTCACAGAATCAGGCAGGAGGGTGTAATGGTGAATTGGCTGCTTATAGCCAGCGTTTGTCACCACCTCCTGGGCTTTCTTGGCAGCTGTCACGCTGAACATATCCAAAGGAGCATGATATTTGGTCTTGGTGACCTCATAATCCTTCTTGTACTCCCGATCCGATTGGATTTTGGCCACTTTCATGTAGTGAACAAGTTTGGGATCATCCTGCAGGCTCCGGAACCCGACCTGCTTGCCTTTGTCTTTCTCGTAGGATTCCTTGTACTTGTGCTAGAGACAAAGGGAGAACAGCCTTAGCCACTTGTGAAAGAGAAAACACACTTTGGATGGGTTTAAAACACTGAGTTCCAAAGCACTAACGACTGCAGCTCATTCTGTAACCTCATAAATGGTTTTTACAACAGCACAGGATTATTTAGGTCAAAAAAAGAAGAGGATTATTGGATTTTTCAGCTTGTCTTGACACCTGGTACATATCTCAACCCACGTCTGTAGCTAGAAGCCCTCCCTCACCATTGTCACTGACACAGGCTTGTAACTCCCAGGGACATTCTGCTGTTAATTAAGACCATAATAATAATAAATTATTGAACAGCCTCACCAAACAATGCAATATCCCAATATTCAATTAGGGATGTTCAAGAGGAGAATGAAGAGTCACTTATAAACTTTTGCTAAAGCAGGAGTACAGGTCTCCAGCACAGGTAAATAATAATAAATAATGAAATGCAGGAGGGGTATGCGTTCCACTGGATGTAAATCCTACTTACATCACTTGCAATATTCCGAGAAGCTTTAGCAGCAATAATTGGAATGGCATCTGGTTTCAGATCATAGCCTTTGGCAAGGGTTTTCTTCCAGTCTGCTTTGTAGTTAGCCTTGGAGGGAAAAAAGGGAAGAGTTTGTGGCGTCAGGAATAGCAATTCTAATAAAGAGTTTAAGCCCACGTTTTATTATAGCTATAGGAATTAAAATATCCAGTTTAGTCCATGTAATTTCAAGGAAAAATTTTCAACCTGTACATAAACTACAGTTCTATTATAATAAATAAATCTACTACAAAGATACTCATGAACTCCATAAGCATTTTTTGCAATTTTAGTTTAGAACAACTCTATCAGTGGCATTTTTTCCCTTTCTTAAGCAAAACCCTTTTTCATCTGACTGAACCTTCAGAATTTTTTTCCTGTTAGCTTCAAGCTCAGGCTTTGTGCTCTACAGGGACTGGGGAAAGCAGCCTGGCTGATTTTTTTTATCAGTCTGGCCAGACTATTAAAATTCCAAGGCTGTTAAGGGAGATGTCAGTTTTTATCTCATTTCTGGAAAGCTGATAATGCCACCAAAAATTTAACATCACAAAGGCAATAAAATTGATATTATCAGCGGAGAGCTTCATGGTGTTGAAATGCAAAATATACTCACATCACTGATGTTGTAGGCATTAACTCTAGCCTGGATGAACTGGGGCACATCAGGAGGGAGGTGGTACTTGTGAATAATTTCTTCCCCTTTGGATTTATACAATATCTGCAAAGAAAAATAAAGAAAGACATTTAGCAGCCCAATTTATAGACTGTGAATTGAAAAACTATATAAAAAAAAAAAAAAAAATCTGATTTCCAGGTGATTTTTGGCTGGAATAAAATTGTAAATACACACATTCACCCAAACAATTGTTTCAGGAGTGCTCTTAAAGCCAGAGGATGGAGTGAAGGTGGGCACAGGGCAGAAACTGATAATGTCAGAGTGTTTCCAAAGTTTACTTACATCACTCAGTTGTTTGCTGTTGATCTCTGCTTGCTTCTGTACTGGAGAGTCAGTCACTGAAGTGAATTTGGTTTGATCAGGATGCTTTTTGTAGGTGTACTGAAAGAAGATAAAAAAATATTTGTAGAAAATGCATATAAAGTATTTTCCAAGTGTTGATAAAGTAAAGAAAATTATTAATAAATTAAGTTCTTTTAAAGTATAAATTAAAAATATGTTGACTTAAGCAAGTGAATGCTTGAGGTTCATGCTTCATTTTGGTACTACTGTTCTAATCTTTTGGTTTTACTTATGAAAAGGATTGTGCTATATCTGTTTTGATCACTAGATGTCACAAAAGGCCCTAAAATAGATATGGTTTTTAAAAGTCACATGGCAATGAGGCCAAATTCAAAATCATTGATGTTACCAGGGATCACCTGGTTAATTTTTCTGTGGTGAACCACTGCTGTCCTGTACTCACATCTTTACATTGCTCCAACTTCTTAATTGCTTCATACTCTTGAGTTATGGTCTGAGGGAAGTAGCACTTTGTCTTTTCTTCCTCATAATCTGCTTTGTAATTTTTCTAGAAACAAAAGGAGCATTCAGTAAGGAACCACAACTGAGCTTTGTCTGAATGGCCAGAGCGATGGGGAAAACAGAACGATTGCCAC
Source organism: Corvus cornix cornix (assembly GCF_000738735.6). Taxonomy (NCBI): domain Eukaryota; kingdom Metazoa; phylum Chordata; class Aves; order Passeriformes; family Corvidae; genus Corvus; species Corvus cornix. The sequence continues at coordinate 1,442,618 of NC_046337.1, read as the reverse complement.
ACTTACATCACTTTTCATAGCTTCAACTTGCATGCAGTGGTTGTAATGTGGGTCCTCAAAGCTGCCCAGGTAGTGTCCCAAAATGTTCTTCTGATATGCATCTTTATATTTTACCTGCCAAAATAACCACGAGTTGAGAAGCAAAAGTAATCAAGAGGGTCAGTACTGAAGGATGAACCCCAAACGAAATACCTACATCACTAAAGTCCTTCAGAGCAGCATCAGTCTGGAACTTGGGTGTCTCACAGTAATTCATTCTGTTTCCTCTGGACTGTTCATAGGCTTCTTTATATAATTTCTGCAAATCAAATAACACCAGATCATGCAGGAGATTTCACTGCAAGTCACCTCCACCACGTTAAAAATGACAAGAGTAAAACTGTGAAACGGTTCCAAAGAAAAGCTTTCCCACAGGACTGAGAAACAGATGGCACTGTTTTCCCAATGGTTTTTTAAAATAACTCTTTTTAGGTTTGTAAGAGAAGACAGAAAGATCTTACCAATGGGTTTTGAACTTCTGACACTGAGAAAGAATCAATGTCTTTTCATACAAATAAAAGAGGAACTGAGAAGACCATTACAGTGAATAACCAGAACATAATATAAAAATATGTAAAAGTACCAGGTATTTTATCATCATTAGTTGAAATTCCTTCAAACAGTAAGGGAAGAACTGTCCTCTTGTGATTCATTATCCATAAGGATCTAAATTAACTATACAGTAATTAGCTATCCACGTGCCACTGCTGTTGCTACATTTAGATGTGGAGAAATCATTCTTTACCTGAATTGTTCTGGCTGGTGCTATCTCATTACAAATACGGGTCTACAAAACTAAAAATACTACAAGATCCAAAGGAGAAGCCTTGTGAAGAAATGATGGGTTTGGTTCCTGGTACATGACTGAAAATGCACTTTGATAATACTCACATCACTCAGAATATCTCCTGCAGCTTTTAATTGCTTCAGCAATGGGTTCTCTGTAGCAGGGAGCACATTATAATCTGCAATAGCTTTATTCTTTTCATAGTCTGCTCTGTATTTGAACTTGAAAGAATAAAAATAAAAAAAGAAGAGGTTTTAAAAATCAGTATTAAAAGCCAAACACTCACTAACTTGTGTGATTGCCCAGAGAAGCTGTGGTTGCCCCATCTCTGGAAGTGTCCAGGGCAAGGTTGGATGGGCTTGGAGCAATGTGGGATAGTGGAAGGCGTCCCTGCCCATGGCAGGGGGTGGCACTGGGTGGTGTTTAAAGTCCCTTCCCACCCAAACCATTCTGTGAGATGAATCTATTTTACTATGTAATCTTCAGCTTTTCAGGAAAAATGCCCTTGTTATTTAAGTTATGGTGGCAAAGGACCATGCAAGGTCTTGACAAAACAATTTCAGCACAAACTTGTGTGAGTTCAGAACTGTTCCCAAGCTGGACAGGTGGAACACAGGTCCCTCACCTTGCTGACATTCTCTGAAGCTCTTTTATTGGCTTTATATTCTGGAGTTTCAGTCTGCATGAAGTAGATTTGGTCTTTTATGTTTTCAAAGTCTTCCTGGTATTTCCTCTGTTAGGAACAGAGACAGACAGAAAACAACATATCATCTAATTGTAAATTAGACATCTACAGCATGGATTATTTAGGAAATAAGCAATGCCACAAATGGAGCATCAGTATTTTCCAAATGAACATAAACAAGGATAAAGCTGTTGAAGATTTTCTGCAGGATTCACTCACCATACTTAGATTCTCTGCATTCATTTTTGCAACTGCCACGTCATAGCACGGAGTTTGACTCCACTTGCCTTTGATTTTGTTTTTATAGTCCTCATGGTAAATAACCTATAAAGAAACAAAACAATAAAATTTAATCCTGAAGACACAGCTCCATTTTCACTTGAGAGATTCATTTTTCAAAGCTGTCTTTTTAAAGCTGCTTCATATTTTACACCTGCCTTATAACTATTTTAGTAGTTATTGTAAAAAACACCTTAAATATGATTTGGCCAAACCATTTCAGTGCTAAGCCATTTCTCTTAGTACCTTCCCTGACCTAAAAAAGGATAAATAAATCTCTAATGTATTCCTTTAGCTCTGTTTTCTCACTGGCCACATAACATTGGGATATTGCCCATTAAGTCAGAATTTACTGGTATTGCTGCTGGAACTGGTTATAAGCAAACCCTTTTAATTACCTGGTATTTTTGATTTCTATTATTTATTCAAGCTCACAGAAATCAAGTATCAAATGTTTAAAGAGTTTGTCTAACAACAAAACACCTGAGTTTTGACTCAGTGTTCCAGGTGCATTTTCAGCCACAGCTGCATTACTCACCATAAAAAATAAAACTCCTCCAATGCCTTTTTAACATTGCTAAAGAACATATATGCCAAAAATAGTCTTAAAAAACTCTATATTTTATAGTTTTGGAGATACCTAGACAGCTTACTATTTTATTAATTTTAAAGAATTATGATCCTTTTTTTTTCCCATGTTGTAAAATTTTCTTGATGACAATTTAGCTTTTAAGCTATGGAAAAATAAGATTAAAGAAATTGTCTCTAAATTAATTATTTTACCTTCCAAACGGGTTCAGTGCAATTTTCTAAGTGGTTCCTCCACCATGAGTGAATACTGTAACTCGAATCTTAAAATGCAGGTAATTTTCAATATGCAATAAAATAAATAAAATAAAATAATACATAATAGTTAAATTCTGAATGGAGTTGAAATCCTATTTCTGCCTTACAAGATTATGCAACTTGGTTCCACTTTCTCCAGCAAAAGTTGGTCTTCCTGTGTGTTTTTTCTTTTGCTTTCCCTTTCCTTAGGTACCTTTTTTGCCTCTCTACCTGCAGGAGTGAGGTTTGGGCAGCATGTTCTACTCACATCACTCAGCTGCCTTGTCACCTTCTTGGCTTGTTCCACATCAGGGGGGTCTGGCAGAGAGGTGAATTTAGCCTTCCTTTCATCGTGCCCCTTTTTGTAGACAATCTGAAAATAGGGAGAAATAAACATTTACTTGAGCATCACAGCACTGAGCTCTGCTACCACCACATTAACAGGGTAGGTCTGCCCACAGCCCCTGCAGCAGGAACTCTTTCAATCTGTGTATTACCAGGGAACTTCTGAACATCTGCAAAATTCACTGAAACCTTCAAGTAAGAGCTGAATTCCCCCGTTGAAGAGTTCTATGTATCTAACTATCAGCAAATGCCAGTCTCACCAGCTCCTGACTTTTCTTATCACTGCTTTAGAGGCACATTCGCAGACCCACAATAGTGCACTGGACTTAGAGACAGCCCAGAGAGTTCCTGCATTTGGGGAGATACTCAAGGTCCTCTTACTGATTTAACAAATTAATTATTTCGTTCATTCCTAATCCAGCATCAAATTGCCAATGGATTTATACTCTAATATGCTCTACTTTGTACTCTAATATCAAGCACAGCTTTGTCTATGAAACATCACTACTATCAGAGCTATCTGTGCACACTTACACATTTTTATTTTCTGTTCCATTGTGAAGCTTTGATATCTAACCAAAGTCGACGACATCTCCCAAGTTACACCACGACCCAACAGCCTTTGGTACCCACATGCAAATATCTGCTTTGATACTCACATCACTCAGAGTCTTCTGAGCCTGTGCCACCCTTCTGAGCTCTGGACTGTCATTGTAGGGATAGAACAGGGTTTTGTCTGCGTCCCACTCTTCAGTATAGAGTTTCTACAAGAAAAATGCCAGAATGCTCATTATTAATTAATTTCTGGCTTTGAAAGCTTCTTTCACTTCAGCTGCTTGGACCCGTGGTTATTTTTTCTTACCTTGCTGAACATTGCTGTGTTTTTTATTGCATTCACAAGCTCTGGAGCATCAGGGGGAAGCAGGTACTTGTCCTTATTCTCCTCCCAATTCTGTTTATATAATACCTGGAAGGAAAGATCAGCAAGTTGGTCACTCTATCATTAAAGAAATATTTACTTTTGTGAATAAACTGCCTGCTTTAAAGATATATTTTCAAAGTGAAAGTCTCAGACCAGTGACATCTGAAGAGAGCAACTGGAAATATTTAAGATTATAAGTGTATTTGCCTTACCAACTTCTCTGCTGTCCCTCCCTGTGCTTCTAAACTGTTGTATAAATGTTGCTTTAGCACTCTGAGCTCAAAACTTTGTTCTTATCAGTAACCTCAGGATCCACTGATGCTGGGAAAGTCAGAACTCACTCACCTTGCTCACTTGCTGTGACACTTTCTTTGCATGTTCTATATCCTTGGCCTTTTCATCCACGTGGCAAATGGTTCTGGCAACTGTCCCAGCCATGCGGTATTTAACCTGGAGCACAACAAAATTCATTGATTCTACAGAAAAAGTCCTTTTTTTAAAACAAAAATCAGAATACTGACATTTTCACCCTCCATATAAACATTCAGAACCGAAATGAACCTCGAAATGAAGCCCATGGAAGCAAATGGATTTTGTGAATTAACTGAGGGAGAAATGCAGCTTTGAGACAGCTTCAAGAGATGGGAATCCAAGTTAGAGGTGGTGCCTTCTGTAATCACAGAGCTCTAAAAGCACTTCCACGCTCTACAACGAGAGATGCCCAGTGTAGCCCCACTTCCCAGGCCATTCCCATGTGAACACTGGCTGCAGGGCCCAAACCAATGCAGCCACATTGCCACGGCAAGACAGCAGCTTGGTTGGAATCACCACTTCTTACTTAACCTTTAAAATCAAGACTTAATTTGCTTCTTTACTTCTCACTAAATATTGTTTTCCTCATGCAGTTGTTACCCACCTCGCTGAGCTGGTCCTGCACTTTCTTGATCCTCCGGATTTCAGGGGTGTCAATTGTGGAAGCATATGGCTTTCCTTTTTCTTTTCTAAATTTTTCTTTGTACTTGTTCTGGAAGAACATAAAATAATTAAGACATCTCCTAGAGCTCTGGCAGAACTGTATTAGCAATTATTGCCATATTTATCTGGTTAGGACATGAATTTGGGGCAGATTATTAAATAATATAAACTAAAATTACTCAATTACATTTGCACTTGTGCTTTTTTTAGCCAACTGAGGTTATTCCATCTGACACAATAGGAAAAAATCCATCTCTAACTTTAGCCTGATTTGGATCACCTCTAATTTATTATATTCTCTCCGTGAGCTTATTATTGATAAATTCAGTTATTTGCAATGTAACTATCACACAGTCCCTGTAAAATATTTTTAAAGCTGCTGTTCCTCAAGAACTGAGAGACATGGGACAACCTACCTCGCTGAATAGGTCCTTCATTTTATTGCTGTGTTCCAAGTAAGGTGTCAAAAACTTGGATGGGTCCACTTTTGTGCGGATTTTCCTCTTCCTGATGGGACGGGCTGCATCCTCCCCAGAGGGCTGGGTGTGCTCAGCTGTGTAGGTGGTGGTGGTGGTGATGGTCTCAGGGCCTGAGTAGTCTGTCCTAATGGTCTCAGGGCCTGAGTAGTCTGTGCTAATGGTCTCAGTGATCTCAGTGACCACCTGGGGATTAAAAAAATGAATAATCACTCGTTTTATAGCTGTAAAAGTTCATTATCATAAGTGTTTTTCATCCCTCCCCAGCTGGTGAAAGGATGCTCTTCTCTCATCCAGATCCACATGGAGACAGAAAATCAGGGACACTGTTCCTACTGGGATTAACCATTATGCTCCCTATACATTCCACAAGGAATGAACTCTCTGGCTGGTTCCTGCATCAAACTCACGGAATTATTCTCCAGAGGATCTGGGAGAGTGGGGCTCCAGCTGCCTCTGCTCTACATGCATTAACTTCCAATCAATTTAAATGGTTTATATACTTGTTTATCGACATAGTCATGCTGCAAGCAGTAATTTTAATACCAAGATTCTAATGAAAAGCATCTAAAAATAATTATTGCAACTAAAAAAATGTGCTCCAAAAATCACCCAAATAAGTGTCAGGTTTCATTTCATATCAATTAGCTTTATAAAAAATTGCCTTTAAAAAGGAATTCAGGAAGGTCCAAGTTCTGAGAGTCAAGGAGACAGAGCTGAAAACGCACCAAGAATTAAACAATTAATAACTTCTGTTTCTGCATAAGCCCATGCCATAAAGAATATTTCATGGTAACACAGCAGGGAGTTGGGTTCTATCTGTTTTAGAAGTAGAACTTCAAATTATGGCAATCACTCCTTGGTGACCCAAATATTTGTTACCAGTGACATGATGAAAAATCTGCAAAACCGTAATTTTTCAGTGAAATTACACAAGCTGAAGGGAACAGAACTGATGCATGTAAACTGATCTTAGATCATCACACAGCAGGGAACTGCAGCAAAAATAAAGTATTAAGCAGCAATTGTTCACTGATATTTGTGTGTTTAATGTGAAAAATTAAACCTCAGAATACAAGAGGCCACTAATTTAGTGTTCTGTGTTAATTACATGCATTTTTGCACTACATGCAGCATGACAAAGACCCTTACCTCGTGTGGCTCACCCCCCTCAATAATTGTCTCCTCAATGTAGTACTTTTAAAAAAAGAGAAAAAAAAAATCATTTTTAGGCCAGATCAGCAAATTGTAGCTTCTGTGAAGTTGTTTTAAAACACGTCTGGAGAAGCAGGGCTGTAGTTCACAGGTGCTTGTATTTGTATTCTGAATTTGGTAGTTCTGAATATCTGTTGTTCACATTTTGCATTGATGATTGGATTTTTATTCCATGCATTGCTCAACTAATAATCACCCAAACAATCAATGAAAGATTGTTATCTAATTTTACCCACAAGAGGGAAGACACTGATGACCTCATTAAAAGAATCAGCACTTAAACCCCAGGATTTTCAACATGACTGTTGTTCTCAGGGTTGTTCCTACCTACAGATGCTGCAAGGACACCAATAATTTCTGACTGCCCATTAAACTTTGTTGCTGATCACAACTCTGAGCCTGCTGATTTTCCACCCACTTTACTGCCCACTATCCCCCCACATCTCATAAATTTGGGGATACAACCCCAATGGGAGGTGTCCCTAAAGCAGCCCAGGTACACAACCTTCGCTGGTCTCCCCTTGTCCACAGCAGCTGTGAACCCATTACAAAAATTAATGAGGTTCATCAGCCATGCTTTGCTCTTGATAACTCAGGGTTCACTTCTCCACACGACCTTCATGTCTTTCATGTGTTTAAAAATAGCTTCTCGAAGGATTTGCTCCACAGCCTTCCCAAAGAACAAAGTAGCTCCCTGGATCTTCTTGCCTTTCTTGGAGACCAAATCCAGCTGAACATTGCCTATGGATGCAGGAACGGAGTTTGCAAAGTCTTTAAGGTCCTTCCCAGTGGCTTGCTCCTGCTTCCACCTTCAGTGTATTTTTTCTTTTTTTTTTTTTTTGTGATTTTTCTCAGTCAGGAGCTCCGGGTTCCTCCACACCATCCTCCTGCTGTTTGATTCCTGCACTTTGGGCTGAGCTGCGTGCTCAGGGATGATCATGCTGGAGGATCACACAACTACCCTGGGCCCCTTTGTTGTTTCCCACGGGATCTTCCCTGAACATCCCCAAGTCTGTTCCTCTAAAATCTGGGATTGTAATTCCATTTATCTTGCTCACTGCTCCCTGGATCTTCAGCTCCATCGTCCCGTGGTCACTGCAGCCCTCGATCTTTGCATTTCCCACCAGTTCCGACTTGTTTGTGAGCACCGCGTCTTTCCCAGCCGGGACAACGGAGTTGGGAAAGGATCTGGAGCACCGGGAGCGGCTGAGGGAGCTGAGGGGGCTCAGCCTGGAGAGAAGGAGGCTCGGGGGGACCTTGTGGCTCTGCACAACTCCCTGACAGGAGGGGCCAGCCGGGGGCGGGCTCTGCTCGCAGGGAATAATCGACAGGACAATGAGAATCAGTCTCTAGTTGTGCCAGGGGAGGTTTTTGTCGGATTTCGGGGAAAATTTGTTCCCCGTCCGCCACTTCCCGCCCGCGGCCGCGCGGTGGCGCCGTCCCGCGGCAAATGGCGGCCGCGCTGAGGGGGCAGCGCCGGGGCCTCGGCGTGCGGCACCTGCCCCGCTCAGAAATGACGGGGAAAAGCATTTTAAAGACATTGCTGCCGAACAGCACCCGCTGCCTGCGGGATGTGCTTCACCTGGACAAAAGGAAAATGGAAAGTGCGGGGTTTATGTTGGAAAATCTCTTCAGCGATATTTGCTCGGGGTCACTTGCGACAACTGCGGGAACGGACAACCCTTTGAACTTACAAAAATTTCTCATTAAAATTTAAGTCCCTTTCCCAGAGCTCTTCATCAAAGTTAATTCAAGCGACCAAGCCGTACTTTCCAAGATGTATTGGGCTGTTCTGAGGTGATTTCCATGCTGGACCTACCTTCCACAAAACCTTCTCCAAAATTTTCCACAAAACCTTTCACAAACTTTCTACAAAACCTTCCTCAAAATCCCCCACAAACTTTCTACAAAATCTCCCACAAAACCTCCACAAAACCCTTCCACAAACTTCCTACAAAATTTCTACAAAACCTCAAGTCCCTCAGCAGCAAAAGTTTGTATCGCTCACTGTGGATTTTTGCACATCCCAAGACAGCCACAACATCAAGTAATGGCTCATAATTCCAGAGAAAGTTAAAAAATAGTATCTTTAAATCCCTGGAATTGCTCAATAGTCAACAATCATGTCCTACTCTTTCAGAAGATGAATTTCTGATAGAACTCATAGATTTAAAATCTTGGATTGATAGAGGAATTAAGAAAATTCTGGAAAGGCTTAAAATTGTACCAGATGCTGTTGTTCCTCTTTTATTTAACATCTCACCATGAATATCCCAAGGGAAGCTACTGAAGCAATGCCTCCTCGGCCCAAGGGATGTGGTTACAGCAAGGCGGTCATTGAAAATTTAAAACAAAGGATTAAATGGGGCTGTGTGAACAAAAAGTCTAAAATACCATAATTCCTGTTGGAATAAATAAACAATGAGAGCAAATAAATATCTATTACAGAGAGCACACAATGCACAGGAAGCAAAAAGGCAATTACAACTAATATGGTAATAAGAAATTTAATGAAGGGTGGGTGTCATTGTAGTTAGGTAGTAAAAGGTCTTTAAAATGCACTTTATGAGTGGTGACACTTATTTTGCAAAATGCATTTAACTACTCTGACAGGCAAGTCATTTGCCTTTACTTCATTCACTATTTGAAATATATAAAGCTGGCAATGCCCTCACGCACCTGAAATCAACAGTCCACTGAACACAGTGGTAACAACGAGTTGTAGGATGTTTACATTTATACTCTTGTTCTTTTCCTCAAACACTGAGCGATTTTTTGCAAGACTTTGTGTATTTCATAACACATAAGTTAATTTCAGAGTAGTAGCAATGCAACAAGTGAGACCATATTGTTAATTTCGTGTACTGTTTCAATAGTAAAGTCATTGTTCCCGTGGCTCCAGCTGTAGGTTGCCCAGTACCTGGGGAATTTTTTATTCAGTTTCCTGAGACTAAATAATTCAGCATCTAACTGGGAGTTTAAATGACCTACTGGCAAATTAATCCGTGATGCACCTCCACAGACACAGAATCATGGAATCACAGCATGCCCTGGGTTGGAAGGGACCTTAGAGATCCTCTTTTCCACCCCCTGCCATGGGCAGGGACACCTTCCACTATCCCAGGCTGCTCCAGCCCGGCCTTGGACACTTCCAGGGATCCAGAGGCAGCCACAGCTTCTCTGGATGCCCTGTGCCAGGGCCAGCCCACCCTCCCAGGGAAGGATTTCTTCCTAATATCGAATTTAAATCAACCCTCTGTCAGTTTAAAGTCCTCCCCCCTTGTCCTGTCACTTAAATCTGGCTCCATCTCTGCAACGTCTCAGGCTAAATTGGTTTGTGGTCCCCTGGTGGCACAAAGCTGCTGCATTTCTGCAGAGGCAGGGCTAGAAAGGGGCTTCCAAAGTCATCTTCTCCAGCATGGATTGGGTGACAGAGGGCAAGCCAGGAGGGAAAAGAGCTGGCCCAGTGCATCTATAATTACGCAGGGAGTAATCAGAAAACCTCGCACTGTGAGTGTGGGATGGTTCCAGTCTTTATTTAAACTGAGAAACTATGACAGGAACCAGGAGACTTTGCTCCACTGAGAACAACTGTTGTTGTTGTTGTTGTTTTACTGATGAAACCATTTAATAGATATCTAATCATCCCCTAATCCTCAGAGAGCAAACAGCAACCTATGCTCCTGAGCAGCGTCTCAGTAAGGTGATTAATGTATTCAGTCACAAGGCAGGAAGCAAACATTTCTACTCTCACATTTTCTTCTTACCTCCACAACTTCCTCATATTCTTCTTCCTCCATTCTGAGGGTTTGCTTCTGTCTCTCCCGCACTCACTGGTCACACAGCAGGTGAAAATGTGAATAAACAGTATTAGCCCATGACTGAAAGTACCATGAGAAGGTACAAGTCAAGCTCATAAAGCACTTGGGGTCATGGTTAGTAACTAGTCAGACCCTAAACAGAGTTGGGATCTGGCATTACTTGGACTTTTATGGAAAAACATTGGATTAAGTTTCAAACATACTGATAAAAATTACAATTTTGGACAAATACTTCATTCCAGGAGTTATAACACCGAATCAAATATAACAGTTATAACATTGGAATCCAATGAAAATAAAAGAGATCTCTTGAAACATTATGTTTAATTTGTTTCATTACAACAGTATTATTTGAAGTATTTTTCTTTTCTCTGTGACTATTCTATGCTATTTCATTATATCATTCAAGCACCTGTTTGAATGGGAGCTTTATGTTCTACTATGTTCATTCATAGTAAGAGCATAATGTAGAAAAATACTGTAAATATTTTTTTAAGTGACCTTAGGTTAATGCGGCAATTTCTGTCTTCTCAGCATCAGCCTATAGAGATGCTCTGGGGTTTTTTGTTTAAGCTCTTGTGGCTTTTTTCTTTCTATCTCTTCAGACCTGGAAAAGATGAAAATCCATAGAGTTGGCTGAAGTACAAAGCACAGATTAGTGTCAGAACCTTTGAACGAATTAATTAACACACTGATTTTGCTGTGAGGCAAAGCCACAATTTTCCAGCAGAGTCTGCAGCCCTGTTTCTAATGTTGGGAGGGGATGAGGCTTTGGAACAGCTGCTCCTGAGTCCAGGGATATTTGCCGTGTAAGCTAATCCTGCCAACTGACGGGGTGGTTGTGTTTAGCTGGCTAAACTGCAATTCCTTCTGAGGCAAGGGAAGTCAAGTAATGCAGGTTAAATATAGGAACACTGAATACTGTCCCTTTTTAGTCCCAATGGGCTGAGAAAAATGGCCAAAACATTAACTGGAAAAAACGTATTGTTAACTATTAAAATAAATTAAGAATAACTCAAATAATGAGCAACAAGTCACGTGAAAAAGTAGGCCAAGGTGTATGAATGAACTCAGGAAGTGGGGTTTGCATATAAACAGTATCTCTTCAACCTGTCACTGCTATAACCTTCAGTTAGACTTCTAAACACCATGCCAAGTCTTTTCCTCCTCCTCCAATCTGCAACTGGTTATTCAGACAGAAAACTGACTTCCACGGGCAAAGCACGACAACTACTCCCAAAAAACTACACAATGGGGAAACAGCTCAAGAGCCTCTTCTAAGGAAAAGAAGTGAAATGCATTTAAAATGTTCTTACCAGTGACATCCAGTAAATATCCGTTGGAGCAAAGGCTCTCCAGTCTTCCCTCCTGAGCAGCACTGGGTGAGAGCGAGTGGGTTCAGCAGCTCCCGATGACGTGTGTGGCCCACACGGCCAATGTGGCCCCAGCCCGCTCGAGTTTCATCCCTAAATATACTCGGTGACCCCTGAGGAGGCCACCTGTTCTCAGCAACATCAGGGAAAGGGAGCTGGGCACCTCTGTGCTCCTCAGGAAACCCAGAACACACCAGAGCTTGGCTGGACCTCACCAGGGCTTGGCTGAGATGGAGCCCCAGGCAAACCCAAGGGAGAGCTCCAATGGAAAAAACATTATCAGAGTTGATAATAACATTGAATTTCAACTGATGGAGGCAATTCCATTCCTATAATGTCCCTGAATAACCACCATCCAAATTCAAGAATCTCTGAACTTGAGGACTCCACACTGCAGACTAAATTTTTAGTATAAAGATGTCTTTAATTTCACCCATAAGTACACCTGAAGTGCTTTTTCACCTTGATGCAAAGCAGGTGTCAGTATTTTTGTCACTTTTAAAATGTTCGGTAGCAGAACACGCAGACCCAGGAACATGTGAAAAGTGATGGTTTGCAAGGAGGGAACCCAACAAAGAGCCAACATGCCTGGTGAAGGGAGTCTAAGAAGAGTTGATAAACAGATTAAGGGACAGGGGAGCAATCCTGGTATTTTGGAAGGTCAAGAACGCCGTGATGTATGGAGTAGAACCAGGGTGATGATAACAGATGTGACTTCTGAGGTGATCACTCGACTGACAGAGTTGACTTTGGTTCTTCAGGGAGGTGCATTCAAAAGCCAGTATCAACACTGATCCCTTTTCACATGCTAGATCACATAATTCAATAAATTATTGTCAGGGGTCCTTGAGAGGCACCTTTTTCCTTAACTCTTTCCAGAAGTTCATATTTATATCCAGATGAAATATCGTATCTCATTCACTACTGCCAAGTATTTTATACTCTGCCCAGAGCTGCAGACCCCTCCCTTTCTTCTTTGGGCAAGCCACTTTCAATTACTCTACATTTTGCTTTACTAGGCAGTCCTTCCCCTTTTAATCTGATTTCTGTTTGTTTCAGTTTCTTAACGTCTTTTGAAATTGTCCAGAAATTAACACAGCATGTTGGTGGCGTCTCTCGAGAGCAACCTCAGCGTAACCTGCTGCTCTCTGATCCAGATCCTCTGTGTGTGCATTCCAGAAATAACTCACAGGCTCATTTTCCTCCCAAGTGCTGCTTCTCAGTAGATTAGATGCAAAACGTAACATCTTCATTATCAATAACAAACCTTAATGGAGTCAAGGGCCAACTTTCCTTATTGAACTTGTAATTCATTATTGTCATTTCCAGCTCGATCTTGGAAGTTCCTGCAAACAATTTCTCCCTCAGTGATACTCTGCAAGCCCTGCATTACTAGAACATCATCTTCAGACCATTTTACATTGCTGTTCGATATATCTTATTTAGAAAGACACTAAACAAAGTTAAAATTACACACAAGACACCAGCACCGCTTTTTCTGCTGCTGAAATGCAGCTGTCTTTGGTGTGAAACATGGCACAACTTCAGCAGCACAGGTCAGGGCTGGAAAAAGCATGGAATAACGCATGGAGATTACTGAAGGGGGCTAAGAGCCAAAAGGATTATTGATGAAATGAGAAGTTAGGCTGAACATAAGATTTTTGTTCTGGCATCAGAGTACAAAAAGGGGAGGAGGGTGCTCTTGGGTCTCTTGAGAAAATATTTCAATTCCTGCATTTTGCTGCTTTGCTCCTTCAGCTCCAAATCTCAAGGAACAGCTCTGACAAAACTATTGCCATTGCATGGGCAAGGAGAATCCCGGGATCCCTGAGGCTGGAAAAGCCCTCCCAGCCCATCAAGTCCAAGCTGTGCCCGATGCCCACCTTGTCACCAGCCCAGAGCATTGAGGGCCATGTCCAGGCCTCCCTTGGACACCTCCAGGAATGGGGATTCCAAACCTCCCTGTTCCAAACATGTATGAGGTAAAAGGAATGCCAGTGGTTAATATTAATTCCTTTTTTTTATTGCTTTGTTGTGGAAATTTATGTCTGACTCTGATTTCTGATGGAATATTCATAAAACCATGGAATCATTAAGGCTGTAAAAGACCTCCAAGATCATCAAGCCCAGCTTTTGACTTTGTTGTGAGAATATGAACTTGACTTTCTGGGGGACAAATATTTGAAAAGCATTAACTGTGCCCTAGGTGGAGCCTGGCAGCTCTGACCCAGGTTAACACACCAGGCCAGATTTATCCACGGCACATAAACGAGCACATGGCCAGCAGCTCTGAACGAAAGCCAGAACACTGCAGAAGTACTTGGGCAGAAAAAGATGTTGTTTTGCATTTCAACCACAAAAATTCAAAGCTTAAAATATTTTCTTGTCCTTAACTTATTTAAATATTGAGTTCCATCAGTCCTGCTCATCCAACAGGAGCCACTCAGGGCATGATGGATAAATGTCCTGACATCCCAGGTGCTATATTTAACCTCCTGACGTAACCAATAGAGCACCTGGCCTTAACAAGCATTGTATCATTGGAAAATGACATTTAAATACATATTTGTGCCACATTTGTGTCTATTTTTAAACTACCACCAGTGAGTTCCTTCTCATTCTTCATTCACCATTCCCCACTGCAAGGCTCCTCTGCTCAGCACCTTTTGGTTTAGTGTATGGAAATACTGTGGAGGGCATTTTTACAAAAAAAATATGAAATGAAAGGCTTGGTTAGACAAATGCAAAGGATTGTCTTCAAGTTAAATATACAATTATTCCTCGGATCCCTCCCTTTTTACAGCTTTTTTCTTTTGCATGAAACCAGGCTGGGAGCACAGGCCTTGTCAGGGATCTGGTTTTGGCTTACAAACAAAAAGTTTTTAGGAAAGGATACATGCTCTAACAAGAATTCCACTTTTACTTCAGTGCCACTCATCCTCTTTCTCAAAGTATTAGTAGAAAGTATTAGATCATAACAAATAATAGACTTGGAGGCAGTGAATCAAAGTGCTGTGAGTAGATCACCTGCAGTGTCTTACTTTCAGGTTTATTTTTTGATGCTGATGGGCTGAGTAGCAGCACAAGGTAGTGGCTGTGTGGTGTGTAAACCAACCACTCACTGTGCTGCTGTGACTCAAAAAGACTTTGCTGGAAGAGGAGGAATAAAGGAATATTGGTATGAAACCAAAAATTCACTTCATGCTTCTCAGTGTTCCTGGACAGAGGAGGAACTGTGGCATCACTGATCAAATTGTTTGGGTATAGGTGCAAAGTTTTTAGTATTGAAAGTGTCCCACCAGAACGTTTCAAACACTGAATCAAAAGAAGATTCAAAGGGGCCAAAATATTCCAAACAAACCCAAACTGAAAAGAAGAACAACAATTTGTGAATCTTTTTCGTGACGAGATTTGAGAAAGCAAAGAGAAATCACGTGAACAAATGCACCTCCAGCGGGTTATAGAAACAAAAAATTAGGTTAATATTTAACCCCCCCAACAGTGAAGATATAAAATCAGGGTGTAAAAGATCCTGTATATCGACACAAGATATTCACTGGGGCCATTGGCACAAGGAGAGTTCTCCTCACATGACAGCATCTGTCACAGCCTCCCCTGTTCTTTACTTAGGGCCTTTGAGAATCCTAAAAGAAAATATTTATCAACAAGATGATGTCAAACAGCCTAATTTATCTCCCCTACTAATGTTCCCAAGACAGCCACAAGGTCTTAGACACGGGTGCTCAGCAGAAAGAAGATACAGCAAAGGCAAATCTTCTCAAGAATTCAAAGCCAGCTCTGATTGTATTGATCAGATTTGGGAGCTGATGGGGGAAGCTGAGATACAGCACCCAACTCAACATACTCAGATTTTGGAACAATAATATAAGTTACTATAAACTAGGAAAGGAAGGTGAGGTTCTCCTCAAATCTTTTCTTCTTCTTGCTATTTATAAGACAAATAAACTTTTATATTTTTAGAACAGAGGTACAAGTATCAGCTGTAAATGCCAATGAAAAGCCCTGATGGGCAGCCAGAGTTTCAGCTCTTACCCGACAGTCTCCCACACTTGTCCCTTTGGACAAGTCTCTGCTTCACTACTCTGCAGTAAAATAACACAGTTTTTTTATCTTTTAGAGACAAACTTTTTCATTATTAGCCCCATTTTGCAAATCGTTACAGCAACTACAGCGAGAGATGTTACTGTATAAGCAGATTGATCTATTTAGGATTGTCCCATCCATGGGAGTGCCAAGGCCAGCTTGGACGGGGCTGGGAGCAGCCTGGTTTATTGCACTGCACTGATGGTGCTCTCCCCTTCCCAGGGTGGGTTATTGTTGAGGAAATACAATTCCTTCTTGGTGCTCCCTCTCAGGTGCCTGCACACGGCTGTCCCACCCCAGCACCCAAAGTGCTGCTGCCATGAGGGCACATTCCAGTTTTCTCACAACGTGCCAGTTTAATTTTGCCTTGGATTTTTCAAACCTATTGGTTTCCATATCCTGCATCCTTACCCTGGCTTCTCACTGAACTCCTTGCAGGGAATTTAGAGCAGAGTTGTTGTTTCTTATGGAACTGAGCTGAAACAATTTATTGAGAATCCATAACCCAGGCCAGGTTCATTTCTATCCCAGAGCACACTCAGATCATTTCATAGGTCTTCACATTTCTAACAAAGCTTGGCAGCAGGAAGGTTTCACGTGGCATTGCACAGCCCTGCCAACTTTCCACATCACCCC
The DNA here is from genome assembly GCF_000738735.6 of Corvus cornix cornix. NCBI lineage: Eukaryota > Metazoa > Chordata > Aves > Passeriformes > Corvidae > Corvus > Corvus cornix. The sequence goes on along the minus strand of NC_046337.1, from coordinate 1,426,136 downwards.
AACAGCCACCAACAAAGGGATGGATTAGCACAGCTACAACACAGAGGCATTCCCTGCTGTAAATCCTCTGGGATGAAAGGACAGGGCTGAACAGTCCCTTTGAAACCGTGATCAGAGCATCACCTTCATTCTGCAATCGCCTCTGCTGCCTTTTCCAGTTCAACCATTGCCCTGATACTGCTGAAAGATGTTTGTGCCCTGTGTGAGAAAAGGGAAGAAATCCAATATTTACTCCCTAGGCCTCCATGCCTTTTTTTCACCAAGGACATGCTTTCTTCCCAAGAGGGAGCAAACTCTGAATACAAAGGTGTGATTGACGTAAAAATGTGATTGAGTCCTTTGCACCTTTTTTCTCCTTGGGCAAAAGAAGGAAAGTTACTATCAGTCTTCCCCATTCCAAGGATTTTCCAATTAGTGCAGGGTTCATTTGTGGAGCTTCCAGTGAAATGGCATCATGATCCCCACTACCTCTCGATCCCTCTCCCTCCCCTACACTGCACCCTGTTTCCCACAGTCAATGGAAAATCAAATGTGCAATTCATGGGCTGTGACAAGAATTGCCCATAGATCACAGAAGCTGCTGTAGAAGGTTGAGATTTAGATCAAAGCTCAAGAAATCTACTAAAAAAATTCCAGAATAACCAAATCCTCCCCCTGATAGACAATCCATGCACCTTCAGTCTCCTCACCCTGAAGGATGCTGACCAAGCAATGGACCAGAGTCACATGTCCAATGTCACGGCCTTTAGCAAACTGAAACCTGTGTCTGAGACTTGTTTTTTCTTTCAATTTCTCTTTCCCTTTTCTCATTTAAAAGGAACATATTTATATGAAAGGTTAGAACACCTCTGACTATAGAATGAGAGGAGAAAAGGCAACGTGCTTCACATTCCTGACTGGCATTGCTGGAGTGGTATCTCATATCCTGAAATAAAACCTGCAGCAGTCCATAAAATATTAAGACTGCTCGCTGGCCATGGCCAGGAATACTCTGCAGCAGCAGTTCCCAGGGGCAGAATGCTCTGTGAAAGGTCACTAACACAGCACTTAGGTCACCAGCACAACAGCCACCAGGAGTAATTCTTCTCTGCGCTATTATTAACAGCCCTGAGCAGCCACAAGGAATCTGCTGGGCTCCCACTGCTCTGCAGCAGCTCCAGACAATAAAACCTGCTTCATTACTGCATCAATAAAGGGGCATTTAATCACAATAAGGAATGATAACATCACAAATTACCTCCCCTAACTGACTTAGCACTGGGCCATGCTCTCCTAGGAGGCATCCTCAGTGGGGTAACCTGCAGGAGCTCCTGAGCCAGCAGAAACTCCTGCAAACTGAACGGATCCCACTGATGCTCCACCAGTGACATGAATGGGGATCTTACCTGAATAACTCACACCAGGGAAAGCTGGAGCTGGGCTGGGAGAGCTGGGGGTGTCCAGCCTGGAGAAGAGAAGCTGCAGGGAGACCTCAGAGCCCCTTCCAGGGCCTAGAGGGGCTCCAGGAGAGCTGGAGAGGGACTGGGGACAAGGCATGGAGGGACAGGACACAGGGAATGGCTCCCCACTGCCAGAGGGCAGGGCTGGATGGGAGATTGGGAAGGAATTCCTGGCTGGGAGGGTGGGGAGGCCCTGGCACAGGGTGCCCAGAGCAGCTGGGGCTGCCCCTGGATCCCTGGAAGTGTCCAAGGCGAAGCTGGATGGGGCTTAGAGCAGCCTGATTATCTTTAGGCCCCTTCCAACCCAAACCATTCTGGGATTCCACAAGTCTGTGCTTATCTCTAGACCTTTGCTAAGGAGAGCCGTGGTCCTGCCCTCACCTTCACACCAGAAAGGCTGGAGGTGCCCCCCAGTCCCTCCTCAGTCCCACACACCTCTGTGCACAGCCTCACCCAGTCCCACACACAGATCTTTCCACCTTTGTCTCCTTCATCTGTCCACAAGAATCCGGGCTTCTTAATGTACTTTTTCTCTGCAATAAGGGATCAAGAGGGAAGAAAACTTTCTTCATTAAACAGTATTAATTTCCAAGAGCCTGGCAGACTTTCAGCTCATTTCTTTGAGAACCATTCCACAGGAGGCTGAACTCCTGATGACTTCATGGGGCTTTTTATAAAGCGAGATAATGATGGTGGAGGGACAGAAGCAGCTGCACAGTTCCTCTGGCTGTGGCAGAGATGCCCCGAGCACTGCAGCCTTCAGCAAGTCCATCACCCCACGGATGCCAGGAGTGAGATGCTCATGGACACACTGGTTTCCAGGGAAGGAGACAACTCACCTTCCATGTGGCAGCATCTTGTGACAGATCTGGAGCACATCCTCGGTGTCTGCTCATCAGGGCTGCTGAAGGATGGGAGGGTTTAATGCAATAATTCCCTTCACAACCTGAAAATTCAGCGTTGATCTAACACAGGTTACACCACATTGAACCTTTTCAGTGCTGGAGAAGAATATCTTGGCTGAAAAAGCACAGTAAAGATTAAAAACCCCATCTAACTCTTGCAGAAGTGTTGTTAATCCACAGATTTCTGAGCAACAAACATGGGACAAATATTTTTGTGTATTTAATTTTTTTGGCTGTGACACTGCAAATCAAGTAAATCATTTTCAAGTTTGAAAGAAGTTGTTCCTACAATGACACAAGTTCCCTGCTGTTGAAAGCCAGCAAAACCTTCTGTGTAAAAACAACCCATCCCTCCACCGTGGAGAAATACCAGAAAACACAGCAACGGCAAAGTTACTGAAGGAGGAATTTTTAAAAAGCAGAAACAGGATAGAGTAAGGCAAGGCTAAAGATAGACTGTCCTAGGCATGGCAGGAGCCCAGTGAAACAGCACGGAATTGCTGTGCCTGTGATAAAAGCTAAGAGATAAGAGATAACCACTAACTTTAGGGGGTTACTGGTCTGTGAAACAGATCATTAAATTACTCCATCACGTTTATTCGGGCTCAGAGGTGAGTGAGGTTTAGCAGCACACTCAGCTGATGGTTTAGAGGAAGGATGATGGTCTGCAAAAACACAACTGCCACGGGAGAGATGGACAGGGAAAACCCCACAGCAGGGGAGGAACAAGATGAGAAAACAGCCTCAAGCTGTGCCAGGGGAGGGTCAGGCTGGATACTGGGGAAAATTTCTTCATGGAAAGGGCTGTCCAACCCAGGCAGTGGTGGAGTCCCTGGTCCCAGAAGGCTTTAAAAGCCCTGTGGATGTGGCAGGTGGGCACATGGGTCAGTGGTGGCCTTGGCAGTGCTGGGGAACAGTTGGACTCAATGATCTTAGAGGGTTTTTCCAACCCTAATGATTCTGTGATTCCTTGCTCCACATACAGAGTTTTCTCTTGTTTACCTTGTTAACCAGCAGTTCTATGACAACTACTTCCCCAAGCCCCACACAAGTGATTGCGGTACTGCAGCAAAGGAGGGGGGCAGGGGATTTCTTTTGGTGGCTACACAGGCTGAAAGAATTTCATTCCCTTGGATATAGCAAAACTCCCTTAAATAAAACTTTTTCATTTGAAGTATTTGCTAATAAAAAGGAGGATCCTGCCCCCATCTGGCCTCCCTGGAAGGGAGCAGCCTGAGGGGGAACTGGAGCAAGAAATCACAGATTCATAGAGCTTCAAATCCTGCTCTGGAAGGGACTGACAGGGATCACCAAATCCAGCTCCTGGCCCTGCACAGGATACTTCAAGAATCCTTCCCAGCATCTTTGGGAAGTGCTGGCAGGATGGGAACACCGAGTCTCCAGCCACTCTCTGTGCCCAGAAACAGACAGTAATTCCAGCTTTGGATCCAGGTTGGACTGGCAGGGAAGCGGAGATAATTATAACCTTCCTGGAGCAGCTCCAGTCTCGCCATCGCTTGTTTGGGATGCAGATGGGTCCGACTGTGCCGTATCCCAGGAATATCGGCCCTGCCATCTGCCATGGTGTGGGAAGGGACCACAGTGCCCTCGGCAAAGCTGTGCCCACCACCAGGAAATAAAGCAACAATACACTTTGCCTCCCTAAATCGCTGCCACATCACAGATTCCATGTCACTGCCAGGCAGAGACACCTTCTGGCAAAGTGACTCGGCCTCAGAGCTGGGCTCTCTCTTCCACAGGGCTGTGAGGAGGAAAGGGGAGAAAACCCCAATGGTCAAAATCCTGAGGGGCCTCTTGCTTTCCAAAAAGCAGAAATAAGGGTTCATTGTAAATCTCAAATTAGCTGAAGCCCAGATACCCTCCAACACCTTCCCCCTCTCCCTGCTGCAGCCACCCTGTCATTCCTTCACTGGGCTCAGCATGGAACTGTGGTTGCTGCTGCTCCTGGCAGGAAAATCCTGCAAGAATGGGATTTTCCCACCTCACCTCAGTTAAAAGAGACCTAACTTATCAATATGCACTATTTTTGCATTATCCCAACGTTCTCTTAAAAACACCAGGAATTAATGGTCTCAGCACGTGGTGGAAAAATTGTTGTGCCTGGATTCAGGCTGCTCTTGTCCACAGGATGACAAAGAGGGGCCTGTTCCTCCCTGTTTCTATCCTCCCTAAGGAATAGCCCACACTGATGGAGAACTCTGTCAGCACTCCAGGATTTTATCCTGGAGAAAAGGAAGCTCAGGGGGGATCTTATTCTTATCTACAGCTTACCTGAAAGGAGTTTGGAGCCAGGTGGGGCTCAGGATCTGCTCCCAGGGAACAAGGGAGAGTGTAGGAGGAAACAGCCCCAAGCTGTGCCAGGGGAGGCTTAAATCAGATATTAGGGAAAATTTCTTCATGGACAGGGTGGTCCAGCCCTGGCCCAGCTGCCCAGGGCAGTGGTGGAGTCCCCATCCCTGCAGGACAATTCAGACATTGGGATTTCTCAGGAAGATTTGCACATCAAGCAAAGTTCAGGACTTTCCTCCATTCACCAGTTCACTGCAGCACCTTTGGCATCCCAGGCACGCTGGCTCTCCAAGAAATTCCCTGGCCAACTCCATACAGACAGTTTGGTTTATTTGTTGCTTACACAGCTCTGATTTCCACCCCATAACTCAGGTTTTAAAGCCAAACACACAGGTAAGAACACAACATCTGAGGATCCCACAGCACAAGGCTCTTCCTCAGAACTCTTCAACATTTACACTAAATCTTTATTTCTGTACAAAAATTTAGACAATTTTCATTGTTCCTAAAGAAATCTGCGTCTCTTTACATGACCCCACAAATTGCCTACATAGATATATACACACAAATATATATTTGAAGAAGAAAAAAGCCTTCCAGTTCTGAAGAATGAAGGCAAAAACCAAGTCAGAACTGAAAAATTATTGACAAGAATTAACTGTTTATTGTCAATATTGTTGACTATTCTGTAGCTTTGCACCTATTTCATCCCCATATGATAATAAAAACATATTCAGAATAACTCAATGCAGACTGTGCAACAAGAGAGTAGTGACACAACCTGTAATTTAACAAGTGGTAATAGCATCAAGGAAGTATTAATTATTTAATTAATTTAAAATGTATTAATTAAAAAAAACAATGATGAAGGAGAACTCAGCAGTCTTAACTTTTATACACTCGAGAAAAAGAGCCCAAAAGTAACATTTTCTGTTAAAAAGCTTATTTACAGTTCCAGACACCAGGTGTAAAGGCCTAAGGAATGCACAGTTCAGAGGAACCCTGGGCTAAATAATGTGTGATAATGGTGGCTTCTTTTTTTAATCACCTTATATTTAACTGGATTCCAAGGAAAACTAAAAGCCGTTTTCAGCAGTTATATCAAAGTCAAGGAATAACTGAGTTAAGAGGAAAAGGTAGGAAAAGACCTGGCTTTAAGGCAGCTCAGCATTCCTTCACCTGCCACAAATACATCCCAGGAGAATCATGGAATCCCAGACTGGTCTGGGTTGGAAGGAACCTTAAAGATTATTTAATTCCAACCCCCTGCCATGGCAGGGACACTTTTCACTGTCCCAGGCTGCTCCAAGCCCTGTCCAGCCTGGCCTGGGACACTTCCAGGGATCCAGGGGCAACCACAGCAGCAAGACCAGGGAGCAACTGGAGCCAAAGCCCACCCCGCTGGGAAAAGCGTATCCCAAAGGAAACAGCTCCAGCCAGCACAGCTAAAAGAGGAGGTGGAAGGATAAGGAATGTGGAAAGGCATTTTGGCATCTGCTACACCATCCTAACAGGGGGTTTGCTGCAATTCCTTATTCCTCAGAACTCCGAGAACTCCATCCGCCTGTGCGTTACTTAACAGGGAGGTTATTCCATGGGATCACCCCACAGATACAGCTACTGCAGCTGGAAGGGACCCAAGGAGCCCCAGATTCCCACCCAGGCCCAGGGCTGGTGGGGCTGCAGAGCTGAGCAGAACAGCCCTTTACACAACCCTGGGATCACCCAGGTTGGAAAAGCCCTCCAAGGTCACAGAGCCCAACCTGTGCCTTACCCCCCCTTTGGCACGCAGACCAGAGCACTGAATGCCACGTCCAGTCCATGAATACAAAACTGGGAATTTCATCTCCTAACCCAGCTTTGGCTCCATCTCTTTTGCTTTATAAGAAGTTTCCTGTAGCCCCCCAGCACTCCCAGGTACCTGTGTGTGATACGTGGGTATGGAAGAGGGGCACGTCCCTGGAGATCAGCATTTCCTACAGGAAAAGAACATTTCACTGTCATTTTAATTCCCATTCTTGACACCAACCAGTGCAGACTTATCACCAAACTTGCCCCACCCAAACCTCCCCAAGCAAACCCCCATCACTGGCTGGGCAGAACAGCACATTTCACCCCCAAAACACCTAAACAGCCCCAAAAACCAGGTCAGAAATCACGTATTTGCTAGAAACCTTTCACTGCAACTCAGACACAAAGTTTAATGCAAACAGGCACATCTTGACAAGTGCTTTCAACTAAAAATCATAAATACTGGTAGGTTTTAAAGAATTATCAATTCTGACACAATCTGTAAATGCATAAATATGATACAGAGCTCCCCAGCCCCGTTCCAGCTCAAATTTGTGTTTGTTCCACTTCAACAAGAATTAAGAGAACGGAATGAGTTCCCTTCAGCTGCATGAAAACCAGAGTTTAAAAGACAGAAAGTAGCAAAGGCGAAACAATTCAAGGAATGCTCTGATCCAATTTTAGGAAAAAAAGTTGCCTAATAGAGTCCCGGTTTTCCTATCTTATAATAAATAGCTCTATAAAATGTTTTGGCTAAATGACTTTAATACCCATGCCTGAGTGCAGACACAGGAGTGCTCCAGCTGGGAACTGCCAGCCCTCCCAAGGCTTGGCATTAATTGGAAGCCATAATTTTATAACACTCTGGAATGAAATTTTATTGCAGCCTCAGCATTAGCCACGTCCTGGCTGCATTTCTTTGAAAGGAAGATGACAAAGTCTGTAGAGAGAGAAGTACAAAGTCCAAGCGATCAGAGGAAACCGGACCCCGCTCCAGGGATTGCTGCGGACGCACGCGGATGTTCCTCCCCTTTGTAAACAACAGACAGGCAACGCTACAGCCTCGGCAGAGCCATCTCAGTTTGTACCCAAGGAATTGCAGGTGGTGCTGGAGGCTGGAATGGACAGCCAGGCCTTGGCAGGCTCTGAGGCCAGCGCGGTCGATGCCGCGGCAGCTCCGGAGAGCCGAGCCCGGCTCGGAGCGGCTCCTCCAGGCCGAGCGCTGCGGCCGCTCCGGGAGCTGAGGGCGCTGAAACGTCCCCGGCCACGCGAGGCGGACACAGCGACACTGGGGCTGCTCCCGTTCCTCTGTCACACACTCCAGCCCCGCACCTCGTTACCCACACAGGCGCTCGGCCCCCACCCCAGGCTGAGCTGGTTTGTTAATTTTTAACCTCTCCACAGAATCCAGCTTTTCTTGGTCCCTCCCCGGTGTTCCCTGCAGGAAGTATTTAGACAAGGAGAACACTGAGCTCAACATGTCCAAGGGAGGATTCCCAGCCTTCCAGGTAAAGCAGCATTTTCTGGCTTCATCCAGTCTCAGCCGAGTTTTGTACATTTACAAATAGGAAAAGCTTAAAAACCCCACCTGGCTCTGTCCTTACTCACCCAAAATCTGGCTTAAAAGGTTCAGGGAGGTAAAGTGACTCCACTGTGGATAAAGCTACAATATAAAAATTCACTGGTAAGGCCCTCTTAAGGCAAGGAGAGAATTCCTGCTCATGATTCTCACATATGAAGAGATACAGCATCATCCCCCTATAATGCATCATTTTGGGCCATTTAATGTATTCACTGCAACATTATAGTCAAGCCACATCTGGATTTATAACCAGGTCACATCTGGACTTACCACACGCGTGCAAAGACGTTTTCCTTCCTCGGTGCCACTCTTGGTGCCACTGATCATTCCTGCCCAGGGATGCAGCACTCCAAGGCTGCTCAGCACATTCATCTCAATTAGCTGAAAACAACTTTTCAGACCCAATTAGTCTGACAGTGACAAACTTCATGTTCCACCAGCCAGTGAGGAAGGAACAGCTGCCACCAGGAGCTTTCCAAGGCCAAGGATTCCTGAACTGAGTTATTTAAACACAGTCCCTTGACAGGAATCCCAGCCAACCACCCTGACACAAGGACAAATTCAGTATTTCCTGTCCCAAAGCAACCTGGGTGGTGCCTTATAAATGGAAAAGTGCTTGGAATGGCAGGGGTAGGAGAACTGTAACAAATTTATCACAAATCCTGTTAAAACCCGGGTGTAGGGAGGGGAAAACCCACTCATTTCCACGCACTGAGAGGCTTTTATAGATATCTATCTCTATTTTAAGGGAATGGGAATTGTAGCATGGGGAATAAAGCTGATTATGGAATGAGTTTTAGGCACTTGAGCTGCAGAGATGTGGAAGGTGCCTGTCAGGTGCATTTACCATTCACACCTACACCACACTCAGCAGCGCAGCCACTCAGCCTCTCTAAAAGAAAAAAATATTAAAAAATGAAGCTGTTCATATTCTCCAAGTTTATTTCCCACCTCTCCTCACAATTAAAGACCTGTATCATTCCCAGATGCCAGAGGCAGCATATTCCAGAGATGAACTACCAAACTGATGATCTGCTAAACCAAAAGAAACATTTGAAGTATCAGATTATTGATATATGACCTTTTTTTTTGCTACTAAAATGCCATTTTGCAGCACAACTTCAATAACCATTTTGAAGGCCCCTCCCTTTTCCTAAGAATGAATTTCATGGAGAACAAAGGCAAACCTTGAGCTTCAGCTGGAAGCCAAGGCAGCAGAACCCCGAGGCTGAAACAACAGCATCACACACCAAGGTCATGGCTCAGGGTAAAACAATCCCTGCCCAACAATCCCCAAGTGGAAGCAGCACTGATGCAAAGTTCCCTGGCTTTTCTATGGACAGAGCTGGGAGAAAAATGGGAATTGCCCTACAGGGAAAAGAAAAAAAGCTGTCAACAAGGAGCACTTCCACAAAACACAAAGGGGTCGAGAGATCAAAAGTTTGGCTGCTCTTCTCAGTGACTAAATTTAAAACATTTCTAAGTTCACACACGTGCACTTCAAAGCACCATCACAGCAACCATGACCAGGTGAGAGTCTGGAACTGATCACAGCAACCATGACCAGGTGAGAGTCTGGAATCCATCACTCTGAAATCAATCACAGCAACTATTCCAGGTGAGTCTGGAATTGTCACCTCTGATGACAAACCCCACCATCCCCACAGACTCAAAAATCAGCATTTAAAACCCAAAAGCCCTGGACAACACCACAACGTGTCAGGAAACATCAGCCACCACTGAATTCTGGTTACACTTGCCCTCAAAACCATAAAATACACAGAAAGCTCACAGTCACCCACGACATGTTTGCAGTCAGGCTAACACTGGGTTGTTCACTGACCAACACATAGAAAACAATTGAATTTTTGCATTATAAACCCCTCAAGGTACAGAAAATCCTGTTTGACAGCCAGTCCTGAGGTGTGCAGTCACTCCCAGGCCCTGCTGGGCCCTGTGGCCACTGGGGAAACCAAGACAAGGTGAACCTCAGAGGCCACGGCAAGGGGAAGTGGCATGGGGAGGGAAAGAGTAAAACCAACTTAACTCATGTGTAAACACAGAGTATCTGCTTGCAACACAGCCCATACGTGCAGCAGCCACCACACCTGCATCATCTGACAGAGAACTCCTACAAATGTATGGCCAAGCAGCAGAAATCCCAGCACTGCTCCACCATGAACAGCAACAACTCCTTTTCTTACCAACCAAGCCCCAGCTCACCCAGCCTGTGTGGATTCAGCCCAGGGAAGACATAAGACTCAAAAACCAAACACTTGGGTTTAGAAGCAAGTCTGCTTTTTCTTTTTTTGTTTTTTTAGACTAGAAAATGTACAATTCCATTTCATATGCAAGTGTGCACAGAGCTCGTTGCTTGTAGATACTGTCAGAGAAACTGAGAGAGTCTTTGCATTAAATTGTTAATTCTTCAAACATTGATACATTTTGCAATACACCAGTTAAATACCAAGATCTATGTGCATGCACTAGAGATAAATGCATGTACACCTTAATGTTTAACAAAGACAGCAGATCCCCCAGCCAGGGAGCATTGGAGATACCAAAAATAGATTAAAAAGTTAAATTCTTTACCTGCCTTTGTTAAATACAGACTTTGAGACTGCCTCCCCTCCTTTCCCCGGGATTCTTGTCCTCCCAGGGAGGCAGGCGGGTGGGAAGGCAGGAGCTGACCAGATTATCCCAGAACCAAAGAGAAGCACCTTAGGAAGTTCAAACTAAGCTTTAAAATGTCTTTTAAATGCTTTTTCCATCCTTACCAGACACAGGGACTGAGAAAGGGAAGAACATTCTCAGCAGTTTTGTTTGATTTTGCTGAACTCCCAATGCATCTCCTACAGAAGAGCCTGACACTTCGAACCATCCCACTGCAATCCCAACTGCCTGGATCCTCTGAAGTGGGAATTCTCATCCCCTTCTGCCTGGGACAGCCATCCCAGCAGGTGCTGCAGCAGGGAAAGGTGATCCTAGTGTTCTCACACTGCTTGGGGACCATGCAAGGGAGTTCTGCTTTCAAGAAGTTCTGCCCTGGAACTCGTGTGGGTCACTTGGAGCTTTTCAAGTAGTGTCATCTGGTTTGTCCCCATCCAGCCCCCTCCACTGCATATTGATATATCTGCACATTTTAATATCTGCACATTTTATGAAGCAAAGGGAGTTTTTCCTCTGAAAAACGCTTCATTAGAGTCTGACTTGTCCGATTCCAGTGGGACTTTCATACTTTTGTGCCTCTTTTTTGGTTAAGAAAAAAAAAGATACTTTTCCCTTTTTGACAGCTAAAGGTACTTCTGCCAGACTTGAATCAACCAGCACAGCAGAGAAGGAGAGCAGAGGGCAGGACCTGCAGCATCACCTAACTCAATGATGACCACAATAAAAAGAGGAAAATCCATTGCATTTGAAACTGTTTGGCAAATTTGTAACATTTGCCAACACTGGAATTCCAAGCTCAATCCGTGTGCCCCAATCCATTCCAGCCTCCTCCCTAATGAAAAAATCATGTGGAAAAACAAGCAATGGGCTGAAGAGAGAGTTTGTTTATCAGGTGTTGGAGACCCAATGTGTGATTGACGTTACAGCTGTATGGACACAGAGGGACAGGACTGGTGACACGGGGACGTGGCCGTGTCACAGAGCAGTACTACTGCCAACATACTGATGCAGCTTTACACTGGTCTGAGCAGATTGCAATTAACCTAGGACTGAGGTATAAATATACACAAATATGTACAGTACACATACAGGAAAAGAGTTTTGCATTTGTAACATTAGCAACCTTGAAAATACTGGAGAGTCGATACCTACGCCGGTGATTCGCTCGCTGGAATAATGAAGCCAACAACTTCCACTAGAGAGGGCTACAACGGGATAATAAAATTCTGAATTAAAAGCTCCTTCCTCGTGCTTCATCCTCCCCACGCCCAAGGCCGGACTGTTCCGAGGGGCAGCTTGAAAAGAAGATTGGTCACAGCTTTGAACGCATCCTCCGAGGAACCCGAACCAAACCGGAGCCCAAAGTGCACCTTTGCTCTCGTGCCTGCTCCCAATTCCTGTCCGTGTGTGTGTGTGTGTGTGCAGCTATGTAGAAAATACAGTTGCAATCAGTTCAGTATAAATACATCCACCCCACCATTCTGCCACTGGTACAGCTCTGCTGAAGCAATGTCTGTGCAAAGAGGTCATTAAAAATCATCTGATCTTCAGCCGGGACATCATCCACTCCAGGCCTTGGCACAGTCTGGGAACACAAAAGAGAATGTTTAGGGAATGCAGGCACTTCTCAGGGTAACTCCAAAGGTAACTTCACAGCATTGATTGAAATTCTTCCCAAGAACTCTAAATCGTTTCTGGAAACTCTTCACTCCCTGCACGGCACTTCCTAGCTCATCTGTGGTGAGAGAATTCAATCCCAGCTCTTCAACACATGAAGTTCTCTCTAATTAGGATTATTCTTAATAAACCAGAACAGGTTTCAGTTTGCCCCCACTCCACCCTCATTAAGCCTAAATCATTCCAAGTTTCATCTCTGTGAGGTGACCCTGTGGATTTGACATAAAAGTTGTGTTTCAGATCATGCTGATCCTAAATCAGTGTGTTCTGAGGCCAAAGATCTTGTAAGTGTCAAGATTTTTAAGTGGTGAGGCCCTGGCACAGGGTGCCCAGAGCAGCTGTGGCTGCCCCTGGATCCCTGGAAGTGTCCAAGGCCAGGCTGGACAGGGCTTGGAACAACCTGGGATAGTGGGAGGTGTCCCTGCCATGGCATGGATGGGATGATTTTAAGGTCTTTTCCAACCCAAACCCTTCTGGGATTCTGTCACTATTATGAACAGGGGAAGAATGTGTGTTAAACCCAAATTATCACAATAAAACCCCCAGAGTAATTCCAGATTCCCCTCCTGTGGACACAAGTCCCTCTTACCCCTCTCCAGTGAGAGCACAGCAGGCCTGAATGTGCCACTGGTGATCCTTAATCGAAGTCAGCTTCAGGAACTGGGAGATTTCAGCTACTGTCATGCACTCCTTCACATCCTGCTTGTTAGCAAAGATCAGCAATCCTGCTTTTTTCAAGTCCTAGGGAGAAAGAAGAGCAGATAATGACAAAGCATCCCCTGGAGGCAAACGATGGGATACCAAAGCAGAGAACCCAGAGCCCCAGCCAACAATCCTCCAGAACAAAGTGCTGCAGGCTGACAGGAACTGCAGGAAATCCTCTGATCCAGCACACCAAACGGCCAATTTTTGCCATGGATGAGAAGTTAAAAACCCAGGACCATGTTTTGCTGTGCTCCACGAGGATCAGAGCCCTGTGTACCCATGTCCCTGAGCAGCACTGACAATTTGGGAACAGTGACTCCAGGGAGAAGCTTATTTTACCTCAAATTCCTTGGAATTACATCAGGGCAGGGGTATATTATTGAAAACCTTTCCCTTAGAAAGCAAAAAGGTGTTTCCGGGAAGCCAAGCCAGCTCAGGCACTGAACTGCCTGATCAGGCACATTCGTGTTTACAAGCAGCAAAATTAATTCCCAAATAATCGACTGCTCCAGAAAATAGCTGGAACTGAGCTGGACAACTCAATTTTGCCTTAACAGAAACTCAATGGAACCGGTTAGGAGAAAGAAAAGACTTTCAAGGAGCAAAGAAAAGCTATTTTAAATCAATATTTGACTTTCATTGCTGCTCTCTCCCAACGTCACAGCCAGGTCTGGAGAGGGAGCCTGGGAACATCCTGCCGGCCAACAATGGGCACATTCACTGCAAGGGGCTCCCAAATCGGCTCCGTTCTGCCTGCAATTCCAGACCTTCCCTGTGGCAAAATCAGCTCGTTAACACCTTCGTCTTCCTTTAGAGATTCCAAAACAGAAGATGCAGGTTTCGTTCAGTGGCTGCAACAGCCTGAAGAGTCCAGCTCTGAAATCCTAATCCTGGACAGCAGCGCCAGTCCCCCCATGCCACATTTAACACTCCACAGCCTGACCTGCTCTTTAAGAATTTACTTTATTAAACACAATTTAAGTTAAACATTAAAAAAAACAAACAAATAAAAAAACCAAACCAACCAACCAAACAAGCAAAAAAAAACCACCCACGAAAAAGAATTAAAACTTGAAAGATCCTATGCAAAGCCCTTGGTTTTCCTCAAAGGAAATCCATAGGCAGGCTCTGCCCATCCTACAGTCTCCCAAACTGTGGCTATAGGTTAAATATAGCTGTAATATTTTGGGCTATAATGCCATCGTTTTTATGCACATTTTTTTATTCAGATACTTAAATTTGGAAGCTCAGCGTCAGCTCACACACCCTGATCCAGTTTGCATTCAGGTCATGCCACAGGTGCTGCCTGGCTTTTACATCAGCCCAGCTCAGGTTTAGACCTGACCCAGGGCTCAGGTTTAAAGGGGGTCTTTACAATTTAGCCATTTCAACTCTGGAATTCCAAATACCCACAGAGCAGTGGCTGCTCCAGCCATGGGCTGAAGTTCCTTCAGTTTTAGAGCTGGGTGCTCCAACACACATTATTGAGGTTGTAAAACACAAAACCTCAGGCAACCATAAAGATATCAAAAATAATTAATGAGCTATTGCAGGAAACCACGGGGTTTTAAAGGCTCTAATTCAGATATTAACATGGATTGAAGCACAAAACCCACAGATGTCACTGACAGGTCCCAACTGCTGTTTCACTGGAGCACTCTGATAAGCTACTTCTGTAATTTAGTATTAATCAACAGCTTTACTGGGAGTTTCACAGAAGACAGTGCAGCAGGGACAAGGTAGTTCAGGGTGTAAATCTGCCTCCCTTAGCATGTATCAGCCAGATAATTAAAACAAATATTCAATAAATATTAAAGACACAGGGTGCACTCACCTCATGTGCTAACATTTTATACAGCTCTTCTTTAGTCACAGAAATTCTCTCTCTGTCTGTGCTGTCCACCACAATTATCACAAACTGCAAAAAGGGAGAGTTATTAGGCAGAGAAACTCCTGCTGGTCCCACTCCCACCCCATTACCCAGCTGGATTATCAAACGCCATCCCTGCCCCAAACCCTCCCCCCAGCCCCAGTGTGACATCCCATAGGCCTGGGGTTATTCGCAGCTTGTGCTGCGGTTTGGGTACAAAGGCAGCTCTGACTCAACTCTTGACTTTCTGTTCTCCATTTTTCAGGGAAAAATTCACATCGAAAGCAAGGAAATTCTCTGTAATCCCAGATCTGGTTTTGTTCTTTGCTTGGTATAACTGAGGCACCACACAGATTCCTCAAATAATTTGTTGCAGCCCTAAAAACAAAGTGCAAAGTGTCTTTGTCTAGTTCAAGAAATAACATGCAAATAGGTATTTGCAAGGGATTAAAAAAGCCCTGAAGCTCCAAACTCCCAGAACACACTCCCAGCTTCATTTAGGCTGGAGAAGACCTTTAAGGGATCCCAGCACCTTGTAGGGGTGAACTGGAGAACAAAGGTAATTACTGCACAAATTGTATTTACCCATAAAGAACATAAATACAACTTATATAATATAAATAAAATAATTGCATTTAAACTGTATTTGATAAGACACAGGAAACCTTGATTTAAAGCATTATTTTTATCAAGCTGTTGCTTGATAAAATTTACTTTTTTTTTAATATACATATGTCTGTGTGTGTGCTGCAACTTCACCTCTAAAGAGTTCTGAAAACTCTTGGGGGTGTTTAAGTTGGTGATGACTGGAGCTTGTCAAACAGAGCTGCCAAAGTTTTGGATGAAAACTTTGGGGCTGTCCTTACTCCTGAGGGGTCAGACAGGTCTTGGAGGACCCACTGTGAAGAGAGCGACCATGGAGACAACAAGGGGGGTCTGCAATTCCCAGATGAGCAGAGTCAGAAAGCCCAGCCCCAAACCCCTGCCCAGCAGTTTTCCAAGGCACCTCACCTCGGTGTTGGTGTAGTAGGTGTTCCAGGAGGAGCGCAGGGACTCCTGGCCCCCGATGTCCCACATCAGGAAGCGCGTGTTGTTCACCACGATCTCCTCCACGTTGCTCCCGATGGTGGGAGAGGTGTGAACCACCTCGTTCATGGAGCTGCACAGGGAACAGGGACAGGGACAGTCACCCACAATGACCCATGAGACTACACCTGGTGGGTATTCCCAGTGGGAGAGCCTCAGCAAACGCTCCCTGTGCAGCAGAGACAAGGTTTGATGGTGGAAGGTGCAGAAACGTAAATAAAAACAGCAATAAGAAGGACTCCGTGAACTATATCATAATCAAATTATGGAGCTAAGAGAGCACTCGTGAACAAACTGTGTTATAATTAATTAAATCATGAAGCTGAGAGAATTCTCACTTCAGAAGCTGTTGGGAGCACTCGGCTCTTCTCTCTCCAGGCCCATTTTGGCTCACATGGGACAGAGCTGCTGTTTTGCATCAAGAATGTGGTTAAGCCACAAGATTTCCGAAGTTTCAGGAAAACAACTCATCCTCCAGCTCCACTAGAAACACTTCACCCACTCCACCCTGCTGTTCTCCTTCCAGGGCAGGCCACTAAAACCAGATTTTCTTCACAATGCTTTATGTCCAACCTCCTCCTCCCCTCAGCACAGACCAATACACAACTTTTTGCAGACAAATGCAGCCATTAAGTATTTCAAACAGATTGTTTACAGATACTGAGTGTGACTTTGTCTCTAAGACTACCAGTTTCACATCAAACAACCAAATGTGTGCTCTGGATTCTCCTGAAGTTCAGACTATTTAAACTCTACTGTAACAGGCAAAAAAAATTAAACAGTAGCTCCAAGGCAAACCAACTGTGTTCAAAAGAACTTAATTATTTTTTCTTCTGATCACCTTGATACAGTTTTCATTTTGTATGAACTTTTTTGAAGTTCCAGCAGAGCTTTTAGTTACAGTGACAGCAATTTGAGACTCATAATGGTGCTGGAATATTTCCTGAAGAGGACACAGAGAGGAGATAAAAGGATGGTGCAGCGTTCTGAAAAGCAATCCCAGGCCAGTGCAGGGAGAGCTGAGTATGAGAATGGGAGAAAAGGAAGTGCCTGGAAGAGGAAAAATGGGATATGCAAAGACGGGGTAGGGTCGAGGAGGAGTCAAGCAGGAGAACAAGAAGAGAGCTGGGAAAGTCCTGTGGAGTTAAACTGGGTACAAAGAAAAAGGAGACATACAGAGATCTGTATGAGAGTGAAAATGAAACACTGAAACGGCAGAAATAAGGGGAAGAACTGCGAGACATTCGTGGAGGAAGTGGATTAAAAAGCACCAAGGACAGCCCTTGCCTGCAGCAGTTCCCAGTTAAGAAATACCCTTCGTTCTGTTTGCGCTTTTAACATCTCTCACTCCCTCTAAAAATCACCATCAGCTTCATCCTTTCACTCTCCCCGCAGCAAGGCAGGGCACGAGCAGCTGGAAATGTTTTGGAAAGGCAAAGCAGGCTGGAATGTGACAAACCCCAACCACTTCCAGACAGCCAATTTTAAATGTGGGATTGGAGCAGCACGGCCACAGCATTTAACAGGAATTATTTCTGACTCAGGAACACTCCTCAGTGCCACGGCACTGCACGTGGGAAAAGGCCAATCTGTCCCAAACACAAACAGACCTTGAGCTGCCTGTGCCACCCAGCAGCTTCTGAGCCTGTGGACAGATTGGTACCCTCTTATCAAACTGCAGCTGAGGAACTGAGATATGAAGCTCACTCAGGCTCCATGTAAACCAGGAGCAAGGTTAACGCAAGGCAAACACAAATCAATGCTGCTGTTGAAGGCAGAATGTGCAGGACAGCATGGAGATGTTGGCCTGGGTTCATGCTGGGACCAGCCTCCCTCCTTCATCCCGTTTCACAAATGACACCAAATTACTCTCAGCACTGGGGACACAAGGCATGGCAGGCAGAGGCGCTTTGCCACTCACAGAATGATTTGTCTGCTGTTTAAATCTGTGGCGTGGATCAGTTTTGCAACGGTGTCCCGTGGCCAACACTCACTACAATCATATTTTATGGGGCTGGCAACGAGCCGAGGCCATGACACCAAGGGAGGCTGGGAGTGCGTGGTAACAGCAGGTGATGTGATCCAAAACCCGCTGAACAAAACCTCATTTATCCACCAGGCACAGCACAGCCCTTTCCAAACTCCAGCCACCTGCTGCCACCTGGAAAGCTCTGAGTAAAACCACCCAGGGACACGTAACACACCTGGGAATGCCCCGAACGTCCCCGCAGGTCCTACTTACAATTGGTACAGAATGGTCGTTTTCCCTGCATTGTCCAGGCCCACAATGATCACTTTGTGCTCTGCAATGAAAACAACACTGGTAAGTCACAGCTCACTCTGCTGTCGTGACAGCAGCTGGGTCTGGATCAAGCTTAGTGCCACGTCTGCCGCTGGTTTCCTGAGCCAACAGTGCCCAGCGCCAGGTGCCATGGCCACGTCTGCTCGTGGGCCAGCCCGGAAAGTTTGGGTGGGCAGGTGCTGCTCTGAGCAGGGGAGGGACTGGCAATTTATCCCCCTCCACAGGAACCATTCCTGAGAGATTTCAGGAGGATGTTTTCCATCTCTCACTGCCAATGTCATGCTGGGATCCTCTCCCAAGCTTCTGCAGGGTTTTGCAGCCTGTATCAAACTCCATCCCCTCAACCACAACAGCTCTCAACTCCACGAGGTAAATGTTCACTTTCCCCTTACCCAGGCAAGACCTCGATGTCTTTGCAAAGAGCAGTTAAAACCCCAACCAGGCTGGTTTGCAGTGTGATCCCTGTGCCCCCAGTGCCCTCCTTTCCCCCTGGGGAACAGATGTACTCTCCAACATTTCACAGGACACATTCACCCCGTTTGGTCTTGGACAAGTCACCAGGTGCTCCACAACCCTCCTCTGACATTTTGGAGCTCGATGCCCCAAACAATTCTTGTTTCCCTTCAGCACCTCCTCTCCTGTGCATCACAAAAGCAACTGGGAACTCTACGGCTGGTGGTGTCAAGCACATCCAAATTTATGATTTCCAGTTGGGGTGAGCACAGCCAGCTCTCAGCTCTGTTACACAACTTCCACTTGCACAACCAAGCAGGATCAGTCAAGCAAAAGCTTGGTGAGAAGGGGTTTTCTCCCCTCCTTCCTTGTGTTCCTCAAGGGCAAAAAAACCCATTATTAACATGCCCAAGCTTCAGACACTGAGATCAATTCCTGCCAGCAAAGTTGATCTATCCCAGAGGAGAGGGCAGGGACAGGGGTCAGGTAAGGGGGGGTTTCTTGGGTTTGATTTTATCAATATTGTGTGGTTTTGCAGAGTTGTCTTTCATGCCATCCAATACAAATTCCAGCTTTAATAACTTTGCATAACTGCACAATATTGTAAAAGTGTCTGCTTACCTGACCCCACATAACTAGGAACTTTTGTTTCAGGTGGGATGCTGCCAGCATAGTGCATTTTAGGAAATCAGTTGGAACAGAAGGTCTGAGGTGGGGCTGGATGCTACAAGACAAAAATATTTTGTTGTATTTGCACTAAGCATTAACGGGGACATAACTGGGACATTCAATGAGCAGGTGTGAGAGTACTGAGGTTCACTCAAAATCAAATTCCAAGGACTTTAAAAACATGAAAAGAGTATCAGCAGGTGTTTTGTAGTTAAAGTTACAACTCTCATGAACACCTTGCTGTAAAGAGAAAAAAATCCCAGAATCCCGGAATGGTTTGGGTTGCAAAGGAAATTAAGGATCATCCAGTGCCACCCCCCTGCCATGGGCAGGAACACCTTCCACAGTCCCAGGCTGCTCCGAGCCCCGTCCAACCTGGCCTGGGACACTTCCAGGGATCCAGGGGCAGCCACAACTGAAGCTATAAATAACATTTACTCCATGAACGAGCCAGATATCGAGGTTGGACACTTAAATGCACACTCTACGAACCGCAAGATGAACCCACCCGCCACGCCGCGCCACGGCCGCGTTCTTGTGGCACACGTTAATAATTTAACAGGCGGCTGTCAGGAAATGAGCATTCCAATAACTGAGAGAAGGGGGGGAAAAAAAGGTTAAAGCCCCGATTTCCAGGAGCCCGTGCGGCCGCCCCGGAGCGGGTCTGAGTCCCTCCCGGATCGCCCCCCGGGCCTCACCCTGGTGGTTGAAGAGCCTCCATATCCTGGTGAAGAGGATCCCCATCCTCGGCCGGGCGCTCCGGGCCTCGCCGGCCGCGGCTCTGCGGGGCCGCGGGCGCTCAGGGCCCGGCGCAGCGCCCCGAGTGCCGGCTGGGGCCGCGCCGGGGCCGCTGCCGCTCGGACATCGCCGCGGGCTCGGGATGGGGCTCGGGATGGGGGTCAGGAGCGGCACCGGGGCGGCAGCGCCGGCAGCAGCAGCGGCGGGAGCGGGAGCGGCGCCCGCGGCCGCCTCACGGACGGGCCGGGCCGGGCCGGGCGCGCTGCGCTGACGCGCGGGGGCGGCACCGCGGCCGCCATTACACGGCACCGCCTCAGCGCGCCCGGGCCCCGCAGAGCCCGGAGGCACCGCGGCTCTGGGTATGAGGGAGCCTAAAGCCCATCCCCGCCCGCCCCCCTGCCACGGGCACCTTCCGCTTCGCAGCTTCTCCCGGCAGCCGTGCCAGGGCCTCACCGCCCTCACAGCAAGGGATTTCTCTCCAATACTGTCTCTAAATCACCCTCTCCCTTCAGATTAAAACTGTTCGACCTTGTCGTGTTCCTTCATCCCTTGTTCACAGTCCCTCTCCAGCTCTCCTGGAGCCGCTTTAGGTCCTGGAAGGGGCTCTAAGTCTCCCCAGCGCCTTCTCCAGGTGAACATCCCCTGCTCTCCCAGCCTGGCTCCAGTTTATGAAGAAACTCTGTTCACTTTGCCCTACTAAAACTTGGTGCTCTGGGGAAAACTCGGGAATAACGTGGGTGAAGTTGCTCCCCAGTAGCTGAGTATGAGTTTGCATAAGGGCACTTTTTGCACTAGAATGGGCTCTAAGGTCTGCCCAGAGCCTTCTCTGCTCCAAGACAAATTTCTCTGTCCAAACCCACCACTGAGTTTAAATCCTCAGGGACTTGAAAATCCCAGGCAATAATTAGGTTGTGCACAGTTACATTACTGCCTGAGACAAGACATGGGGTATTTACCCTCACTCGTCCTGTCCCTGACCAAAATACAGTTTTATTTAACAGAAAAACACCCAGTGTTTCCTTTTCCTTACCTGCAAAGCTGCCTTGGTCAGTGCCCAGCACCACTTGCCAGCCTTGCAGCTGTGGGACAAATACTTTTTTTTTACATGGGTTGGCCATGTTCTTTCAGTGAATCCAGAAATTTCCGAGAATTTCCGTGCTTCCAGCACTAGGATTTGTAACTCACGAGTTAATTTTCTCTGGGGAGCCACAGGTGTGTTGCCAGGTGTTGGATGTACCCTCATTTAAACACCATGGGAGGGACTTGTAAGGAAAACCCACAGGTGCTTCCCTGAACAAGTGAATTTAACTTTGGAGAGACACAGTGAAGCTGTGAAAGTTTTTAAGTTCATGTTCAGAGATGAAAGGCTTTGCTTTTCACCACAGAATCCGATGGCAGCTGGGCCAGCTCGGAGTTGAGCTCTGTCCTCTCTTGGGGTGGGATGGATTACTTGGGATGGAAAAGATCATCCCATGGGCAGGGACACCTTCCACTATCCCAGGCTGTCCAAGCCCCATCCACTGGGACACTTCCAGGGATGGGACATGAAATCTCCTTTCTTATTCCAGAAGTTTTTCATCTTTCCTTCAAGCAGCTTTTATTCCCACAGCAGCTTCTTGCATTTAATTTTCCCTGCTGGTCTGGAACCAAAGCAGCAAGGCCAGACTAATCTCCAAGTTTCTGTGTCCAGAGACTTTTGTGTTTCCTGTTGCTCTGGAGGGGAATTTATGGCCCTGAACAGTTTAAGGAGAGAAATATCCTGATAACTCACTGTCCCAGTCCATCCCGAGTCAGAGCTGTGGGCACTGGGACTGTGTGTAACCCACAGGGAGATGAAGCAGCTCCTCTGGTGTTAAACATGCCTCAAGTTCAGCATCCAGCCTGCAATGGCATTAATTATTCATCAGCTGTCAATTATCCCCCTTTCCGCTGGTCCTCAGCTTGGAATTTCAGCAGCACTCGGTTCTTGTCTGTTCTCAGCTCTCCTGGACTCGGGGCAGGGTTCAGTGGCTGCGCAGCTGTGGGAGAGCTACCAAGGTTTAATTAAACCATTTATTCTGATTATTTAAATAAAAACCTCTGAGGTTTCCCCCCATGTCTTTTGTTTGGGTTTTTTCCCTATGGCAGCCTGGTTTAACCTGGCCGATGCTGCTGCTTTTTTATGGGCTAAGCCGGGCTTCCAGTGCTGCTGGAAGCTTTCTAGGAAAGCATTCCAATGG
This sequence comes from Corvus cornix cornix, assembly GCF_000738735.6. NCBI lineage: Eukaryota > Metazoa > Chordata > Aves > Passeriformes > Corvidae > Corvus > Corvus cornix. Next base: position 1,403,720 of record NC_046337.1, on the reverse strand, counting down.
GCAGGGCTGGGTACAGCCTCGAAATTCCCTCCTGGAAATCTGGGAGGGCTTGTTCGGGTCGTGTACGTTTTGTTCCAGGCAGCTGTAACACAGACAGGGTCATGGGAGCGTCTGTGCCGGGGAAGTGCTTCGAATGCCTGCGGAAGGATTTCACCATGGAAATGCCTCTGTACAGAAAAATCCCAGACAGGGAGAGAGTATGGAATGGCTTCGGTTGGAAAAAGCCTCCAAGATATTCGAGTCCAACCATTCCCCCAGCACTGCCCCATGTCCCCAAGTGCCACATCCACACGGGGACTCCACCTGAGCACCCTTTCCATGAAGGAATTTCCCCAATATCCACCCTGTCCCTCCCCTGGCCCAGCCTGAGGCCGTTCCCTCTCCTCCTGTCCCTGTTCCCTGGCAGCAGAGCCCGACCCCCCCGGCTGCCCCCTCCTGTCAGGGACTTGTGCAGAGCCACAAGGTCCCCCCTGAGCCTCCTCTGCTCCAGGCTGAGCCCCTTTCCCAGCTCCCTCAGGAACTCTCCAGCCCCTTCCCAGCTCCCTCAGCTGCTCCTGGGGCTCCAGCTCTTTCCCCAGGACACAGACAAGTTAAGCAGCTTAAGAAATTTTAACCCCTAGGATCATATGAAAGCAGACAAAAAGCATTTTTTTGTTCTATTTATTTGGAAACGCTTCTGCTTTTCATTAACAGCTTAGATGCAAACTCACATGCTGAGATCTGATTTTGAACAAACAGCCAAGAAAGTTCAATTAAACAGAATTTTAAAAGCATCAGATCTGCCTGAGGTGTGTAAATGCAACGTGCAGCTCACCTGGCCAATGTGCTCCTGTCCCTCCAAGGCAGGGCTTGGGTGGTCACAGCATCTCCGTCAGGTTGCTGGTTCCTGTTACTCATTTTTGGGAAGAGGAAGCTGGAACTCTCTGCTAGAGGCAGCATCTTCCAGTGCTTTCAGTTTTCCAAGATACCATAAATGGCTGGAGGTGGCACTCGGGGCTCTGGGATCGGTCACAGGTTGGACTCGATGGCCTCGGAGGTCTTTTCCAACCTTAACCATTCTGTGATAAATTTAATTAGCTTCTAATTATCCAGTCCTTAATACCTCCCATCATTGTGCCCCCTTGTTCCTGCCTGGGAACCAATTCTAACCAAGTGGGAGATCCCACAAAGGACCAGCTCCAAACCTCTGAACATTCCCGAGAATCCTTCAAAGGAGCAGTTGGCTGCAAGTATCTCATTCCCTGCTGGATCAGCAGGAATTATCTGTATTTTTGTACTTCTGGGTCGCAGCTATTTAAGAGCAGATCGTTATAAAAATAAACATCATTTATTTTGCAGACCAGATGCAACTCCTTCTTCAGAACCTCATTAAATTTTCCTAGAAATGTAACACGTGCGGCTGCTGCCAAAAACTGTTGGCAAACAACAAAAATGCCACAGGGCTCTGGGTTTCTCCTGACTCTCCCAAGCATTTTCCCAATCTTAGTGCAGGACACAAAGAGACTGGACAGACTTTTAAACGTTTTGTAGTTTTGTTCATTTATTGTAGAAAAGTTATTGTAATGCAGTTCATCTTTGTACATCTAAATTCCATAAAACAAATCCATAGAAATGAGGATAACTATGGGCATGCAGTCTGCATGATCCTGGTCACAAAAATAACACCACTTTATTTTTTTTTCCTTTTTTCTTTTTTTTTTTTTTTTTTTTTAGTTTTTGTAGTTTTCTTTGAAAGCCACTAAAAGCAGAGGGAGAGCAGAGCATGCACCACTGTACACATTGCATAGTATATGGTACCCACATGCCTGGTCGGGTGCTACACACACAGGGCCTATAGGGCAAAACAAAGGGAAAATCAGCAGAAAACACAATTTTGGGGTGGCTCTGTCCCAGTAAAGGCAGTAATGTCTTCACCAGTGTGGCTCTGAACTGGCTCCCAGTGAGGCAGCACTGCCAGGCTCTCACTGGGAACCAGTTTGGCTGAGAAACAGAGATTTTCCAGGATGTGAGAAGCCCAAGGTCCGGAGTTTGCAGTTGGAATGGCTGATCCCAACATTCTCCCCGCTCTGGTTCCACACAATCTGCATTATTCTTGCCTGACTCCCTGTCTGCACCAGAAGGGAATCGATCAGGTGTGTCCCAATCCTAAACACACCTGGGCCCACGCACACATTCCTTAACCTCACCTCCCATCAGGTTTGCAATTCTCGGGAATTTTGGGTGCTGTGATGCTCTCCCCTCCCCCACCTCCAAGCTCTGTGTCCCCACGAACATCTACTGGGAGTGTTTCATTCCCGACCTTGGGCTACTGGTGGGTCCACCAGTCACATCCCAAATCCACACATTGGCCAAAATTAAAGTTATTCACATGATTTCAGCTTCCAGGAGGAAATGAGCAGAAATGAATGCAGTGGGCTTTGCGATTTTAAAAGGCTCTTTTTGTTTGTCATTAATTAATTAATATGGAAGGGAAACAAGTTATTGAGAAATCAATCCCATGTGCAAAATGCCAAAATCAACTGCTGAAGTATCAGGCAGCGAGTAAACAGATCAAAAATGCAATAAATCCACTGATGCTGGATCAGAAATCTCCCCCTTGGTTCCAAAAACACGATGCCAGATGCAGGAGTGGAATTGCTGTAAATTTGTGCTATTACAGATGTGCTTCTTTTCCCTTGCTCTGTTTTTACACCGTTGGCAAAAGAGAGAACTTTGAGCTCTGTGGATTCTCTGCTGCGCCTGCAGAGCAGCTCCAGCACGGGGATCTTACAGGTAATTACAGTTTGTTTTCCAGGCAATATTGATAAGGCAGGGGATCACCATTCCTGGGCACACCTTGCTCTTGGACAAGACAGGAGTTGGTGTCCGTAGGATGTCCGGACAGGAACTCACTGCCAAGGAATTTGGTTTCCCAAATTCCCGAGGCAGGTCCATAAAGCATCCTGAGGCCAAGCCAAGGCTGCTCCCAGTTTCAAAGGAATAAAGGAGTGACACTTACTCACATCTGAAATGATTTCTACCTCCTCCCCAAATTCTCTGGATGGATTTAATCACAGTATTTCTCCTGACTTCTTGAGTGGATTCCACACACAGTGAAAGAAATCTGAAATTTCACTCCTAAGTAGCATTTTCACCTTTATCTTTGAGTTAATGCCGTACATACGTTTTACAACTTTATTAAAATTTCCCTTTCTTTTTAAAGACACGCCTTTATTTTTCTATATAAAATAAACTGGGTGTGGTAACAACCTCACCAAGGTTATTCAAACGACACCACATTCTCTTTTAGGATCATTTTAACTCCATTTCCCCAGAGTTAAGCTTGGCTGCATTACAGGGTCCTGCAGCCTTTGTGGGACTCATGTTTGAGGGAATGAGAGGCAACTCCAACAAAATACATGGCAGCAGAATCCCAGGGACCCAAACCTGGACTGGCACCAACAGGGGTAATAGAACTGGATTTTAAAATGTACATTTTTAGGAGTAAACCCAGGTTTGGATAAATGGCATTTTATAAAATATGCATCTGATTTTTTCATTTGTAGTCTCCAATTATTTTGCCTTAAAAAAAATCAGGAGTGTGGGATCAAGGACAAGTTTCAGAAGTACTGAATTTGTGAAAGAAAATACTACAGAGGACATATTTAATGTATTATTAAAGAAAAAAGAGCATCAGAACCTCTGACTTACCCAAATCAGTGTGCTGTGAACAACAGGAATAAAAATATTATTTTGGAATGGTGAAGTCAGTAAAGACAGAAGATTCTGGATGCTCCAGGGAATTCTGTGGTGCTGAGACCAAACTGAATTCAGAAGATCTGGCATCAAACTGAAGTTACAAATATCAGCAGCTGTGAGTTGCACGTCCCATGGGAGAAGTGTTTGGCATCAGGAAAAGAATCTGTACATGTTAATACAACTCCAGGGAGAAAGTATTTGAAATTCTAAGGTTAACAATTAAATAATTGATTCGCAAACGTAAGAACGTGCTGAATTTTCTCTTTAAAGATTGTTATCACCTTGATTGGTTAAATCCTTGTTAATCCCAAAGTGTCTGAATGAGAAACTCAGACAGCAACAAAACTTTAAAAAAAAAATCCCTGTTTTATAAACATTTCTAAACCCTCTGTCTGTGCCAGAGCTTAGAATAGAGCTCTGGTTTTTAGCATTATTTTAATAACAAGAAATGATGTGAGGACTGGAGAATGAGGCTGGATCGATTCAGTCAGGAGCACATGAACTCCACAATTTCAACTGAATCACAACAGAGCAGCTCAGCAGTGCTGGAATCCCACCAGGAACACGGAGTTACCAATGCTGATCCCCAGCACAGCTTGCACTCCTTACTGCGTCCTAAACAGAAATTCCTTTTTCAAACCAAGACTGCCCATAGTACCTGCAATAAATGCTGAGTCTCCCAGCATGGTTGGTGTATTTGTACTTAAAGAATATCTCTTTTCAAAGAATTAAACACCCCGGCAAGGAATGAGACCTGCAGGGCCCCTGGTTCCTTGTGTTACAATGGAATGGGCTCTGGGAGAAACTCAGGACACCCAGGAGTCAAGGCAGCTTAACCCCATGGAATAAATTACCTCAGGCCCACCCCTGACTTCCCTCACAAGTTTGTTTTTGTCAAACCCGAGTCATTTTGGCACTTGAGATGTTCAGGTGATGGGATTGTGCAGGTGTGTGGTGGGTGGGGATCCTTCCCTCACCTGGTGTGACATGGAAGACTTAAAACAAGGCTCCGAAAGGCTCTAGGAAATCTATGTCGGTGCTTTGCAGCAAATACGCAAATATGCAAATCTCCTCAAGCAGCTAATGAGCTGATCCCTAATCTACTGCAGAATAAAGAGGAGCAGCTGCTGCCCAAGGTTCTACAGCTCCCCTGCAATCAGGACTTCAATGCACAAACAAGGGACTGGGGAAAGCTCAGAGAAGAATGGGTCACCTAACGCCTCCTTTCTCATGCAGGTCTGGGTGCTGTACATGGAAAATGGTCTGGAAAACTTCCTGGAGGATGCTCCACTGTGCTGCAGCACAAAATCCTGGCGGAGGCAGCTGCAGCTGCCAGTCCCAGGCCAGGTCCTGCTGTGTTCCCTCAGCCTCAAGAGCTCCTCTGGCATCTGCAGCCAGAGGGAATCGGCTAGGATCAGGTCTGGCAGATCCATCCAGAACTCTGGGACTCCAGTGGATGCAGAGATTTCCATATTTTCCTTGGTAACTGGTCCATTGGGATCACCCAGTGGTACTGGAGCTGCCTGTTAGGCAGTGGGGTCATTAAAATGATTGATTAATTAATCAGGTGTCTGCCACCTTTTAATGCTGCTGGAGATGGGCGTGGGTGTCCCACAAAGGACATGGATTACTTTTCCCAGTAACTTCAAGAGGATAATCAGACTCCAGGATGCTGGAAGCACCAGCAGTCTTTGCCAGCTGGTCCAGGAAGTGGAAGAAACCGGAATATTCCAGAAATTCCTTTAGTGCTACATGCTGTCAAAGCCTGGTGTCAGCAGGCTTTGGGAGGAAAACAAGCAAATAAAAAGGTTAATGATCCTTATTTTTGGGAAAAAAAAAAAATAGTTGTGACATGAACCTGCATAAACAAATGCATGTTCAGCATAACTGTGTCAATGCCAGGGAATGTGTGCGCTGGGGAATTTCGGGAGGCTCTGCCTGAAGATGTCAGTGGTTGTACAAAACGGGCAACGGGGGTCAGTTTTCAATCCCGTGGGATCTAAGGCTTCACTGATGGTGTAAAACACAAGGTCCAACCACAGGAATTCATCTCTTGGAAGGAACTCAAGACTCAGGAGGTGAAAGAAATGATTGTTAGGAAGTAAGGCAGCAATATCTCCAAGGATTTATCATAGCTCTTGGAATCCAAAGCTTGGAATCAGCTCCACAACTTCCCTGTGAGCAGATTTTTGTCTGATATTCCCTTTTTATTGCAATTCTGACCAAGATGTTGTTTGAAATGTTCATCACTGATGACTGCTTAACCCCAGTCCCTCCCCTCGGATTTCATGGCTGCAATGGATCTTCTGGAGAGTTCTTGTGCGCCACTGGAATTGTTGGACATTCAGAGGTGGATTTGGGAAGATGGAACATGTAGGCAGGTACTCGGGGTACTGGAATGTAGGTACTCTACACACTGGGTCACAGGAAGGGATTGATTCCATTTAAAAAGCAGGATAAAAATGGGAGAAAAATCTGACGTCTCTATACTCCTGTTCCATTTTGGGACTTCTAGCTGTATTCAGGTAAAAAGAGTGGGAAAAAAAGACTATTCCCAACCTCCAAGCACACAAACGATGGAGTTTGTTCCTTTTCCTGTCCCTGTTTCCCGTCTCCTGTCGCAGTTCCTCCCTGCTGGTCCCGACTGTCAGGACTGGCTGAACTCAAGAATCATTTGGCTGCAACATTCATGCCAGGTCTAAAAATAATTTCAAACTGGAAAGTGTTTTGTAACTGCTGCAATAATTTGGGATATTTGGCACTCTCGAGAGTTTACATTTGGTTTGTCTGAAAAAGTCATTCTGGAAAGAAACCGTTAGAATAAATCCTTTTATTCTAACCTGAAATGGAAATTGAGCTCCCAGCAAACAAATACTGGAGCTGACTTTCTGACTTCCAGTGGTTTGTAATTTTCAGATTTTTCTTTGTACTTTTTTTTTTCCCCCCAACATGCTCACGTCGACTTTCCAGTCAATTCACCCAAATTCCAACAGGAATTGGTTTATAAATTGGTTCCAACTGGAACTGGTCATTTGGAATTTCCAGCACAGGAAATTATTTTATAAGTGCCTCGATAAGTACCCGAAATTACAAACGGATGTGTCTAATACCGAACGACAAGAAAAAAAAATGGCTATAAATGCAAATGCTGTATTAAACCCAAAAATAATCCCAAAAACAAACCTCTATGATCGGGCAGAAACGGAAGGGCCGGGCTGGGTTTTGCTGCCCCCTAATTAAACATCAATGACAGCAGAGTGCAACTGCAGTGTCGCTGTCACACCTGCCAAATTAACTTGATCTAATTGTTATTCCTAGCTACGTTATGGCAAGGTATGAACGGATGAATCCTGTTTTTCCCCAGGTCCCCGCACTCAGAGCCGGTGCCGTGAGTCGTGGCTGTATCCGCCGGGGGAGCCGCGGTTCCGGTGGGGTTTATACGAGTCCTGGTAGGGGTCAGAGTATTCCTCTTCCACGAGGGGATAGTGGTCTCGGCTGTGCTGGGAACTGGAAGACAAGCGGTTCCTGCTCTTCCGAGCCCTCTCGTTGTGGTAATTCTCGTCGGAGGTCATGAGGCTGCGCCGCTCGATGGGCGAGTTCTCCGTGGAGTGGCTGCCGTGCCTCCCGCGCTGGCTCTGCGGGGGCCAAACAACGCCAGCGTTAATTCCCGCACCCTCAGCTCCTGCCGAGCCCCATCCGAGGCCTCCTGGCAGCAGCCACGGCCCGTGGGGCTCGTGGGCTCGTGTCCCAGCACAGCCTGGCTGCTGCTGCTGCTGCTGCTGCGGGGCCGGGAGCGGCCGGCGCCGGCTCCTGCCGCGGGCAGCGGGAGCGCGGGCTCGCCCTGCTGAGTATCGTCACAGAGAGCATGAAAAGTGAGCTGATGTAGTCAGCATTTATCACTTTTCTCTGATCAGGAACAGAACATTCACGCTGCTACTCTGCTTAGGGAATGTCTAAGCGTCCATTTCTGTAGTTTTGGAACACATCTGAAGATGCTCGTTGGGGTTGTTTTTAGAGGTGCAGCTCTGAGCCTTATTTAAACCCTTCCTATGACCAAACCACGATGGGCTACTCAGCAGGCAGACAAGGGGAGACTAAAATGATTAGATAATAACAAATTCCTTCAACTAAAACATAGTATTTAAAATATGTTGACAGAAAATCCCTTCCTAAGGTCATTTGTTAATTAGAAGCCCTTGCTTTCCTCACATTCCCATAATGACAATGCCCATCATTTGTCACATGAACAAAATGAGTTCAAATTTTTTTGCCAGTTAATGGCACAATGAAGAAGTAGCCTAAAGTAAGCCCTTTGTTTGCTTTCAACATACATTAAACCTCTCAGGACTATCAGCACCCATCTCTCAGGACAAACTCCGTGCTGAAACTCCAGCCCCTGCTCTCAGGGATATAAAACCTTCCTCCTGCTGCTACAGCCCCTGCCTGGCGACTGTTTTCCTGAATAATTTATATCCAAGGCGGGTGTGGAGGGGCAGGGATGGAGCAGGGGGTGTGTGGTTACAGCTCCGGGGCGGTGCCGCCAGGGAGGCTCCTGGAGAGGGGCCCTGAACAAGGGGTTCCCTCTGCAACCTCACCCCCACTACTGGGGAGAACTCCAGCCACGGGATCCCCAAGCTCTCCTCAGAGCACCAAGCTCTAGTGGGGATTATGGCAAAGTGCTTCAGGAATTAAAGACAGGCTGGGAGAGCTGGGGGTGTTCACCTGGAGAAGGCTCCAGGGAGAGCTCCGAGCCCCTTGCAGGGCCTAAAGGGGCTCCAGGAGAGCTGCAGAGGGACTGGGGACAAGGCCTGGAGGGACAGGACACAGGGAATGGCTTCCCAGTGCCAGAGGACAGGGCTGGATGGGATATTGGGAATTGGGAATTGTTCCTGGCTGGGAGGGTGGGCAGGCCCTGGCACAGGGTGCCCAGAGCAGCTGTGGCTGCCCCTGGATCCCTGGCAGTGCCCAAGGCCAGGCTGGACATTGGGGCTTGGAGCAGCCTGGGACAGTGGGAGGTGTCCCTGCCCATGGAAGGGGGGGAGAGGATGGGCTTTGAGGTCCCTCCCAACCCAAACCAGTCTGGGATTCCATGATGAATTACCCTTGTGTTTGTCTGACACAAATGCAGTTTGGATGTATAATCCCCTCATCAATTGCAGCTTTATGTCTGTGCTCACCTCTTGTGCCTTCCCTGTGGTGATTCACCTCTCAGGCTGCATCCTGCTGCTTTCCTGAAACCTTCCTGCTTCCCTGGGCTGTGTGCTCATCCCAGTGCTGCTGCTGAGCTCCTGGGGTGTCATCATGGGACACACCTGGGGTGGTTACACATTGGTCTGATGTCCCAAACAACTTTTGATCCTGCTGTGTCATTGGAATGACAACCTGCAGGAATGGACTTGAAACCCCAATCCCCTGGAGCCTAAGGAACACATCTCCCCAAAACTTGAGCTACAGGATTTGAGTCCATGCACTGAAATTAGGCTAGACTGCATTTAGAGCTAACCAGGCACAGAGGGAAATGACTGGTTAGAGAGTTAGAGAATCCCAGGATGGTTTGGGTTGGAAGTGAAATTAAGGATCACCCAGTCCCACCCCTACCATGGGTAGGAACACCTTCTACTATCCCAGGTTGCTCCAAGCCCCGTCCAGCCTGGCCTGGGACACTTCAGGGATCCAGGCACAGCCACAACTTCTCAGAGCAATAAATATTTTTTCTAGGAAATATTGGCAAAGATCAAATTTACTCTTCCCCCTCAGCTCAGCATCCAGCTCTTCCTGTAAGGAAGGCGATTCCAAGGATCAGGTATGACAGACCCAGCAGTGCCACCTGTGCCCTCTCTGACTGCTCTGGATCTGTGCCACAGAACGTCACCCTCATGACCTCCGTGAGTCAGGAGTTCAGTTCTCAATAAACCAAAGTCCAGGCCACAGCCAGGTAAAAAAGGGAGCTTCCCAAATCTGGCTTTGGCAAAGCAGGGACAGCCTGTCCCAGCACACCTGTATCAGGCTCACTGCTATGTGAGGCTTTGGGCTTTTCCTTTTCAGTCCCCCACGTACCAAGGGCATAAGGAATATAAAATCTTCCTGTATCACAAGCACCTTTGCTAGCTTAATTAGCCTGAGTGCTTTCTAATTACCACACACATCATCACAGTGAAAGCTGATGCAAATCCTTCCACAGGTTTGGATGAGTATAAAACCTCCAACATGGGTAACAGGGATGGTGGAAGTCCTTACTGTGAGATAACCATGGCAAACACCAGGGCCTGAACCCTCCTGGCACGGAAAACCTGCAGCCTCTGGTTGGGCATCGATCACTCCAGGAGAAATTTACCCCTCTGCAGAGCACCAGCACCATTGATCCCACCAAAACCCTTTGGAATTCGGGTGAAGTGGGGATTAAGTGATGCATACCTTCAGCCAGCCCACTGCACAGGGGTGATTTTCATCTTCAGTGTGAGTTTTCCCTAAGTAAATGGAGCAACATTTCACAGTTATTGCTGGTGTCCATTGATCAGAGAGAAATAAATGCCTGAAAAAAATTCTGTGGATACACCCAGTTCTCAAAATGAAACTGAAGAGGTGAAAAGTTCTGCAGATGGTATTTTATTGGCATGAAGGGATGGAAAACTGAAACTTTAAGGCAAGTGGGAAATGGAAACAACAGTTTACATGTGCATGTTATTAGTAACAGAACAGTGCTTGTGCATTCAGCCACTCAGGAGACAGTGACTTGCTGGTCCCAATAAAACCAAGCACGGCTTTAGAAAGGTGAGTGCAGGAATTAAGCACCTTCAGGGAAGTGCAGCTCACTCACAGCAAAACCAGCTGGATGTTAACTGAAAACACCAAACAACAGTCATTTCCTCCAAAACTGTTACCTGCTTCCAGACACTCCACAAGCAGAGGAGACGTTACATTTGTCAGGTGAATTATTCATTAAATGTCATTTGTTCAGTTCTATTTCTGACGTACATTAGCAAGTGACACTCCTGGAGTCCCCCACACACTGAAACTTGCAGGATTTAAAGCTCCCTGCAATCCTGAGCCCCTCAAGCATCCCCAGTTATTAACCCCACACATTTCTGGTTTCAAACTTAATAAAGCACGTACTTCTCATTAAGGACTATTTACATGCCACGATTGAAGTGTCAAAGTTCAGCCGAGTCTGAGCTATCCCTGTGGAAAAAAAGGGTCACAATTTTTTTCAATGGGTAAAGAAATAATGTCTTTTATTCACACTCAAAGAACAAGCTTTTCCACCCAAAAGTGAATGTTTGGTGAAGTTAATGAGGGTAGAATAAAAGGGATCATTACAGAGCCGATTCCTGGCTAGGAAACTGATGGCTGTTTAACTTCCCACTAAAGGCAGAGCATTCCCAGTCTTCAGCACTGGGCTGAGGAGCTGCTTCCTCCCTGCTTACACCCCTGAGCTGGTCTTGGCAGAGGCCAAACGGGGAGTGGTGCCTCCCAGAGCAGCGTCAGCGATGCTGCACAGACCGTGTCACACTACAGCCCCTGGCAGACTGAACGAACCCACCTGCTCTGCACTGCCTGGCGCTCCGAGGGCTGTTCCTACCTGCAGGCCGGAGATTGCGGCGGGATACGGGGACAGGGCGGTGGATCCCAGGTTCCTGCCCAGCAGGGGGGTCATGGGCGTGGCACTGGACGTGTGGGTGGCTCTCCAGTAGGCCTCCAGGTACTCGGCCAGGTGCTCGCAGGCGTCCTCCAGCTGGTTCTCGTCCAGGATCACATCGAACATGTCCTGGGCACAGGGACACAGGGCAGTCACGGCCGTGTGACACGGGGGACACAGAGCTGGCAAACGCTTCTTGTCACACTGGGCCTTGGAATTGTTCAATGAACAGGAATCAGAGCATGGGAGAGCGGGAGGGAGCTGGAAACATGGAGAGGGGCTTACAACAGCATGGAGTGACAAGGGGGATGGATTCACACTGAAACACGGCAGGGAGAGATGGGATATTGGGAAGGAATTCCTGGCTGGGAGGGTGGGCAGGCCCTGGCACAGGGTGTCCAGGGAAGCTGTGGCTGCCCCTGGATCCCTGGCAGTGCCCAAGGCCAGGTTGGACGGGGCTTGGAGCAGCCTGGGACTGTGGGAGGCGTCCCTGCCCATGGCAGGGGTGGGATGGGATGGCCTTTAAGGTCCCTTCCAACCCAAACCATTCTGGGATTCTGTGGCTGGAGAAGAAAACGGTACAGGTGGGTTTAGAAGGTGACCAAGAGCCAAAGGCCTCAGGAGTCGCTGGACACTGTCCCCACGTGTTGTGTGAGCCCTGCCACGCTGCAAGGCACAAAACCCCTTAATGAATTCATTTCTTTCCAGCGCTGATGCCCCTAAAACCATTCCCACAGCAGTGAAGGCATGAGGCAGTCCTGACAGCGGCAGCATTCCTGCTTCAGGAATTTACTTTAGACACCACCTCCATCCCTGCCTGCCCTCCAACTTGCCAAAACCAGCAGAGCCCCTTGAGAGAAACACAACCCTGTTTTCAGCAGTTCCACTTCCTATCTCATCTCTAGTCTTAACTTTGCAAAATGCTGTGAAAATAGCACAGGAAATGGAAAGTAACTGCAGGTGCTGCGGGTGTAAAGGGCAACCAACACCAACCACAGGCTGTTCTCTTCCACTTGTTTTTACAGCTCTTAGAATAAGATTTAAAATAATAAAGCCATTTTATATTTTTTTTTTATATTTATTCTCTCTTCTCAGCATGGTAGAGAAAGGTTTCCTCCTCTGCCAGCAAGGAGGAGTTTTCTTCTAATCAGAATATTCCTAACACTGCATCCCTTGGTCCAGTTCAGCGTTTATTGCTCTTCTTTTGCTCCTCTCTTTATTTACTGCTTTTACTCCTTTGCTATTCACCCACATGTTGATGCACCACACATTCCAGCCTACCACTCACTTGTGGAAGAAGTCAGTAATTAAAACACAGTTAAATTAGAAAATAAAAGAGCGTGGTTTGCTTACATATACTTTGCTTTGGAAGAGACTGAAACGAAACACTTGGAGTGTAACATGTTTTCTTAAGCAAGGAATTAAGTTGGATTTAGGACTCTTAACAACTGTCACCCTTTTAATATTTCACTGCACAGGAACACTGGCCTGGGAGCCTCTCAGGCTGTCCCTGGAGGTCACACGGAGGAGCTGCAGCCCTGGCAGGATCCCAACTCCAGTGTCTGACAAGGAGAACAAATGACAGGGGAAACACTCAGGTTTTCTCTTGCCATTTTAACAGTTCTGCTCATCCCTCAGCTGGGTTTGTTCTGTTTCCATGTATTTGGCAGGAAATCATCTTGTGGGGCAGTCCCTGTTCATGAGGGTCATGGAGTAAAGCAATTCCTCTGCAAAATTTTCTTCCAGCATGCATAAAACAGTTACCACAGGAGCATTCCCAGCTCCTGGTGACTCTCTAGTGATACACAGTGGCCTTTCCTGAAGAGAAATCCAGTGGCCGCTGTCCCCTCCTGTTTCGCTGTAGAATCACTGTGTACCTGAGAGGAGGAGGAATCTCAACTTGTAGATCTATCCCAATTATATTTTAATTAACCAATGCAATTTAATTCTGCTGCAGTATAATTTCAGGTATTTTTTAGGTTGTGTCAAATAGACCAGAGGGGTTTGTACCCTCTCTTAGCATGGGCATGAATTCAGAAGTTTTAAAGAATAACAACCATAATGAACTGTTTATGAGCAGTGTATTTAGAGATGTACAGTTTGTGTTTCCTTGAGCCCTGTAATGTTCCTGCAGTGGAGTTCCTGGAGTCCTGCAATATTCCTGGTGCCCTGCAGTGCCCAACGCCGGCTCGAGCAGCGTCAGGGGGAGATTAGCAAGGAATTAATAATGAAAGCAGTTCCTGAGCTCAAATATGCCCAAAGAGACAGCTATTTTTAACATGTCTAGACATGCAGCACCAGCTCATTCCTTATGGCTGGCTCTCAGCAAAGGAACAAAGTGAGGATTGCATCCTTTGCAAGGACCTTCCCCTTAAACAAACTCCAAATCCTCCTCTTGCAGGAACTGGAGCTGCAAAAGGCGTGAAGCAGGAGAGAGGGAGCAGTGCCTTTGCTCTTAGCAATGTACTTTTACTTAATTAAATCATGGACCAACTTTAATTTCGAGCCAAGCCAGACTGTCATCTCCCTGAGAGAGCTCTCAGTCAGCAGCCACTTCCTTCCCATCACCAGTGCAAAGTGCTGAGCTGGTTTGTGAGCAGCTCCTGGGCACGGCAGGGCGGAAGCAGCCTCGGAGCAGGGCTGGGGTCATGGTGAAACCTGGTGCTCTGACACTGGGAAAGGCTCTTCTGATCCAGGTGGGTCCTCCCTTGGTTGCCTTCAGCACTGGAATGCAATTCCAGGACTGGGTGTTGAGGCAGAGTTTAGCAGATGCAGGGATGGACAATCCAAGTGCCACCATGCACCCAACAAGCTGCAGCAGAACAAGGATCATTTTATGGAATCTGGGAATTGTACAAGTTTGGGTTGGAAGGGACCTAAAAAACCATCTCATCACACCTTCCACTATCCCAGGCTGCTCCAAGCCCTGTCCAGTCTGGCCTGGGACACTTTCAGAGATCCAGGGGCAGCCACAGCTTCTCTGGTAACTTCTCTCATTTCCGCTGATGTGAGCAAAGTGAAGCTGAGTAAGAGGAAACCACTGCATAAAGAACAAAAAAAAGGCTGTGAAACTGCCCAGGGTTGTGTGTGCAGGTGCCAGAGGAACCACCTTTCACACAGGACAGTGTGCAGAGGGGTGTTCTGTGTGTAAGCTCAGGGTAAACACCGCAAACCATTCAAACAGGGGCAGCTGCAGCTGCAGTTCCTCAGCTCACATCCATCAGGGAATGGATGTGTTTTAGAGGGATCAGTTTGTTCTCCAGGACAGTTACAATTCTGGTTGGGTTAGTGGGACCTGGATGGCACACAGGAATAACCCATCAGCATTTTAAGTTGTGACAACACAACTCAGTAAAAAATTCCATGTGGGAAATGTAACACAGCTGAGCTCAGCTGAGCTGAAATGTAACAGGCTGCCCAAAGAAGCTGTGGCTGCCCCACATCACTGCCCTGGTACCAGAGGGGTCTCTGCACTCCCATCCCAATATCCCACATGGATCCTACACAAAGCCACATCCAAGTCCATTTCCACTGCCTCTGTCCCAGAAACCAGGTGTGGTTTTCAGGACCAACAGCAAGTTTGAGCTGCCCTGTTCAAACCCCTGCGGAGCCTCGCCCACAGCCCTGCCCAGGAGCCCTGGCAGGCCTCTGCTCCACCAGCAGCAGGGAATGCCAGGAGAGGGGCAGGATCTTTGATCAGGAGGTGGGAGAGCAGTGCCTGTGCTCTGGTGAGGTGACTGGGATGGCCTTTGGGATCAGGATCAGGGCTCACATGCCTGCACACCCCTTTCCCTCCTGTGCACCCAGTGGGCCTGGACTCCCTCTGCAGTGAGGGAAGGCCTCTGCAGCCTCCTCTCCCAACTCAGACTTTGTCCCTCTGCGACCTGGTGCTCCCCCAATGATGTAATTTGCTAATGAACTGATCTGTTGTCCCCTCCACGTCATTCCTGCCCTGTCACCCTGCAAAAGACCAAAACAAACCCGGGGCAGGATAACCAGGATGAAAGTCTGCAGTGCTTGGTGTCTCACGAGTGCAGGGCTGTGTGAGCACGAGGGAGTGATAATGGATGGACCCAGCTCAGCACAGGGATCAGCACAGCAGGGATCATCAGAATTCCACAAAGCAGGAGTTCTTCAGCCTCTCCTCTGTACTTACTGGTGGGCATTGTGCAAGTTTATCAGCTGCCACCAACTGGACATTCAAGTGTTTGCTTTGTGACTTCCCTCTGGACTTGATCAATCGCTGCAAAACCTGAAAGGAGGAAAGGGCAAAAGGTGAATTTAAGGATCATTTATCTCCCTAAAGCTCAGCCTGACATCCCCCTGAGGGATTACCGAGGGCAGAAGCTCTCCATAAAATACTGTCCTTGAATATCCCAAACCTTTCTGATAACCCCTCTGAGAGCTGGGCATGTTTCTCTCTGGATCACGTTTGATCCCTTGAAAAATTTCAAATGCGTTTTTGCTTTATCCTACTTTAACTACTAAGTTATTTTTGACAATAGAGGAGCATGAAAATTATACAGCATTATCTGGGTTGCTCGATGGACTGTGGCAGCAGCAGCAGCACATTATGTCACTTTTTCCCCTTTTCAGGTGCAGATTCCACACTGCCCATTCCCACCCTGCCCTCCAGGTCCCTCCTGGACTGTAAGGTGAGAGGCATTACCTTCGGAGAGGACACCTTCACATGGACAATAATTGGTGCTAGAGATGTCTTGATAAGCTGTGCAGGGTGATTTATAGTGTCTGCATCCAGGACAACCAGCTGTAAGGACCTGGCCAGCTCAAAGATTCTTTCAATCTCACTCTGCACTTCAGCTGCAAAGGAAAACAAAGCAGGTGAAAGCACTGAACCCCCCCGGAGCACTGGGATGAAAATATCATCACCCACTTACTGTCACAGACTCC
Organism: Corvus cornix cornix; assembly: GCF_000738735.6. NCBI lineage: Eukaryota > Metazoa > Chordata > Aves > Passeriformes > Corvidae > Corvus > Corvus cornix. Next base: position 1,387,435 of record NC_046337.1, on the reverse strand, counting down.
ACATGTGAGTTTATGGCATTTCCATAAAATAACCTGTTCCCTGTACCTCCAGTGCCAGCAGTCACTCAGGATGTCAGAGATTTGGAATTTGGGCTCTTTTTTTTACCAAACCCAACTCCTCCTACCTCCTGGGATGGTGTCCCAGAGAGCAGGATATTGGGATGCACGTGCTACACACAGATTTCCACCCTTTTGCAAGACAGAACCACACAATCACAGAATCATGAAGGCTGGAAAAGACCTCCAAGATAATGGAATCCAAATAAAAATTCCTCAGGCCACTGCTACCCACCAGTCATGACACTGAGGAGAGGGGCAGGACCCCAAGTCTCACAGCTGGACAGCAAAATCCAGCTGGAGCTGTTCAACATTAAACTCAAAACTGGTCCCAGGGTCAGGAATGACATTTCCTTGGCTGGACAAGTGAAAACTCTTTGGCCCCTTGTGAAGTGGAATTAAAAGCACAGGGCTGGGAAGAAGGAGGAGCTGTGAGGCCAACTCAGGATTATGCAGTAAAATGCTGTAGACACATTTGAATCTGCAGAACTGCTGTTACCTTAGGAATGGCTGGAGCTGAGCCAGGGGAGGGTTAGGCTGGAGAGCAGGTTCTGCCCCCAGAGGCTGCTGGGCACTGCCCAGGCTCCCCAGGGAATGGGCACGGCCCTGAGGCTGCCAGAGCTCCAGGAGCGTTGGGCAGCGCTGCCAGGGATGCCCAGGGTGGGAATTTGGGGTGTCTGGGCAGGGATGGGAGCTGGATCAGTGATCCTGTGGGTCCCTCTCTGCTCAGATTCTGTGGTCTGGAAGGCTGGAATCGCGTCCCTTCCCTCCTGTGTGTAACCACACCCTGAATTGCACCTGTGGAGTGCCTTACCTAGGCTGGACCTGGTGTTGGAGCGCTCGATTATCGCCCTCTTGCTGGGGTTATTGAGCACAGACCTCTTGGCAAGGGAGATGTCAGCTGTCACTCTGGTTATGGATATCCTGGGAGGAGAGCACAGCACACACAAACACAGGAGTGGGATTTCCAGGCACAGCCCATTCCAAAGGGCAAACACAATAAAACACACTCAGACACGTTTCCAGCTGAGTTATGGCATCATTAAAGAACAACTGAAGAGAAGTGCTGGGTAACTGGGAGGTATTTCCTACTCCCTGAGCTCTGGGATGGAGTTCCTGCTATTCTCCTCAGTGCATTAATCAACTTTTCTCCTCCCAACTCACTCATCTCCTGCGTGAATTTACACAGTGCCATAAATGCTGTGAGTTATGTGAGGCTTGGGGCGCTCAGAACAAGGGAGCTGCAGTGGGACAGCACTTCCTCCTCCCTCAGAGTTACACCAGGAGTAAACCTGGCCCAGCTGACAGTGAGCTCTGCCAGGGGCTGGGAGGAGCAGGAGAAAAGGAACTGGAGCTCTCTGGGCTGCTTTAACGCAAGTTTAACTTCACTGCACCTCTTCAACTTAAGGCAGGTGATTTATTTACTTCATCTGTCAGTGAGCTGACAAGAGGCAAAATGTTATAGAGCAGAGAGCACACAATCCCTTCATGTAAAATCCATTTAGGAGGCCTGGGATGATCCAAGGAGCCAGGAAAAATGGAAAGCAAGCAAGCTGGGAATGACCAGCAACTTTTCCACAGAACCTAGGATTTCTGCAGCTCTAAGTGAAATTATCAGCTGGAGGGTTAAAAACAAGTGCAGGTATTTTTCTGTATAATACATAAATAAATGCATTGCCAGAAAATACAGTAGAGGCCAAAAGTAAAAGTGAGTTTAAAATAGAAATTCATGGACTGTGGGTCTTTGGCTCACTGGCCAGCAGAGGAGGTTGCAGTTGCAGAGGAAGGAGCTGGCAAAGCCAAGGGAATTCAGAGGCAGGCAAGGAGTCAGGTCTCACTGATGCCTTTGGAAAGGCTCTTCCTTGGACACTCAGCTCCTTTCTCAGTAACGTGGACCTCTCACAAAACTGCAGAAGAGATGGAAAGGAAGGAGAAGGGAGACAGGAGAAAGACCATGAAGCCGTAAAAGTTGGCAGGAGGACCAAGAAGCAGCTTTTTCCTGAGTTACTCAGAGCTAAAATCAATGGTCTCAGGCTGCTGGTGGCACTGAGCTCTCCACTGCTGAAATTTCATACTCCCACCTGATCCAGCTGCCAATACTGCTGATGAAATTAGGATTTCCAGAAAATCACTTGAGCTGAGCAACTCAGAACAGGGCAGAGAGGAGATACTTTGCACAGAAGCTGATCATTAAATGTTCCCTCTGAGCTGTTTATGGATCACTTCAGCACTGCCACCTCCTCACTCCTAAAATCCCTAAATCCTGCTCCAGCTCTTCTACACAACATCATTGTCCTTGCCCCAGTGCCCATGGTTTGGGTGTTTCAAACCTGACTTAAGTGTTATGCACTACCAGAACAGCTCCTTCTCCCAGCTGGAATATCCTGAATATCCTGAACTGACTGGGAAGGGCAGAACATCCCAAAGATGCAGCAGACACCTACAAGGACTGAGGAGCTCCAAGGAAAGGAGGTGATGCCATGGACCAAGCCAGTGCTCCTAGCAAGGAAATCCAAATTATCCTCCCACAGCTCACCAAGAAATGCTCCAGCTGAAGGAGGAACCCTCCTTACAGTTCTTTTCCTGTATTTTATTTCAGCATTTCCTCAGCATTTCCTTCTTCAAACCACCTTTTTTTCAGTATTTTTGCCTGCAGTCAAAATATAATCTTATATAGAGAATATTTAAGAGCTGATTGTTCTTAGGTGTTGGGAAGACACGGAGACAGAATTCTTATGTTGAGCTAAGAAATCCTAGCCCAGCCATGGCAGAAATGCAGATGTGTGCACCCCTAGTAACACAGGAGCTGTGTCCCACTCTTCACAAAGCCAGAAAATCAGCTTTGATCATGCAGCATACCCTCTGGCATTAAAAAAATGAAATAATTCACTGAAATGTTAGTAACACATGGGCAAAGCAGCATGAGAAGGACAGAGTTTCTCACCTCCCATCAAACCTGTGCTTCAGGAAGTCAAAGAGAGCTTTCTGCATCATGTCTGTCACCTTGGCAGAGGGGAGAAGATTGAGCAGGGGGACGGACAGGGAGAGAAAGAAGCCAAAAGGAAGGAAAGAGGTGAGTAGAAGGCAGGGATACAGCCAACAATCAACACCCTTGATGGGCAGCAACCATTCCAGTGCCATGCTCCTGGCACAGCACTCGGCAGTAAGTCCATGGAAGTCTCCTGCCTCACTGCTCCAGTGCAGAGCTGTCACTCTGTGTGCTCCTACCCTGACCTGCACTGAGCATTCCTCACCCCCTTCCACATCCAGCACCATCCCAAAGCCTCAGAGCATGGCACAACCACGTGGGATGTTTGCTGGACACACCACTTGGGCCTTTCCTACAGCAACGTTGTTCCAGTGGGCTTCAGACTTGAGGCGTGAGATTTGTCATGCTGGGGGACTGTTCTCAGAGAGGGATACCAGCAAAAAAATGGGATGTTCCCACTCCTGGACATAGGAACACATCTGAGATGCTCAGCCCCAAGAGCTGTCATCTCTGCCATCTGATTTACTGAGCAGCTCCTTGTCCTTTCCAGGACAACTCAGGCTGACAATTATTATCTGCCAGGCCAGGCAGGAGCTTCATCAAAGCCCCCAAGCCTCTCTGCCAGTTTACTTCTCTCTTCCAAACTGGTTCCTTCAGCATTTAGACAGAAAAGAACAGTCAAAACCATTTCCCCCAAGCAAGATCAAGCATTTTTGTTACTGAAATTAGTATTCTGTGTTACCATTTACACACATTTGTATGTTCAAGGTGTTGTGTTTAGTGTTGTTTTCTTTAAAAAAGAGACAGGGTGGCAGATTTGAAGAGGTTTTTGTTAACAAACAGCCTCTCTCCCCTCCAACCTCGAGAGGTAAATTGATCTGTGGTGCAGCACAGAGGGAATTTACTCCTGTCAAAAAACTTCCCCATCAAATTAAAAGGCAGAGAGCAGAACATGAAGTACCTGCTCTGCTGAGCTGCACCTTCAGTCACTCTTACATAAAAACAATGCCAGAACACTGCATTATGCCAAGGCTGTAACCTCCCAAAAAGAACCACTCCAATATGTTTAATAATATCCTATAAATTACTGACAACATTAATTAAGCTTAATGAAGTGTATGTTTGATTTTATGTTCATTTAGTTCCTGGTTCAGCACTTCCCAGATGGTTGAGCTCCCTAAACTGCCCTGCTAGAAGTCTCTGCTCATTTAGCACGTGGTAAATGCTCACTTGAATCTGCAGCAGCCTAAAAAAAGGCTGTCCTGGTTATCTGGGCACGTTATCCTGCCCACTTCCACCTGGGGAACCTTTTAGGAGGGTTAAAGGTTTCTGTACAAATGTATTGGAATTTATTAATACAGTGAAAAAAGGGGAACAACAAGGAAGCTCCTTCAAATGTTTTGCTAATTAAGTTCAAAGCATGGGCTGGTTTGATGAACATTTTTCATGTGTACAGTCCAGCTCATTAATTTGGCTGCTTGTAGCAGACACAAATTCTTTTTTACTTGATTTAATTAGGAATGAGTGCACTGGAAAGAATGGATTTGCACTGTGCTTTAAAACAGTACAAGGTAGAAGTAACTCTTAGCTCTTATAGAACATTTTTGGTAATTATTTAAGCTAAATCACCTGAAATTATCATGAACCAGTTGCACTGAGCCACACACTGAATTACTGAGGATGACTGCAGATAATAAAAGTTGAATTAATTGCAAACAGCTGAGTTCATACCTCGTAGCCTTTGAGTGATGGGCCCACCAACACCACAGGTCTCATGGATGGCACTACATCATAGGGGGGAATATGTTCTGTCTAGAGGGAAAAAACAACCCTTCAGATCATCAACCACACAACATCCGTAGGGAAATCCTGGGAATTATGAATTAGAATGAAATAAAATGGAAACAAAAGCATCACTTACCACTTTTTGCTTCTGTTTTGCTGGAAGAACAAATGAGAACTTGGTTAAAACACATCCATGCAACCAGAAATCCCTTTGCCAAAGCACTTTGATTTCTCTCTGCACCTCCCTCTGCTCAGCCCTGACTAAACTGGGCAATCTGTGCATTAAACTGGGCAACCTGTGCATTAAACTGGGCATTCTGGGGCAGCTGCCACTGTTCCCAAGGCTTTTTCCCAGCCCTTAGCAACTCCTGCATGGCTAGAAATAGATGTCCTCCTCCCCTGTGCATGCAAGCATTTTGCTGTAAAACATCTCAATAACTCAGCAAAGGGGGAAACCTGCATTTTTCATGTGTGGGTTTTTAAATAGAATTATTACAACACGAGGGTTTCCTTAAATAAATCCTGTTGTACCTGTGGCTGTAGGTGTGGCTCGAAATGTGCCAGAAACCATCTCTCCAAGGCTTGAAGAAGAATTCCCACTAGATTTCCTACAGCAGCAAAAAGAGCCCCGTTAACACCAGGTACCCCAAAATGTGGGAGGTTTTGGGAAGGAATTGCCCCATAAGGAATCTCAAGGTTATACAGATATAAATGACTCTAACTAACAAAGCTGCTCAAAAATGAACTTTTTATCATTATAATTTGGAATTTTATCATGTAAATCCAGGAGCATCTCACTGAGCTCAGTAATTTCTCTGTATATTGAGACCTGTATATTGGCTTCCTCTGAAGTTGTGTCAAAAATTATAAAAGAAATTTGGATGCTGTTCAGCCATTCTGAAAGCATTTCCCCAGGTTTATCTCTCAGACCTTTTTCCAGGGATTTGCAATCTCCAGGTCTGGCAGGGTGGAGACTCAGAAACCTCAGGCTGGAAGATGAAGAATAAAGGATGGCAAAGCTGATCTTACAAAGTTTGACAAGTCTGGTTTGGGCAAAAATGGAGAGAAAAGAAAAAAAAAAGGGAAGAAAAAAGCCACAACTATAAGAAAAGCTGGGAAAAAATCTGGGAGACTTTGAGCATCAAGTTGACTTAAGGCCACGGGGACACAAAACCCTCAGAAATTCCTGTCATTATCCCTCACTGCTCTTTCCTAAAGTCAAACACGTTTTTTGTTTCTCATCACCAACATCTCCCACGCCCGCTCTCCGCAAATCCGTATTTCCACTGGGAATCCCAAATCCAACACTGCAAATGCCCTGCAATAAACCAGCAGCGGGTGACCTTTGGAAATATTGCCCGGTGTGAGGAGGGATTTGAAATGATTTGCAAAGGTCAGGGCACTCTCACCCTCCGTGGAAGCGGCCCCTCTTCTGCTCCTGCTGGATGCGGATGTTCTCCAGGCGCAGCGGGCTCGGGATGAAGCCGATCTCGCAGCCCTCCTTCACCAGCCTCCCTATCCACCAGTCATTGTTGTATTTCTGCAACACAGGCAGCACTGGCATCACCTCTCCAGCTCCCAGATTCTCTCCCTTTGTTATCCACACTCCTGAACTCCACACTGGATAACAAACCTGATGCTGTGATGATTTTTGTCTTTTCTTTTATACCCCTGTTATACCTTTTTACACCTTCTGTATTCTCAGTGCTTTTTGCCTCCATTCTTGGCCTTGTTTGTTCAGCTGGGAGACTCAACATCTCAGAAGCTTTGTAGTTAGGGGTGCTTTCAGGTGCATTCAACCTGGACGTGTGCACCTAAGGATCCTTAAAATAAATACCAAGGTAAAATCCCTTTTCCCCTTCTAACCTTCTAACTCTTGATTTTAAGACCAGGAAAAGGCATCAAACCAGGCTCACACCGATGTGGGAGACCAGAGCACTGAGGCTGTTTCCCCTCGTCCTGTCCCTTGCTGATTTAATTTCAAGGTTGATTTAATGAGCAGAACCCATTTCTTTGAGCTGAGGCCACCAAACAACCTCCCAGCAGCCACATGAAGCAGGCAAACATAAAAATAACACCTTCAGCTTCCCATCAAATATTGGTTGTCGTATTTAATGGTCTAGACAAAAGACCACCACTTTCCCTTCCTCCTTTCCAGGTATTTGTATGGACGTTATTAACAGGTTATGACAGATTAAGAAAAATTCACCTTTAGGAAGAAACTTTAATATATAACTAAAGTATAGCATTTTATCACTGACCTTCAGTAACATATATTTTTCTGCTTTATTGAAAGTCTGGTCTATCCCTAATGATGGAAAGATGAAAAGCAGTATCCTGGTGGATACTGGAGTGGAAAAGGATTTGTTGTAGCTGCTGCCAGCAGAGCTTTTGAAGGAAAGTATCTGAAAAGCCTCTCCTCTGTTCTGCTTCATTAGGCAGCTCAGTGTTCAAAAGAAACATTGCTTTTCACAACTGACTTTGGAGTCATTAAGAGCAGCACGAGTGAATGGGTTTTGTTTGCCTGCCTCGAGGAAAAAGCTATCACAAAGATCTCATCTTCAAGATCATCACTGCTCCTGGCTCCACATTTGCAAGCACTTCAGCTCTTGCAGGAACACAGAAACACCATGTCCCTGCTGTCAAAGGTACAGCAGTGCCTGGTGATGACTCTGAAACACAGAGCCTCAGCACTGAAAAATAAATGGGTTTTTATCAACCCATACATTTGAACATTAACCCAATCATAAACACAAACATTAACATATAATAAACTAAGGGAATGCAATCCTCATACCCTGAAAAACCTCTTTATCCTCTTTTATATATTTAGGCAAGAGGTTCCATTATTTTATCATTCCAGCTAAGTATTTATTCCTCCTGCTGTTCTGACCTTGGTTCAGACAGTGGCAGTGAGCAAAGCTTAACCTGAAGTATGTTAAATTACAGAACTGCTTCCAGTCTGTGAACCAGACAAATCCTTCAGGATCCTGCATTCTGCTGTTGGAAATCAGTGAACTGAGAGGTTGTGGAGTCCCCATCCCTGGCAGTGCCCAAGGCCAGGTTGGACAGGGCTTGGAGCAGCCTGGGACAGTGGGAGGTGTCCCTGCCATGGCAGGGGTGGCACTGGATGGGCTTTGAGGTCCCATCCAACCCAAACCACTCTGACTCTACAAAATGAACCCCCATAGAACCTGAGTTCCATGGGCACTGCCTGCTCCAGTTTGGCTCTAAAGGTACAGCTTGACCATGGGAATTTTTCTTCATGGACCTCTGAGTGATGCATCTAGACATGGGATCAGAATCAGCCCCTCTGGAGAGGGATTCTGGATAAGGGCTGGAGGGACAGGACACAGGGAATGGCTTCCCAATGCCAGAGGGCAGGGCTGGGTGGGAGATTGGGGAGGAACTGTTCCCTGGGAGGGTGGGGAGGCCCTGGCACAGGGTGCCCAGAGCAGCTGGGGCTGCACCTGGATCCCTGGCAGTGTCCACTTCCCAGGTTGGGCTTGGAGCAACCTGGGATAATGGAAGTGTCCCTGCCCATTTTAAGGTCCTTTCCATCCCAAAGCAGTCCAGGGTTATGCTGAGAGCATCTGAACACACAAATGCCAAGGATGCAGTGAGGAACACAGGATTTATCTGCATTAGGTCATTCCCTCCCCTCTGTTCCTCAGTGTGTGGGAGGAGCACGTTCCCTCCCCGTGGTTGCCATGCCCATGATTCCTTCTGCTCTGTCAGGAATTGTTGCCATTTCATCCTTTAAGCAAGCACAGAATGTATAGTTTGGAGGAGACAGATGAGACATACAAGACACGTCCTCAAAATAGCAACTCCTTGCTCACTGCCTCTGTTCCATCCTGCCTGAGGGTGCCCCGACTTTGTACCCAGCTTAGCATCATTCCCAAATCTGGAACCATTGTTCTGGTCCGAGCAGGCCCTGCCAGATCACTGAAAAACAAATCCTGCAAAGCCTTTTTGCAGCATGGGGAACCATTCCCCAAATCCTACTGAGATAGAGCTCCGGGCAGGCCGAGCTGACAAACACCAGTAAGCAGATGGTTTACAGCTTAGTGGCAGTGTGATCCCGGGTTTTTAGACCTTGGAAGACAACTCATGGAATGCCAAGACATGGATTTGGGACACTTGTCTGGAAAAAAGTACAGGGCAGCATGACAAGAGCTTAGAGTGTGCAACTCAATCAGTGCCCTGACAATAAAGGTGGCCACATTTAAGAAAAACCAAGATTAACTGGAAAAAGGGAATTTACAGGCTCTCCCTCTCAGAGAGAGGGGATGTAAAGCAATTCCCTGTTCCAGCACCAGAGGAGGGGCAGAAGCAGGTGTTTTCCTCCTGAATGTGCTCTGTCTAAGGGAGATCAGTGCTCTGGAGTGATGATGAACACGTGTTCAAAGAAAGACACAGATGAGTACTGAACACCCCAAAATAAACCCAAAATGCAGAGATGAAAAAGTGCTTTTGCAAGCTGCAAGCCTCTGTACCAATCTACAGCACAACGGGGGGTTATGCAAATGTGGAGGACTCACTTCAGATAAAAAATTGCAGAAAATATGCTCAGCATGCAATAAAATGCAATTTTCTCTACCAAAGCCATACTCAGGGCTCATTTATTCCCATTTTTCCCCTTATTTTTGCATCTGTCCTCTTCAGGATTTTCTTTTCTTGCTGTATTATTCTAAGTGTTACTTCCTCCCTGGAAGGGAGCCTATCTGGTGCTTTCTGAAGATGTGCTGTGACCTGGTGTGACCTGGTGCTGCTCCACTTCCTGCTCAGTGGAATCCCTTTTCACTACACCATCTCTGATCCATCACAAACTTGCTCTGATGAAAAGAATCTCAATGCACCAGGTTGAAGGGTATTATTTCCTTCCTGTGTGATCAAATTCCAACAAGTTGGTAACACCAAGTGTTCCAAAAGGGCAGGATAACCAGCCCAGGGTGCAGGAGCTCCACGAGGGCTGAAGAACCACCTCACCATGCCCTCCTGCCTCCTCCCAGCTCTCGTGGATATGGCTCAGCTGTTCAAATCAAAGCCCTTGGCCTGTAAGAAGATTCCCTTTCCCATCCCCTTTTCCTTGGTTTTACCTCTTTAATGTGGAGGAAGTCCTTGGCATCGAAGGAGATGGCAGTGCTTGGGACAGGAACATCTTCATCCAGAGCTCCACAGTAACTCACGTTGGTCTTGACAGCAAATGCTACTGGTTTGGACTACAAACAGAAAAACACATCACAAGCACTGGAAACTCTTCATCCATAAAAATTCAGCCCTAATAATTTCACCCAGGCCAGCAGAGCTCAGCTCCCTGGAGAATATGCCCATTTAGAGGACAATATTTACACTGTTATTGCCCAGACATCTCTGTGGTTTATCTGACTCAACTGCCAAACTATTTCAAAAGAGAGTGTGAGTTTTAACAGCAGGCAGAAGGTGAATGGCACATGATGGAGTGAAAAAGAACACACCTTGGCCCTCTCAAGCTGGATGGCTGCTTGCTGCTCCCTTTCCTGGCGGATTGCTTCCCTGTCCTCTTCCAAAGAGACATCAGAGTCTGAGGGTCTGCTCGTGTATGAATCTGCTGAGCCCTGAAAGGCAATTCAGGTCACTAAGAAAACACAGGTAAGGGAACAGAAACACCCACCCCAGTCAAATTTTAAAAGTACTTTTAAAATAATTTGTTTCTTCATTTTTTGAGTGGGTTTTACAAAGACAACAATCCTGAGAAAACCTCTCTCCTTCACTTTCTTACTGACACGGGGAAATCCAGCTCAGCTGTGGGCACTGTCCAAAAGTCTTTATAATACTCCTATCCTGTTTGACAACCTCAGACTCAGGATTGTCAAGGGTTAGGTCACATCAAATATAATTAAGGAATTAAAAAGCTTGGTTTGAATCATCCCTCCCCATGAATACGCTCCATTGTGTAAGGGCTTTGTTCCCACTCACACAGAGCTTTGTTCTGGGCTTCCAGGGGGAAAAAGTGGCAAAAATTACATTATTAAAGCTGCTCAACAGGCCAACACCACAGCTCTGTATCAATACAACACGAAACCAGCACATCCAGACAGCAGCAGAGAGCATCAGCCTGTGAGGGTGGAAAGAAGGTGCTGCCACAGCTGGACTTTTTTTGCCATTTTTTGGACATTTTTCAGGATACCTGGCACCCCCTGAAGTGTGGAGTGGCTCCTCTCTTTGTAGAGACCAGCCTGACTCCAGCATCCCACACCCCTGATCTTTATGCGTGTGTGGAGCCACTGGAGACAGGGCTTTAACCCTGCAAAACAGGGAATGTTTATTCCTGATGAATCTGTGGCTCTGTGTGTTCCAACAGAGCCACTCTACAGCATTATATCCTTAATTTTTTTTTCCTTCCATTGATTTATATCCTGCAGCACAGGGACACATTTGCTGCAGAAGTCAATATTCTTACTGCCCATGTAAACTCACATATTGTTAAACAGTGCTGTGAATACACGGCCATTGCTGTGGATCCCTGTCCATCCCTGTGGATCCACATCCATCAGAAGACTTCTGGCTAAGAACCACTGAGGAGCCTGTGCTCTCTCCTTGTTCCATACCCATAACTTGGCCTGTCACTGGGAAAGGCAGATTTCCTCCTGGGCAAGAACAGGATTTGCCAACAGGAGCTTTACCCACAGCTGTGATTTTAAACACACCAGAAAATTCCTTCCAGGACATCCCACACCCAGGGAGAGCTGGGAAGACACATGAGTTCAGGGTCCTGAGCTGGAACAAGTTGAGCATCCCCAGGCTGAACACTGGCATTAGGAGCTGGCAGCAGCTCAGCTTTTCCCAGCTGGGAAGCCACACATCCTGCTCTTCCTTCTGCTTCCTTCGGGATGTAGCAGAGACCAGGGAACTCAGATGCCACAGCACTTGGCCAGGCCCCACCACAGGCACATCTCAATGCCTGAGCTCCCTTTCCATGGGGAAATTCCTGCTGCTGTCCACCCTGAGCCTGCCCTGGCCCAGCCTGAGGCCATTCCCTCTCCTCCTGTCCCTGTTCCCTGGGAGCAGAGCCCAACCCCCCCCGGGGCTGCCCCCTCCTGTCAGGGACTTGTGCAGAGCCACAAGGTCCCCCCTGAGCCTCCTTTGCTCCAGCCTGAGCCCCTTTCCCAGCTCCCTCAGGAATTCTCCAGCCCCTTCCCAGCTCCGTTCCCTTCCCTGGACTCCTCCAGCCCCTCAGGGTCCCCCTTGTCCCAGAGCTGTCCCCAGCACTGGAGGTGCCCCAGCAGCGCCAGCACAGGGACGGGCACTGCCCTGGGGCTGTGTCACACCAGGGCTGGCACAGCCCAGGGGCCACTGGCCTCTTGGGCACCCCTGGGGCACTGCTGGCTCTTTATTCATTCAGGTCTGATGTGATCCAGCGTAGCTCAGTGAGGGAATTTAACAGGACCAGACCACAGTGCCCATACTGGTTTTTACTGGTGTGTGTTTGAACAGTGACTTATTTACTGCTGTCAGAACAAAACAGCCTCAACCAGAGCAGCTGATGCTGCCAGGCCACCCCCGGCTGCTCTGCCAGGCTGAGCAGTGCCTGTGTGCCAAGTGATAGGGATTGGTACAATCACATCCGCATGATCCCGGCTCTCCCAAGTTGTTCCAAACAGCAAGTGGCTTATCTGGAAGATGCAGCCCCAGGACTGTGACTCACATGATGCTGAGCTGCAGCCTCACACTGAAAATAAGGCACCATTCTGCAAATAGCAGCAAGAGGGGCAGAAAAGGAGCCAAAGTTGTACTGAATTTTTGGTTCTGTTTGAAATGTTTGATTGAAGATCAGAATTATTGCCAGAAATATTGTGGAATATTGACAGAATATTGTCCAACAATCCAACACAAACACTGCTGTCTGCTCAGCACCAAGTGCAGTGAGTTCTGCTCTGACAGCTCCTACTTGCTGAAACTGCAACAGGGAAGTGAGAGGAAAAGGAGGAGGAAAGCCATTTCCCATCTTTTTTTTTGTACACCAAAATGTTCCCAAAGGAAGAATTTCTTCATGGAAAGGGTGGTCAGACACTGGAAGGGGCTGCCCAGGGAATGGTGGAGTCTCCATCCCTGGAGGTGTCCAAGAAAGGACTGGATGTGGCACTCAGTGCTCTGGGCTGGTGACAAGGTGGGGGTTTGGGCACAGCTTGATCTTGGAGGGCTTTTCCAAACTTGGTGATTCTGGGATTCTGTAAAAAGATGCTTTGACTTCTTTATTTTCACATTGCTTAGAGCAGCAGGCCAATCATCTGGGGATAACACCCGTGTCCACAGTTTCACACACAGTATTCAAGGACCAATTATCAATCCTACCCCTATCTCACAGCCCTCTGGGAAACAGAGGAACTTTGTCAAGTGGGGCTTCAGTGAGTTCAAGTGACACCAGATTTGGCAATTTGAAAGAAAAAGGCTTTTCTAGATAATTACATTATTCAAGGCAATGAAAGACTTGTTCTTACTTTATACTTTGGGCTCCTGTGAATTCATTTTTTGTGCAATTTATTACTTATTTTCTCCCTCTCTCATCAATTAGTGTAATTCAGCTTTGCTAAAAATGCGGAGGTCTGAAGCAACCCCAAAAATGCCAGGGAGAAGGGTAAAGCAGAAAGAACAGGGGGTCTGTTTGTTTGCATTCTCCTCACTGACTGGTCTTACACTTGAGGCTGCCGGAAGATGTGTGCCGTGATGGAAAGGGTGACACAATATTCCTGGTGAATGGGGATGCCCCAGCATTTCAGGGAGGAAGAGGTGACATGAATCCTTCTCCTGGACACTACAACATCCAGCCAGGTCCAGCCTTTGTGTTCACTGAAGGAAGAGTCAATCTTTAGCTGTTATAGCTAAAAAATAAAGACTTACTGAGCTTGCAAATAATTTTCCCCAAGTGCCATAAATCCACAGCTCTGGACTGCTCTCCCTCCATCCATAAGCAATGCTCTGTCACACTGCTCGTGCAATTAAAGCAGCGATCCATTAGCAGCTCCAATCAGCCAGATGACAGGCAGCCTCTCCTGAAAAGATTGAGGGTGCTGCGGGGTCCATCCCAACGCGGAGAGCCTCTGGGAAAACATCCCTGCTCACCAAGAGCTCCTGCCTTCGGCATTAGGCCAGACAGTGCCTTCTTGCAGCATCCCTCTCCCCAGACAGCCCAGCCACGGGCACTGGGATGCACCCCTGCCTCCTGGATCGGGCACACAGGGAAGCAGCCGTGCCAGGGGGAGGACAAGCCCCGGGCTCTGTGCTCAGACACACGCGTTGTGTTCGGCTGAGAACACGAGCGATGTCAGAGCAGGAGCGCAGGGTTCACTCTGAACCCACAGCGCTGGCAGATCACAAAGGAGCAGAAGTGGCAGCTCTCCTCCAGGCAGCCAATTATTGGGAATGGTTTGCTGGAGTTGGAATGGTATCTGAGCTGGGGACAGCATGGAATGCTTCACGGGAAAAAAGAGCCCTCCTGTCCCATCCTCTCCTCCTGTGCTCCTCTTACTTCCTCCCCAACACCAATCCCACCTGGTGCCTCCCAGCTTCCTGGAAGGTTTTTGGATGCTCAAAGCAGTCTCATCCTGCAAGACACAGGAAGCCAAATTCCCAAAGATCCCAAAGGTCCTGTCCTGATGCTGAACTCAGAGATTATCCAGCAGACCAAAGAGCTGAACCAGAGGTTGCTCCAATGCTTTTAAACTGGTCAGGAGCTCAACTAAACATTTTTCAGCAGACATGGAATCCCAGACTGGTTTGGGTTGGGAGGGACCTCAAAGCTCATCTCATTCCAGGGCAGGGACATCTTCCACTATTCCAGGCTGCTCCAAGCCCCAGCCAGCTTCGCCTTGGACACTGCCAGGGATCCAGGGGCAGCCACAGCTGCTCTGGGCACCCTGTGCCAGGGCCTGCCCACCCTCCCAGGGAACAATTCCCAATTCCCAATCTCCCATCCATCCCTGCCCTCTGGCACTGGGAAGCCATTCCCTGTGTCCTGTCCCTCCAGCCCTTGTCCTCAGTCCCTCTCCAGCTCTCCTGGAGCCCCTTTAGGCCCTGCAAGGGGCTCTAAGCTCTCCCTGTGTCCTTCACTTCTCCAGGTGAATATTCCCAGCTCTCCATGCCCTTGCCCTGGCAGGAAGCTTCCATCAGCCCATCCTCCCTTTCACCCAAAACAAATTCATCACAAACTGGAGCCTCAACTTGAAAAAAGCCCAAGTGTCCTCAGTCCTCTGCAAGTTCCCGGGAGAATCGAGGCCACATCCCTCCCTCACGAGTTCCCAGAGACCTGACAAAGCTCCTGATGCAGCACAAGGAGAACAAACAGGCACAGGGATGGCTGCAGGGCCATATGCTGCCATATGCCACTGGTGTTCCAGAAATGATCTAAAAAACCTCACAAAACTCACAGGAGAGTTATTCCTTGGGGATGGCAGCTCACTCCAAGCCCCAACATGAAGATCTCCCTGGTCGAAGTGCACAACAGCAGGTTTAACTCATGGGTTACTACTAGAAGTATGTCATGGAGATGAGGGTTACAGAAAATGAGTATTAACTCATTTTTACATGAAAACAAGAACCAGAAGTTGAGGATTTAAGAAAACACCATGTTTTCAATACCAGTGGCCACCACAGTTGGTACTCATCTCATCCCAGCACTCAGGGTGGGCAGCTAAATTTAATTACTGGGCGGGTGATGTAATTAATTAAAAGGCAAATCGAAAACAGTGGGGATCTCTTCCTTTGGCGTGAAAACCTTGCTGTGCTGCAACGGAAACCGGGGCCAGGAAAATCTGCGTGTGCCCAGTAAAATACTGCAGAGCCCTATCCCAGACTGGAGGGAGCATTCCATGGGAGCTGCAGGCAGGAGCAGCAACCCTGTGCAGCAGGGAAACCAAAGGAGTTATTCCCATGTGGAAAGGGGTGTAGGGATTACACTGGCAGCACAGCCCCTATTTTGCTTTTAATATCCTTTAGAATTATTAATATCCCCCTCGAATTACAAAATCCTTTCCAGCTACTGCAATGTTAAATAGGGAGGTCCAGCAGCAGAGAGGTTCAGTGGGATTTTCCACAAATTCCCATGTGAATGTGGCACTGAAGTCCAACCAGGACAAGGTTCAGTTCCCAAGCAAATGATTCTCTTGCTGAATCCCCAACACACCCAAGGCAGCTGCACAACCGCCTGGCATTGAGTTGTGATTTCAGAATCAAATGCTCAGCAATTATTTCCTTCTATATGTTTGGTAAATTTATTTAAGACAACTCATTAGGTGTCTCAGCAATTTGGAAATTACTAGGTAGTCAGAACATGTTTTTTTTCTTTGGGAATACTAATTATTAGAAAATAGGGCAATTCTTCCAACATCTCCTGATCTCTTTTTTTACCCTGGATTTCAAATCTTGCAGTCTATCTCCTTTCTCCAGCTGCCTTCAGTTCAGCACAGATTGTGTTGCTACATTTAAGAAACAGAGTTTAAAAAAAATACTAGTAATATATATCTATATTTACTGCCAAAATACTCCCATCTTTTTTGGTAATGTTCAAATGAACATGCAAGGCACAAGATTTTGCTTAGCAGGCACTGCAGGTACACACGAAGCCTGAGCTAGTGGTTAGAGAATAGATGAGCTGCTCTGAACTTTTCACAGCTTAAAAATTCAGCTCTTCCTACTCAAAGGAGCACCCAAAGCACTTTTCCCGCAGTCTCGGGGCAAAGGGAAAGGTGAGGATCACAGCCAGAGGGATGGCTACAGGCTCAGGTGGTTTTCACCCAACAAAGCGTTCAAAATTTGAACACACAAACCTTTCAAATTCCATGTTTTTGTTCAGCCATAAAGCAGCAAAGATCTGCCTGGGAATGCTCAGATCTGTGCTTTATTCCAAATGCTCCATGTGAGACCTGGGATTGAATCAACACCTGAGCACCTCCAGTCTGAATTCTGCTTCAACCTCTGCAGCTGGTCCCTCTTTTTTAGGAAAGCTATTCAGCAGTCCCAGGAGAGAAAAAAGGTGTTATCTTTCCCTCATAAAAGGCACCAAACTAAAGCTGCAACGGCACAGAGACACTGCTTTATTTTTTCTAATTACTTCAGCTCTTGAAAGCATTGAATGATCTTCCCAAGGCTCTGGGGAAGCTGCTGCTGTTGGGTTTGATGAAACCTGGTAATAAAAGTGCACCTGGTATCCTAAATGAGCTCTCCTGTAAGGAGGCTGCTCTGTGTCTGTCCCCCATAACACACTGGGAAGTCAAGAATGTTCCATAAGTCTTGGGGAATAAAAACAACTACAAATACTGCCCCCAAACTAAACTTAATCATCCTCCCAACTACACAGGCATCTGTGGCTGCCATATGTGGTCTGCCACAGCATTCCCTCAGACATGCAGTGGCAAGGCTTCAGCCAGGAAGTGCTGGAATAACATGGTGTATTCCTAAATCACCCTCCCATCACCCTGCTATGCTGGCTGGGATGGAGAGCTCCTGCTGACAGGGGTGGATCACTTTTTTTAAAAAAAAATATCACACCTCCATCTAGTTACTGCAACAGGGACATTTAACTTGGGATCTGCAAGAGGATGAGCTCCCATTTCTCCTCTTACTTAACTCTGTTCCAGTTTGTCTCTACTTCCCTTTTGTTTTCACGTAGCTTAGCTTGGTTTGCTCTCCCTGGGGCACTCCTGTCACCAGGGCACCTTTGGGAAATCCAGGCTGACCTGTGCCAAGCTGGGCCTGCTCATATCCTGTCCTGGGACTGCTCTCAGACATCACAGAATCCCAGAATCCCAGCACGGTCTGGGTTGGAAGGGAGCTTAAACCTCATCCAGTGCCAGCCCTGCCGTGGGCAGGGACACCTCCCACTGTCCCAGGCTGCTCCCAGCCCCAATGTCCAGCCTGGCCTTGGGCACTGCCAGGGATCCAGGGGCAGCCACAGCTGCTCTGGGCACCCTGTGCCAGGGCCTGCCCACCCTCCCAGGGAACAATTCCTTCCCAATAACCCATCTCTCCCTGCCCGCTGGCAGTGGGAAGCCATTCCCCAAAGTCCCTCTCCCTCATTTTTATAATCCCCCTTGGGGTTCTGGAAGGCCACAGTGAGGTGTCCCCAAAGCCTTTTCTTCTCCAGGCTGAACAAAGGAAAAATTTTCAGTTTATTTTCCTGGAGAAATAGTCAGCAGCACCCATTCATTGGCTAAAATGATTTTTCAACTTCCCAACAAATAAAACCAACCCATGTGTCCTTGGGTTTCAAACACACATGGAATATTTCAGTCCCCAAAGTGGGGATGTGCAGTACAATAATCTTTGGGGTATTCTACATGTGAGGAATGAAGTGGAATTTTCCTCAGTGTTGAGAAGATCCTTCCCACCTGTCTGCTTTCACTGCATGCTCCTCCTAATTCCAACAGCTAATTTAAAGAATATACATCTTTTTTAAGGATTCTGATGATTACAGTGTCCTGATTTCCTTCTAGCGTGGTGTCACCACTTCCCACACCATCAGGCTTTACACAACCAAAATAACCCTGAATATTTATTTTACTTTTTTCAACAGAAGTGGTTGAGAACGTCACGGAATCACAGAACCAGACTGCCATCTTCAACAGAATTATAGGAAAATTACTTTGTTTAAAATGTTCATGCTGGGTAGTGAATGGGAAGGAATTGTGGCATGCTGGGAGGGCATTGTTGAAATGAATTTCACGCTGCTTAATTTAAGCCAAGCAACTGATGGAGTTTGGGCTTAGGCTGGCTATGTTGTGTTATGTTATGGTTTTAATTAGCTCCTTCCTTCCAAAAGCTTCCAAACCAGGAGGTTTAGATGCTGCTTTAAACACTGATAAATGAGGCTTACAAACAGAGTATTTTTATTTTTTGGTTTTTTTCACATTTTCTACTTTTTTTTTTTCTTTTTTTCCAAGGAGCTGCCATGATCTCTGATTACTTTTCTTGCAGCAAATCCTGAAATCACCCAACTGCTGAACCTACAACAAGCTCTTATGGACTGCTAGGAACATCTTAGGAGGAAAAAGCCCTAATTTTCCAAGTGCTGTGCAGGCTGCAAATAGCAACTCCTTCCCCTGAGCCCTTGCAATTGAAAAACTCGACGTGCTGAGAGCAAAATACAAGAGAAAGGACATTTTGCTGTCACCTGCTGAGGTAATATTTGAGCGACACTTTATGGGCCTTAATTGCTGTAATCAACCAGGGAGCCCAAGGACTTTCTAGGACTTTGCTGCCCACTGGGAATTCACATGGACAGGGCTGGGAATTCAGTGGGCCCAATTACAGCAGCTCTGCCCCAAGCCTGCAGCTCTGAGGGCACTCAGAGCTCACCTACTCCCCCAAAACTGGTTGGTTTTTATCATTACTACATAAAATGGGAGAAAATATCCCCCACTGACAATTTTGTTGCTTCCACGTCTTTTCCTACTTGGATATTGATCCACACACTGAAAACACAGTGGTGTTTTGAGAGGGACTTGTTGTTATCAGGTATTCCCAGGTGGTTTGTGAGGACCAACAAAACACAGGACAAACAACCAACCAAGAGTTATTTTGGGAAATGAGAAGCAGGAACAAATAAATACCCAAGAGTTTTTAAAAGTCTGGGGATGCCACTGGCTAAATAGTCTCTCCATGTATTTCCTACTGGGATAAATGGGAAGGCATTAAGTTATCATAGGCAGATATGCAAACCCAGGAGGAGGGAACAGCCAGAACTCTGTGCTGCATCTCAACTGCAGACATAATAAATCTTTTTTTTTTTAATACACAGGTTGGTGTGAACGTATTTTCCCAAATTCTTATAACTACCTGGTCATAAGAGCCCTCAAATCCAACCCATTCTGGGATTTGATGATTGGCAGTAATTTAGAGAGTTAAAAGATTAAAAATTCAAAGACAAATTTTTTCCTTTTTTAATAACTGCCTCCAGTATTATCTCAAAATGGATTCTTAATTAAATATCTTAGGAGAAACAACAGTTTAATATTCCTTCTTGCTAGCAACCAACAAGCATTCCAATCAAGAAAAAATCCTTTAGGAATCACTATCTTACTCAGAACCCTTTTGATTTGGCACAAGCAATAACTGAGAAAGACCCTGATGGTCTCATTCTGTGCAAAAAGCTCCTTCTCCATCAAAATTCTTATATGCACCAGTAAGCAGAAGCAAGCAGGACAACTTTAAACACCTGGATATTGCTTTTTGCTGAAAGAAGGAAAAAGAAAAGCCTTGTCAGGAGTGGAATCTGTCAAGATCTTGACAAGATTTAAAACCTTTATTTTGGTCTAAAAGCTTCGCCTATATTTTGGGATATTGTAGCAGAGGTACATCTGCTCCAAAAGAAAATGTCAAAGGTTCTGCTGGTGCCCTATAAATCTGCACTGAAATGCAATCAAAAAAGCAGGGAATGGGGATGATGAGTGAAGTCAGAGTCAGGTCAAAGGTACAGAAAAACATCCAGCAGGAGGAAGGAAAACATTCCAAGATGAGCAGCCAGAATAAAAAAGTCACAAGTAAGGAACTCATCCCAAAGTTGGAAGGTGGTGGCTGACATTACCCCAAGTGAGTTCCCCCTGGATATGGAAGTGTCTCACTGACATCGGATGCAGAGTCATTCCTTCCACTTCCAAAGAAAGAGAAGGATGAAGGGAAGGACGTAAATCAAAAAACCAGGCTGAACTTCAGGAAGTTCCTAAATTCCCTTTCTGCCCCGGGCTGAACACAGCAAAGCCCCCAGTACCAAACTGCTGGTGCTGGCCAGAGAGCCCTCCCCTTGCACTGCAGCTGCTGGAGCAGAGAATTCCATGTGACAAAGGGACATTGATCCAAGCACACGAACACCCCCCACATTCACCCCATCACAGCAGGGATTTGGGATGAACACGGGCACAGGTTATGTGAGTGTCAGTGCATCCCTGGCACTCCTTGCAGGAGACAGATCGCCAGCAGAGCTCTGTGCTCCAGAACAATTCCCTGCAAGCGCCGGTGCCCTGAGCCGGCGGCAGGAAGGAAAGGCTTCTGTTAAACTCCCGTTTCTCTAGTGCATCTTAGCATTAACTGTTTGTTATTTCCTGCTTGCCGTGAGTTTCCCGTGTCAGGAGCTCTCTCCCTGGAAGCTGTAGTGTTGATGGCTCCTGTGGGATCAGGGCTGTGTTCAGCCGCAGTGGCTGCCGTGCATATCCCACTTCCCACAGCACAGACCCGCAGGATGATCCAATTCCTACAGCGCTGCCCCTGCTCCTGCTCTGGAACTCCTCCAGCGTGAGGAGGGCACAGCTCCGTGTGCTCCACTGCCAACCCAGCTCCCTCCTGTGCCCAGCATCGCTCTCCCTGTGCACAGCAGGTGGGAATGCTGCGGACACCGCAGGCAGCAGGGGGAGGAGTGCAGGGGAGGAGGAGGTGCCACACCAGCTCCAGCAGCACCTTCCATCCCGCAGGGATGATGATCCCCCGGGAGCACGGCCAGCGCTGCCACCAAGGGATGAGCCACAGCTTCTCCCGTGCCCCAGTTCTCCCTTGGGCAGAGCCAAACCTTCCTGAGAGAGGGCAAGGGAGGGGACAGTGCACCTGCTCTGTTCCCAGCATGGGCTGTACTTCCATGGATGTACAGACAGTGAGAAGTATGGGCACCCACACTCACCTTCCATCCCCAAAGGAGGATTTTTCCCCAGCTCTACCAATGACACACAGCAGACTGAAAGTACAAAATCCCAGTCTCCCCTCTCCTTGGAGGCACAGCTCATCTACCACTTCTCCAGGAAGACTGCCCAGAGAAGCTGTGGCTGCCCCATCTCTGGAAGTGTGGCAAGGCCAGGTTTGATAGAGCTTGGAGTGGAAGGTGTCCCTGCCCACGGCAGGGGGTGGACAGAGAAAAGCTTTGAGGTCCCTTCCAACCCAGGCCATTCTATGATTCCTGCATTCCTAGTAAATTCTTGCCCTCTGTACATCTCCTCCAGCAGGGAAGTGCAGAGTGAGCACAGAGGATCACAGGCACAGCCAGGATTCGAGCTGGCTCCTGTTGACATTTGTGTCTGTATCTCTCCTGAGCTGCCACGGTGCTGCCCTGACACAGCCCCTTCCCCACCTCCATCCTGCAGCTCACCCCAAAACGTGCAAAGAGCTGTGCAAGGCACACTGCTGACATCCCCAAATTAGTTAAGGGACACGAATAAATGAGAGGAAAAACGTGCTGAGCCTGAGGGAGGAAGGGCTGCTCCTCCTCCCCACGTGCAGTGCTGCCCGTGCAGCCTGGCCAGCTCCCTTGGATTTGCTGGGAGGAAAGCTGGAGAGGAGTAGGATGTGGCTCATTCCTCCCCTCTGACAGCACCTCTCAGCCAGGCTCTGAGGCAGCAGCACCATTACAATTCTGGGCACAGGCAGAGAGGGACTTGCTCTAAGAGACAGGAGCAAAATAAAATGAACACACAACCCCCCCAGTCCCCCAGCTCTCCAGAGACTGCAGCACACACCCAGGCAGGCAGCAGCCACTTGGGGAAACCACTTTGCTGACTGCCTTCCTGAAATGCTGTGATGGGAGAAAGCTGCTTAAGCTTCCAGCTGCTGGGAAGTGGCTTTTTTCCCTTTTTTTATTTTTGCAAGTAATGCAGCAACTGCACTTGGGTGAAAAGGCAAAGGGAGGAATTATTTAACAGCTGAAAGAAACGTGCAGCAATCAGGATTTTTGGGCTGCCCTCCATTGAAATACATCAGTGTAGCTCCTCTGAAACCTACGTTTGGTTTCATCGCTCTGTTCAGTTCTGGCTCCAAATTTCAGATTCAAAGGCACATGTATTTCTGTTTTAGATTGGTTTGAAAATGTTCAGCAAAACCAGCCTGAAAAGCTGTGATGCCTTTGGAGAGATCTCTTCACTGATCAGTTCTCAGCAAAACAACACTGCAGTGTTTGTATTTATTTACACTGTTGTGGCTGTTACTCTGAGGATACAACTGGGATTTCTTTACCTGTAAGAGATCAGACCATCCAAAAGAAAGGCAGACAAGCTTTATGAATAATTACATGTTGTTGAGGAATGTAAAACATTCAGTTCTGATACCAAACAGATCTCATACATCTTTTATAAATTAAATTCTTGCTTGTGAAGGAAGACACAAAATATCTGTGCAAAGTTACATCCCTTTGAAGGCATCTTCCCCCTCAGCAGGTACCACTTGCACGCAGAGAACCTGAGTAAGAAATCACACGACAAAAGCTTCCTCCTGCAGACAACACGGAGTCTATGGAAACCTGATGGGTTTGTGTGTTATATCCAACCATCAGAGGCTGCGGAGAGAAACAGTGGCTGTCCTATCTCTGGAAGCGTCCAAGGCCAGGCTGGACGGGGCTTGGAGCAACCTGGCATAGTGGAAGGTGTCCCTGCCCATGGAACTGGATGGGCTTTAAGGTCCCTTCCAACCCAAACCAATCCGGGATTCTAAGAAAGCCAACAAAAAGGGAAGATTCCTGTGTGATATAATCAGAACAGAGTAGTGAAGCTAAACATTTAACAAGGTTCTTAAATTTCTAACAGGCAAAACATCTTCAGCATCAGCACTAAAAGGACATCCAATGGCAAGTCTGAAGGCCTAAGCCAACTTCTCAATTCCACTCAGCAAAGCAAGTTCTATGTATCCACCATCCGTGTATGAATTTTGAATGTGTAATGGGAAATATTCCAGTGTGTGACTCCTTTCCTCCCAGACTCCCACTCACGCTGTATGCTTACATTGATCTATTAAAGGGAAGTATCGCTTAATGCACTCCTGAAATGAATCCACTCCAGGCAGAACACAGGAGCTACTCAGCAATGTACTCCTGCACTTACTACCACTCTACTCCTTGGGGCAGCAAGTAAAAATCAACAGACAGCTGTAATTAGCATGGAAAAATGGAGGGAGGCAAAGTACAACTCGTTTGTCTGTTTTTCCATCTGTCAATACCCCATTCATTTTCCAATAAGAGATCGATAACAAGTGCAGAGCTCCAACATTCCTGGTTTATGGTGTGCAAAAACATCTTGAGAACATTTTATCCAGAACAAGCACCACAGTGGGGATAAAGATACTTCTCTTATGTGTCAGAAACTTTGGAAAGTATACTTTGGAGTAGTTCTGCCCACTCTTCTTGTTCCAACAGACACTTCAGTGGTACATTTTAGTTCAAGTAATGTTGCTTCAAGAACATGAGCTGGCAGCTTGGCTGTGTCCCACACTGGACACACCTTCCCTGAATCCAGCTGGAGCTTTGTGGGCAGGTGAGTACAGCCACAGCCTGCAGAACCCCAGCCACCTCTTTTCCTACCATGGTATCCCTAGGATACTGATTTCTGTGGGATCTGTCACCCCTGGAGTGTGGCAGGTTTGTTCCTGAGCTTTATCACACAGTTCAGGATGGAGCCCTCGGAGCCAGGAGCTGCTGTGTGGTCTCTCACAGCTGCCAGAGGCAGGGCCAGCTGCCACAGGCTTTTTTTCCTTGGTGACATTTCCCAGTTATTGGTCATAATTGAAACATCCCTGCCCAAATGCGATGCTGGGGCTTGTTTTGTCAGAACCTGATGAGCTCACCACTAATTGTTCTGGAACATAAAATTTTATCATGGTATCTCATGACCTATATATCACAGATTAACTGATGATTTGTCAGAACACATCCTCTTCCCAGGCAAGAGAGAGGCATTCTTCAGGGAATATACCAACCACAGTGGGAATGGGGGTTAAAAATATTGCCAAGAAATTGTGCACGGAAAGGAGAAGTTTATAAAGCAGCAGCACAGGGGAGTAACCATTAGAAACATGATTTTATTCTAAGAGGTTAAAGGCTGTGATAAAGCTGAACTGGTAGGCCAGAGGTATTCAGGTTGTACCTGGCTCTGTGAACAGGAAAAGGGACAGGGAGGATGCCCTGGCCACCTCACCCTAGAGCTTGTCCCATGGGGGCAGAGGGCTTTTTTCTGGCCATAATGGACATTGCTACTAAAAGCTAAATCCTCCAGCCTCCTCCACACCGAGAGCACCCAGCACAGCACCTAGAGCCATGCATTTCCCAAGGAAACAGGACATTTATGCCAATGCCATCACTGACTGTGATGCCACTCTGCCAAGGACACACAGCCCCCGGGAGGAAGCAGAAAGCCCAAATGAGCTGAGCAGAGTCCATTTGCAGGGAAATGTCCCAGCACGGGGAAAAACCAAGGGAGCACTCACAGGGAAAATAGATTTGGTATAAGCAGAATTCTCTCAAAATAGAAAGGCTTGTGAAGTTTTATATGAAGCATTAGCAGCTCGTTCGAACACACACTTCACCACTCCAGTACTCAGCACGATGATAGGGAGTGTTTTTTCCTCATGATTTCTCCCCTGTTGCTGTAATAAATCAAATCCCTGCCAGGCTGCATTCCCCATGCTGGTGAAGCAGCACAACCAAACAGCTCAATTTCTGTAACTTATGGAGCCTTTGTCCTATGTGACTTTTTAGGGAAAAAAACCCAAACAAACCAAATCAGAAGAACAGTCCCTTGTCCTCCTCTCCAGGGGTTTTCTTGGTTTTCTCTGCCCTTGTGAAAATTAAAACCCTCCTGAGGAGCAGAGCAGAGCCTGTAGCCACCACTGCCCTTTCTGAGTCCTTTCCTCAAGACACTTCAAGCCCCTTCTGACAAGGCTTTAGACAGAAACCGAAAAAGCAGATTTACATCTTGTGTTGTACATTCACAAATTCAGGCACTGCTGGATTCCTCCAGCTTTCCACGCTGGTGGAAAAGCTTGGCTGACTCTGGACATTGGAATATCCTCCAAATCAAAAATCCAGTTTACTTGGTCAGCACCGTGGGGCAGACAAAGCTGCTCACTGTGCTCCACATATTGCACCTGAGTGGATATTTATGTTGAGATGTGAAAAGAAGGAAGGGACACGGCAAAATAAGACACTCCAGAACTGAAACCAGTTCACAGTTGGCATGAAAACCAGTGACAAAGCACTGTGGAAAAATACAAACCAGGAGCTGAGGGGAGGCTGCAAGCAAATCCTGACACCACCTGCGATCCCCACGGAACTCAGCACTCCGCCAGCTAAATGACATTTTGGAATTAATTACTGGATTCCAAATGACCAGGAACAGTTGTCCTGTTGGTAAAGCAATATGCATTTGGGTGAAGTGCTGATTTGGAAAATCAGGCTCTCCTATCTCTACAAATGCATGCTCCAAGGGAAAACATCCAACAGCTCAGGGTCTCCCAAGCAGAGCATGTTTTTGGGAGATAGGGAAGCAAGCCATGGCATCAACAAATCCTAGGTTAAGCTTCTCCCCTTGTTATTTATTATTTCTATGATGTGCTCCTTCAGCACCAAGAGCCACACTCCTCCCTCCGATGCCCTTGAGCCCAGGGAGAGCTGCTTACACTTCCCAGCAGCAGCATTTCCTTAAGCGCTGGGCAATTTGGAGAGCAATCTGCAATCCAGGAGCAGCACAGTGGTGAGGAGGCCCTGTGGTTTTGGCTGCACTCCACAGTCAGTCAGGAGTTCAGCAGAAGGAATCCAAAAGCAGGATAAAGCCACAGTTAATCACACACCTTAGTGCTCCATATGAGCTCACAGTTTTACCAACCACACCCTGTCCCATCAGCTGAGCTCTGACCTGCCGCTGGAACTGAAAACACAGAATTGCCTATTTCTGTTATCTATTCCTCATTATGTCTCTTGTTTAGATGACTTGAAGCTTTTTTCTTTTTTTTTTTCCCATTTCAATGTAGTGCTGGTATAAAAAAAGCACCTCTATGGAAACAGCAAGCAGCGATTTATAAAAATGACTTATGATTCCTACTGAGTGTTTTATTTGACTACTATACTATCAAATCACAATGTGGCATTTAACGAACAGAAGCTCTGAGTCAGACAGAAAACCATCTTCACCAGAGCACAAAACAAGGCAAGCACAGCTAATGCTGTAGTAGTAGAACTTTAGATATTTCTGTAGGCAAATCTAAGCAAAAACACCCCAGCAAACCCCCAAACAAACCCCCTTCCAGCCCTCTCAGGCAGCCCTTTCTACACAAGATAAACATCAGGCAGCTGATGATTCATTAGTCAAGGCAGTCTATTAAGGGCTAATAGAAATGAAAACAGATTTGAAACTGTCAAAAACACACAAAAGCTTTGACCATGTAAAAGCCAAATTTCAGTGAGAATTCAGGAGACATAATGGGCAGAGGATAATCTCTTTTTGTCAGAAAATATTGATTATTGTCCAAATCAAGGCAGAGTTTAGCATACATTTGAAACTAAAAATCCTACATAAACAAGCAGCAAGTAGATAAGTAGTTAGGCAAAAGATCCTGCATGCCTAGGTCCTGACATCACTCATCTTTTTTGGATTAAACATTAGAAACTGGACTAATTGAAATCGGGAAATTAAGAACAATTATACTCAAAGAGAAGCTGGGTGTCTCCAGCAAACCAATGGCACTGCAAACACTTCTCCCAGTTCACATTCCCATCCATGGTAAAAATCCTTCCCTGTGAGGGTGGGGAGGCCCTGGCACAGTTTGCTCAGAGAAGCTGTGGCTGCTGCATCCCTAGAAATGTTCAAAGCCAGGCTGGATGGGGCTTGGAGCAGCCTGGGGTAGAGGAAGGTGTCCCTGCCTGCAAAATCCATCAAGACATGTAAAATGACCATCAGATCTCAACGACCAACCTTCAACCTTCAGCCTGACAATCTCAGAAGTGCCCTGTGGACATGATGTACCCAGTAACCACTGAAACCTTTCTAACCCCACTGGAAGTCCCAGATTTTATGTGGCAGCTGGATAAAGCTTCTGCTTGGTCTTGGCTGCCCATTGCACGAAGATTTCTACAGAAGGAACTGGGTGTTGCAAAACCCAGTACATGATCACTGAAGAGACAGGATGAAAAACACTTCTAAATATACATTTTGATTGTTACTCAACCCACAACAACTGAGACTACAGAGCAAGCAAAGCCCACCTTTCCTCCTCTTTAGCGATCAGAGAGGCACCAGACACAAATCCAATGAATATTTGGATACGAACTTCCCTACCAAAGCTTTTTTTCCTGTAATCACGTTTTCTACTTGGGCAGCACATGGAGATCTTCTCATCTCAGGTGCCATGAGAAAAGTGTATACTGGCAGCAGAAGGAATGATAGGTTTAAGGAGTAATGTCACTGAAAAGGCAGTGGAGTATAGCGTCCTCAAAACACTGGTGCTACCATTCACGTGGTGAATAGAATGTGTTTTCCCACTATTCCCATCACGTTTTTCCTAAAAATTCTCAGCAATGCCCTCTCGAGAATTGTATGGAGTAACTGGAGACAAACCCTAGAATGCAGCACCACACACAGTCCTGCTCATGGCCCTTTTTATGGCAAACTGGGACCATTAGTTACCAGGGTCAGTCTCACTGGTGTTTAGTCCCTATAAACATCAAAGGACTTTCAGAATCTTAAATACTTTTGTGGGCATGAATCCCACCACAAGTGTTTGTCTAACTATTGGTGACAGTCTGAACTTGCACAGAAGGGCATCACCCTGGCTTACACAGCAAGTACAGGAAAGTCCTGCTTCCCTGATGAACAGAGAGCCTGCTCTGGCAGTGGCAGCAGGAAGGAGGCTGGGGATGTGGGGATGGGAATTGCCAAAGGAAGCCAGGCAGGGTTAGATGCAGGTCAAACAGCTAAAAGAAGTCTAGGAAAGAAGGTGCATCTATGGCTCAGGAGAGGAGGATATGCTGGGGAAAGAGCAAATAGGTAAAAGCAGTTACTAAAAAAATCTGCAACAGGGCAAGCAAAGCCACCTTTCCCTCTCCTTTATGGGTCAGAGGCACCACATGGAAATCGACTCAATATCTAAATACGAGCTAGGTACCGCAGCTGGAAGACGAAAGCGTAAGCGAAATGCCTTTTTAAATGGCTGCGACAGGAGGAGGCAGAGCTGCTCCGCCTGGGAAGCACGGGATGACCGAGGGGAAAGGCACGCGGAGCGCGCCGGGGCTGGCACCGCCTCCTGGGGCTGGGGCTGGGGCTGGGGCTGGCACCGGCACCGGCTCCGCGCCGACCCAACGCCGGCCCCTCGCTGCCCCCGTGCCAGCCCCTCGCTGACCCCACACTGCCCCTCGCTGCCCCCGTGCCAGCCCCTCGCTGACCCCACACTGCCCCTCGCTGCCCCCGTGCCAGCCCCTCGCTGACCCCACACTGCCCCTCGCTGCCCCCGTGCCAGCCCCTCACTGCCCCCGTGCCAGCCCCTCCCTGACCCCACACTGCCCCTCGCTGACCCCACACTGCCCCTCACTGCCCCCGTGCCAGCCCCTCGCTGACCCCACACTGCCCCTCGCTGACCCCGTGCCAGCCCCTCCCTGACCCCACACTGCCCCACGCTGACCCCACACTGCCCCTCGCTGACCCCGTGCCAGCCCCTCGCTGACCCCGTGCCAGCCACCCCTTGCTTGCTCCCTGCCTGATGCAGATCCGAGCTCTTCCCAGCCGCCCCGATAAGCCACTGAAGTACCCCAGATAAAGCCTCTCCCGTGCTGACAAGCCTTAAACTGACACCCCGAGAGGTGCGGAAAGGCGTTTCACTGGCTCAGGTGTTGCTCTGAAGGGAAAAATAGAAGCAGACAATCTAAAAGGGGCTGTTCTGACAGCTCTGCAGGTGCAAACCACTGATCTGAGTCAGGTTTTATTCATGGGGCTGGGATGGACTCTGCATCGCAGGGTACTTGTTGCTAACTCCTGTAGATAATTTTTTAATAAAATGCGGCCTTAATGGAAATGTAATTTTACAGAAGAGCAAAGTGATTTCTTATGGGAAGGGTTAACTGAAGTTTGCTTCTGAAAAAGGTGGAGTCTTGCCCAAAATCAAAGAGAAACTCTGGATTGGCCCATGGAGTAGCATTCCAATCTCTCCCCACCACAGACACACAACAATGAGGTCACAACTTCGAAGGTAAAACAAGATTCATTTATTATTTGCTTACCCAGTAGATCGCACTGTCTTAAGCCCCTGAGCTAATGGGCTTTTATAATCGTCTTGTGATCAAGAATGTGAAATAGTTCCCTACAAGGCAAACAAGCTTTGATTCCCAAAAGGGTGACCCTGTTTAGAACTACCCAAAGAATTTTAAAAGAGGCCTAAAAATCAAAAAATCACAGGGCAGGACAACAAACAAGGAAAATTCTTCACTGGGAACATGTTTCTCCCTCTGGTGATGCACTCTCCATCTTCCTGTGCTCCCAACAAGGACACTTGTCCCTGCAGAACTCGTTCACTTCCATATCCCTGCACCTCTTTTCCAAAAGTGGAAACGACTTTTTGCCTACAATCACTGGGAGTTTTCCTCAGCTTCAGCAGTGTAATTTTCCTCCTCCAAAAAGCCTCACACCAGCTACTGCATCATCTACTTCACATTAATCATCACAGCTGGTAATGGACTGTAATACCATGCACACACTCATTTCTTTATATATCCAGCCATAAAAATGGTATTTTTGCACGTTTTATCTGTATGTAGACACACAAACACATTACAAGAAGACTTGCTGTTACAAAAATCATGGAAATATCTGTTCGCTGTTAAAAAGTATGTTTGTTCCTGGTTTTAACAGGAAAATTTCACCTGCACGCTTCTCCTGGTGCTCTCTGAGCAGTTAATCTGTCTATTATCTACCAGGAGAAACCAGGCAGAAATGTTATGGTACCATTCCAAAACTGAGTGTGTTTACTGGGTGTAAGTGCCACGCCACTGCCCTATCACTTCTGCCTTTAATGCAAATTCAAGCTGCGTTATGCACTCGCCTGGAGGGGTCTTATGAGGGCAAATGCCCACTTCAGGCAGACATTCCTGTGCTAATGACTCATGTGGCTGTGGTTTATTCCATGCTGGAAGCACTGCAATTAGCACGAGCCCTCCCTCACAGCTCCTGCTGCTTCAGGGGAGGAAGGAGGATCCAAGCCCGTGGCTGCTCCAGCTCTCCAGCTGCAGGATAAGCCTTCCAGGTCCTAAACCAGAACAATGGAGAAGCCCTGCTCTCATCTCTGCACGCTCACAGTTATTTGCTCTTCACCGCAGGGAACCAGAATTCCACCACAATTTGTTCTCCACTGTCTTAATTCTCTCACTTGCTTCTCCCTGGCCAGAAAGTGGCACTCATGTGACCCATCCCCACTACCTGTTTGCCAGGATATTGTCTCAGCAGGCATTCCCAGTCCCTGAGTCAGGAGCTAAAATAATAAGTTTTAATGTTTAAAGCAAGTGGTTCAGGAGCACGAAGCAAACAGACACTCGGGCAATTTTAACTGCTTTGTGCCTGAGCCTTTGGGGTTTATGGCCTCCAGTTTTCCCATACAACTGTGAGATCCAGATTGTTTTTAGGGTTTGGGGTGATTTTTAATAAGGAGAAGGAGGTTCTCACATATTCCTATGATGCTGGAGATTAGGTCTATCAAAAGCATTCTCAATTACAGAGAGGCTGTAAAATTTAAAAAGCTGTACAAACAGTGTTATCATAAACTGCTTAAGAGAGTATTAAGGAATCTGGAAATGACTCTTCATCCCAATTCTTCCAAGTGGACAGCTAAAGCCAAAGCTCCTCTGTTCCATTAACACAATTCTTCCAGCACAAATCCTAACCCAGATTTTTGTGTAACAGGTCTCTGCTGCCATTAAAGCTGCCTTTCCCAAATAATTTTTCTGGAAGAGATCACCGGGGTTTACTGAAATATGAACTAAACCACAAGAAATTCCACCTCAACATGAGAAAGAACTTCTTTCCATGGAGGGTGGCCAAGCACTGGAACTCTGTCCAGGGAGGGTGTGGAGTCTCCCTTTCCAGAGATGTTCCAAACCCACCTGGATGCACTCCTCTGTCACCAGCGCCAGGTGACCCTGCCTTGGCAGGGGGTTGGACTGGGTGATCTCCAGAGGTCCCTTCCAATCCCCTGGGATTCTGGGAATACGTGGAGTTGAGCATCTCAGAAGCACCTTTAAATACACCACACATTTACCTGCATTCTCTGATGAACTTTTGTAAGTAATACATTTCTTCTACACCAACCATTATCCAACAATCCCATTTTCTCAGCCCTAATACTGTACTTTTAAGTTGTCTTCTTAAGACCATAATTATACTTTGCTGAAAGACATTAAACCAGCACAAGACAGACTCAGGATGGAGAACAGCTCTCAAGAATTCACGCTTTGTCTGGTTTACAGAAACATCCAGCTGGATCCCTAAACACATTTCTAAAGGAACCAACACACTCATCTGCACTTGGCCTGGCAGCTTGTGAGCAGCAGCAGCAGCAGCAGCAAGAGAAAACCCAAAGGAAAAGTTAACACACACACATACCAAAAGGGCAGGAATTTCTAAACTGACCCAAAGCGTTTCTTCATCCCTGGAAGTGTCCAAACCCAGGCTGGATGGGGCTTGCAGTAACCTGGTCTAGTGGAAGGTGTCCCTGCCCATGAGATGAGCTTTAAACCCTTCCAACTCCAAGCATTCCAGGCTTCTAAGCAATAATTCAAATACCCAGTTCAGAAAGATTCCAATACACAGTATTTCATCTCAACATGGTGCACTGCATTAACGTCAATTTTGCACAGTTGTTGTTCCTCTCTCCCTGAAATAAAGGGATGCTAAAACAAGTTGTGAGGCAACACGTAAGAGGGATTGCACTTCCAGACCGACTCCGACACAGGCAGGAAAAAAATTCCTCATCCGAAGCCCTACAGGACCCATCCATTCTCCTGAGGACACCACATCATACCATACATACGTCTGCATTGACGTACACTCTATATTATGTTGTTATCTGTGTATTTTACGAGCTGTCCACAACGCCTTATGTAACGGATCCCTGTTTAATATGGAACAGCGTGTCCATCGCCGCGGCAATCCCGGCCGTTCTCCTGGATGGCGAAAAACACCCCCTCGGACACCGCTGGGGAACGCTCCTAATTCGAGGCGTCTGACCACGGCACCAGGGGCTCTGTGCTGCCAGAGAACCATTTTGATAGGGATGCTGGGGAGGGATCATCCCCTAGGGAACCACAGCAGCCTGTCCCAGCATCTTTGGGGCAGCACAGGGTCACCCCCCGGTGCCTCACCCGCAGCACAGACACCCAGCCCGCCCGTGCGTGTCTGCGCGCCCCCCGCCCCGCTCCCGCAGCACTCACCGCCTCCGAGTCTTCAAACCCATGCAGGTACAAGTTGTCGTACATGGAGAGCCGGTGCGGGGGCCGGTGCGGGGCCGGAGGGCCGGGGAGCGCGGCGGCGGAGCGCGGTGAGGCGGCGGGGCCGAGCTCCCTTAGCGCTGCGGCGGCGCCGCCTCCCGCCGGAGCCCCCCCCGCCCGCCCCGCTCCTTCCCGCCCGCCGCACCGCCGCCCCCCATTGGCTGAGCCGCGCGGTCGCCGCCCTGCCATTGGCCGGGACGCGCCGCCGCCGCCGCGCCATTGGCTGGGACGCGCCGCCCGCGAGCAGCGCTGCGCGCTGGCGCCGCCTCACGGGCTGATGGCGGCGGCTCCCTGTGCCCCCGGCGGCGGCGGTCCCGTGCTTATTTATAATAAAACGTATCTGCTTTACAATAATACTGCACAGTCTAGAGGAGACTGAGGTGAGATCTCATTCATGCATATAAATACCTCCAAGGCGGGTCAGAGGATGGTGTCAGGCTCCGTTCAGCGGTGCCAGTGACAGGTTGAGGAGCAATGGCCATAAAATAAAACACAAGTTCCAGCTCAACATAAAGAAAAACATCTTTCCATGAGGGTGGCAGAGCACTGGAACTGCTGCCCAGGGAGGTGTGGAGTCTCCCTCTCCAGAGTCATTCCAAGCACCCGGACACATTCCTGTGTCACCTGCTCCAGGTGACCCTGCTTGGACTGGATGGTCTCCAGAGGTCCCTTCCAGCCCAATTCTGTGGTTTATTTACAATAAAATACAGCCTTTCTTCTTCAAGATTCCAGAGATCAGCGGGTGGTTTCCAAGGAAAACTATCCGTCCACCCCCCAACAATATCTGGAAACAATTAAGAATTAAACCCGAAAGACACTAAGACTAAACACTAAGAATTTACAGAACACACACGCACCCGATGTCTGGAAACAAGAAAACCAAACCCTAAACACCAAGAATTAGAAGAACAGAAGTTTGAACCTGATTTACAACTAAATTAAGAAACAAAATCTTTAAACTGGTTCCTCCTGGAGCTCTACAAATGAAACTTCTGGTGTAACATTACGAGATTAAAAAGTCAATAAATAATTAAACACTAATGACAGAACTAATTTACAATTTACTTCCTATTCTTATTAAAACAATTATTTAAAATCTCATCTTCAGTGCAATCTGATCCAACACCGCTGTTTCACAAACGCTTCCTATTTGTGTTTGCCATTTGCTTCATCTACTTTTCCTTCCAAAAGCTTCCTTTACTTCTGCAAAGTTACCTCTAATCCCGTGGGAAGTGTCCAACAGACACCTGAAGCAAAGCCAAAAGTGTTATTCTTGCCATATTCACAACTTCTTACAAATTCCATTGAAGGTTTCCCAAAATTATGCTAAATCTTATTCCCAATTTACTAATTCTGACGGAGGAGGATCTCAGCTTCTAAGATGGTGTTTAAAATGTTCACTAAACTCCCTATCCAGGAGTTAATTTTTACAGCCTGTTCTACAGGGTTCTGGAAGATCTGTGATGTTACAGATTGAAAGAATCAGCTATGAGAATCACTGGTCAGCTCAAAATTAGCAAAAAAAAAACGGCTGTGAAATCTCAAGATGAAGGGAAAAAAGTGAACTTCACATGGATTTGTAATAAAACAACTTAATCCAGAAGTCAGGGGAATCACTATTTGATTTCCAGTCCTTACATTTCACACTGTCCTTTTAAGACACAGAGGTTATTAAAAATATATATTTAATGACTCAACTCAAAAGGCTCCTAAAAGATGCTATAAAAACACAAATCCCTGTAATACAGAGGAATTCTAAATCAAAGGCTGTTTTGAATATTATGAGGTAATTTATCCAAGAAACACACACCAAGGTGAGGGAGGAAGACACCCAGCTCTTCTAAGCTGACTGGAAAGTAATATAAATATAATAAATATGCTGAGGGACCGGGGGGCTGGATGGAACTCGGAAATAGGGAGCAAGGGGAGGGTGGAGAAATAGGCTCAGGAAAATAGCTCCAAATTTCTATCAGTGACAAATCATCGCTGTTCCAGTGATATTTGTTGTGACACTGGATGTAGGGGTGGTCATCTCTGTTGGCTTCCAGGAAGTGAAATCCCTTTGATTCCAACTCCCAGGAGAGCTCAGCGCACGCAAAATGGGAAGAGCACAATAGGCTGACACTTCAATGCTCCGTGTTTCTGAGGTGAGCTCCCCGGGGAGTGGCTCAAAGGAACAAATAAAAAGCCCACAGTTGTAAAAGATGAGGGTCTGAGAGATCAAAATCATCCCTGGCCTGTTTCCAAAAGAGAATTCAGATGTCTGGTATTTTCAGGCAGGGAATTCCACTGCCTCAGCCACGGTGAGCCTCTGTTACGTGTCCTCCTCGCTCTGCTTTTGGCCAACACTAAAGGAACGACCTGCTGAAAACATGGAATGGGTAAAGAGCTGAAAGGAGCTTTGTTAAAGTCTAACCTTTAAAAAATGTCATTTTTCTAATGGCTTCAGTTGCTGCATTATTCAATTCTTTAGTAGCATTCACTGATGATGTTAATCAGAGTCCACAACTCCACATTTCCAAGGGCACAGGATATTTTGAAAGAGGTGTAAACAGAGACCACAAGTCATTCAAAACTTTTAATACCCAACAAGTCACTGAGGATATAACCCAGACTAAAATGTTTTCAGGTTGGAGGTGGGGGAAAGAGAAAGACTCGGAAGTCAGGATACTTTGAGCATCCACAGTCCTCCAAAATGCTTGGCTTCCTCCAAATACTCTGCTGCCATTAGAGATTATTCATATCCTCTTTATTTTTAATTAGAGTACAAAGGAAATCTCTCTGAGACATGTATCCATCTATCCCAAAATATCAATTATTTAGTCAGTCCTGAGCTACCCAAATGTGGGAACACTGAGGGTTTTTTTCCGAGGGCGTGAATACCGAACCAGAGAAAATTTTATTTCCAGCCCGATCTAATGATTCCTCAATCAAATGACAGCACTTGTGTGGTTCTTTCAGGAGCTGGAGCAATGAACTATTTGCATAAACACACTGAAGTGCTGCTGGAATAAATAAATGCGCAGGATCCAGATTGCCAAGTCAAGGGAACGCCTCGGCACCGCACTGCGCCAAGCCGGGATGGGAGTCAGCAACTTCTCCCTTCTCCCTACTTCAACAAATTCCACTTCCACCTGGGATTTCGCTGGGAGCCGAGTGGAGGAGCAGCACTGCCTCTTTTCCTGCTGCTGTGGGGGAGAGAAGGAGCTACAGCAATGTTAACCCTGAAGCAGCAAAACCCCAACACCAACACAGAGAAGTTCTTTACGGCCTCTCCCCGCTCTCACATCAGGTCATGGTCCTGGATTCCGAACATTACTTAGGGACAACGAGGCAGAACCCCCCCCAGAAGGCAAGGGCACATTAACAAAGAGCATTAGTGGTTACATTAAGAGCAGGTTTGGATATGGATCCACTCCTTCCAGCACACAGAGGACTCTAAAACCTAGAGTCTCCATCAGCATCCTCCCCATGAGACACAAACTTTGGGTTTCATCTTCCCCTGCCTGGATTCCTGGGCCTGTTGAAGAAAACTGCTCTCTCCCATGGAAAGCTGCTCTTGTTGACATCAGCAGAAGAGCTGGGATGGATTTCATTATTGGAAAGGGAAAGGACCGTCAGCATTCTCCAGCAATCCTCCTAAGGCACAGATTGCTTCCATCAGTGGGAAGGAGGCCAGTTCCTCACTCTCCTAAGTGATTTGGCATAGCCCCACTCCTTGCCCCTTCTCCCTCTAAAGCAATTTCTCTGCCTCTCTCCCTCCCCTTCTGTTTTATAATAGAGATTAGATAAGAATCTGGTGCAGCTTCTGCCTTGGGTGGAGGCACGGCCAGGAGAACCTCCTGAGATCCCCTCTAACCCTGTTTTCCAGCAGAATGGGATGGCATTTGTGGGACTTGGAGTCCTCGAAGCCACCAGAGGAATAGGGATGTGTTTCTGTTTCAAAAGAAAGGAGGATTGTGCTGTTTGGGATATATCCTGGCACAGAGGATTCGGTGAATTCTAAGGTTTTATTCAAACAGACTGGTGGACGGCGTGCTTTAATCCTTGGAATTTCAAGTAATAAATTAGTCTGGTCTAATTTGACAGATCTTCTGGAGGAAGCAAGATGCCACCTATTCTAAAACACATTTATCTGACACTGTTATGTAAAGGCTGCTATAATTAAAGAGTGTGAAGACTTGGTTGTCACTTCCTCTTGGTTGGAAGCACCTACAGTGAGAGGTAACTGGGCTACATTTGTAGGTACCCTCTATATTTAACGAGTTGTGAAATGCCTCTTTCCCACAGGCACTGTGGAGACCTGCAGGAAGCCGAGCTGCAGGGAGCAGAGGCCCTTCCAGAGGGTTTTAGGGTTTAACAACTCCAGCCAACTCCAACTGTGGCTTCCACAGGATTGAGCAGAGCAAACCCCAAATTACATGTGCAAGACACAGCCCCGTGTGAGCACAGGGATCCCTTTGGAAGGTGCGGAGCTTGGAATGAAGGATCCACACGGATCCTTGGGCAGCGGGGCAGTCACGGAGATATCCATGGACACTGACCACGGAGATCTCCCTCCAGCAGCTCCCAGTGTCCACCAGGCTGCTGAGAAGGTCCCAAGGACCCAGTCACACCCCAGGCATCCCCTTGAAAAGCCAGAGTGGACTTGTGGCTGGAATTGTGTCACATTTCCTTGCTGGAAGGGAGATGAGGGGTTCTGTTCTTAGGGAAGATCCACGTTTTTATCTGCCGTGCCAAAACCCATCTGGGCCAAAGGATTAAGCACTTGTTTTATCCCTTATTTTAAGCTCTTCTGCTTTCCTTATGAATATTAATCCATCTCCTTAGCTGCCGTAAGTGCTGATGCTGAGTTTCTGCACAACATTTTCGGCTGCAACTGTTGGAATGATGGGAAAGGATTGCTAAAAGCCAATTACAAACTTTATGGGAAGCTGCTGCTATTTTATCCAAGCAGGGAAAGGCACCACTGCATTCTGGAAATCCCATCCATATCGGAACACACCCACCAGGGCGGCAATCATCCTCCTGGGGCTGGGAACAGCAAAGCTGCACGGAGAAAGAGCACTGGATTTGTACTGGGAATCCAGGTACATCCTATTACTAAAGATCCAACCACTACAGAGCAATGAACAGAAAGATTTTCCAGTCTCAGAAAAGACAAACAGCCCAGAAAGCTCCTGGTCAGTGTTAATTTCCCAGATGCATTTAAGTATTTGCAGTTTTATCAGTGAACACTCATAAAAAAGTTGCTTGAAATGTATTTTTGATAAATTACAATTATCATGTAATAGTTCTTTAGAGAAAACAAAGCCTTGAGTTTGCAAAAAGACAGCCCTGCAAGCTAAAATGAAATTCCAGCTTCTGTAAAATACATGATCTCATGGAGATTTTTCTTTTTCTTTAGCTAAACTAGTAAAACTACACATTTTATTTTGTATGTAGGTTCAAGGAGTAGGGTAAAGGGTGTCTTAGAAAGAGTCAGACACAGAGCTTTGAAGTCCCAGTGCTAAGAAGAATTTGCTGTTCTTGTTAAAAGGTTAATGGAATCAATCAATCAATCAATCAATCAAACTAGGCAAACACAGCTCAACTTCATCTCCAGTTTGCTGCTTCTCCTTGGGATTTTACAGGGATGCCTCGATTTGGCTGCTGATCTTACTGCATTTCCCTTTGCTTTATAATCCAATTACCACAGGCTGCAACACAGCACTTGGAATTTCATGGCAGGGGACAACAAGAAACTCCTCAGTTCCCTGCAGTAGATTTCCATGACTCCCATCCAAGTGGAGAAACTGATCCAGAAACAACAGATCAATAAAGGAGGAACCACTTGTCCAACCTGATTTCTTTAAATATTTAGCCAGAGTACTTGGGAGCTGAGTTGAGAAGAACAAATATTCATGGCTTTAGCTCTGCATATTTAAGTGCGTTGTGTTCCTTCCTGTAAAGTCTCCGGGAGACCTCTCCTTATGTACCTGATGAAACGATGACTCTGTGATGTTCTCACCATCCAGGAGCAGAGCACACAATCTGTGGGAAAAATCCTGACAATGATGACTCCTCATCTTCCTTATGGGACAGCCCTGGAACATGTGAAAACCCCATTTCTGTATTTCTCATGCTTCTCCATCAGAGAGGTCCATTCCCTTCCATTGGCTATTCTGGAAGGCAGCAAATGGGAGCACTCCCCGGAGAAGGACTAAGGGTCTTGCCAGCGAGGTGGGATGGCTCAAAGCAGACACCCAAATGCCAAAACATCGCCCCTGTTGTTCCCTCTGCTCTCCCTGCAGGGACACCTCGAGCCAGGTCTGCTGCAGCAGCTCCAGGGACAGCAGTGCCTCTGGATGGGACAGGAGTTCAGGGATCCCCGGCCCTGCCATCCTCCCACCGAGCCAGGTGGGAATCTGGGATGAACGGAGTCATCTGTGCTCTGCCTAGGGTGAGAAACACCTGCAATTCTCACTTAATTCATTCAGCACCTCCAAACACTCCACGTGCCAGCAGCACCGTGTGAGACCGTTTACAAATCCCAGGCAGTTAGAAAGGACTAAAAATACCTTCTGCCTTTTCCTTAAAAAGAAAAATCATCATTCCAAAACTCCCTGCAGCAGCCGAGCCCATCCCTGTGCTACAGGTCTGCAAAGCCCCACGTGGAGTTCATAAAAATCCCAAAATCCCAGAATCCCAGGATGGTTTGGGTTGGAAGGGACCTTAAAGCTCCTCTCATTCCACTCCTGGAACGGGTAGGGACATCTTCCACAGACCAGGCTGCTCCCAGCCCCAGAAATTTGATTAAATCAGGTAATTTCTGATTCTCTGAACACTTAGAAAATGCTAATGTTTTTCCCTCGGACTCTTCCATGCAGGTTCAGACCTGGATTTTCCCTTTCAAACCCTGCATTAAAAAAAGAACAGAATCATTAGTTTATTCCAGTCTTTTACAAGATCCCTACAGAGACTACTTAAAAACCCACAAACTCTAAATAAACTGCTGAAAGTTCTGTCCTAGATCTGAAACTGCCTACGAGACAGGAAGCAAAACTTAGGAATATATAGGGGAGGATCAATAATCAGTGTCTGGTATTTTCTGTGCTCCCCAAAAAAGTTGGGGGAATTTTATTTCTGTTATATTTCAAGTGAGAATTGGAGTCCCTTGAGAGCAAAAAAAATGGAAAAATTCAGCTTGAGCAGCTCAGCCTGACAGGGTTACAAGCAGAAAACAGAATATTCTAATTGGGAGTGTGGAGAATAATAACTAATGGCAGCTCTGCCATCCCTGCCTATAATCATGATGAGCAATAGAGGAGCAGATCAGAACCTCATGTTCTCAGCATTTAATTCAGTGTCCAGATGAGGGAGCACGGACTTAAAAGGTAATAAAACTCAAAATTCATAAAAGGATGTATTTATCCCAAATGGAGAAAAAGCCCAGGCTCTGTTAAAATGATGAACTTGTAGCTTATCCTTTAAAAAAAGGTTGGATGTGAATTGGAATACTATACCTGCTGTAGCTCTACACGTTGTGCTCAGCAAAATTTAGGGATAAAGTCAAAGCTTTGACTTCAACCTTGATCCCTTGGCAGGAACAGCTTGAGGAAGGGACCTAAAGTGGGCACTTTTTTCTATATGTGTTTTCCACTGCATTTTATTCTCCAAAAATATCTGCTATGATGGGCAGAACATACTAAACACGTAATACTTCACTGAATTCTGGTAGTTACTAGTTTGTCCAGCTCCCAAAGAGAACCCAAACTTTTTGGGCTAGACCAGAAATTTAGAAGCAGAATTTTCAGATACATCGATGTAGCGATGAAAAATTTGGTTTGTTCCAGTTCAGGCTAGGAATAAAATGGCTTCAGCCCTCATTACTGCGATTAAACATTATATCACTGTAAAATGCCTTAGGAGGGAAAATTGCTGCCACCTCTTGGTTCAGCAGGATGAAAATAGCAGGGTGAGACGAAGCAGAGAGCTGCAGGTGGAGCTTTCCCAGATGTCTTCTCCGGCCAGAAATTTGGCTCTTGGAAACCTGTGGCTTTAGGATGGCTTTCCAAACCCAGCTGGGAATGGGATACTCTGAAATC
Organism: Corvus cornix cornix; assembly: GCF_000738735.6. NCBI lineage: Eukaryota > Metazoa > Chordata > Aves > Passeriformes > Corvidae > Corvus > Corvus cornix. Next base: position 1,346,277 of record NC_046337.1, on the reverse strand, counting down.
ACTTCTGTTGATCCTGACTGAAGGAAAATTGGCTGAACGTGGAGGGAAGTTGGAGGGAAAAAAGCCATAATTTGACTTTACTGTTCAAATTCTCCTTGGAGCTGCATCAGTGGACACAACAAAGGTTCCTGAAGGTCAAATTGCCAACAAATGGAAATGTGCCCAAGCACCAGCAGTGTCCCTTTCTCCCCATCCGTGTCCCACTGGGACTGTTTTTAACCTGGCTGTCAGGGGACCAGGATGTGAACAGGCTCCAAGGCTCCACGAGGCCTGGCAGAGTCAGATCCCTGCCTCGGGAATACCCCACCCAAAAGCTTCCCTGACTTGCACCCAGCAAAACCCACTGGTCTTTCTCACTCATTTCAGACCGAGTTTCTTGGAAAACTGTTCCAGTGGAAGATTCGGAGCCTTTGGTTCTGACTCCTCTCTACCAGCTGCTGTCAGATTTTGTGCATCACATGTGACAGGGGACAGGACCCCACTCCCACCCCACTGCTTCACCCCCTTCCCAAAGATCCAGCCCCTCTCCCCAACAGCAGCTGAGCTCCTTTTGCTTCCTGCTCAGCCTGGATCACATCCCAGCCAAGGGATCCAGCCTGGATCCGGGTGGGATGGAAGGAGGGCACCGCAGGAGTAACGGGGCAGAGGGGAGACACAGGGAAGGCTGCAGCTCTTATCCCAACCCCAAACACACAGGAATCACGAAAAACTTGCAGAGTAATTAAACTTCAACAGCCACACGTGGAATGTGCTACACAGAAGGAAGTGGGGAAAGTCCACCGTGACAAATCCATAAATAGCCCTGATCCTGCCTAATGGGAAGGTGTGGAAGGGCCCAGTGGTCTTAATCAGAGGTGAAGTGATCCCCATAAAGGCTGGATGGTCCTTCAAGCTGGACTTACACACTCCTAGAGCCAGGGGATTTAACCCAAGTTCAGCACAGCAGCTTTACAGACTTAGTCATGGGGAAAAAATAAAAATAAAAGGCTTTTTATTAACCGTCTTCAATACTTTTCATAGTAGCAGGAAGCAGGCATTAAGGATTTAATAGGTTCTTTTGTCCCTGGACTCATTCCTGCCCACACACTTGCGTGCCCGCTCTCCCCACGGAGCTGGAAAGCCCTGAATTCCTCCTCATGCAGATAATTTGGTTTTATTCATCTTCTGCAGAGCCCACCTTCATCTTGGGGGTGGTGAGTGGGTGGGAAGGGCAGAGGTGACAAAGGAATTGAGCTGAATTATGCACAGAACTGGGAATATCCAGCTCTAAAGGTGAAGCTTGACAGGGCTGATATATCCAGGAAAACATTTTCTTAAAATACCAAATGTCTCTAATTTAAACCAGACTCTTAAATGCCTTTATCTTAAATGAGCAGGTATGAAGGGGTAATGAGAATATTCCTTCTACTGCAGACAATTCCTCCTCTCCCTGCTGAGTACTGACAGACAATAGCTCCAAAATTCCTTTCCAACATCCATAATGCAGATTAAACTTCAGCTTTAGGAATTTGAGGAGCCATTTCCAGACAAAGCTGTTGTGTTGCAAGACTCACAGGCGTAGTTTGCCCACCCCAAAAAACCAGCAAACAACCCAAAAGCGATGCCTGATGCCAGGATGATCCTCACAGGTAATTTACAGTAATTTGCAGTGCAGCCAATCAATTCATAAATCCCCAAACCACATTTAATGAATGGAATAAGCACACTATGGCCGTTTGTGGCACAGGAACGCTTCACACAGAGTGTCATTTTCTTATTTCAAGTGAGCTGGTTTAAGTCCAACACCTGAAAGAAGTGCCAATTAATGGAGGTGCATTAATTAGCAGCTCGGGAGACCTGGACTCTGATTTCCAGCACTCCTGAATAGACACGTGGGCAAGGCAAACAGGCTGGTGAGCCCAGGCTGGATTTGGGCCAGTAACCCGAAAAATGAACCCAAAAAATAACAAGCTGTGGTCTGGGCGAGAACACGAAATTGCCAACTTGCTTCTGCTCTAACAAAGCACCACAAATCACACAAAATAACCTCCCAGAAGGAGGAATGGCACCACACAAAGGGTATCGTGGGAAAACCAGCCCTGTGCTCCCCCCTGTCCTGCACTGAGCCGGTCCAAGCGAGGAAAGGATTCCAAGAATCTCTTCAAACAGCAGCACCACGTGGTTTGGGGAAAGCTGGGAAGTAAAGGCAGAGCAGCTTCCACACCAGTGTTTTGGGCAGAGGGAAAACTCCCTCGAACTCGAGTTCCAGTTCTGCATGTTCCAGAGTTCCCAGAGAACTTGGGGTCTCCCCATCCCTGCCAGTGTCCAAGGCCAGGCTGGATGGGGCTTGGAGCAGCCTGGGATAATGGAAGGTGTCAGGGGTGGAACCTGAAGCCCAGGGATAGGCTTTAAGGTCCCTTCCAACCCAAACCATTCTGGGATTCTTTGGCACTGGGATTGTTGGGGTGTCTGTGCAGGGCCAGCAGTTGGACTGGATGATCCCATGGGTCCCTTCCCACTCCAGATATTCTGTGATTCCCTGCCTGCCTCTCCACCAGCAGCTCTCCTGCATCGCTCCCTGCTGGCTCTGCACAGGTCAAGGCTCGTGATCTCCATCAGAAATGGCTGGACAGCTGGACTGGACAATCCTGGAGGCCTTTTCCAAACTGAACTTCTGTGATTCCATGGAACAGCCAGCGAGGCATTATCAGGACTCCCCGGTCCCTTCCTCTGCAGCTCCCCCCGGGGATGACTCAGAGCACAAAGCTCATATTTATACACCAGTGATGTGCAAAATCTGCACAGGATGAGAAAGTCTTTCAGCTTTAGCACGAGGGTAACACTGAATGCTTTCCTTAACACTTCCATTTCTGGAGACAGAGGAACATCAGAAATCAATCAGTACCAGCTTTAATTCGGAAGCTTCTCCAGCACAATTGGGGAAAACAAAATTCTCTTTGATTTCAATAAAATCACAGCTACAAACCACTTAAAAATGGATATACACAGGGAGAGAGTGGCTCTAAACCAGCTGGTTTGGGAACAACTGAGGTCAGCTTTTATTTCTGAGAGTTGGAGCATGTCCAGGGAAGGGAATGGAGCTGGGAAGGGGCTGGAGAATTCCTGAGGGAGCTGGGAAAGGGGCTCAGCCTGGAGCAAAGGAGGCTCAGGGGGGACCTTGTGGCTCTGCACAAGTCCCTGACAGGAGGGGGCAGCCGGGGGGGTCGGGCTCTGCTGGCAGGGAACAGGGACAGGAGGAGAGGGAACGGCCTCAGGGGAGGGGCAGGGTGGATATTGGGGAATTCCTTCATGGAAAGGGTGCTCAGGTGGAGTCCCCAGCCCTGGAGGGATTTCCAAGCCCTGTGGATGTGGAACTTGGGGACATGGGACAGTGCTGCCTTGGCAGTGCTGAGGGAATGGTTGGACTCGATGATCTCGGAGAACTCTTTTCCAACCCTAATGATTCCATGATAATATTAAATTCCTGAATTCCTGGAGTCATTGCACCCTCCCAGATCACACCTGCACGAGATCCTTTCATCCCAGTGGATCCCACAGCCCGAGTGTCCTGAGTCCAGAGCCCCAAACTGGAGCTCCAGCACAGCACTGAGGGTGGTGCCTTCAACAAGCACCTAAAATTAGGCTGCCATTCCCACTTGGGAATTCTGCCTGGCACAGGCACTTGTCCTCCCTCACTAATTGCTGTTAGAAAGTCAGAATTAGGCAGCACAGTTCTGCAAAGCAGAAGGTTGGATATCCCAGGAGAGCCGCTCCGAGCCAGAGCATCTTCGCCCTTTCCCAGGAGGATTCCCACTGTTCCACCAGAGCTGCAATTAACAAGGGAAGCGCCTCCATTTCAAGGATTTCTTCCCCAAAATCTATAGGATGAATCAGTTAATAAGGGCTGAACCCCTGGATTTCTCATGCTAAGTGGCCTTGGACTGCTATTTTCCATGTGGGTTTCCATGGCAATCGGCAGAACCCGGAATAAATTCGTTTTGTCATAATTGCTGCACAATTCTGGGCAAAGGGAATAAATAAATATTCTCTTACTATTTCTCCCAGCTCGACCCAGGAGCTGGAGCTTTCCTGAAGCTCCTGATTTAGTGAACAAACCGAAAATCGCCAAATATGACGAACTGCAGCAATGATGATTATTTAGGATAACCAAACCTGAGCACTGCCAGCGTGTGGGAGTGTTTATTAGTGTCTCCATGACTCAGAACTATTCCATCTTTAGAGCTTTTCCCAGATTTTCCCCGTGCTCCACGACGTGGGGAGGAGAGAGCAGAGATTTGACATCAGCAGGATGTTTTTAGGGCTCTTAGAAGGCAAACCAAAGGCTGAGCCAGCTCTGAGATCACCCCCAGCATTCCCAGTTCTACCAGTCCGGGATAAGGAGAGAAGACAGCCTTGACACACGTTCCCAGGGGGTTTAGGCTGCTTAGAAATCATAAATTCATTTTTGGTATCTAATTATAAATCTATAAAGTCATCCTAGAGAAGACCTTGGGAGACCTTTTCCTCTGCTGGTTTCCATGTCCAAGTTTCTGAGCAAACTTGAATTTAAAAAAAGTTGAATAGATAAAGAAAAATAATAAAATATAATATCAAAATATAAGTATAAAAGATAATATTATGGAGCAGATATCTAGACCTGGAAGATTTTTTTTGGGGGAAAAGCTATGATTCAGACACAGCCACGTGCTCTTACCTCAGCTGCCAAGGTGACAATAAAGCAGTGGCCTCTCCCCAGAGAAATCCCAAGGGCAGGGTGGGGGAATAACCTCCTTTTCCCTATTAAAGACCCTTCCCTACAGCACATCACAGGATGGACCAGTCAGCTGGGAAAACAACACCTCTTGAGTGCTGTTTTATCAGATTTCTCACAGTTTCATGGTGTCAAAGCAGCACAAATGGGGTCATTTGCATTGGCAAATCTGGCTGCCTTTGCCAATTCTTTTTTTTTACAATTTTATCTGGAAGAAAATCCAAGATTTTTTAGTTAAAACCCCCTAATTTTTAATTTACATCACCCCAAATCTCAGCAGTGCCACCTACCCAGCTCCCCCCCACAGTGCCCACTGGGGTTTCTATTTACTTGTGGGCTGACAACATGGAATTTTCTTCTTTGGAAAAAAAAAGTGCTGGAATTCCCATCCTCTACTCTCAGAACAAATATTTTTATGAAACTTTATCATAAACCAACAGCTCTGTGAGGAGATCAAAGAAATCAATGAGCACTTTTGTGTCAAACCCATCACAGTAAAACAACAGCGGATTGTGGGGTAAATAGAAAAACATAAAAGAGAATCATGGGATCAGAAAATCACGGAATATTTTGGGTTGGAAGGGATTTAAATCCCATCCAGTCCCACTCCTGCCATGCCCAGGGACACCTTCCACTGTCCCAGGCTGCTCCAAGCCCCGTCCAACCCAGCCTTGAGCACTGCCAGGGATCCAGGGGCAGCCACAGCTGCTCTGGGAATTCCATCCCAGCTCCTCCCCACCCTCACAGGGTAGGAATTCCTTCCCAGTATCCTGCCTAACTGAAACTGTTGATGAGAGAAGTGAAAAATCCCACCCACCCAACCAAAAAAAACCCAACAAGAAGTCCAAGCTGTCTCTGGTATTGATCAATGATAAGTTATTGATAAGTTCTGAGGAGCTCTGTGTGGCAGGAGCCAGAGCCTGGCTCGGCAAACGCCGAAGTGTTTCCCACATGGAAGTGAGCCCACGGCTCTCAAGGAGCAGTTCTGGAGGCTGGCACCGGGTTTTTATTTATTTTGTGGTGTTTGCAGCTCAGCTCACGCAGCCACAAAGTGCTGCCAATGCCGCCGGAACCAGGAGTGGCATCCCCCTGCGAGGGGCGATGGCACGGCACGGATTTCACCTGAGCAGTTCATAAATGCCCTGTCACTGGATGGTCACTTGGCCTCGCGCCTCCTGCGAGCTCAATGCCTGCCCTGGAAGTGGCTCCAGCAGCAGAGGGACCTGGAGCTGCTGGAGAGAGCCCAGAGGAGCCCCAGAGCTGCTCCAGGGCTGGAGCCCCTCTGGAGCCAGGCTGGGAGAGTTGGGAATGTTCCCCTGGAGAAGGGAAGGACACAGGGAGAGCTCCGAGCCCCTGGCAGGGCCTGAAGGGGCTCCAGGAGAGCTGCAGAGGGACTGGGGACAAGGCCTGGAGGGCCAGGACACAGGGAATGGCTTCCCAGTGCCAGAGGGCAGGGCTGGATGGGAGATTGGGAATTGGGAATTGTTCCCTGGGAGGGTGGGCAGGCCCTGGCACAGGGTGCCCAGAGCAGCTGGGGCTGCCCCTGGATCCCTGGCAGTGCCCAAGGCCAGGCTGGACATTGGGGCTGGGAGCAGCCTGGGACAGTGGGAGGTGTCCCTGCCCATGGCAGGGGTGGATTGGGATGAGCTTTAAGCTCCCTTCCAACCCAACCATCCCGGGATTCTGGGATTCTACAAATGTACACTTAAAGCAAGAACGAGCATTGTGTTTTTCTTACCTGGGCTACAAAAATCAGGAATTCCTGGAAGCAGCATTCCTTGTACCTCCAACTCATCTCTCCTGGGATAACCCAGGCCTCTTACAGACATCCAGCACTGCAAATTATTCCCTGAAAATCAGCAGGAACAACACTGGGAATGAATCCCATTGTGTTTGTGGTATTTGTCCCTGAGCCGAGTTCTGTGCTCAGCACTTTGAAAAATACAAAAACCACATTTTAATGATGAAAAGGACTTAAAGTCGCGAGGACTCGATGCTGAAGGACTGGATGTTCCAGCGAGCCTTAATCCAACATCCCCATCCTGTGGCTTGGACCAGAACTGCAGAGTTCCATCCCAGAAACTCAGCTCCTGCTGCCACATAACCGTGTATGCACACCGGGCATGGAATTTTTCCTTTTAATTACTTTCCTGCCTGTAATTCTCTTGGAAAAGCATTTTTTCTATGGATCTGAGATTGTAAAGAAATGGGAATTGTGTGTTTGACAGCCATGAAATGCTGTAAATCAAGGAGATCTTCATCCTAACACTGCACAAGAACCTGAGAGCACTGACTCCCACAAATACCTCTCACAAAATGGGCTCACCACATGAGCCAGGATGTGCCAGGTTCATCCTCCCTGAGGGAAAAATAAGGAATAAGGAAGAATTTTGTGGAAAGGGGCTTTTAGAAGGTAATTAGTGGCTTTCTATGTAAGTGAATACACGTCCCAGTGGTCTGAAACTCTTATAAACACTGTTCCTGTTTTTTCTAGGATCAGCTATTTCATTCCCATGGAATTCAGTGTTGTCTGTTCTGACAAAATGCCTCAATTGATGCTATGAGGGTGGAGGGACTCACAAAAAAGAGCGAGATAACACCAATCCAAACAAGCTGCAGCTGAGACCGTCAGCAATCCGCTGTTCCTAGGACTCAGCCCAACCTCTGGGGCCGCACCAGAGAAAAAGCACCAACAACAACCACCAAACCCAGCATTCCTGGAGCCCAAACCACAATGTCACGGTCCAGACAACAGCTCAAGTGTTTGTACTTGACTCCTGCATCAGATCTGAGTGGCTGAGGGAGGGAATGCGACCACGGAAGAGCCGGGGACATGATCCAAACCAGGGGCAGGATCCCAACCAGGGGCAGGATCCAAACCAGGAGCTGATCCAAACCAGGGGCAGGATCCAAGCCAGGAGCTGATCCAAACTAGAGACAGGATCCAAACCAGGAGCTGATCCAAACTAGAGACAGGATCCAAACCAGGAGCTGATCCAAACCAGGAGCTGATCCAAACTAGACACAGGATCCAAACCAGGAGCTGATCCAAACCAGGGGCAGGATCCAAGCCAGGAGCTGATCCAAACTAGAGACAGGATCCAAACCAGGAGCTGATCCAAACTAGAGACAGGATCCAAACCAGGAGCTGATCCAAACCAGGGGCAGGATCCAAACCAGAAGCTGATCTAAACCAGGAGCTGATCCAAACTAGGGGCAGGATCCAAACTAGGGGCAGGATCAAACCAGGAGCTGATCCAAACCAGGAGCTGATCCAAACCAGGGGCAGGATCTAAACCAGGGGCAGGATCTAAACCAGAAGCTGATCCAAACCAGAAGCTGATCCAAACTAGAGACAGGATCCAAACCAGGGACAGGATCAAACCAGGAGCTGATCCAAACCAGGAGCTGATCCAAAATAGGAGCGTTCCCCCCATGGCTGTGCCCCCACAACCCAAACGGTCCCAGCCCCCATTCCAGGGAACACACAGGTTTTATTTCTGTCAAAACTTTGTATTTTGGAAGATTATTATTCCTGCTGGATACCTGCTGGAAATGCAAGGACATTTGTATCTGCTCTCCTAGACATGGGGAGGAGAGCTGGAGAGGCGCTTTGGATACGGACTTGGAGGGACAGGACACAGGGAATGGCTTCCCACAGCCAGAGGGCAGGGCTGGATGGGATATTGGGAATTGGGAATTGTTCCCTGGGAGGGTGGGCAGGCCCTGGCACAGGGTGCCCAGAGCAGCTGGGGCTGCCCCTGGACCCCTGGCAGTGCCCAAGGCCAGGCTGGACATTGGGGCTTGGAGCAGCCTGGGACAGTGGGAGGTGTCCCTGCCCATGGCAGGGGTGGGGTAGACTGGGATGGGCTTTAAGGTCCCTTTCAACCCAAACCATTCTGGGATGACCACGGCAAACTGGAGATGTGCCAGACGCTCAAGGCACCCTCTAAGCCCGGCTTAATCCCCTCAAGCTCAAACTGAATCACAGCTGCCACGGGCACCGTGGAAGTCAGGGAGGCAGATCCCTGGGGATCTGCTGTGTCAGGAGTGGTGGATCTGCGATCCACATGGACACCTCCCTGCAGGCTTCTCCCTCCAGATGGTCATGGATTTCCAATAATGCTCTGCAATTTGGGGGTTTTCTCTCTGCACAGCATTTTGTTTCCATAGGAATAGTGCGAGCTCATCCAACCCTGAATTGTTGCCTTCTAGGTCCAACCCAAAAAGGGCTTTCTAGGAACAAAGGATTTTACCACCTGCAAACCAGTAACATGTGGGTGGACACAGCAGAACCAGTTCACAGGCCTGACAGGGGATACTGGGGAGGAAGAAACCATCAGCACAGTGCATTTTGGTCTGGGCTTGTACTAAAATATACTCTACCAAGAAAGTGTTCTAATAATAGAACTGAATAGGAAAAAAACCAGGGATTTTATCAAAATACATTGTACCAAGGAAGGTCTATTCTAATAATAGACCTGAAGGGGAGAACAGCAGGGCTTGGAACTGCTGTGTCGAGCAAAGTTACCCCTCTGCAAGCCAGACTTAGCTGAAATTCCCCAAAACCCCAGGGAACTGATGCCGTAAATTCAGGCAGAGCATCCTCCCCGCTCGTTAGCTGCTCATTAGCATATGTTACATTAGCATATGGCCAGGGCCTGAACTGGAGTCCTTTGGTATTTGACAAACGCTGTGCTGCATGTGGCACTGAGTCACAATCCCAGACTGGAAAGGACCTTGAAGCTCATCCTGTTCCACCCCCTGCCATGGGCAGCGGCACCTTCCACTAGAACACAAATAATTGTGCTTCAGAAATGACATAAAACGGGGCAAACTGCACAGATTCCTCATGAAAGCA